>NC_060143.1:224625222-225250222 GCF_021461385.2 Schistocerca piceifrons
TAGGCGCCATCGCCGTCATCTAGATGGGTAATGACGAATCGTTTTAGAGTACACTTTTATATCATTTACTTCGTTATGTAATGTAGCCCTTTTACTTTTGTTATTACAGTTAAACTCTGGTGATGGTCCGTAATCACAAGACTGAAATCGGTCAGAAGTTAATATCGGCTGCGATCAAGACTCTTGTTAAATAATTTTATGACAATACAGGTCTCTATTCTCCGACAATGTTGTATAAATTATGAACAGAATTTCTACCAACAATCAAACAGCGTAACAGACTGCCCAAAGTAATTGAAAGGGATAACTAAAACCTACTATTCTAAAAGGTCAGTTTAAATATACCTATCGAACAGTGCATGTTGTACAGTAAAGGATCACTTAAATAACAAAAAATAACCATTGATATAAAGTGTTAGGGCTGGTAAAAATTATTAATTTGGTAAGGATTTAAAAATGAACATTTTTGTCATTCCACATCATTCATTGTGTAATGCAAATTACAGGGAAATTCTATGTCTGAGATGTGTTCTGCAAAGTGATAGCCTCCTTTCACCTTTCTGAGCTCAATACCCCTTTCATTATTTTGTGAAGATGACTCAGTTTTTCAGGCAGACAAATAGGAGAACGCAAAGAATGTAACGCATAACCTTGGGTATCGTCATGGTCCGGATATCAGTCAAAAATATGTGGTGTAGTGGGTGCACGTAGTGCAATGTGTGCAGTGGCTAGCGATGAGATGCAAATAATTTGTGTAACATTAGATTTAGAATCACCCACGCCTGAGAATAATTGTACGGGTCTATGTTTGGTAATTTTTAATTACATTATATAGTTGCATTAGTTCAGACACTTCTGAGAGTGTCGCAGAATGACCTGTGCATGAATGATCTAGCTAACCTATGTTTTGCAGCTGTATTAACAGTCTTACCTGAGTTGTTGAGGTGTTTCAGCATTCGGTTGCATTTGTCCGCGAGATAAACAGGCCTATCGACCCGGAATGAAATTTTCACTCTGCAGCGGAGGGCGTGCTGATATGAAACCTCCTGGCAAATTAAAACTGTGTCTGGACCAACACTCGAACTCGAGACCTTTGTCTTGGTGGTCATATGCTCGCAGTTTTAATTTGCAGAGAAGTTGCATGTCAACGCACACTCCAGTGCAGAGGGAAAATTTGACTGTGGAAACATTCCGCAGGCTGTGGCTAGCTATGTCTCCGCAATATCCTATCTTCCAGGAATGCTAGTCCTGCAGGTTTCGCTGGAGACTTTTCCTAAGTTTGAAAAGTAGGAGATGAGGTACCGGCGGAAGTAAAACTGTGAGGACGGATGGTGAATCGTGCTTGGATAGCTCAGGCGGTAGAGCACTTCCCGCCAAAGGCAAAGGTCTCGATTTCGGGTCTTGTTCGGGAGCACAGTTTAAAGTTTCAATCCTATGGACATCTGTGCCGCATACAGTCGATTTCCCTGTTAACACAACATTATTTGAATATCACATACGTGAGCAACATACTAGTACGGACTGGACAATTATCCGGAAGTCAGTCACATAAAAATAAACGGTAATGACTCTGAATTTTAAACATTTCTCCTCAAATAATAAAAATGAAAAGCAACTGAAGTAAAAGTACTCCGACTAATCATGGAACGTGTAGGAGCTAGACCTCCTGAATTCTGTAAGAAAAACTTGCGTCACGATATCTGCCCCCTCCTCCCCCACTCGCAATTTTCAATGATTGAGCCATAGACTGGTGTCATTGTCAAAGACATTCCATTGCGACACATTTGCGAGGGACATGCAATCGGTAAACAATGTTAACACACGAAGAGATCGCAGGAATGTATGTGTAAAGATAATACACGCAGTACGTGTTGCCCGGCAACAATAGCGCGGTCTCTATGGAACAAAGCGATATCGGGAAACTATCAATTGAGCGTACCATTGTGTGCTACCCTGCATATCACGCCATACCGTTAGCTATGCACGATCTGTTGGGCCCACAGATGTCTTTTCATGCGTGCAATTCGTAATGACCAACCTGCGGCTTTGTGACGATTAACATTCTGGGAAGAAATCCACTCACAAGAACGCGAAATTCTGACGGAATTTCACATAAATATGATTTTTTATGCGTATAGCTGCCTTTATTGTTACAGACAAACATGCAGAGCTATGTGCGGTAGTCCGAAAATTTTTATATTGAGCAGTCCAGTGGATTTAAAATGTCATTGTAAAAAGAAAAAACTCTAAAAATCGGGATGCGTTTACTCTTTAGAACTGCGACTAACAGCGAAGAAAGAGTGATATAATTTCAATTACGTTTAGCACTGCCTTTAGCTTTAGTAGCGGCTGCAGTGTGGCGAAGAAAGGAGTCACCATAGTCCTTCAGTGTACTGAAGTAATTTATTGATGTCTGGTTGCCGATATATGATCAAGTTTCCCGAAAAAAGTCACCTACACAAATTCACAGATTGCAAGAGCCAACAAGTGCGAGAATTAGTGCACAATCAGCTTAACAGCTCATGCATCTTAGTTGGTGACAAGAATAATATATAAAAGAATGGGAAAGAAAGTTGAGGATTTGTTAGATGGCGATCAGTTTGGTGTCGGAAAGGTAAAGGCACCAGAGACGCAATTCTGACGTTACATTTGATAACTAAAGTAAGACTGAAGAAAAATCAAGGAATGTTCATAGGAACCGTCGATCTGGAAAAAGCGTTCGGCAATGTAAAATGGTGCAAGATGTTCGGAATTCTGAAAAAAATGGGAGTAAGCTATAGGGAACGATGGGTAATATACGATAAGTACAGGAAGCAAGAGGGAACAATAAGACTGGGAGACTAAAAACGAAATGCTCGGATTAAAAACGGTATAATACAGGAATGTAGTCTTCCGTCCCTACTGTACAATCTGTATAACGATGAGGGTGGAAATAGAAGAAAGGATCAAGAACGGGATTAAAATTGAAGGTGAAAGGATATCAATGATATTGTTCGCCGATGACTTTGCTAACCTCAGCGAAAGTGCAGAAAAATAACAGGATATGTTTAATGGAATGGTCTAATGAGTACAGAATGTGGTCTGAGGGCAAGTCGAAAGAAGACGAAAGTAATGAAAAGTAGCAGAAATTATAATTGCGAAAAATTGACGTCGGAATTGAGGATCACAGAGCTGACGAAGTTAAGGAATTCTGTTGCCTAGTCAGAAAAATAACCGATGATGTATGGAGCGAGGAGGATATGAAAAGCAGATCAGCTCTGGATAAAGGGCATACCTGGTCAAGAGAAGTCTACTAGTATCAAACATAGGTCTTAACTTTGAGGATTAAATTTCTGAATGAGGTACGTTTTGAGCACAGCAATGTGTATGGTGAACATGGACTATGGGAAAATTGGAATAGTAGAGACTGAAAGCGTATGAGATGTATTGCTACAGAAGAAAGTTGAAAATTTGGTGGACTGAAAAGGTATCGAATGAGAATGTTATCACAGAATCAGCAAGGAGAGGGATTTTTGGGAAAAACTGACAAGAAGAAGGGACAAGATGGTCGGACATCTGCTGTGACATCAAGGAATAACTTCCATGGTAGTAGAGGGAGCTGTAGAGGCTAGCAACTGATGTGGATGACAGACATTGGAATATTTCCATCAAATAATTGAGGACATAAGTTGCAAGTGCTACTCTGAAATGAAGAAGTTGCAACAGGAGAGCACTTCGTGTGCGGGCGCATCAAACCAGTCAGAAAACTGACGACTCCTTCCTTTATAGCTACCTAATTAAAGCGATACTGATTGCTAAGTTTCTCCTTCTAGTCCAAACACCCCCAGGCGTTTTCTGTGGGGTTAGACCAGGTGTTTTAGCTGGGGCATCGAGGTACGATACTGTGCTTTAATGTTTGTCAAGCCATGAACGTACGCGGACAGCTTTACGTACTGGTCTGTTGTCATCTTGGAAGAGAGCAATGTCCACTTCGTACAGGTAATGAAAACTCAGATGGAAGGACAACACTTGGTCAACGAGGATGTTGAAATAAACATCCTGTTTTACGTTCAGGGTAACCTGATTAAGCAGCCGAGGTAACGGTACGACAACCAACGGGAAAGCATAACAGAACCTCCTCTAGCCTGTAGCACACCTTCTAAACACTGCGGGTCAAACATCTTATTTTACCTCTGGGGCATTCCAGGACATGCATCATTTTAAAAGGGGAAAAGTGCTACTCGCCGAGCGTAAAACGTGGCATCAGTCAGCTGTGTTGTATGGCCCACTGAAGACGTGTAGTTTTAGATGCTGCTGAGACCATCGGACTTCTGCGTGGTACGCGACTGCACATGCCGATGACATGCAGTTTCCTTTGCAGTGGGGAATTGTGCTTTTCCGTCTGCGGCTGATCAGCATGTTTTTAAGACCATTGTTCTTAGAGAATGTTACATGTCTGCACTTGATGAAAACATTGTATATTCCGTTGTGATACACCAACAGCTTTAGCAATATCATTCACGATATGGTCACATTACGTTCAAGCATCATACCTCTTCAAATTTCCTGGCAGATTAAAACTGTGTGCCGGACCGAGACTCGAACTCGGAATCTTTGCCTTTTGCAGGCAAATGCTATACCGACTGAGTTACCAAAGCACGATTCATGAACCCTCCGCACAGCCTTAATTCTGCCAGTACCTCGTCTCCTACCTTCCAAACTTCACAGAAGCTCTCCTGCGAACCTTTTAGAGCTAGCGCTTCTGGATGAAATGATATTGCGGAAACCCGGCTTAACCCCAGCATGTGGGATGTTTCCAGAATGAAATTTTCACTCTGCAGTGGGATGTACGCTAATATGAAACTTCCTGGCGGATTAAGAGTGTGTTCCGGACCGAGACTCGAATGTAGGAGACGAGATACTGGCAGAATTGAAGCTGTGGGGACGGGGCGTGAGTCGTGCTTGGGTAGTTCAGATGGTAGAGCCCTTGCTCGCTAGAGGCAGATATTCCGAGTTTGAGTCTCAATCCGGCACACAGTTTTAATCTGCCAGGAAGTTCCACATCAGCGCACACTCCACTGCAGAGTGAAAATTTCATTCTTGAACATACCTCTTTGCTGATAATCCGTCACGTCTTTACGTCGATGTATCTTACAGCAATGATTCCACTAAACTGACGGGAACATAACACACCACTTCACTGCCATGCCTTAGGTCAGCGATGGACTCTCAAATGACCGTCTTGCATCAGTTCCTCGCCATGTGCAGCGCACGAAAGCGAACGTTGTGTCCTTTTAATTGGGGTAAGTAAAAATGGTAATTCAAGAAGCTGGACACAACGACCGTTCGCTATTTTTCCTGAATTGTATGTTATATTTTAATTCTGTAAACTACATTTAAATATACGAGGGTCACTCCAAAAGAAATGCACATTATTTTTTTAAATCCATCTTTTATTCTACATGTTTGAAAGTTATACGGTGTGAAGATACATCCTTTAGGAACAATATTTTCATTTCTTCACATAATTTCTGTCCCTCTCAACTGCCTTATGCCATCTTGGAACCAGCGCCTGTATACCCGCACGGTAAAATTCTGGACCAACCTGCTGGAGCAACTGTTTGGCAGCGTGGACAAGGGAGTCACCATCTTCAAATCTTGTTCCACGAAGAGAGTATTTCAGTTTCCCAAAGAGATGACAGTTACAT
Organism: Schistocerca piceifrons; assembly: GCF_021461385.2. Lineage (NCBI taxonomy): Eukaryota > Metazoa > Arthropoda > Insecta > Orthoptera > Acrididae > Schistocerca > Schistocerca piceifrons. The sequence continues at coordinate 224,630,910 of NC_060143.1, forward strand.
GGAGCCAGGTCAGGACTGTAAGGCGGGTGTTTCAGTGTTGTCCATCCGACTTTTGTGATCGCTTCCATGGTTTTTTGACTGACATGTGGCCGTGCATTGTCGTGCAACAGCAAAACATCCTGCTTTTCGGATGCGGTCAAACAAGACTCAGCCGAGCTTAAAGTTTCTTCAGTGTCGTCACATATGCATCAGAATTTATGGTGGTTCCACTTGGCATGATGTCCAGAAGCAAGAGTCCTTCGGAATCGAAAAACACCGTAGCCATAACTGTTCAGCAGAAGGTGCGGTTTTGATTATTTTTTTCTTGGTTGAATTTGCATGATGCCACTCCATTGATTGCCTCTTCGTCTCTGGTGAAAAATGATGGAGCCACGTTTCATCACCTGTCACAATTCTTCCAAGAAATTCATCTCCAAAATTATCGTACTGTTCCAAAAGTTTCAATATTCTGCAAACACTTCCTTCCCGTATCCCAACGTAGCGGGACAATTCGTTCACTGTGATGCGTCTGTCAGCAGTCACCAATTCGTTAACTCTCTGCACATTGTCTGGAGTGTGCGCAGTACGAGGCCTGCCGCTGCGAGGACAATCCTCAATATTGCCGTGCCCGCTTTCATCACGTAACCTGCTTGCCTACCGACTAACTGTACTGCGATCGACAGCAGCATCTCCATACACCTTTTTGAACCTCTTCTGGATGTTTCCCACTGTCTCGTTTTCACAGTACAGGAATTCTATGACAGCACGTTGCTTCTGACTAACGTCAAGTGTAACAGCCATCTTGAAGACATGCTGTGACGGCGCCACTCACGGGAACAGGTTGAACTAAGATTGAAAACAAGCAGGAATGATGTATGATAATATTCTTCTCGGGTATGCAGCCGGATCATAACGTCTTCATGACACAATATGTCCGCGGTCCATCTGGCCGCCATCATCAGGTGAGAGTGCTGGTGCACGAACTCGCCGGCGAGTTCGTGCACCAGCACTCTCACCTGAAGATGGCGGCCAGATGGACCGCGGAAATATTGTGTCATGAAGACGTTATGATCCGGCTGCATACCCGAGAAGAATATTATCAATTATTACGCCGGGAAAGCCTTCGTAGCCCCACAGGAATGATGTATCTGCACACTGAAAAACTTTCGCACATGCAGAATGAAAACTGTATTTTTACAAAAATAGTGTGCATTTCTTTTGGGGTGACCCTCGTACACCGTCCAGTCACGTTAGTGCGACCACCTGTATAAAACTTGAATAACCCAAGTTTTGCAGCTCAGGTCGCTGCGAGACGTACCGGCAGAGAGTTGATGAGGTTCTTGAAGGTAACGACTGATATGTGGGGCCATACCAACTCCAGTGTCGTGGGCAGCTGAGCTACAATTCTTCGTTGCGGAAACATGCCGTGGGCAGCCTGATGGAAGTGGTCCCACAGCTTCTCGACTGAGTTTGAACGCGGGGCGTTTGGTGGCGAGCGGACTACAGTCAACTCATCCTGGTGCTGTTCAAACCACGCACGTACGGTGTGGTGTTTATGACACGTTGCATTGTCCTGCTGGTAGATGCCATCGTCTCGAGGAAAACCAGACCACATGAAGGCGTGCCCTAGTCCTCAAGGATAGGTGCGTACTTGTGTTGATCCGTTGGGCCTTCCAGAATGGCGTGATCACCCAGGGACTGCCGCGAAGACATTCCCCAAGCCGTTTCACACCACACATGCCAACGCGCACCTTTCTGAAGGAGTATAAAATATGATTCATCTGAAAAGGCCACCTGTCGCCACTCAGTGGGCGTCTGGTGGGGTTACTGGCGCGCAAATTCAAGCCTTTGTCGCCGATGAACAGCAGTCAGTAGGGACGGATGAACCAGCTGCTTGTAGTGCAGCAACGTTCGCTGAACGGTTGTTGGGGATACACTGTTGGTAGCCCTTTGATTAAGTTGCTCAACAGTCCATTCGCCTGTACACATCTCCGCAACCGTCTTTCACGTCTGACCCGTGGGGCATCACAGTTGCCGCGGAGCCGCTTCTGGATAGCGCCATTTTGCCGTGCTCGGTATACATTAATCACGGCGGCAAGCAAACAGCTTACAAGCTTAGCTGTTTTGAAAATACTTCTACGCTTGTCCTTTTGCAGCTCGGGTAAATCGCTCTGTTTCCAGATTACGACAAGGACTGCACTGCAATCTGAAGTTTTCCCGGTATATTTCCAATTTGAACAGTTCTCGGGTATCCGACTGCGGAGCGTCGTAATTTCTCCACAATATTTCGGCAAACGTACACGCTTCCATCTTCAGGTGGTTCCTCACGAATACTGTGCTGTTCCTCTCGGCGCCCTATATATAGTAGCCGTTACCCCTCCGCCGTTCCTCTCCTGGTGTCTTCGGTGCGGCCGACGCGGCGGCTATTGAAGGTGGTGGAGGAAGCACCGCCTGAGTCTGAAGTCTCCCTGCTGCCACCGTCGGGGGCGGTCCTGGATCTCTGGGACCCCATCTTTCTCTCCAGGCTGAGTGCAGGGTTCCAAGCCTGACTAAGTTGAAGGCCGCTGTCTTTATCAATTAGATCGCCCTGTAGCCGGATTTCGAAGGCCTCTTCAGTAACGCAGTCCCAGAAGTAGGAGTATTTTAGTTTTTTCATAGTCCATAATATGGCCAGTCTTTATACAATGGTCAGCCATGACTGATTTAGTGGCCTGGCGCTTCTGTTCGCGACACCTTTCTTCTACAGCGCGGACTGTCTCCCCAATGTCGCCATACTATGGACTATGAAAAAAAAAAATACTCTGTCAATCCTCCTACTACTGGGACTGCTTTACTAAAGAGGCCATCAAAATCCGACTACAGGACGATCTAATTTATAAAGACAGCGGCCTTCAACTTAGTCAGGCTTGGAACCCTGCACTCTGCCTGGAGAGAAAGATGCGGTCCCAGAGATCGAGGACCGCCCCCGACGGCGGTAGCAGGGAGACTGCATACCCCAGTTCAGACTCAAGCGCCGCTTCCCCCACCACCTCCAGTAGCCACCGCGCCGGCCGCACCGAAGACACCAGGAGAGGAACAGTGGAGGGGGTAACGGCTAGTATATATAGGGCGCCGAGAGGAACAGCACAGCATTCGTGAGGAACCACCTGAAGATAACAGAGTGTACGTCTGCCGAAATATTGTTCAGAATTACGACGCTACCCGGTTGGATACCCGAGAACTGTTCAAATTAAAAATAAGGACTGCACCATTTTCCGTGCACACGCATAATACACCTTCCACTGCAAGTGCTGAAACCTGCCGTCTCCGAATGGTTATTGCAGGTTGAAATCGAACATAGGCAGTGGTCACGTTAATGTGATTAGTCCGTGAACATACATGGGAGTTCACAGACGCGCAATATGTCTTTCTCCTCCGGCTGCACAGATAATGTTTAGGCGGTAGCTGAATTTAAGAATGAGATTTTCACTCTACAGAGGAGTGTTTGCTGATATGAAACTTCCTGGCAGATTAAGATTCTGTGCCGGACCGAGACTCTCAGTCGGTACCTTTGCCTTTCGCGGGCAAGTGCTCTGCCGTCTGAGCTACCCAAGCACGACTCACGCCCCGTCCTCACAGCTTTAGTTTTGTCAGTATCCCGTCTCCTACCTTCCAAACTTCACAGAAGCTCTTCTGCGAACCTTGAAGAACGAGCACTCCTGGAAGAAAGGATATTGTGGAGATATGGCTTAGCCACTGCCTGGGGGATGTTTCCAGAATGAGATTTTCACTCTTCAGCGGAGTGTGCAGTCGTATGAAACTTCCTGGCAGAATAAGACTGTGTGCTTGATCGAGACTCGAACTCGGGATCTTTGCTTTTCGCGGGAAAATGCTCTAACATCTGAGCTACCCAATCACGACCTGACCCCGCAGTTTCAATTCTGCTAGTATCTCGTCTCCTACCTTCCAAACTTCACAGAACCTCTTCTGCTGAACCTTGCAGGACTAGCACTCCTGGAAGAATTCATCTCTCACTCGATGAGAAAATAATGTCTTGCATCAGTGAGTTCGCCGCAGCTGTGATACAATTTCTTAGGCCATTCAAATCTATGGGAAGGGGTGGTACGTAAACTGCATGTATCAGTAACTTCCGCACGAAATAATCGCAGATTCTTGTATCAGGAGATCTCGATAGCCAGAAGTGAAGTGCTAAATCTTCGTGCACTATGCAACCTCTCCATTGCTGAGGTACAAATTCATTTAGGAGCCGGCCGCTGTGGCCGAGCGGTTCGAGGCGCTTCAGTCCGGAACCGCGCTGCTGCTGCGTTCGCAGGTTCGAATCCTGCCTCGGGCATGGATGTGTGTGATGTCCTTAGGTTAGTTAGGTTTAAGTAGTTCTAAGGCTAGGGGACTGAAGACCTCAGATGTTAACTCCTCTGGTGCTTGCCGGCCGGGGTGGCCGAGCGGTTCTAGGCACTACAGTCTGGAACCGCGAGACCGCTACGGTCGCAGGTTCGAATCCTGCCTCGGGCATGCATGTGTGTGATGTCCTTAGGTTAGTTAGGTTTAAGTAGTTCTAATTTCTAGGGGACTGGTGACGTTAGAAGTTAAGTCCCATAGTGCTCAGAGCCATTTTTGAGCCCCTAGTGCTTAGAGCCATTTGAACCAGTTTTTCATTAAGGAAACGTCGAACATTCGGATGTCAATGGGCTGCAGCTACATCCTGTTGGAAAATGTAATCTGCTGGCTCTTCATTCATCTTAGGAGCAAGCCAGTTTTGCAGCATTCTGTGATACGTTACTGAAGTAACAGCACTGTCGCCAAAAAAGAAAGATCTATAAACCTTTGTCAACTATACAACGCAAGAAAATTAAAACTGTGGCTGTCCAACGATGTTCGAGTGGTACCTGGGGATTTTGTAGCACCCATATCTGAATGTTGTCCCCGTTGACTTTCCTACTTTGGTGAGACGTAGCTCCATCTCTAAAAATTACACAAGGCAGAAACAATTCATCTTCTTCCATGTTTCGGAGAACACAGTGCCAAAATTCTACAGATCCTGTCATACTGTTTGCTTAAAGAGCCCTGTACAATTTGTGGATTGTATGGTTTGTACACGGAATTGTGTGCCAGTACACGCTAGACTATTGCCTGTTGTAGTACAAGTTCCCTACCCGCTCTACGACTTGATTTCATTCGTCTACGTTAAAAGCTCTCTCGAATAAGCTCCACGTGCTCCTCCTATACACGCGGTCAGTCTGTGCTTTTATCTTTACACAGAGAGCCAGTTTCGTTAAACTTTTTATTCCGAGTGTCAATGCTCTTTCTCGTTGGAGATTCAGACCTGTATTCTGTAGGGTGAACTGAGTTTGGGACTTTTTGTCTGCCGTTTCGTCCAGTGTTTTAACATGTGAAACGTACTGAATTTGCTTGGTTCTTGAGTAAACTAAGGGTGACGATGATTGAGGGGGCTCTGAAGAACTAAAACGTACGATGGATCCCGTGTGGCAGTGCTGCATCGTCAATAGCACGGCGCGTGATAGAGTGCAGCTTGCTGCCAAGGCTGACGTGCAAAACGTCGACAGGGAAGCATTGGCGGCACATTCGTCGGTGCTGGTTGTGCCTTTGTATTCACCACGTGTCCCGGCCAACAGCGCGTAATTTGAGGCAGTGGGCTGGAACTGAATTACCAATTCATGTGGCGACGCGCATAATGCAGCGGGCGCGAATGCGATGCGCGCGGGAAAAATCATTTCATCCCCTTCTGTGCAGGTATCTCTCACCCTCCCTCCCTCTCTCTCACTTCCCCCTCTCTCTCCTCTCTCTTTCTCTCTCTCTCTCTCTTTCTCGCTCTGTATGCGTCTGTGTACGTCTTTGTATGCGTTAGTAGAATTGTAAGCATGGGTTTCCAACAGTACGGTTTTCTCAAATAGTCACAAGTAATCGCCCATAACTTCCAAAGTTAAAACGGTTAATCTGTTAATGAGAAATAAAAGAGAGACTTCAGCTGGGAGCAATAAAGTTGTTGGTTTAATTAATTGAAAGACTTAATCAAGACAAGCAGGTACCGTGTTTCTCAATGAACTTTTAAACCTATCCGTGACGTTTTGAGGATCAATAGCGTTACACATCGCGTTTAGTCATTATTATTACTGACAGCTATCTTCCGATAATTCCTTCTTCTGACTGCATATCGAGCCGTTGAGTAACGATGCTGATGCGGCAACAGTTTGCCAAACTACATCCAGCAGTAGAAAAACAATCTTTGCCGGTCGACATTGTTTTGTTGGGTAAGAGTTTGAGCAGAGCGAAAACGAGATTCTCTATGAATTACACAACGGATTTTCTTCGGAATTTTTATAGCCCAACTAAGAGCAGGAAATAGAAAAATGTGGTATCGAATTAACCAACGTGCCGCCTAAATTTGCAAAAAAGGGTTTATTTGATTGAAAGTTATCAGGGTAATTACGAAAAAGTTAATCAGCGATTTGAAAGAAAAATTTTGTCAGAATTTTCAAGCCGAATGAAGAGTGAGAAATGGACAAACGGGATATCAAACTGGCCAGCGTGAGATCGAGTCTCGAAAAAAAACAAAAAAAACGTATTTAACTGATTTAAAGTAACCATGTAAGTAAGAGAAACCTAGTGGTTGAAGGGAAAATTACACAGTGAAGTTTTGACCAAATTTTCAAGCTAAACGGAAAGCGGGATGTGAACGAAAGGGATACCATACTGACCAGTGCGAAGTGTACTTAATGGATTGGAAGAAATCAGGGTAATTAAGAAAAACCGTAATTAGTGATTTGCAGGAAAATTTAAATATTTCAAGAATAGCTGCTGTTCACTTTGTAAATAATGTGCCAGAAAGATCATCTCCCTAAAGCCTAGCTATTTTGGGTAAAAACTTTGCATCGATCTGAGATTTCATTTTTAAAATGACTTCCTTCGAACTAAATTTAGAGCATTTTGAGAACAGCAGGTAATTGCAATACAAATAAAGTTTGTCTTTTCAAGGTCATGTATTTTGTACATAAAAGGTCACACCAGTATGATATTTACGGCCAAAATGCTTTCATTCGAATCAGATGACATTTAGAGAATAGAAGACGTTAGAAAGAAAATCAGTTTCCACGTCAGTATCATCAAATCTTTAGCTAAATTATTTGTCTAAAAGTAATAAATAAAATAGATTAGAGAAACATCTCACACACCCTTTAATGATAATCGAAAGTATGAAAGCATGTAAAACAACTGAAATGTGTCAAATGTTGTTCTAATCTCTTTTATTTCATTCATTTAGACGAATAATTTCGCAAAACAATTGACAGATTATTACAAATTTTTTTTATTGGTGTTCGCACTGTGGGTAACGTATCAGATACCGTTGGTCGGTAGCGCTAATTAGATTCAAACTCGTTGAGATCTATGTTTCGTGATAACAAGAGCAAAACTGCATCCCTCTCGAGAGTAAGTTCGGTTTAATCATTTGTGTCTCATTTACTGTACACGTGAACATTCAGTGTGAAGTGATTCGTTATTATGTTGTAACTAACAATTTTTTTCGAGTCAAAGAGACGTCTGAAGTTTTTGGAGGAAGGACAATTACAAAAGTAAACTATACATTTTGCGATGTAATGCCACTATGAAGGGTGAGATACGTTTGCTTAGTATCCTTCCAACGAATCTCGATATGGCTTTTGTCATTTTTCCAAATAATTGTATGTTGTTGCCTCATTTAAATTCACTTCAATCGCATACGCCTAAGCCCTTCACAACTTAAACTGTTCACAATGATTAATTTCTGACCATGTAATTGAACAAAAATGAATACTTCTGTTTCTTTATGTGCAATCTGTCACATTTCGTTATTTTGCGGTAAACCTGACATCCAGCACATGTACTACACAATGCATGCACGTTTGCATGCTTACTTTCAACATTCTGGCGGTTTAATCTGTTACCAATGTACCAGTGTTTCAGATTTGCAAAGGCATGTGTCCCGCTTACATTAACATTTTTTCTTACAATGTTAATCACTTAAATTTGGTACCTAGACGACTATATTCCCGAAATTTCATTACCTTACTGTAATTGTTTGTTGATGTTGCGCTTTTGTCCCGACAGTGCTTAATTATAGATATTTAGGTTTGTCCCTTCATTTGGGAACATAGTTCTTTTGACAGGTCTTGTATGTACAACACGAACGGTAATGACTCAATAATATCCCTCTCGTAAGTTGTAATTTCTCCCCTGTAAATAAACACAAAAGGCTCGATAATTTCAACTGAATATTACAGCGCATTATTTAGTCTTAACTTTCAGTCAGTCTGCGTGTTTTCATTATTTTGCGATAAAAATCACACCGAATTTTCTCTATCACATGTTAATTTTAATGTTACTTAAGTGATTGGAGTCTAATTTGTAAATTTGTGTCATTCATGAAATCAAAAGAGTCCTCAGGAATCTTGTTGAAGACTCATATATCTGCCTTGGGGGGGGGGGGGGGGGGGGCCAGCACTTTCAGTAATTAATTGATTCCCATTGATAGTTTTTTGTTTCGAAAGAGTGATGTACATCATCTTCCTATACGCAGGAGAAATTTATCGTTTCCTCTACGTGTATTCTTAACAAATTCTTATAATGACATTCATTATTACCTGATGAAAGAGAGGGCAGCAAGTCAACGTTTCTCACGATCGAGTAAAACACGTTTTTATTTCCAGGCTTCTGTGCTGAGTAATTTAACTCTGTAGAGCGATTCAATGAAGAATAATTGAAAATTAACGTATCAGAAAATCTAATGAAATGTATTTGTTCCCCAGTTAAAGAACTCAGACTCCTACTTTTCCTGGGATAAAACCAAGTAAGCCACTTAAAACTAACTACACCATGGTAACACAGTTGATGCTGCTCTATATGAAGTCGTTAATCACTATTAACAGTTAAAGTCGTAAACATTGTACTTATACTTCTGCCGTCTTGTGGTAGGCTCTCTTTGGACTACAGAACTCAGAAAGAAATTCTGACCGTTACGAAATTTCTGTATACTGTGTTTGTGTAACGTTCTATAAATAGCCCAAACATTTTTAATATAACTAACTCCCGGAAAATACGTTTTTGCGTGTGTTTAGTTTACAGTAATTTTGCCGACTTCTTACGGTTGTGGTGTGGGTTGATATCAATGATTCTGTTCAGTCATGAAGCTTCCTGCACAGTGAACACAGTTTGCCTCCTCTTTCAGTTTGGGCACTGCCAGAACACTTCAAGCCCTTTCGTATGTCTTCAGTTTATTTTTTATTGTTCCATGATAGAACAAACAAAATTAGCGTATTTTGGTACACCATTTACTTTCATAGTTCTATCTCCGAATTCAACTCTTTCTTAGCTCTCAAACATACTTTAACATTAATTTCGACTATTTGACAAAGAAGTGTTCGAATTTCTCTTGGTAAAATTTAATAAATATATCACAGAAAAAGAAGATGTAGACAAAAAATTGCATTTCGAGGCTAATATCGAATAGACGAGAAACACTGAATAGGGTTCTAAGAATACAGAGAACCATGTAAATATATAAAAAAAATAAAATTTTTACGTATAAAACTGTGCATACTGAATGTACATGAAATATGGCTTTGTTCTTAATTTTAACTCCTTAAAAGTATTATTTAAGTAGTAACAAAAAAAAATTTGATTAGATAACAAATCCGCTGCGTCTTCAAAACAAAGTTATGGAACAATTATGTGCTTATCTAGTACATGTGATTGGTTTTACATGCCTCTATTTGCGTATGCCAAAAATCAGATCTTCGTTTTTCGCATCTGCCCTGTCAATGTGGGATTTATGAAATGCCAGGTACTTGGTATTGCCTGATCTGCCATTTTTGACTACACAACATAACAACAGAACCAACAGTATCCATAGTCAAAAATCGAGATATACTTGTCGATCTACTACCCAGTTACTCAACAAAATTTATAGTTTTAACCGTTAGTGTACAGTCTCAATATTGATCGCATATTTTTGAAAACTTACTTCCAAAAATGCTATTAAACTACGAAGACGATTTGTAACACCAATATCGATTGTAAGTAGGTTATGCTATGCAACTGTGTGTTTGATACTATGAAGTGGTTGTTCTTTACTAACGAAGGTCACTGAATTGTCAGAGTGAAAGTTGAAATCTTTAATACTAGTATTGTAAAAAAACTAAAGGTTATTTGTACAGTTAACATCGAGGGTGCCAAGTGAGGCATTTGGAAGCTAATCTGTATTGAAAACTTGCCTCGGATGTGGATTCGGCTGTTGGATGGTGCTCTGGTATTATGGAATGGCTCTAAAACGAGAAAAATACGTCGGATGGGAGAATTTGTAAAGAGCATTCAACTTCAAGAGCGTGGGACCAGTTAGCCGCCACATTGCGTACCACCACTATTGCGCCACTGCTCCGCCAGCTTCAGGAACACAGATATGTTCTATAGCAGGAACCAGTGTATTTGTGTGTTTGCAACAATAATCAAAGTGTTATAAACTCGTGTTTTGAACCCTAACTTTATCCAGACCATGAACTGATGCAGGATCCTTTCCTAAGTTTGCAGAAAACCGAATATCCTGTGTCTAACAAAAAGATGATTTGTTTTTGTGTGTTAAATGTGCAATAATTCAGTGCCAAACTGCATAAAAGTTAATGTATAAAATACCTGCTCACAAGTGATGAAAAGGCACATAAAATTATACTTATTTGAAAAGTAATTTAGCCTTGATTGCTATCATGAATGATTTTGTTGAGATTACTCGAGTACAGTGTTGAGTAATTTTCTTTGGAAAATGAAAATTTAAACTATTCCAAGTAGGACTAACAATTAATTATGATAGAATTGAACTTAACTGCTTAAATTATCGTAGAGTTTGGCTAAAGAGACAGTATCAGTTAATGGGTCCCCCATCATATCCTTATCATACCAAAAAGATATTTGGAATATTTTCTTTACTAAAGAAATCAGATGTTTGCATATTAATGAGAATATAAAAAATGTATATGTGGTATTATTTAATTTTATTTGTAATATTTCTAGGCCAGTTAAGTCAGAACTCTTTCTGTGCTCAAATTTATTTCAAGGTCCAATGCAGTTTCATCTTAATACTGTGTTATGTAATGATTTTGATTACAACCAGTAGTATGAGGACTGAGGAAATATCTTGCTTTCCATGATTACTAGATGGTGCATTGATAGTAACTATTGCTACCCACAACTTAGATCGTCCTGTATTTGTGTGTATCCAATGCACTATTCAAAGGGAGTATTAATGAAAGTTACTTTAGCTACTCATGTTCAGTTTCCTTGAACATAATGTTTGAAATTATTATGCCTAATTAGCCTGGCGACCGTTTGTTATTTCAATTGTATGCACTTCTCTAATTTCATTAACTCCAAAGTAAAGCTTGTTAAGTTTTCTATTAATTGCCAATGATACGAAATTACTGTTCGATACCATCTGTCCATTAGGTAAACACACAGTCAAACAACTTAAATTCCTCCCAGAGGATAACGCTGGTTTGTGAGAGAGCGTTGCAAAGCGTTCTGCGCTTTCTGTAGACGAACTGGATTCCTTACAGACCATCATGCGAACATTTTGAAATAGGTTATGCGACTCCTGGTTGGAATCACAACACGACGGATGAGAAATCATGGTATTCTATATTGCCCGAGTACTCCATAATACTCGAAATTGCTCTATGCGTCTCGTTTGCTTGCCATATAACACCAGAAACGAATCCCTTAATCTGACTTCTCACTGGACACTCTGATAACACCAAAACACCTGCCACATGTTCATGTCACCAATATATATATATATATATATATATATATATATATATATATATATATATATATATATATATATATATATATCCTACTCGCTTTGAACTGTGGTATTGTTTATGTATATATAAGACCGGACTCAGTAACCCCACAACAGGCAAAATTGACTCATGGTAAACGTCACGAAAGGGCCAATATCCGTTGTACAATTGTGCTTCACCTGCTTCTTCCTTCCTCTTGCCTAATCCTTGTTTCTTCACAACACAGTACAATTTTGATGACCCACAACTTTTATTTGCATGTTTTCCCTTATGGCCAGACGTTATTCATCACTGCGCTTTGAATGACGTAAGTAATTCACTTTCGGCCAAAAACTGTATAACTCGCTTTTCTTCCATTACCTTTCAATTGTGTAAGAGAAACAAATTCTACCAGGCAGCTGTCACAACTATTTTGCAGAGCTTCATTTTGAACATAAAAAATTAATTTCCGGTTGCACATGTAGCTTTCATAAGCTGAATGAAAATAATGTCACATACACAAGCAACAAATGCACTGCATGTGAACCTGAAATAATTACTTACATCAAAATCAGTTTTCAATATTTTCTTAAATTGGAGTAAAAAGTATAAAATAATTTCTCCTTGCCCCATACACATTCCTAACATACAGCTAGTCCAGAAACTATTTGGTCATGAATTCTGAAAATACTTGTAAGAATTCAAGCCAAAAAACCTGGGTTGCTTGCAGTACATAACTGATGGACGAGTAGTTCGTCTCCTTACTATTATTTGATATGATGAACGATAATACCGTTTATTTTACGAAAAAAACATGGCAGCAACGCAGAAACTTCCCACCCTTGGCGTACAAAAAGCACATTATCGATGCGACAGAGTGTCCTTGGGCATTTGTGAGGGCAGGCGACAGCTAAGCCAATGAAAGCACAGAGCAGGCTACAGTCCAAAGTCCATGGAAACCGCTTACGTCCCTGGGAATTCTCGCCCCTTTTAATGCAAATCATCTGCTGCCTGCTGCTGACAAATAGGTGTTGGGGGACACACTGGGAGAGTACCTTCGATGTGCGAAAAATGCAAAGCTTTCTTCTTCGGCGCACACAAACTCAATAAAATAACCACGATAGTGGCAGAAAAGGAAACAGTATCGAACAACGATGTGTGACATTCATGTGACAGTACAGTTGACTATTTCTTACTGTTTAGTATTGTGTGTGTCAATTTTTCCAGCCACATCAAACATTTTAATCATATTGAGACACATGCATGTGGTAAAGTTTCAGGTTTATTTCAATTTCTCTCTCTTCACTTGAATAAACAAATGTATTCCTTTCTTCTCCGTACATCCCGCGAAATGGATGTGGAGGTAAAAATGAGGGAGATTCGAGTTGACACGGAGGACAGTAGCAATCATTCTCCCCGTGAACGATTCATGAATGAAATAGGAAAAGGGGGGAATGTCATGGTACACAGGATACCCTCCGTCACACACCTGAAAAGAAAATGAGTTAATATTGTTTTACTGCCCACTTCTGAACTATGTTGAAAGCTTCAAGTCTGTAGCTCATTGGAAAGTTAGTTTAAAATCAACTCCAAAACATGTACTCAATAAACAGACAGATAATAACGAAGTGTTAAATTGGTAAAGGATGAATACATGTACTTTTTTGTTACAGCTATTATGAGTGGTCTATTGTATGCAATTATCTTGATATATACACAAAGCACCTTGCCTCCATTTGACTCTACCAAGTGATTCCAGCTTTGGTCGCCCTCTGGAAGTTTAGTCTCCCCACCCACACACCCTCCTCCTCCACACACACAAACACACTTACATCAGTTACAAAATTAACCATATTTCAATGTCTAGCAACATATCGCATCATGCAATCCCTTCTTTTAGTCACGTTTTTACAAATTTTTTCCTCACCGATATGATCTTTAATTGATCACATGATTTACGAATCGAGAAATTTTCTATAGTACCACTTTTCCATAGCTTCTATTCTCTTATTGTCTGAACTATTTACAGTTCCCAGTTCACTTTTATACAAGGCTAAACGCCAGATACCCTCAGAAAAGGTTTCCCAATACTTAAATTCGTTGTTTAAAGTATTTCTGCTTTTTTCTATGAAGCCTTTTGAAGCCATTGGTAGCAAATATCTCTTTTTCAGAAACAGTTATTTCCTGTTAGTAGTGTATATTTTATAGCTTCCTTACTTCTACCGTCGTTGATATTTCTGCTGTACTAACAGCAAAGCTAGTCTGCTGCTTGTAATGTCTCATTCCCAATAAGTTCTCTGATTTAATTTGAATGCACTCCATTAGTCTTGTTTTAATTTTGCTGACTTTCATCTTGCAACCTCGATCGAAGGTATTAAGCGTTCCTTTTAACTGATGTTCCACTTTCTGTTCCGTCTTACACGGAATTACAATGCAGTCGTCAAATACTAACGTTATTAGTTGTTCCCCATTAATTTTAATGCACTTTGCAAATTTCTGCATGGTTTCATTCCCTGCTTGCTCTCTGTACGGACTGAACATGAGGACAGTGTGCGCACTTGTCTAACTCCTCAACTTCTGCCTCTCTTTTATGTCATCCGACTCTTACAACTGCAGCATGGTTTCTGTACAAGTTGTAGCCATCCTCCAGCTGTGTTCCATTCCTGCTGCCTTTAGAACTGCAAAGGAAGCATTTCACTCAATATTTTCGACAATTATCTGTAAGTTTACAAATGCTACGTATGTCCGCTTGGGAAAAACAACATTTCTTTTAAAGAGATGGTGACTGATCTTTTAAAATTTTTGTTTCTTGTTGACGATCACTTTTGGTGACTGTATGAACAAATAAACCAAAATTATTAATGTAGGTTTGCCTTTCTGGAACGTATCTTTTAAAATAAATCTCTTAAACACTCCTTCCTTCTTTCTCTGGAGCTTGAACTGATTTTCATAGTTGTCACCTTTTACCAGTCAGTCCATACTCGGTATTTCTGCCAGTGTTCCTCTCAGTATTTTACAGCCCTGACTTATGAATCTGGTGGTTTTGGAATACTTAGAATACTGAAAACTGTCACCGTCCGCCTTACTGTAACTGAAAATATTGCATTCCTCTTGGAATCTGAGGGATCTAGTTTTCCTCTGTAGGGACATTTTTACAAATTCCTTCTATCTTTCATCGTTTCCTTCTTTGCTTAACAGTGGCTGACCATATACGCACTCGACATTCAGGCATTCATTTTTCCCATACTTATTCACTTTTTCATTGCTTTGCTACGTATTCAAGCTTTCCCATTTAGCGTTTCCTGTCAGTGTAAGTTTTTAGACATATTTATACATCTACATCTACATTCATACTCTGCAAGCTACCTTAAGGTGTGTGGTGGAGGATACCTTGAGTACCTCTATCGGTTCTCCCTTCTATTCCAGTCTCGTATTGATCGTGGAAAGAAGGATTGTCGGTATGCCTCTTCGCGAGATATACGTACGAGGGAGCAACATACTGTTTGACACCTCGGTGAAGATATGTTCTCGAAACTTCAACGAAAGCCCGTACCGAGTTACTGAGCGTCTCTCCTGCAGAGTCTTCCACTGGAGTTTATCTATCATCTCCGTAACGCTTTCGCGATTACTAAATGCTCCTGTAACGAAGCGCGCTGCTCTCCGTTGGATCTTCTCTATCTCTTGTATCAACCCTATCTGGTACGGATCCCACACTGCTGAGCAGTATTCAAGCAGTGGGCGAACAAGCGTACTGTAACCTACTTCCTTTGCTTTCGGATTGCATTTCCTTAGGATTCTTCCAATGAATCTCAGTCTGGCATCTGCTTTATCGATGATCAACTTTATATGATCATTTCATTTTAAATCACTCCTAACGGGTACTCCCAGATAATTTATGGAATTAACTGCTTCCAGTTGCTGACCTATATTGTAGCTAAATGATAAGGTATCTTTCTTTCTATGTATTCGCAGCACATTACACTTGTATACTGAGATTCAATTGCCATTCCCTGCACCATGCGTCAATTCGCTGCAGATCCTTATGCATTTCAGTACAAGTTTCCATTGTTAAAACCTCGCGATATACCACAGCATCATCCGCAAAAAGCCTCAGTGAACTTCCGATGTCATCCACAAGGTCATTTACGTGTATTGTGAATAGGGTCCCACGACACTCCCCTGCGGCACACCTGAAATCACTCTTACTTCGGAAGACTTCTCTCCATTGAGAATGAGATGCTGCGTTCTGTTATCTAGTAACTCTTCAATCCAATCACACAATTGGTCTGATAGTCCATATGCTCTTACTTTGTTCATTAAACGACTGTGGCGAACTGTATCGAACGCATTGCGGAAGTCAAGAAACACGGCATCTACCTGGGAACGCGTGTCTATGGCCCTCTGAGTCTCGTGGACGAATATCGCGAGCTGTGATTCACACGATCGTCTTTTTCGAAACCCATGCTGATTCCTACAGAGTAGATTTCTAGTCTCCAGAAAAGTCATTATACTCGAACATAAAACGTGTTCCAAAATTCTACAACTGATCGACGTTAGAGATATAGGTCTATAGTTCTGCACATCTGTTCGACGTCCATTCTTGAAAACTGGGATGACCTGTGCCCTTTTCCAATCCTTTGGAACGCTACGCTCTTCTAGAGACCTACGGTACACCGCTGCAAGAAGGGGGGCAAGTTCCTTCGCGTACTCTGTGTAAAATCGAACTAGTATCCCATCAGGTCCAGCGGCCTTTCCTCTTTTGAGCGATTTTAATTGTTTCTCTATCCCTCTGTCGTCTATTTTGATATCTACCATTTTGTCATCTGTGCGACAATCTAGAGAAGGAACTACAGTGCAGTCTTTCTCTGTGAAAAAGCTTTGGAAAAAGACATTTATTCGCTCTTTGCGTCCAGACATATTTATTCCCTCTTTGCGTTCTTTATTTGCTGCACTTTCATATTTTCTCCTATCGGTATCTCTACTGTTACTCAAGGGTTTTTACTCGACTTTGTCATTTTGCCTATTTAATCCTCCCCTACCTTCACTATTTTACATCTCGTCTGCATTATTGCTCTCCTGTGTTTCAGTCATTTTCTAATATCTTGAAACATCGAACAACCTCTGGTTCCTTCAATTTATAATGTAAAGAAAAAGACGCACGTCGAAGCAATTTTACGAGTGATATCGATATCGATCGATGTAATGAACAGTAACAGATTTTCAGAAAAATTGGATGATTTATTCAAGAAATGGCACTCCAGACCACCACTCCCGATTGTTGGGCCGTATGACGGGTGAAAGCCACGTTGGTAACCCACCGCTGTCTTGGGGGTCTCCAGACAGTCTGCGCTGGTCATTGGGGCTCAGTTCGAAGCGGAACTTGAAGAGATTGCAGGCCAAAGGTGGAACAACGCGTTATTGATTTTTCTGTGAAGCTCTTTCTCTTGAATAAATCATCCAGTTTTTCTATTAGTGGAATGAAATTTTTTTACATGTACATCACATCTACCTGTTTCCGTCCCATTTGGATAATTTCTTCGGGGTGTGTGTGTTGTATTACTTGTCTTAGCTCTTAATTCCCTTCAGTTTAATTTCCTTTCTCTCTGGACTTTCTCCAATTTTAATATATATATATATATATATATATATATATATATATATATATATATATATATATATATATATATATATCGGGTGACGAAAAAGACAGTATAAATTTGAAAACTTAATAAACCATTGAATAATGTAGATAGAGAGGTAAAAATTGACACACATGCTTGGAATGACATGAGGTTTTATCAGCACCAAAAAGAAAAAAGAAACAAAGTTCACAAAATGTCCGACAGATGGCGCTGGACAGCAAAACGTGAGTGACTGCACACGACAATCATGTATAAAAGGAGCTGGAGCTGTAATGAGAGAGAGAATCAGATGCGCCAGCAGTCGCAGCATGTTGACGTTACCTGAAAAGGCGCTGTAGTGAAGCTGTATTATCAGAATGAGGAGTGTGCTATTTCAGCGTTACGATCCTATCGCCATAGGAAGGGATTCGAACGGGTAAAGGTCCGTTGACAAATGCGGCTGTGGCGAGAATGATTTCGAAGTTCGAAGCCACGAGTTGTTTAGACGATAGACCCCGTAGTGGTCGACCGAGCACAAGGCGTAATGCTGCTGAGACAGTTCAGGAAGAAATGGAGACTGTAGCGGATTCCTCTATGCACGGCGAAGTCAGCGCTCGTGCAATCGCACGTCACACCGGCATTCCATACACTACTATTTGGTTGGCACTTAGGCGTACCCTCCGATGCTATCCGTACAAAATCCATCGACATCATGAACTGTTACCTGGCGATTTAGTGAAGCGGATGGCATTTGCGGTGTGGGCGTTTCAAAAGATGGCGGAAGATGACGATTGTTTGAGTAACGTGTTGTGGACCGACGAAGCTCATTTCAAGCTCCGAGGGTCTGTCAACGCCCACAACTGCAGAATTTGGGCTACCGAAAATCCTAGAACTGTCGTGGAAACTCCACTGCACGACGAGAAAGTCACGGTATGGGTTGGATTTACCACATCTACTATTATCAGGCATTTTTTCTTCGAGGAAATGCGTGATTCTGGTTTTGTAACTGCTACTGTGACGGGTGAGAGGTACGCCGATATGTTACAGAATTGCATAATCCCCAGCCTGGCTGATAAACACCTGCTGGAACGTACGATGTTTATACAGGATGGCGCTCCCCCCCATACTGCTAGACTCGTGAAAGATCTCTTGCGCGCGTCGTTTGGTTATGATCGTGTGCTCAGCCGCCACTTTCGTCATGCTTGGCCTCCCAGGTCCGCAGACCTCAGTCCGTGCGATGATTGGCTATGGGGTTACCGGAAGTCGCAAGTGTATCGTGGTCGACCGACTCCTCTAGGAATGCTGAAAGACAACATCCGACAACAATGCCTCACCATAACGCCGGACATGCTTTACAGTGCTGTTCACACATTATTCCTTGACTACAGCTATTGTTGAGGAATGATGGTGGACATATTGAGCATTTCCTGTATAGAACATCATCTTTGCTTTGTCTTACTTTGTTATGCTAATTATTGCTATTCTGATCAGATGAAGCGCCAGCTGTCGGATATTTTTTGAAATTTTGTATTTTTTTGGTTCTAATAAAACCCCATGTCATTCCAAGCATGTGTGTCAATTTGTACCTCTCTATCTACATTATTCCGTGTTTTATTCAGTTTTAAAATTTATACAGATTTTTGATCACCTGGTATATATATATATATATATATATATATATATATATATATATATATATATATATATATATATATATATATATATCTCACCCGGTATATATATACAATGTGTTATAGCTGGTTCACGCTTAGGTCTTTTAGATTTGTGGGTGATTAGAAAAGGTGGAAGGAAGTACTTCCATGATGCCTTGGAGATGAACCCACCAACTGAAAAGACGGGAGGTGCGCAGCTAACGTGCCAAAGATAGACAGTCTGTAGCCACTCATTAATGAGGAGGCAACTGGAAAAAGTTGCGAGGTGCGAGTTAACATTATAGCTAAATCCTGTAATTGAAGCCTCGAATATATTCATCGCAACGTTGCTGGTAATGGTATGCTCTGATTTATAATTTCATCACCAAGAAGAGGTTTTGCGGAGCATGTTATATGAAGAGCCATGGTTGCACAATTACGACCAACGCCGCCGCCCCAGCAGATCAACGTTTTGAAGTGGTAGTATTACGCTTGAACCATGTTCCGTGACGTTACCAATATGTTTTTTGAAATTACTTGTGACAGATGTACATTCTATTCCTAATCAACAAATCGTTCCAAATGTTTATAGTGATTAATTTCGTTTAATATCAAATTATAATTGCCTATCTTTCCTTAATGGAGTAATACCGAGTACACTTTATTTACACTGCGATTTCGGACCAGAAAAGTGTTTTTTTAAAGTAATTCGTGAGCCATACCACTTAAAGCACTTTACTTACCTTCTGGGTCTTATTACAGCTTATAACCAGTATACTTCATTAGAAAATGGTATGCACACATTTTATTAGATGGTCCATACTAATAGTGTCTGTTGGAGAGTGTGTGTGAAAGAGTATAACGGTTTGATGATCCCCATACTTTATACTGTGTGCATATTGCTAGTCAGTCATATTTCGTTTTCTTCTTCTTCTTCTTCTCTTCAAGCACTGGGCGAAGTTGCCTATTACGGTTTTGCACTGGGACCCTCAATTGTAAATGGAAGTAGAGAGTCTAATGCTGTTCTGTCCCGCCTGTAATTGGAATGTTGTAGAATAACTAACGTAATAAACGAACAGTCACAGTTCGGTGGGTGAACACCAGACACAGACGTTATTAAGATAGATTATACGGTATCACTGCGAGAACTATTTCGTTAACAATTTAAGTCGTGAAAATCACTGGTTGTCAATAATACTCAGCTTTTGCTTCTCACTGTGACTGTTCTTATATCTGTTCGTTGTCCTGAAAATAAACGGTGTATGATTTCAGTGAGAGGTTGCTTGGATCTTGAGTGTGTTTAAGAACAATACGTTAATGTTCTTCCTGGTCTCAGTGTCTAGTAGTAAATCCTCCAATAAAATCATCAATAACGCAATTCTGTCGCATTCTCAAAAGAATGTTATCAGTTATTTATAAATATTCCCTCAAATGAAACACCAACTGAAGTCACAACTGTATGTTACATTTTCTCACTCCTGAATAAACACAAAAAGGCTTTCACATTTATTCAAACATCAACAATATTTTTTACGTGGGTGCAGTGGAAACAAGCTATAAACTCTTGCCTTCCCACATCACATCATCAATACCGTTACAAAACAACTTTCTTCCTCCTCAGACTTCTAACTCTCTATAGAAAAGAGCGCCATAAACTAATGATACAAAGGCTTTACAGCGATAACTCACAGAAAATTATTCATGCGGATATTTGATTACAGAAGACATTTAAGTAGAACAGTTTACATTGATAAGTTTGAGTAATAAATTAGTTTTAGAAACAATACGTTGTAATGAGGCAGTAGCAGTTTGAGATTTTGTTAAGAGTAAAATTCTCTACTTATGACTTATAATATAATTAGCCACATATGATATTCAGTCTCGCAAATACAAAGAAATAGATTTTCACATTGAATGAAGATATGAATGAAGATAAATAAACATAGCATGAGAAACTGGATCCCCAAACACCCAAGTAAACCGACAAACCCATACTGAGAAAATGAGCTTTACAAATGTTAGAAAATATTCTCTAAGAAAAAAGTTATCCCAGTGTGACAGAAATCGGCAGATGTGATGTACGTTACTTTCACACCCAAACACATGAATAAAATTCACGAGAAAGTGGATGATTTGTGCAAGGGGACGATCACAAATCGAGCAAGTAAACCTGTTTCTCCACATCTGGCCATCACTCAAGTATCTGGCTTAGCATTGATTGATAAAGTTCTTGCATGTCTTCCTGAGGGGTATAGCGTGAAATTCGATTCAGTTAGCGCGTTAGATCATCAAAATACCGAGGTGGTTTGGGGGGGGGGGTCTGCCCATAATGCTCCGAACGTTCTCGATTTGGGGGAGACACGGCAACGTCACTGGCGGAGGTAAGGTTTGGCAAGCACGAAGACAAACAGTGGAAACTCCCGCTGTGTGTGGGCGGGAATTATCTTTTTGAAATGAAAGCCCAGGATGGCTCGCCATGAATGATGCGTACAATATCGTCGATGTATCGCTGTGCTGTAAGGACGCCGCGAATAACAACCAAAGGAGTCCTGCTACGAAAAGATGTAGCACCCCAGATCATCACCTGGTTGCCGGACCCTATGGAGGGCAAGAGTCAGCTTGGTATCTCACTTCTGTCCAGGGCGTCTCCAGACACGTCTTTGCCCTGGAATGTCATTGACTGGAGTAGAATTGTCTTCAGTGATGAGTGCCGCTTCTTACTGAACCCCAATGACGTGTCTGGAGGCGCTCCATAAAGGGGTGCAATACCAACCTTACTGTCACCCGCCATATGGCTTGATAACGTGAAGTGACGATCTGGGGTACCACTTATTTTCATAGCAGCACATCTTTGGTTGTTATACGCGGTGCCATTGCACCACTGCGGTACCTCAACGATTTGTACGTCCCGTTTAGTTGTCCTTCGTGGCAAGCCATCCTATGCTTACATTTTAGAAAGATAATGCCCGCCTGCACACAGGAAGAGTTTCAATTGCTTACCTTCATGCTTGCAAAACCCTTCCTTGGCCAGCGGGGTCGTTGTAATTCTCCTCAGCTGAGAAAATGTGGATCACTATGTGCAGGGTCCTCCAACGAGCTCGGGATTTTGACGACCTAACGCTCCAACTGGATAGAATTTAACTGAATTTGTGAAGCACTTTCTCTTGAATAAATCATTCGATTTCTCTGAAACTGTAATCATTACTTTGTCTGTGGCGCACATCACATGTATCAGTTTCTGTCTCACTCGGATAATTCCCCAACGGTGCCTCACTTTTTTTTTGTTAGGATTTATTATAAGATCAAAAGTGTATCCTGTTGCACAATTAGGACGGCTGTATCGCCATCTACGGGGGTGTTTCAAAAGTCCACGCAAAAATAAAAACTACTTATGTGTTTGGGGTAAACCTCTTTTATTTTTCGACATAGTCTCCTTTCAGACTTATACACTTCGACCAACGCTGTTCTAATTTGTTGATCCCTCCAGAATAATAGGAATTGTTCAAGTCTGCAAAATAGCTATTAGTTGCTGCAATCACCTCCTCGTTTGAATAAAATCTTTGTCCCACTAGCCATTTCTTCAAATTGGGGAACAAATAGTAGTCTGACGTAACCGAGTATGGAGAATAAGGGGGACGTGAAACGAGTTGGAACCCTATTGCCAATAATTTTGGGACCACAACTGATGAGGTGTGTGCTGGTGCATTGTTGTGATGGAAAAGGACATTTTTGCAGTCCAGGCGCCGGCGTTTTTCTTACACCTCGGTCATCAAACGGTCCAGTAACAATGAATAATATGCACCTGTAATACTTTTACACTTTTCCAGATAGTCGATGAGGATCGTCTCTTGTGAATCACAAAAGACGGTTGCCATAACCTTTCCGGCCAAAGGAATGATGTTCGCCCTTTTTGGTGCAGATTGTGTGGTGTCACCGCCAGACACCGCACTTGCTAGTCGATGAGGATCGTCTCTTGTGAATCACAAAAGACGGTTGCCATAACCTTTCCGGCCAAAGGAATGATCTTCGCCCTTTTTGGTGCAGATTGTGTGGTGTCACCGCCAGACATCACACTTGCTAGGTGGTAGCCTTTAAATCGGCCGCGGTCCGTTAGTAAACGCCGGACCCGCGTGTCGCCACCATCAGTGATTGCAGACCGAGCGCCGCCACACGGAAGGTCTAGTCTAGAGAGACTCCCTAGCATTCGCCCCAGTTGTACAGCCGACTATGCTAGCGATGGTTCACTGTCTACATACGCTCTCATTTGCAGAGATGACAGTTTAGCATAGACTTCAGCTACGTCATTTGCTACGACCTAGCAAGGCGCCATAATCAGTTACTATAATTACTATCTTCAAGAATGTATTCTGAACAGATATTATTGTGAATCGTGTACCGCCAAGAACGACGTTCATCATTAATGGATTAAAGTTAAGTATCAAACTAATGACGTCCGCTTTCTGAATTCTCATTCCTTGTCATATTCCAGAGCTCACGTCAGTATAGTTCTTCCCTCCTCACGCCAGCTAAAACACGTGCATTTCGGCCTCCACTCGTAACACGGTGTTGGCTCTTCTGCCAACAAAAAAGATTGTCCCTTGGTAACCCATTGTTTAGATTGTTGTTTGGTCTCAGGAGTATATTAATGTATCCATATTTCATCCTCAGTGAGGAAACGACGCTTAAAGTCCTGAGAATTCTTCCTGAACAGCTGCAAACCATCCTTGCAACACTTCACACGATTCCGTTTTTGGTCAAGCGTGAACAATCGTGGAACCCATCTTGCGGATAGCTTTCTCATGTCCAAAATACTATTTACCCATTCATTCGAGATGCCCACAGCATTAGCAATCTCATGCACCTTAACTCTTCTGTCATCCATGACCATATCGTGGATTTTATCAATCATTTCTGGAGTCGTAATCTCCACAGGGCGTCCAGAACGGTCAGCATCACTAGTGCCCATATGGCCACTCCGAAAATTTTGAAACCGCTTATAAGCTGTTCTAATCGAAGGCGCAGAGTCACCGTAATGTTTACCAAGCTTCTCTTTAGTATCCTGAGGCGTTTTGCCTTTCATAAAGTAACGCACGAAATTCTTTTTCGTCCATTTTTTGACGATCACTCGACTTTCTTGATTAACACGAATGCCAAACACAAAGAAATTTACCAATATGGCTGAAAATTGGTATGCGTTGTTTCCAAAGATGCTACTAACTAAAAATGACTTCGATACGAGCCGGTTGTGCCATCTCTCGGACTTTGCACTGACTTTTCAAACGTCCCTCGTACTATAGAATCACGCAGGTCCAGGCTCGCTATGAGAGGAGCACCAAAATCACGTTGCTTTTGAAGGAAGTGACGCTTATCAGAGGTCCTATGTTACGTTAAGGAAAGCTGTTCACTGCCGTTTATCGTGAGCTGCCGGGTGGCAGGCGGGCAGCCGCAGGGGCGCCTGCGGCACGGTGTCAGTAGGTGAAGCGCGGTGGGCGGGTTGCCGCCGCGCCAGGAGCAGCAGGCGGCCCCTGTTTAAACGGGCCATGAATATTAAAGGCGGCCCCTCTGGGATAGGGCGCGACTCGCCCGTGTGCTGCCGCGCCGCGCTCACACTCCCCACCCGCCAGCAAAGTGAATCGCCCGCTCCCTAAGGCCTGCCCTATGGAGTCGGCGATGCGCTGTGACAAACGGAAAAATCGCAACCCTCGTAAGCGGCACGCACTTCTTTATCTTTCTTGGTTGCAGCGGAAATTATGCTGGAAATTTTTGAAGAAAAGATTTAGATATCAAAGCTATTTCTTTCTTTTCACTGAAGTTTACCGTTTTTTCAACATAGAGCTAACTTGCCAAAATGGTTCAGATGGTTCAAAAATGGTTCAAATGGCTCTGAGAACTATGGGACTTAACACATGAGGTCATCAGTCCCCTAGAACTTAGAGCTACTTAAATCTAACTAACCTAAGGACATCACACACATCCAAGCCCGAGACTAGATTCGAACCTGCGACCGTAGCGGTCACGCGGTTCCAGACTGAAGCGCCTAGAACCGCTCGGCCACACTGGCCGGCTTGCCAACTCCTTATGAACATCTGGAGCTCAGATGGTTAAGTCAGATCCAGGCAGTAAAGACAAAGGTAAAAGATGAGGTGGACATACTTTTGAAGGTACGACCGCCTCAGCTGTAAGTCCTTTATTTATAAGCACGAATGGTGTCCTAGTGTGGAAACGCAGTGCATTGCGAAGTTTCACTTACCTGGTGGTGAATTTGTTCCTACACGCACGCCTCCTTGAAGTTACTAACGTGCAGTTTTCAGCCGGCAAAAGCTGTAGAAAAAAACTGCTTTTCACATCGTAACCTCAAGTCACAGTAAAATTGTTTCGTCTGTGTAAGGAGTAGATACATAAAAGTATTTTTGTGCTTAATATTTCACTCTATTACGTTAAGCTTGCATTTACCAGTTACTACCAAGCCTTACTGTAAACTGTACAATGTCCGAAAAGTTCATACGCATTCATTATTCATAACCGTAGCCAGTTTATGGTAATTATGAACTATCCTTCACAGAAAATGTACAAACAGATACTTTCTTTTAGAACTGCTCGCTCAAATATTGCGAAAATCTTCCTTACGGAACAAAAATTTCAATTTCGCGAGTAAGCAGCACGCCACATGGAACGTATTTATTTAAATGTCACCAAATGTTCCGAATTTCCCACTGTGCTTCAAATCGTTCTCCATTCACACTTTATGACACTTCTAAAACGTTTCGGTAACGAAATATCATAATATTAACGGAGCACAACTTAATAGGTGTGATCAGCATGAGATCCAAGCCCTAACTCTACTTTCTCTCTACATAAAAGAAGTTTCTAAAAAAAACTCTGGAATTTGCTAATTTGTGATCGGCAGAGAAACATCACAACCAACCGGAAAGCAACATCCAACCCGCTCAGACCCGGGCATCTATACAGAACAAATTAAAATTTATCACTGAATCCGAACAGTAAATTAACATAACTTAAGTCTGAAAACTCACAAATATAACATTAATTCCCTTTTAACCGAACTATCTTACTGCAATCATAAACTCATTTCCCCACTACCATAAACTCATGGAATAGTTTATAACAAATTCCCCGGTACGAATGACTAACACACATGTCATTTTCGAACATCCATCACGTGACAATTACTTCACTATATAGTATAGAAACTTTACACAAAACATTCACACCTTCTTTGCCTCTCACAACTACACGCAATATTAGAAGTAATTAATAAACAATTAGAAAATTAAACGAACAAACCCGGAAATAAAATTGACAGTATTTTGAATGCAGTTTTAACAGTGTCCGGCAGTCCGACAAGTAGCGACCTCTGTCGTATTGCTTAGAAACTACATACATACATCTGACGCCAACTGTTGAGCGTGACTCGTGCTGCACCTCTCATTACTACGTGGTGTCCCATCTGAATAGGCATGATGCGAGGCGCTACGAGTCAGTAGGAAATTAGCTACATCGTCAGGTGCAATAAAATAAAGTCGTGTTCCGATCAGGAAAAGTGAATGAGATGGTCTAGCGTTCATAGTCAGGAATTTTTCGCTGAGTTGCGCATGTTGTTGTTGTGGTCTTCAGTCCTGAGACTGGTTTGATGCAGCTCTCCATGCTACTCTATCCTGTGCAAGCTTCTTAATCTCCCAGTACCTACTGCAACCTACATCCTTCTGAATCTGCTTAGTGTATTCATCTCTTGGTCTCCCTCTACGATTTTTACCCTCCACGCTGCCCTCCAATGCTAAATTTGTGATCCCCTGATGCCTCAAAACATGCCCTACCAATCGATCCCTTCTTCTAGTCAAGTTGTGCCACAAACTTCTTTTCTCCCCAATCCTATTCAATACCTCCTCATTAGTTACGTGATCTACCCACCTTATCTTCAGCATTCTTCTGTAGCACCACATTTCGAAAGCTTCTATTCTCTTCTTGTCCAAACTAGTTATCGTCCATGTCTCACTTCCATACGTGGCTACACTCCATACAAACACTTTCAGAAACGACTTCCTGACACTTAAATCTATACTCGATGTTAACAAATTTCTCTTCTTCAGAAACGATTTCCTTGCCATTGCCAGTCTACATTTTATATCCTCTCTACTTCGACCATCATCAGTTATTTTACTCCCTAAATAGCAAAACTCCTTCACTACTTTAAGTGTCTCATTTCCTAATCTAATTCCCTCAGCATCACCCGATTTAATTTGACTACATTCCATTATCCTCGTTTTGATTTTGTTGATATTCATCTTATATCCTCCTTTCAAGACACTGTCCATTCCGTTCAACTGCTCTTCCAAGTCCTTTGCTGTCTCTGACAGAATTACAATGTCATCGGCGAACCTCAAAGTTTTTACTTCTTCTCCATGAATTTTAATACCCACTACGAATTTTTCTTTTGTTTCCTTTACTGCTTGCTCAATATACAGACTGAATAACATCGGGGAGAGGCTACAACCCTGTCTCACTCCTTTCCCAACCACTGATTCCCTTTCATGCCCCTCGACTCTTATAACTGCCATCTGGTTTCTGTACAAATTGTAAATAGCCTTTCGCTCCCTGTATTTTATACCAGCCACCTTCAGAATTTGAAAGAGAGTATTCCAGTTAACATTGTCAAAAGCTTTCTCTAAGTCTACAAATGCTAGAAACGTAGGTTTGCCTTTTCTTAATCTTTCTTCTAAGATAAGTCGTAAGGTTAGTATTGCCTCACGTGTTCCAACATTTCTACGGAATCCAAACTGATCTTCCCCGAGGTCCGCTTCTACCAGTTTTTCCATTCGTCTGTAAGGAATTCGTGTTAGTATTTTGCAGCTGTGACTTATTAAACTCATAGTTCGGTAATTTTCACATCTGTCAACACCTGCTTTCTTTGGGATTGGAATTATTATATTCTTCTTGAAGTCTGAGGGTATTTCGTCTGTCTCATACATCTTGCTCACCAGATGGTAGAGTTTTGTCAAGACTGGCTCTCCCAAGGCCATCAGTAGTTCTAATGGAATGTTGTCTACTCCCGGGGCCTTGTTTCGACTCAGGTCTTTCAGTGCTCTGTCAAACTCTTCACGCAGTATCTTATCTCCCATTTCATCTTCATCTACATCCTCTTCCATTTCCATAATATTGTCCTCAAGTACATCGCCCTTGTATAAACCCGCTATATACTCCTTCCACCTTTCTGCTTTCCCTTCTTTGCTAAGAACTGGGTTGCCATCTGAGCTCTTGATATTCATACAAGTGGTTCTCTTCTCTCCAAGGGTCTCTTTAATTTTCCTGTAGGCAGTATCTATCTTACCCCTAGTGAGACAAGCCTCTACATCATTACATTTGTCTTCCAGCCATCCCTGCTTAGCCATTTTGCACTTCCTGTCGATCTCATTTTTGAGACGTTTGTGTTCCTTTTTGCCTGCTTCATTTACTGCATTTTTATATTTTCTCCTTTCATCAATTAAATTCAATATTTCTTCTGCTACCCAAGGATTTCTACTAGCCCTCGTCTTTTTACCTATTTGATCCTCTGCTGCCTTTACTTCAATTAAATTCAATTCAATATTAAATTAAATTCAATATTTCTTCTGTTACCCAAGGATTTCTACTATGCCTCGTCTTTTTACCTATTTGATCCTCTGCTGCCACTACTACTTCATCCCTCAAAGCTACCCATTCTTCTTCTACTGTATTTCTTTCCCCCATTCCTGTCAATTGTTCCCTTATGCTCTCCCTGAAACTCTCTACAACCTCTGGTTCTTTCAGTTTATCCAGGTCCCATCTCCTTAGATTCCCACCTTTTTGCAGTTTCTTCAGTTTCAATCTGCAGTTCATAACCAATAGATTGTGGTCAGGATTCACATCTGCCCCTGGAAATGTCTTACAGTTTAAAACCTGGTTCCTAAATCTCTGTCTTACCATTATATAATCTATCTGATACCTTTTAGTATCGCCAGGATTCTTCCAGGTATACAACCTTCTTTTATGATTCTTGAACCAAGTGTTAGCTATGATTAAGTTATGCTCTGTGCAAAATTCTACAGGCGGCTTCCTCTTTTATGTCTTCCCCCCAATCCATATTCACCTACTATGTTTCCTTCTCTCCCTTTTCGTACTGACGAATTCCAGTCACCCATGACTATTAAATTTTCGTCTCTCTTCACTACCTGAATAATTTCTTTTATCTCGTCATACATTTCATCTATTTCTTCATCATCTGCAGAGCTAGTTGGCATATAAACTTGTACTACTGTAGTAGGCATGGGCTTTGTGTCTATCTTGGCCACAATAATGCGTTCACTATGCTGTTTGTAGTAGCTAACCCGCACTCCTATTTTTTTATTCATTATTATACCTACTCCTGCATTACCCCTATTTGATTTTGTATTTATAACCCTGTATTCACCTGAGCAAAAGTCTTGTTCCCCCTGCCACCGAACTTCACTAATTCCCACTATATCTAACTTCATCCTATCCATTTCCCTTTTTAAATTTTCTAACCTACCTGCCCGATTAAGGGATCTGACATTCCACGCTCCGATCCGTAGAACGCCAGTTTTCTTTCTCCTGATAACGACGTCCTCTTGAGTAGTCCCCGCCCGGAGATCCGAATGGGGGACTATTTTACCTCCGGCATATTTTACCCAAGAGGACGCCATCATCATTTAATCATACAGTTGCGCATATCAAATATAAAATAGCATAAAATGACAGAGTTTTCCCGAATACTATGAGTACCAACAACTGGTGAGCTAGCCGGTCCCCACACACAGAAAAACTGACCAAAAACCGATCGTGTATGACTAAGTATGGGAGTCTCTAATCAGCTCACGATCCCTCATTTGTCTAAACAACTCAGTCGGCAGAAAGCAACGCCTACAAATGCCAGACGTCAAGATTCTGGAGTTACAACTACAAGTCGCATTACCTCACCAGATACTAGTCCTATATTATGACGGCAGCGTTATATCTTAATTCAAGCTATTTTAAATTTAACGTCCACTAATTGGAGAAAAATTGCTGACTCTGAACTTTGTGTCATCCAGTTCTCTTTACTTGATCGGAACATGACTTGATTTTATTGCACTTGATTACGCAGCTAAATTGCTGCGAAACCGGGCGAGGATGTAAATGACGGACTTGCAGTTAAAGCACTCTCATTTTAAATATGATATATCCACCCTTTGGCTGCCGTGACTACATTGTCTGCTGAATATCCAGAAGGAAGGGAAATCCGGGGAATCTTCACGTGCGGGACATGTTCACGTAAAGAACCTTTCTCGGGAACCATTCTTGCTACAGCCCTACCGACAATGTAAGTTTAGTACTGCCATCTACTGCACCAGCTGAATGATCCTCAAAGCACGAAGAACAGACTCGTGGTTTTGTGCAAGGTGAGTAAATTTTGGTACTCTTATATCTAAGCCGGCCGGAGTGGCCGAGCGGTTAAAGGCGCTACAGTCTGGAACCGCACGACCGCTACGGTCGAAGGTTCGAATCCTGCCTCGGGCATGGATGTGTGTGATGTCCTTAGGTTAGTTAGGTTTAAGTAGTTCTAAGTTCTAGGGGACTTATGACCACAGCAGTTGAGTCCCATAGTGCTCAGAACCATTTGAACCATCTTATATCTAAACTCCTATGGAGTGTACGTTTTAGAATCGAAAACAGATAAATATATGCTCGTGGACATGGGATTAGTCTGCTTTACAAAGTACATTTGTAAAATTTTTAAGACTGAAAGTTTCGAAACTAATTCAAACATGGAGATGGGACAGATTTACGCAGTTTTTTTTTGGGGGGGGGGCACGTTTACGTACTATTTTGCCATTTCCAAC
The DNA here is from genome assembly GCF_021461385.2 of Schistocerca piceifrons. NCBI lineage: Eukaryota > Metazoa > Arthropoda > Insecta > Orthoptera > Acrididae > Schistocerca > Schistocerca piceifrons. The sequence continues at coordinate 224,661,860 of NC_060143.1, forward strand.
CAAACTCATGCCCCAGTCAAGGAAACTTGAAGACAACAACAACTGTAATCGTAATCCGAAAAAAATGAAGGCGCAGGAAAATACAAGGTAGAAATGTTTAAAAAGGCTCTCTGAACCTAGTGAATATCAAGCAGAAAGTATTAATTCTGTGAGAGCAAGGGCTGATAAGGTTAAGAAACTGCTAAAAGTGAGAACAACGAAAAATGCAGATAGGCCTACTTCTGAAGTCATCATTAGCGTTCTACCCAATGGCAGGTTTTCACACTGCAATTCTCAACGCCGTCCTTTCTGCAGCCATCCTTTGCAGGGCTGAGTAATTTCTGCTCCCCTTTATGTCGCCAGTTGTCTCGTATTTCTTCCTTCGTCTCAATCTTTTCTCATAAAGTACTCCTTCCAAAACGTCTGTCAGCACTCCCGTCTCAACGGAAATGCCATTCATTTCTCCCTTTCTCTTATAACTGCAGCAGTCTGCTGAGGAAGATGAAAATTGTCGTTTTATTTACTGCTTGAAATTATACAGCTAACGAAAAAGAAATGAAGATCGGGTACAGTGCTTTAGACGTAAAAGATGGCTCATGACGATTGTGTCACGGTAATCACATTGCTTCTTGTGGGCATAAACTGCAACTCGGACAGTGACGATGAATAGGCCTTTAATTTACGTTCAAACTTACTCGTTGGCCGTCTGTTACTAACAGGTGGAAGGCCACCAAAAACTGCTTATTACCATCAAAATTTTTTTATTTTAGCATATAACCCTGTACTTTGTTTACTGCCAATAAAACATGTTTTGAAAGTTTTACTAGTGTGTTTTGTTTCTCATAATTATGTTCTATTATACTCTCCATGATACATGGCCCCATCTGTGCTTAAACAGGCTCTAGACACGGGGCACTTTTATGCACTCTGCTTCATCCTGTATAAAATTATTTTAAGCTCTTAAATGTAATGTTGAGTTAGAAATACATGTGCCAGGTTATACTTTGACAACCAGGCTATAACGCTAAACAATTTTAAACACAAAAAGGCTAACCAAAAACTTCCCGAAAGAAATCCGCTTTCATGTGTCCCAGTCTCCCCTACGCAAAGGAAGACTCAATACAAGCAAAAAGAACTTAGTCAATCACTACTAGATATAAATCGAAGAAAGGAGCTATACATACACTACTCGACATTAAAATTGCTACAGCACGAAGATGATGTGCTACAGACGCGAAATTTAACCGACAGGAAGAAGATGCTGTGATATGCAAATGATTAGCTTTTCAGAGCATTCACACAAGGTTGGCACCGGTGGTGACACCTACAACGTGTTAACATGATGAAAATTCACAACCGATTTCTCAGACACAAACAGCAGTTGACCGGCGTTGCCTGGTAAAACGTTGTTGTGATACCTCGTGTAAGGAGGAGAAATGCGTACCATCACATTTCTGACTTCGATAAAGGTCGGATTGTAGCCTATCGCGACTGCGGTTTATCGTATCGCGACATTGCTGCTCGCGTTGGTCGAGATCCAATGACTGTTAGCAGAATATGGAATCGGTGGGTTCAGGAGTGTAATACGGAACGCCGTGCTGGATCTCAACGGCCTCGTACCACTAGCAGTCGAGATGACAGGCGTCTTATCCGCATGGCTGTAACGGATCGTGCCGCCACGTCTCGATCCCTGAGTCAACAGATGGGGACGTTTGCAAGACAACAACCATCTGCACGAACAGTTCGACGACGTTTGCAGCAGCATGGACTATCAGCTCGCAGACCATGGCTGCGGTTACCCTTGACGCTGCACCATAGACAGGAGCGCCTGCGATGGTGTACTCAACGACGAACCTGGGTGCACGAATGGCAAAATGTCATTTTTTCGGTTGAGTCCAGGTTCTGTTTACAGCATCATGATGGTCGCATCCGTGTTTGGCGACATCGCGTTGAACGCACATTGGAAGCGTGTATTCGTCATCGCCATACTGGCGTATCACCCGGCGTGATGGTATGATGGTATGGGGTGCCATTGGTTACACGTCTCGGTCACCTCTTGTTCGCATTGACGGCACTTTGAACAGTGTACGTTACATTTCAGATGTGTTACGACCCGTGGCTCTACCCTTCATTCGATCCCTGCGAAACCCTACATTTCAGCAGGGTAATGCACGACCGCATGTTACATGTCCTGTACGGGCCTTTCTGGATACAGAAAACGTTCGACTGCTGCCCTAGCCAGCACATTCTCCAGATCTCTCACCAATTGAAAACGTCTGGTCAATGGTGGCCGAGCAACTGGCTCGTCACAATACGCCAGTCACTACTCTTGATGAACTGTGGTATCGTGTTGAAGCTGCATGGGCAGCTGTACCTGTACACACTATCCAAGCTCTGTTTGACTCAATGCCCAGGCGTATCAAGGCCGTTATTACGGCCAGAGGTGGTTGTTCTGGGTACTGATTTCTGAGGATCTATGCACCCAAATTGCGTGAAAATGTAATCACATGTCAGTCCTAGTATAATATATTTGTCCAATGAATACCCGTTTATCATCTGCATTTCTTCTTGGTGTAGCAATTTTAATGGCCAGTAGTTTATAAAAAAAATGACATTATTTGGACATGAAGTCCTCGTCTTACTTTACAAATGGAAACACCAGATTCTTTGTTCGGCTTATCCATATTACTGCCCATCAACGGAAGCGTTCCTTTCTTGAAGCGGTAACCACCGGTCACTTCGCTTGCCTCTCTGTGCACCGCCAGTTCCTAAACATGTGTACGGCTCTGACAGACTGCACGGACTGAAGCAGTAGACATCGTCTCTTTAGAACTGTTGATAGCCTTCGGAGAAAGAGCACCTGCCACAACTATGATACCTGATGTTTAGTACTGGGAAGATACTGTATCTCGCTCCACTTTTCAGACCTCCGCCGCTAATCAGACTTGTAATACATGTTTAATATGTTTTTTATCCAGTTTTTAAATGATGCAATTCACTTTTTATGCGTTACAGTTTTTTGTGAAATTCCAGGTGTAATTGAGATTTTTGCCTTCGAATTTTGTATTCTGCTCTCAATATCGGCTGAGGTAGAACATGTCTACGTATTACCCGCCCGAGCTTCACTCTTCTCTGACCCAAGGTGCAACCCTTTGCCAGTAGAGGGCTCCGAAATCTAGCGCGTAACATGGCGCTGTGCAACGTGACTGTGCCCGTGCGCGAGAAACTGCGCGCTGTAATCGAATTTCTAACCGCAGAGAACTTCATCCACACATGGAGTATCCTCTCCTTCAGCATGTCAAATACAGACCACACTCGACCTCTGCGGCGTCTGACATCAGCAGTAGCCCGACAACTTGGGTTCACCCTCATAGATCGGCCTTCATACCGTTCCAACTTGGCCCCGTGCAATTTTCATTAGTTTACGAACTTAATGAACATCTTCGCGGACTTCACTTTGATAGTGGTGCCAGCGGAGATGAGGTTGTGGTTTCGTCAACGAAGTCAAAATATTCCACAGTGATGGTATCAACAAACTTATCTCTCGTTAGGAGGAATGTGTTTGTCGTCAGGATATGTTGAGAAATAGATATGTAGACATGGAGAGTAAAGGTCTAGAAAGTTAATAAAGTTTAAAAAGCTTAAGAATTTTCACATTTTACTTTTCAGTACGCTCACGTATACCATTTTAATCTCCATAGAATTCTGAAGAATTAACGGAATACTCCAATTAGCTTTAATATACACTGAAGCGCCAAAGAAACTGGTACAGGTATGCGTATTCAAATACAGATATATGTAAGCAGGCAGAATACAGCACTGCGGTCAGCAACGTCTATATAAGAAAACAATGTCTGTCACAGTTGTTAGATCGGTTACTGCTGCTACAATGGCACATTATCAAGATTTAAGTGTGTTTTACCGTGGTGTTATAGTGGGCGCACGAGCGATTGGGCACAGCACCTCCGAGGCAGTGATGAAGTGGGGATTTTCCACTACGACCATTTCACGAATGTACCGTGAATATCAGGAATCCGGTAAAACATCAGATCTCCGATATTGCTGCTGTTGAAAAAAAAACCTGCAAGAACGTGACCAACGACGACTTAAGAGAATCGTTCAACGTGACAGAAGTGTAACCCTTCACCAAATTGCTGCAGATTTCAATGCTGGTCCAGCAACAAATTTCAGCGGGCGAACCATTCAACGAAACATCATCGATATGGGATTTCGGAGCCGAAAGCCCACTCATGTACCCTTGATGACTGCACGACACAAAGCTTTACGCCTCGCCGGAGCCCGTCTACACAGACATTGGGCTGTTGACGATTGGATCACGTTGCCTTGTCGGACGAGTCTCGTTTCAAGTTGTGTCGAGTGGATGGACGTGTACGGGTATAGAGACAACCTAATGAATCCGTGGACCCTGCTTGTCAGCAGGGGACTGTTCACTCTGTTGGAGGCTCTGTAATGGTGGGGAACGTGTGCAGTTGGAGTCATGTGGAATCCCTGATACGTCGGAGATTTGATGTTTTACCGGATATCTGATATGCACAGTACACTCGTGAAATTGTCGTACGGGAAAATCTCCATTTCATCGCCACCTCCGAGATGATGTATCCCATTGCTCGAGTGTCGTTTATAACACCATATTCAAATCCACTTAAATCTTGATAACTTGCCATCGTAGCAGCAGTAACCGATCTAACAACTGCGCGAGACACTTGTTGTCTTATAGGCGTTGCCTACCGCAGCGCCGTATTCTGCCTGTTTACATATCTCTGTATTGGAATACGCATGCCTGTACCAGTTTCTTTGGGACTTCAGTGATGTGCCTCGCTGAGCAGTCTGGAACTAATGAGAACTTTAGGAACAATTCTGAAACAAAAAAAGGCATGGAACAATCATTATTCGAGAAACGTCGGAACTGGAAAACTGAAAAGGATGGAATTACTGAAGAAGACACTTTTAGGGTGATTTAAATACGAGGCAGATGTGATAGGTAACTTTACTTCATAGGAAATTGTAATAGACTTAAATGCGAATCCTTGGTAGGAAGATAATATAGTTTTCGGGTACGTTTAGAGAACCTTCGAAGAAAACTGTGTGACCACTGTATACCTCTCTTAGATATCATGAGATTATAGTAAGAGAGATTAGCGAGCATTCAGAGAAACATAGACAGTGACATTTCCTTGGCGTAGTACATGAATGGAATAGGACAGAAATGCCATCATAGTGGGACGAGGCATCCTCTGGGATGCAGTGCACAGTGCCTTGCGGTGAGTGTTCATCGGAGGGGAGGGTATCATCTGGAGTTCCCCAGGCAAGTGGGTGGTCCGCTGTTGTTTTCTATATACATAAACGATCTTTTGGATAGGGTGGATAGCAATGTGCGGCTCTTTGCTGATGATGCTGTGCTGTACGGGAAGGTGTCGTCGTTGAGTGACTGTAGGAGGATCCAAGATGACTTGGACAGGATTTGTGACTGGTGTAAAGAATGGCAGATAACTCTAAATATAGATAAATGTGAAATAATGCAGATGAATAGGAAAAAGAATCCCGTTATGTTTGAATACTCCATTAGTAGTGTAGCGCATGACAGTCAGGTCGACTGAATATTTGGGGGTAACATTGCACAGCAATATGAAGTGGTACAAGCACGTAATGGCAGTTGTGGGGAAGGCGGATAGTCGCCTTCGGTTCATTGGTAGAATTTTGGGAAGATGTGGCTCATCTGTAAAGGAGACCGCTTATAAAACACTAATACGACCTATTCTTGAGTACTGCTTGAGCGTTTGGGATCCTTATCAGGTCGGATTGAGGGAGGACATAGAAGCAATTCAGAAGCGGGCTGCTAGATTTGTTACTGGTAGGTTTGATCATCACGCGAGTGTTACGGAAATGCTTCAGGAACTCGGGTGGAAGTCTCTGGAGGAAAAGACGCGTTCTTTTCGTGAATCGCTACTGAGGAAATTTAGAGAACCAGCATTTGAGGCTGACTGCAGTACAATTTTACTGCCGCCAACTTATATTTCGCAGAAAGACCACAAAGATAAGATATGGGAGATTAGGGCTCGTACAGAGGCATATAGGCAGTCATTTTTCCCTCGTTCTGTTTGGGAGTGGAACAGGGAGAGAAGATGGTAGTTGTGGTACGAGGTACCCTCTGCCACGCACCGTATGGTGGATTTCGGAGTATGTATGTAGATGTAGATGTAGATGTACGTAGTCGTAATGAGAACGCTGTCTACGTTACATGAACCTGAAAGTTCCTACATAAATTTTCACGCTTTATCTTTTCGAGCGTAATTGGGATGACGTCTAATCGAAAGGAAAAGTTAAAATCGGCCAAGTCGCCCCTTCTCACCCGCAGTACTACTACTGGCCCACATGGCGGGAAGGAAGCTTAACGTTTCTGTACCCTCGCAATACTGGCTCCAAATTATGTGCAAGTATGCGAGGGCACACGACGGCCAACAAGCAAAGGAAGAGCGCGTTGCCTAGGGATTGGATCAAAATCCTTTCGCGTGTCTGGCATGAAGGGCAAGGATATCCCGTTTGCTGCCAAAAAAAGTAAAGGCAGCAGGTCGGTAACAGAAGCGCCACCGCACAGTCAGCACAGAGACGGGTGGAGGGCTGCGGCAGACGGGAAAAGGGGGGGGGGGGAGGGCTCTCCCGTGCGAGACGGACGGCCACTTTGTCCCGGCGGCGCCAGTTTTACGGCTCGTCAGCTTTGTACGTCGGCCCGCCTCTCTTATCTCGACACTTAAAAAGTTTCCACATCCAGTGGGTGCGCGTCCCAGCATCCAGCCGTCGCTCTCCTGGACAGGCGCCGCTTTCGCGATGGCCGCTGCCGCCTGGGTAAACAAAGCGAGCAGAAAAATTAGTAAACTTAAACCCCTGCGCCTGAAGATTGTATTGCAGCTATTTTCAGGGACACATGCTGCTGACCAAGACCGTAGGGTACAAGCAAGACTTGTATTCGCAATTGCGAATATGGTAAGACTCCAGCTGCACAATATACTGGTGTCAAAGAAGAGTTCTGCCGGGCCGGGACTCCAACCCACCTCGACTACCCGAGCAGGCCTTCAGGACCTATCCAGTCTTCCATATGTCACCGTGTGTCTACGTCGTGTACTCGCACAATTGCTGTGATTCCCTCACATGCAGAGACTTATGATTTCTGTTCCTGCCTTGTCTTAAATGAAACACTATATTACGGTGCTGTGTTTTAGCGACGTGCACGATTGTCTGGAAGACATTTCGCGCGGGATTAGCCGAGCGGTCCGAGCCGCTGCAGTCATGGGCTGTGCGGCTAGTCCTGGCGGATGTTCGAGTCCTCCCTCGGACATGGATGTGTGTGTTCGTCCTTAGGATAATTTAGGTTGAGTAGTGTGTAAGCTTAGGTACTGATGACCTTAGCATTTACGTCCCATAAGATTTCACACACATTTTTTTGAAAGATATTTCAGAGTAAATTGCAAAAACAAAGGCACTGGAATACGGAATAGGGAAATTGTCTCTCACAGGATAAACGTTAGTGATAACTCTCTTCTACGTTTTGTTATGGCATCTGTACGACCACAGCTCGTCCCTTATGGGTTGCGTTTCCTTCTTCTGCCACGACTTTTTCATCATTCCCCTTCTTCACTCCCACTCTTGTTCCGCGACTTTTTTTACTCTTCCTATTTTCACTGCAATAAAATAATAATATATGAAGAATTTTTTAGATTTTTTGAGACCGAAAAACATTTGCCGTTGGCGCACATTAGAGGATAAATGGGGCTATCTCTATTTGTGGTATTAGGAGAATAATACACAGAAGAATGGAAATTTGAGGATATCTTGAATTTAGAAAAGACAAAGGCACCAGAGACGCAGATATGATGTTGCGACTGATAATGGAAGCAAGATGAAGAAAAATCAAGTCACTCTTCAGTGTGGACAATGAAGAACCAATTGCGGAAATAAAAAATAGCTTCGAGAATGGGATTAAATTCGGGGTGAAAGGCTATCAATGATAATATTCGCTTACGACACTGCTATCAGTGTAAGTTAAGAAGAATCGTAGGATCTGCTGAATGGAATGAACAGTCTAATGAGCACAAAATATAAACTGAGAGTAAACAGGTAAAAGACAAAAGTAATGAGAAATAGAGGAAGTGAGTATAGGGAGAAACTTAACATCGAAGTTAATGATCACAAAGGAGACGAAGTTATGGAATTCTGCTACCTTGGCAGCAAAATGTACCCATGATGAATGAAGCACGGAGGATTTAAAAAGCAGTCTAGCACATACAAGGAGGGCAGTCCTCGCTGAGAAGTCTACTAATACCAAATATGGGCCTTAATCTGAGGAAGAAATTTCTGAGAATGTACTTTTTCAGCACAGCATTGTAAGTGATGTCAATCATGGACGCTGGGAAAACCGGAACGAGGAGAATCAAAGAGTTTGACACGAGTTGCTACAGAAAATTGTTGAAAATTAGTTGTAGTGATAGATACTGAATGAGGAAGTTCTCCGTAGTATCTGCGAATGAAGGGTTATATGGGAAACACTGACAAGAAGAAAGGAGAGGATGTCATCAGGGAATAGCTTTCATGGCGCTAGAGGGAGCTGTAGAAGGTAAAAAATGTAGAGGAAGTCAGAAAATAGAATACACCCAGAAAATAATTGAGGACGTAGATTGCAATTGATTCCCTGAGCTGGAGAGGTTGCCACAGGAGAGGAACTCGTGGCGGATCGCATCAAACCAGTCGGAAGACTGACGACGCAAAAAAATAAGAAATAAAATAAAATAAAAAATCTGGACACATATACCGTATCTGATTATGTACCCGAATACCCCTATGTTATGCGGATTTGACCAACAGATGTCACAAGCGTGAAAACAGAACAGGAAACAGAGATTGAAGTACACTACTCAACAAATACTTGAGGACACAGGTTGCAAGTGCTGCTCTGAGATAAAGGGGTTGGCACAGAGGGGGATAGAGGAGTTCTTGGCTGGCCGAATCAGGCCAGTCAGAAAACTGACGACTCAAAACGGTAGGACAAGATGACTCTCCTATCTCTCACCTTCCATCAAAGCTCATTTTGTCTTGAGGGGTGCTGCAGCATTTCCTCTACACCAGATGCTGCTTTTATATCATCAATAGCGGGCCGCCAGAATCACGATAGCTTCGTAGGGTACAGCACTAGCAAGTCATATTGGTATTTTGGTGCGTTAGACCGTATATTCACAATAACCATCCTATCACTAACCGTCTATCGTTGATTCCTGGTGTATATGGCGGTCTGCACAAAGTTTTTAGTCCTGGAAAGAACGACATTTCTGTCGACAAATGACCACAATGATTAATTGTTTTTACAATTATTACCATTTTTGTTGGGTCAGGTGATCAGAATGTGTATTTATGCTAACGTATGTGCATGTTCGTTTTTAGAAATGTAACTTTTACTTTTAAAACAGTTACATCCTGCTGTTCCAATTTGAGTTGTGCTGTAAGCTATTTTCGGATGCAGACAGCTTCTATATCTCTAACATATGTAGCTTCGTCGTGCATAGCATAATGGAGACGGTGACGAATCTCGTGTAATAAATGATACCATCTGCTTCATCTCTCTTCCCGCTAAAGCATTTCTTTTCTAGGTGGTTCACAAAAAAGTCAGCAATTGCCTGTGTTATTGCGTTTCCCGTCACCAGGTCACCATTTTGATTATAACATTCGCTATTAAACATAAAACACTTGTATGTCATTGTGAAATGTAACATCTCAAACTTCTGTTATTTCAGTACCTAATAAACATTTATGGGTCACTAAACTTTCTTTATGATAGCTATGGTTTCGTCTGTCTGGATGTTTGTGAATAGATTTACAAGGTCCATTGACGACCAAGTACGGTGTTCTAGTATATTCATGTCTTTAATGTTATATCGCAAAGACGAGCCGTTTCTTATGTTTTATCACTCTGTCAGTATCAATTTTTACAGTTTTTTATTCAAGTTCTGATTAATCAAATATGCAGCATTGTGCTTATTATTTACAACTGGACGTATAGGTTCGTCGGTTTTGTGTAGTCTGATTTGTGTTTGTAAAGCAGGCATGCCTAAATAGATTACTTGAAGCCTGTTCCTCTCTTCTTCCCCAAAGGGAAAGGTCTGGGTGAAGATCTGAGTGTTTTCTTCTTCAATAGTTTTTGTAAATTTATAGGTCAATCTTTCTGAACTTTGTTATGCTGCTGGACGAAGCAAATTCTTTTGTTTTACATGCGCATTTATCATTGTCTATTAATACTGTCATGTTGTCTTTATCTGTTATGCTACTGGACGAAGCAAATTCTTTTGTTTTACATGCGCATTTATCATTGTCTATTAATACTGTCATGTTGTCTTTATCTGCTTTTGTAACAATAACTCTGTGTTCATAAAACTTGTTATTTAATTTACTAAATTCTTTCCCTTAATAACATTTGCGAAACGGAGACCTATCGTTGTTTTCGAGTGTTTCTTTACTTTAATAGCAGTTTTCAACTGTTCACATCTGTTCATTTCAACTAAATCACTTGCTAATTTTAAGTCTCCTGTTGTTCTTTTGACTATCGGTAAGTTATGATCATATTTTAAATTATGTTGTTGTCCTTTGTCCAGAAGTTGGTTTTCGTCATTATCTAATATGAGATCTGACAGATTAACAGTACATCTGTGAAACGTGTGCACATCACAGAAATATGTTGGTAATTCAATGTTTATACCTAAAGTCTGGAGTTTCTGCAGACTTTACGAGATATTTAAATGTCGTTCCCATTCTTAACCTTCAACTGTTTCCCGTATCTCACTTATTTGCAAAAGTCTATGTTTGTTTCACAAACGTAATTGAGCTCTAAAATTTTTAGAATTTTACTGTCGAAATAAATGTTTGGTAATGGGATTCACAACAACTGAATCTTTTGTGAACCAGTTACGAAAGAAATTCCTTAGGGAGAAGAGAGCTGTAGAAGATGGCATCATTTACTGCAGGAGATATATCTGCGACTCCTTTATGTTATGTAATGGCGACGCCACAGGTGTTGGAGAAATAACAGGTAGTTTAAATAGAATACATCCGAAAATAAAATTTACAATTTATTCCAGAAGATAAATTACTTGGATTTAACTACTGAAAAAGTTAAACTTTCACCTACAGATTATTAGAAACCAACATGAAGAAAAGTTGTAATAAAAGTTCTTTATAATCACCAGACCCGACAAAGGAATGCCTTTTGATATGCGATGATACATAGAAAGCTATAACTTGGTGCCGAAATCGAGACAGAAATTAGTATCTTTCAGCAGATAGCCCTTGCTAATAATTAAGACCGACAAATTGTAATAAAAAATAGAGGGCGCAAAAGATAACTGTTTACAATCTGCCACAGGGGTCGTGAACAGTTATGTTTTACATCTGTATAATAAAATCGAGAGCGATGTCAACAGTAAATATCTACAACACAAGATCAATAGAATTGGAGACAAATTAGTTGCAATAACGTACAACGTATCTGATTTCGAAAAAACTGAACGCGTTTTTCGGTAAAATGAAGTTCGAATGGCTTTTTAACACAAACAATTATCTGAAATTCAAAGTACGACATCATATTTCATATAGGACATAAGTTCTCAGGCACTGGAATGTATACAGGGTGTTACAAAAAGGTACGGCTAAACTTTCAGGAAACATTCCTCACACACAAAGAAAGAAAATACACTCCTGGAAATTGAAATAAGAACACCGTGAATTCATTGTCCCAGGAAGGGGAAACTTTATTGACACATTCCTGGGGTCAGATACATCACATGATCACACTGACAGAACCACAGGCACATAGACACAGGCAACAGAGCATGCACAATGTCGGCACTAGTACAGTGTATATCCACCTTTCGCAGCAATGCAGGCTGCTATTCTCCCATGGAGACGATCGTAGAGATGCTGGATGTAGTCCTGTGGAACGGCTTGCCATGCCATTTCCACCTGGCGCCTCAGTTGGACCAGCGTTCGTGCTGGACGTGCAGACCGCGTGACACGACGCTTCATCCAGTCCCAAACATGCTCAATGGGGGACAGATCCGGAGATCTTGCTGGCCAGGGTAGTTGAGTTACACCTTCTAGAGCACGTTGGGTGGCACGGGATACATGCGGACGTGCATTGTCCTGTTGGAACAGCAAGTTACCTTGCCGGTCTAGGAATGGTAGAATGATGGGTTCGATGACGGTTTGGATGTACCGTGCACTATTCAGTGTCCCTCGACGATCACCAGTGGTGTACGGCCAGTGTAGGAGATCGCTCCCCACACCATGATGCCGGGTGTTGGCCCTGTGTGCCTCGGTCGTATGCAGTCCTGATTGTGGCGCTCACCTGCACGGCGCCAAACACGCATACGACCATAATTGGCACCAAGGCAGAAGCGACTCTCATCGCTGAAGACGACACGTCTCCATTCGTCCCTCCATTCACGCCTGTCGCGACACCACTGGAGGCGGGCTGCACGATGTTGGGGCGTGAGCGGAAGACGGCCTAACGGTGTGCGGGACCGTAGCCCAGCTTCATGGAGACGGTTGCGAATGGTCCTCGCCGATACCCCAGGAGCAACAGTGTCCCTAATTTACTGGGAAGTGGCGGTGCGGTCCCCTACGGCACTGCGTAGGATCCTACGGTCTTGGCGTGCATCCGTGCGTCACTGCGGTCCGGTCCCAGGTCGACGGGCACGTGCACCTTCCGCCGACCACTGGCGACAACATCGATGTACTGTGGAGACCTCACGCCCCACGTGTTGAGCAATTCGGCGGTACGTCCACCCGGCCTCCCGCATGCCCACTATACGCCCGCGCTCAAAGTCCGTCAACTGCACATACGGTTCACGTCCACGCTGTCGCGGCATGCTACCAGTGTTAAAGACTGCGATGGAGCTCCGTATGCCACAGCAAACTGGCTGACACTGACGGCGGCGGTGCACAAATGCTGCGCAGCTAGCGCCATTCGACGGCCAACACCGCGGTTCCTGGTGTGTCCGCTGTGCCGTGCGTGTGATCATTGGTTGTACAGCCCTCTCGCAGTGTCCGGAGCAGGTATGGTGGGTCTGACACACCGGTGTCAATGTGTTCTTTTTTCCATTTCCAGGAGTGTATGTTATGTGGTCATGTTATAACTCATTTCATTACTTCTCTTCAAATCACATTAATCATGGAATGGAAACACACAGCAACAGAACGTACCAGCGTGATTTCAAACACTTCGTTACAGGAAATGTTCAAAATGTCCTCCGTTAGCGAGGATACATGCATCCACCCTCCGTCACATGGAATCCCTGATGCGCTGATACAGCCCTTGAGAATGGCGTATTGTATCACAGCCATACACAATACGAGCACGAAGAGTCTCTACATTTGGTATCGGGGTTGCGTAGACAAGAGCTTTCAAATGCCCCCATAAATGAAAGTCAAGAGGGTTGAGGTCAGGAGAGCGTGGAGGCCATGGAATTGGTCCGCCTCTACCAATCCATCGGCCACCGCATCTGTTGTTGAGAAGCGTACGAACACTTCAACTGAAATGTGCAGGAAATCCATCGTGCATGAACCACATGTTGTGTCGTACTTGTAAAGGCACATGTTCTAGCAGCACAGGTAGAGTATCACGTATGAAATCATGATAACGTGCGCCATTGAGCGTAGGTGGAAGAACATGGGGCCCAATCAAGACATCACCAACAATGCCTGCCCAAACGTTCACAGAAAATCTGTGTTGATGACGTGATTGCACAATTGCGTGCGGATTCTCGTCAGCCCACACTTGTTGATTGTGAAAATTTACAATTTGATCACGTTGGAATGAAGCCTCATCCGTAAAGAGAACGTTTGCACTGAAATGAGGATTGACACATTGTTGGATGAACCATTCGCAGAAGTGTACCCGTGGAGGCCAATCAGCTGCTGATAGTGCCTGCACACGCTGTACATGGTACGGAGACAACTGGTTCTCCTGTAGCACTCTCTGTACAGTGACGTGGTCAACGTTACCTTGTACAGCAGCAACTTCTCTGACGCTGACCTTAGGGCTATCGTCAACTGCACGAAGAATTGCCTCGTCCATTGCAGGTGTCCTCGTCGCTCTAGGTCTTCCCCAGTCGCGAGTCATAGGCTGGAATGTTCCGTGCTCCCTAAGACGTCTTCCTGTCGGGACACCTTTGTTCTGGAAATCTGTCTCGATGCAAACGTACCGCGCCACGGCTGTTGCCCCGTGCTAATCCATACATGAAATGGGCATCTGCCAACTCCGCATTTGTAAACATTGCACTGACTGCAAAACCACGCTCGTGATGAACACTAACCTGGTGATGCTACTGTAGGGAAGCAGCCTACTCACGCCGTAGTTTCCATTGTGTGCCAGCCAGTCCGCTGTAACTAGCTCTGACGTCATAAATGTTGCACAATACTTTAAAAATCAAGTAAATAACCTGAAACGGGTCTAGCATGTCAGGAGTAATACTAAATCAATATGTGTTGAATGTCAGTTCAATAACTTTAACCATTTTCGAAATTTGGATGTTTTTCTGTAAAAATCATTGGCGCAACAGAAAAGAGCTAGAGACTTAAAAATTTATATTTAGATTCCGTTTTCATAATTATTTAATAGAAACAGTCTTCTGGATCTCACAAATTAAAATTTTTGTTGAAATTCCTGATTTTCTGGTTTTTGTCTTAAAAATTAAGGAAGCAAGATAGATTAAGTAGGCTAATAAATAAGGCTAGGATGTTTAGATTTAAGTAGAAGGGAGATCCGCTATAATCATAAAGATGTGAGAAATTTCAACTGAATGACTATAAAACTATAGCGATAGCGTATCTCCAAAGGGCAAGTTCAGAGCTCGTCTACTGCGTGAAGTGTAATTAAATTAATTAGCTCGCCCAAAATATTTGACTTAGCCACGTCAGACTTTTATTATGATTACTTACCTGTGTATTGAATGCGCATTTAAATTGAGAGCTTCATCTGCCATCAGCAAAAGAAGCTATGATTTATTGGATAACTTAAAGTGGTGCATTACTAGCCCAGCGGCTAGTTGGGAGAGCCGAATTTATCAGGCGTTCCCTTAGCCGTCCGCACCGCGGCTTTATATATAAGAACGCTGCGCGAGAGAGGAAGGCCCCAGTTCTCTCCAGACGCTAATAGCACACCATCTGTGTCGGGAGTCGCGTCGCGTCGGTATCATTGCTATAAACAGCCTCGGATGCCGTATTAAGTTACACGGGATACGCGTAACCATGAAATCATTTTCGAGTGAAGTGTTCATTCTGGGATGACTTTAATTATCTATCTTCAGTTTGCGTATGTCGTATTTTCACGTGCCGCCGCGGGACAGACATTCTACCATTATTTAGCGTGGCGTTTGATGAACATTGTCATCAAATTATGGCGAGCATTCACTTAAACATTTAATTTGGACAGTTATAGTTGCATCAGCGCATTAGACTCTGAACTGCTCTGTTAGTCAGATTGTGTGGATTCTTTTTTTTTCATCTGTGACTTTCAGAATATAGAGAACGTTTTTTCCACGATCGTTTTTGATTATGAATCCCAGACAATCTCCTAACTCCTCAGAGCTTTGAGCTGTAGATATAAGAGTATTTCTCAGATGATGTGGGCACTAGGAATTCTAATTACAGGCTTCACGTTTTGCTAATCACTTTCTGGTTGCCAATATTGTAGTTAGAGAGCCAGTGTTGAGAACGGCAAAATACAGCATAAATAATATGAACATTTATATAAACAATAATTCTACCCGCCACCGCACATATGGTTAATTCGCCAGGAAATGCACAATTTCTACATTACAATTCTACACATTATTTATATAACAATTAATTTCCACCAGCTGCCCCACATATGGTGCATCGGCCAGGAAAGAAACTGAGTAAAAATGAAAGTGATTTTAGATATTCGGATTTGCGAGTGAAATGCGACACGCAACTGAGTAATAGAACAGTGAAATAGTGACGTGTGCATGTGGATGACGCAATTAGATTAACAACGCATCTGGATTGACAGAGCTGGCACTGAGTCTAGCGGCGCTGCCGGCATCGCGAGAAGCCAGTTTCGCCTCACCGTAGTCGTCCGCCGGAGCAACCGGAGCCGCGCCTGCAGTTGCGGTCCACGCAAAGACACAACAGCCGTCGGAGTGCCGTCTGGAGTTCAATGGGCTGCGTCGCATCAGTAATCCTGGTACGCCACGCCGGCAACGCCATACGTCGTGCAGAAGGAACTAAGTTAAGTGAAAATCTGTTAAAAATGTTACTAACCTGCCCTAAATGACTGTCGGAAATGGAACTGCCAGAAGAAACTGAGGTTAAACTTAAATCAGAACCTATGTCTGTTGATGGAACTGTAAATCCAGACAACGGTTCAAGTGTAAATATGCATAAAAATAGTAATGTTAAAGTGAAATATGAAGTTTGTCTCCTGGCAGTAGTGTGAAAAGGGGCAATGATTCAATAATAGAGACACCTGTAGTAAAGCAGAAATTAGAAATTGTTAATTTCTGGATGATAGTTTACCTGATGAGTTAACAACGAAACAGTCATCAGAGATGGTAGAGTTTAAGAAGGAGAAGTTAGATATGACTGATCAATCAGATGTTTCATTTCGTTTTGATGATTCTGATGTTGGAACTAGCTTTTTGTCACTTGAGTGTGATACAAAGCTAGCTAGTGAGCAACCCAAAGATACTGGGGCTATTGATTTAAATGTTATATTACAAGCAATAGCTACCAGTAATGCTCAATTAAAGTCTGAGATTGTGGCCAGCCAAACAAATTTTAATAAACGGTTTGAGGCAATGGACAATAAATTAAAATCCAATAATGCTGAATTCAAGTATGAGATTGTGGCCAGCCAAACTAATTTTAATAAACGATTGGAGGTAATGGACGATACTTTGAAGGCTGGTTTGCAATAAGTTGAAAGAGGATCTGGACGGTTTGAATTATGAAATTCATTACAATCATGAGGATATTAAGAAAAAGGTTGCTCAACAGTTTTCTGAAATGTATAAAACAGTAAAATCCGAAGTTGCTGAGGTTCGCAGAGACTTCCAAATGGAAGATGCGTAACTGGAGCACAAGTTAACAGAAAATATCGAGGCGGAATCTGAACTGTGCTCAGATAGGTTTAAAGATGTTAATATAAAAGTAAACATATGTCAAGCAGAAGTAAATGCAATCAAAACTGATACTACTCATATTGTGCAAAGAGTAGATAATGTTGAAACGAAAGTAGAAAATATTAGTACTAACATTGCTAACATTGAGAGTAAAGTAGCTTCAGTAACTTCTGGTAATGGTAGTATGCAACAAATTGTAGCTGCAAACGCCGCTTTTATCGGGTGTCGGCAGTTCTTGCGGTTCGATCCGGATCAAAATATCCACCTGCTAGATTTCTGGAACGATTTTGAAGATGTGATTCCACCAACTTGGTCTGAACGAGAGAAAATCTCATTTATTAGAAGCCATTTAGCAGGTGACGCCATGCGTTGGTCAGCTGATGTTATGTTGAAGTGTAAAACATTAGCGGAATTTAAAACAGCTTTCATTAATGAGTATTGGTCTAGTAATAAGCAAAATGAAGTGTTGAGAGAATTTTGGAGTGGAAAACGCTTCAATGCAGGCAAGGAATCTATTAAAGAGTTTGCTAGGTCATGGATTTGTCACATTTGGCGGAAAAGCTGAAACCTGAGATGATAATACTAGGTCTTGAAGCCAAACTGCCATGGTATTGGCAAAACAGAATTATATCTGCCCCTAGAGACAATCTGGGTCGTTTCATTGAATATTTGGAACGTGTAGAGCGTGTGGCTGCCAATGAGCAACAAGCACGTAATAACCGAAATGCTAATAACACTAGTAGTAATTTTAAGAACGAGCAGAATGGCAATGTAAAGATCAGAACAGTAGGTGTTCGTCATTTTAAGAGAGGTAGGAATTGGAGAAATAATTATCAGAACCAACAATGGCATCCAAATGATAGTAATTTTATTCCAAACAAAATTATGCAGGTAAACAACAGTGCGGAAAGCAATGCTGTTTATAATGGAAATAAAGGAAACAGTAGTAGGCCGAGGCAGGAAAACTAGTTCCCGTCTACGAGGACACTGGCGCTCACCAGGTGGTTACTTTTCCTAAGCCAGTAATTACAGTAATTGGTAAGACAGATCAGAATACTCAAACTGACGCCGGCCAGGGTGGCCGTGCGGTTCTAGGCGCTACAGTCTGGAACCGAGCGACCGCTACGGTCGCAGGTTCGAATCCTGCCTCTGGCATGGATGTGTATGATGTCCTTAGGTTAGTTAGGTTTAATTAGTTCTAAGTTCTAGGCGACTGATGACCTCAGAAGTTAAGTCGCATAGTGCTCAGAGCCATTTGAACCGTTTGAACTCAAACTGAACATGTGGATGAAGGTTGGTAGCATCTAAGGATACAGCAGAAATATTAGGTCACTCACAGTATTTGATAGATACCGTGTTGGAGACGCTTTCTAAGTGGGAAGAGAAAGAGAAGGCGCAGCAGTGTAACGGTAGGGAAGAGCTACAAAATACTGAATTGTCAGGTGAAGAAGCAGAAGAAATTCATGCTTATATTTACGATGAGGATGGTGTGCTCTTATCTAAAGTGCCTGTGCAGGATGTTGATACTGTACTAATAGATTTAGGACAGGAGGTAAGTGAGAATGTAGAGGGTAGCCTGTTGGGGGTCGATGAACCCAGTAGCTGTGACCAGTTGTCACTTGAGAAGGAACCCGACGATAATGGTGAAAGTGGTTTAGCTGTAACTAGTGTTATGCCCGGTCTGGAGGCGCAGAATCGCTCAGACTACAGTAATTTGGGTCATGTTCAGCAAACTAAATGTAATGAAGTCGTGCGGTGTTTCAATTTGAAGTTAATAGACCGACTGGAAAAGGCAGCTGAAAATGTAATTCAGGAAACCCCTACACACTTTGACCTAAATGTAATGAAGACAGATGTCGATCACTTTAGTTGGAGACAAATCCAAAAGGAACGATTGGAAGAGTTTGAGGAACCACCTGTACAAACTAGAATAAGCCACCCTATAATAATAGTGAATATGTTGGGTATCAATGTACGTTGTCTCTTAGACAGTGGAAGTGAGGTGAGTGCGATATCTCAGTCCTTCTTTGATGCATTACCTGGTAAAGACAAGCTTACAGTAATGAGGGTATCAGGACTAAGAATAATTGGTGCTACTGGCAAGGTGTCAAAAACGGTAAAACAAGAAGCTTTGCTGCCTTTTAACATTAATGGTAATTTAATTGATCATCCATGTTTAATTGTAAACAATCTCAGTATTGAGGTTTTAATTGGCATAGATTTCTTGTCGAAATATCAGAGTGTTGTTGACTTTGAAAGAAGCCAGTTAAAAATGATCTTGCCAATATCCGGAGTAATTACGGTACCTTTTATTGATAAACATGTTGTAACTAATGATGAAACTTGGGAGCTGCCTATACGAGTTCTGAAAAATAGGAGATATTGGGACGAAGGTGTTAATCTTAGTACAAGTAAGCTAAACACAGAAGAAGAAGAAGCAATTATTTTGGACAAAATAGAAACTAAATTGTAGGAAATCGATAAAATTTCAGCTAAGCAGAAGGAAGAACTGAGACAGGTTTTGAAAAGGCATCATAAGGTATTTTCAAATAGACCTGGCGTGGTCAAAGGTTATGAATGTCAATTAAAGGTGAAACCTGGCCAAGTGTTTTTCAGGAAGCCATACCAAATACATGTAGCTAGGAAGGAGGCGGTTCGAAAGGAGATACAGAGAATGCTAGAGTGGGGTGTGATTGAAAAAGCGGTCAGTGAGTACAATAATCCTCTTGTTGTTGTACCAAAAAGAGACGGGAGTGTCAGATTGGTCTTGGACGCTCGTTGGTTGAATGAAATAGTGGTTAGGGAAAGTGATAGACCGCAGAACATGGACGAGTTATTGCAAAAGTTCCGGGGAGTAAAATTCTTAACTTCTATGGACATCACGTGTGGATATTGGAATTTGCCACTGGCGGAAAGTTCAAGGAAGTACACAGCTTTCTTGTACGAAGGAGTTTGTTACCAGTATCGTGTGGTACCTTTCGGACTTAATATCTCTGTTTGTGCCTTCGTACGTGTGATGTGCCATGTTTTAGGAGCAGCCTTAAGTAATAAAATAACAGTCTACGTAGATGATCTGTTAATAGCAACTCCTACCCGGGAAGAACACATAGCTTTATTAGAGGAAGTGTTTGAGGCTACTGAGAGAGGTGGCATGAAACTAAAGATTGAAAAGACAGAGTGCGTTAAAGAGGAAACAGGTTTCTTGGGATATATGATAAGTGGAAAAGGTATTCTGCCTGACCCAGGCAAGCTAGCAGTCATTGAAAAATTTGAGGCTCCCAGAAACAAGAAGCAGTTGAGATCGATGTTCGGTCTTTTCGGCTTCTATAGACGTTTTGTTAGTGATCAGGCTTTTAATGCACCCTGTCTTCACCTCCTGCTGAAAAAGAACACCCCTTGGGTTTGGACAGCAGAATGTCAACAGGCGTTCGGAGTGCTTAAACAATCTTTCATTAATAGTCCTATTTTACATCATCCTGATTTTGAAAAACCATTCTGTATGTCTGTTGATGCTAGTGGCTATGGTATAGCTGTGGAGATATTCCAAGAGGAAATAGAGAACAAACAAGAAGCGCACAAGACTATAGCTTTCGCAAGTCGATCTTTACAGGCAGCAGAGAGAAATTATGGCATCTCAGAACTGGAAGCATTGGCAATTGTATTTGGGGTACAGAAGTTTGAGCAGTATCTATTAGGTCACAAGATAATTGTTTACAGTGACCATAAGGCGTTGACCTTTTTAAAGACCTGTAAGTTGAGGAATGCTCGTTTGGTAAGATGGTCATCGTATCTCCAGCAGTTTGACCTTGAGTTTAGATATATTCAAGGGAAAGACAATCTGGTAGCTGATGGGTTATCTAGAAGTGCGGAGCTCTGTGATGACGCGGGAATTACAGCAACAGACCTAAGTGAAGTACGAATGTTTGCGTTGCACGAAGTGAAGGAAGAAAGTGCATTAAAGAGAGTGATTAAGAACTTGAGACGTGAGCAGAATGCAGATGACCAACTGAAATTAGTGAAGAGCTATTTAGGACATGCGAACTATCCTAAGGTTTCGCAATACTGTTGTCTGCATAAAGGTATTCTGTTTAGGAGGAAAAAGGTAGGTGTTCCTGAGTGGAAGCTGTGCTTTCCCTCACAACATGTAGACTTACTAATCGACTATATACACCTGGGGTATAGGCACTACGGTGCAAAGAAGTGCATTGCAAAATTAAAAGAGAAGGTTGTGTTTGACAACATGTACCGCCGTGTGGCCAAGCGTCTAGCATCTTGTGTAGTGTGCCAGAAAGTCCGTGCTGCTAACACCGGAATACAAGGGGATATGCATTCAGTAGAGCCAACTGAAACCCTAGAATTACTGGCTTGTGATTTGTTTGGCCCTCTTCCTGTTTCGAGAGGTGGTTGCACCCATGTTTTTGTTGTTGTGGATGGATTCAGTACATATGTTAAGCTATACCCAATTAAAAGAGCAAATGCAAAAACATTGGTAGAAAAGTTGGAAAAAGATTTCTTCGTGAACGTTGGCGTACCGAAGAATTTGCTATCAGACAATGGGCGTCAATTTACTTCTGATAGATTTAAGGAATGTCTAGATAAGGCCGGAGTGAAACATCTGAAAATATCTGCGTATTTCCCCCAAGGAAATATGAGTGAACGAATTATGAGAGAATTGAATAGGCTTTGCAGAACTTACTGTGCTCGGAAACACTCAAGTTGGGCAGAGCACATGAAGTATTTCGAGAATGTAATTAACAACTTAAGGCATGATGCAACTGGTTTTGCGCCTTGCGAATTGATGTTTAGCCAAGAACCGCACAATGTAATTGCAGATATGGTAGAATTCCCTATTCTAACGCAAATATCAACAGACGAGAAGAAGTTAAAGGCTAGGCAAATATAAGAAAAAGAGCATTGGAAAGGAAGAAGCGTCATGACACAAAAGCTGTACCTATTAGTTTTGAAATAGGTCAGTTAGTCCTTGTCAAAACCAAGGAAAAATCAAAGAAAATAAATGCAGAAACAAAGAAATTCATGTTCGTATACCAAGGACCTTTCAGGATCATAGGAAAACCACATGCTAATGCATATAGGCTATAGTACCCTAAGAGTAAGAAGCTATTAGGTCTCAGGAACGTGATCGACCTAAAGAAGTTCATAGGTAGCGAATGAATTTTGTAGGGAGGAGGTTGTTCTGTAACCTCTACACAGTGTGGCAGCTGTGCAGTCCCAGCTGTGTGAGATCTTCTTTCCATTTCAGGTCTCACTCATTCTTCATCTTTTCTATCCACCAAAAATTTCGACCTCTTCATTCCAACACATTAAATTTTCCGTTATGGTTATCAAGCCAATAATAAACTAATGAATTCTGTAGGGAGGAGGTTGTTCTGTAACCTCTACACAGTGTGGCAGCTGTGCAGTCCCAGCTGTGTGAGATCTTCTTTCCCATTTCAGGTCTCACTCCTTCTTCATCTTTCCTATCTACAAAAATTTCGACTCTTACTCTCAAAAAAAAAAAAAAAAAAAAATCCGTTATGGTTATCAAGCCAATAATAAGCTAATGAATTCTGTAGGGAGGAGGTTGTTCTGTAACCTCTACACAGTGTGGCAGCTGTGCAGTCCCAGCTGTGTGAGATCTTCTTTCCATTTCAGGTCTCACTCATTCTTCATCTTTCCTATATACAAAAATTTTGACCTCTTTTTTCTAATATGAAAATTTTCTGAAACCAATGATTTCTGTAGGGAGGAGGTTGTTCTGTAACCTCTACACAGTGTGGCAGCTGTGCAGTCCCAGCTGTGTGAGATCTTCTTTCCCATTTCAGGTCTCACTCAATCTTCATCTTACCTATCCACTAAAGTTTCGACTCCTTCTTTGCAATACAAAAATTTTCCGTCATGGCTATCAAGCCATGAGTTATGTAACTATTCTATCCACCGATTAGTGAAGAAAAATACCTAATGTGACAAACGTAATAGTGACATAAACAACAGAGAAGTATGATGTAATTAAGAGACAAATGTATTTGAGTAACAAATATGTATAGAACCCTGGTAATATTGTAAGTACAAAGTGTTGTTTTATTGGAAATGGTCCACCAACAGTATTTTAAAAGAAAACAAATTCGTGTTCAAGCAGGATCTGAAGTGGCAGTGAAACCTATTGTATGCTGTAGAGCTAACTAATTAATAGTAAAAGAGATTGCTTAGTGTTATGAAAAAAAATATATGCAGATAAGTTGTAAGAATAAACTCACCTTGTGTAGCATGGAATGGCAGTGTAATAGAATTAGACAGTGTTTGTGGTTGAGACGTGAAGGACACGTCCCTGAAATATTTATAAGGTTGGAGCTGGCCGTTATTTGGTGTAGTGTGTGACAGGACACACCTACACGTATTGAGGTTATGAGTTGGAGGCGTGAATGCGACCATAGGTACCCTTATGTTAGATGAGACAGAGCAGCTCATGGTGTCCTATAGGTTTAAGGAATTTCGCATTACCCTCGTCCATAATTACTTGATGCACTTTAGTGGTAGGTCGAGAGAGACTACCTGTGGTTTCAGCGTCCGATCGAGTGGAAATGGATTGCCATGTGAGCAAACTGATCAACTGCAATACACTATAGATATGAAATAAATGTGCTGTCCTATGCTTTAAATGTTAATAGAGTGAATGTTAAATAAGTACATACACTAGCAACATAATTGAGTAACATAATGGCAGACGTGAAACATTATTTATAGCTCAGCATAAATACACTTCGATGAAGTAAGTACATAATTGCAGATGTGGAACTGACACAACAGCAGAGGACCAATAAGTGGAGTTAGTAGTCAACTAAACGTAGTGTGTTTTGAACACTCAGAACTGTACTATTACCACAAGTTACTCACATGTACAAAGAAGCTGAGAATACAACTACTAATCAAATATACTCATACTATCTCTAAGAATAAGGTAATCGAAGATGAGTCAGCTAAGTAAATAAAATACAGATTTGTCAGGAATGTACCGAGCATTGGTTCAGTGTTCCGGCCCAGAAATAATAAATTGAAATTAAATAGGATTCATGATTGTATGACTTGAGCATAAATTTTCTCTAGTACGTGACTAACGGCGTTTTGAGCCTTTTGTTTACCGATTTTATGACAATTAAGTAACCACAAGAGTAAAATTGAAAAAGTTCTGTTAACTTTGTTCCAGCAAAATATTGAAGGATAAAATGTATATATCCCTATTTCATTGTGACCCACCCTTAGATAATAAGTGAACAGAGTCTGAGGCACTCTTTTTGTTTGTTCTACAGGACAAACCAGATAATGGCAGCCTGGTAGCTGCGTGAAAGCGTGGAGTGACTTGGACACAACTCACAGTGACCTCTTTCCCCATGTAATTTAGAGTGAACGTGAAGAACGCACACCATAGCAACTTCCCCTCCTCTACCCTTGTGAATGGAAGTGTAGAACGCCAGCCAAAGCGACTACAACCACGTGTGTAAAAATGATTTGTGAAATTTTCTTTCAGGTTTAGAAAAGACTGCTCAGATATAATCATCTGTTTATGTATCTTGAATAACTGTGTTATTTTCTTTGAATTTGTGTATGTAAAAATGTATTTAATGTATTTAAGATTTTCATAATTTTACATATTTTTATGTGTTTGTTTGTCTAAGGCAGTATGTATGCCAAAGTGTTTCATTGATTTTGCTTAAATTTTGAGGGATAATATTGCTTAAGAGGCAGTGAACATGCCAGTAATTTAAATAATTGAAGTAGGTAATCAGTTCTCTTTTAATATTTCTGTATGTTTACATTTCAATTTTAATTTTTCATAGGGAGTTAAGCTGTGCTCTTGCTTCCCTTTTTGTAATTAATTATTTTTTCGTTCATTAAACATTCAAAAAAAATTTAAGTAGAGGGTGATGTAGGGAAGCAGCCTACTCACGCCGTAGTAAATTCACAACAGCCTTTCCATTGTGTGCCAGCCAGTCCGCTGCAACTAGCTCTGACGTCATAAATGTTGCGCAATACTTTAAAAATCAAGTAAATAACCTGAAACGGTTCTAGCATGTCAGCAGTAATACTAAATCAATATGTGTTGAATGTCAGTTCAGTAACTTTAACCATTTTCGAAATTTCGATGTTTTTTTGTAACAATCATTGGCGCAACAGAAAAAAGCTAGAGACTTAAAAATTTATATCTATATTCCTTTTTCATAATTATTTAATAGAAACAGTCTTCTGGATCTCACAAATTAAAATTTTTGTTGAAATTCCTGATTTTCTGGTTTTTGTCTTAAAAATTAAGGAAGCAAGATAGATTAAGTAGGCTAATAAATAAGGCTAGGATGTTTAGATTTAAGTAGAAGGGAGATCCGCTATAATCATAAAGATGTGAGAAATTTCAACTGAATGACTATAAAACTATAGCGATAGCGTATCTCCAAAGGGCAAGTTCAGAGCTCGTCTACTGCGTGAAGTGTAATTAAATTAATTAGCTCGCCCAAAATATTTGACTTAGCCACGTCAGACTTTTATTATGATTACTTACTTGTGTGTTGAATGCGCATTTAAATTGAGAGCTTCATCTGCCATCAGCAAAAGAAGCTATGATTTATTGGATAACTTAAAGTGGTGCATTACTAGCCCAGCGGCTAGTTGGGAGAGCCGAATTGATCAGGCGTTTCCTTAGCCATCCGCACCGCGGCTTTATATATAAGAACGCTGCGCAAGAGAGGAAGGCCCCAGTTCTCTCCAGACGCTGAATAGCACACCATCTGTGTCGGGAGTCGCGTCGCGTCGGTATCATTGCTATAAACAGCCTCGGATGCCGTATTAAGTTACTCGGGATACGCGTAACTATGAAATCATTTTCGAGTGAAGTGTTAATTCTGGGATGACTTTAATTATCTATCTTCAGTTTGCGTATGTCGTATCTGGTTTTCCCTCAGTCCGTGTGTCACTACTAAACATTGCTGTGCTCCAAACGAACAGTCTCAGAAATTTCTTTCTGACATTAATTCCTATGTTAGATACTAGTAGACTTCCCTTGGCCAGGAATGCTCCTTTTGGCTGTCCTAGACTGCTTTTTACGTCCTCCTTATTTCTGTCATGGCTTATTTTGCTTCCCAGAAAGCGGAATTCCTTAACTTCGTCTACTTCATGCCAATCAATTTTGATGTTAAGTTTCTTGCGTTGATCATTTCTGTTACATCTCATTACTTTTGTCTTTTCCGGTTTACTCTCAATCCATAATCCGTACTCGTAAATCTGTCCATTCTATTCAGCATATCGCGAAATTCTTCCTCCCTTCACTGAGGATACAAATGTCATCAGAGAATCTCATCTTTGATATCCTTACACCCTGAATTTTAATCTCGCTCTTGAATATTTATTTTATTTCCGCCATTGTCTCTTCGATATATAGACAGAACACTAGGGGCAAAAAACTACATCCTCATCTTACACTCTTTTTAGTCCGAGCACTTGATTCTTGGTTTTCTAATGCAACTGTTTCCTCCTGGGTCTTGGATATTTTGTGTATTAGCTGTGTTTCCCAATTGCTTACTCCTATTTTTCTCAGAATTTCGAACATCTTGCACCATTTTACATTGTCGAACGCATTTACCAGATGGATAAATCCCATGAGCGTATCTTCATTTTTCTTCAGTCTTGCTTCCATTATCAAGCATAACATCAGGACAAACTCTCTGGTGCCTTTCACTTTTCTAAAGCCATACCGATTGTCGTCTAACAGATCCTCAGTCTCTTTTCCTCTCTCCTGTGTGTAATTACTGTCAGCAGCTTGGATGCGTGAGCTATTAAGCTAATCGTGCATAGTTCTCGCTCTTTTTTGTTCTTGCTGTCTTCGCAAATGTGTGAATGATATTTTTCCTGAAGTCTGATAATACGTCGTCAGTCTCATAGATTCTACACGTCAGCTTCAATAGTCGTTCGATTGCCATAGCCACCAATGATTTTAGAAATTCCGATGGCCTGTTATCTATCCCTTCTGCCTTATTTGATCTCAAGTCCGCCAAAGCACTTTCAAATTCGACTGTAATACCCGATACCTTATATCATGCTTATCAATGAAGATCACGTCATCAGGCATTTCTTCTCCCTCATAGGTGCCTTCTGTGCATTCTTTCCACCTACCCGCTCTTTCCGCTGCGATTAACAATGGAATTCCCATTGCACTTTTAATATTGCCTCCCTTGCTTTCAATTTCACGGAAGAGTGACTTTTTTATATGCTGAGTCAGTCCCTCCGACGACAGTTTTTTTTCGGTTTCTTGATATTTTTTCTGCACCCATTTGGCCTTGGCTTTCCTGTACGTCCTATTTATTTCTTTCCTATGTGATCTATGCAGCTGTATTCCTGTTACATTAAGGTATCCGATGTTTGTGTCTGTAGACATTTTATTTTCGTGCACAACTGCGGCATAGAAAGGATGACCTCCTCCACGTTCTCTATTACTCTCTCATCGCTCCTATGTACATTCATTCCCACCTGTTTCAGTGCTGCTCCAGATGTTTTCCTGCAATAGCGGTATTCAGTTTGTTTGTATTGGTTTAGGTGGTCGTATCTTCCTTAGGTGGTATATTTTGGCCACGTACGTCTCGGGTATTTCCATCCACTCGTCTATTGCTCCCCACAGTCAGATCACTTCGTCCAGCGCTGTGTTGACCAAAACTGATGACAGTCGACTTCGATGTTTGATACTGGTTTTAATCTCAAACTCTTCTTGCAGAAATCCTCTGAATCTTGCGTTTCTGTGTGTTAGAATTTCCGCTGTGTGTTCGCGAGTAGTGTCATCTATTCTTCCCATCTTACTGCTATTTACAAGGGAATATCTGTCGATGAAATTATATGCCTTCGTGATATTCAGAAATATTTTACTGTTCTTTAAGACCCTATGTTCAATCAGTTGCTCCAGTGTAAAGATCTCTTCCATGCATCCAGTTTCTTTCTTGAAGAGCGTCTGCAAGTGTGAAACTTTACTTTGTATGTGTCCTCCTACTCTTTTCTGGAGGCGTTTCTACAGCACCTTGCAGCCATCTAGCAGTGACATTCTTCATTAGTTGTTTGCATCTGCAATGCAAACATTTATTTCTGTTACTTGATAACAAATAACAATGAAATGTAAATGATTATGTTGTAAGTTAAAATTTACTGACGCTTGAGCGTTTTTAAGAACTTGGACAGGCTTAATATATACATATTTTGTAAAGGAGCTATACCTACATGATTTGATCTTATTGTATTTTAATTTTGTTTGTATTATGTTTTTCTTCATTTTTTGCTAGATTTTTGTTATTATAAGTCCATTTTGCTGGAAAAAATATCATAAAATCCTATATTTACTGGTACTGAAAAGTTGTGTAAAATATATCTATATGATCTGTTTTAGGCAGCTCGGGAACAGTCCATGTAAATTCATAGACAAATTAAACATTAAAAAGAAAGTGCTTGTGAGTATAAGCTATAAACTGACAGCGGCACTCTAACTGAAACCGTCTATCATGTACACAACACTCCCGCACGTATATTGTCCCACCTGTTTCATAACTACGTACACTAACGTGCGCTGTATCAAGTTTGTGAAATACCCTGTTCATTGCATTCCATACTTACAAATAAAAAAGAAATGTTGGACAGGAAAACATGTATAGTTCAGAACATTCTACATCTACATCTACGTGATTTCTCTGCTATTCACAATAAAGTGCCTGGCAGAGGGTTCAATGAACCACCTTCAAGCTGTCCCTCTACCGTTCCACCCTTGAATGGCGCGTGGGAAAACGAGCACTTAAATTTCTCTGCGCGAGCCCTGATTTATCTTATTTTATCGTGATATAATTTCTTCCTATGTAGGTGGGTGCCAACAGAATGTTTTCGCAACCGTAGGAGAAAACTGGTGATTGAAATTTCATGAGATCCCGTCGCAACGAAAAACGCCTTTGTTTCAATGATTGCCACTCCAATTCACGTATCATGTCTGTGACTCCATCTCCCCTATTTCGCGATAATACAAAACGAGCTACCCTTCTTTGTACTTTTTCGATGTCATCCGTCAGTTCTACCTGATGCGGATCCCACACCGCACAGCAATACTCCAGAATAGGGCGGACAAGCGTGGTGTAATCACTCTCTTTAGTAGACCTGTTGCACCTTCTAAGTGTTCTGTCAATGAATCGCAGTCTTTTATTCGCTCTACGCACAATAATATCTATGTGATCGTTCCAATTTAGGTATTACATAGCAGCTGGTAAGATATCAATAAAGAGATAGGAAATATGGTCATGTTCATATGCCTCTCCTGCTTAGGGACCACGGGGTTGTACATCTCCCGTCAGATAGTGTATCATCAGTTTTGAAAGGTTCCTCCGGATTTGAGCCGACCCACTTTACACAGAGGCACCGCGTTAACACGGCGAAAGGGTTATTCAGCGCATCTTGAGCGGAAAGACCGCAGTAAAGCGCAAGTGAGAGGAAATATTTGTTTTTTCAGATTAACGTCTTGATGGATGGATCCACCAGCAGCCTAATTAGAAATTGCGACAATTCACTTATAACTGACAACATTTTATTATGTACAATTGCAGTGTCGGAATTTATTCCATTCCCAAGCACAGTAAGTTGGTGCAGAACAGCAATTTGAATTCCCGTTTTCAAACACAATTAATGTGTGCAAGAATTGATTACACTGATGTAATATGCTACAAATTGGAAAACTGTAATAGTACAGGTTTGGCAAAATAGAACTTGCGGGGAATATGTTTAATGCACCTTAAGATAAACGAACCATCCTACATTATCCACACCCAGCACAGATGATTTAAGTCTGGTTGCCTATATTGAGGAACATGAAATATTTTACGTTCCAGTTATATTTGGCCCTCTGTTAAATATGGAGGCAGTCATAAGCAAAACCCGACAAATTTTAAACTTATGCGCCGGCTGCTGTGGACGAGCGGTTATAGGCACTTCAGTCCGGAACCGAGTGACTGCTACGGTCGCAGGTTCGAATCCTGTCTGGGGCGTGGATGTGTGTGATGTTCTTCGGTTAGTTAGGTTTAAGTAGTTCTAAGTTCCAGAGGACTGGTGACCTCAGATGTTAAGTCCCATAGTGCTCAGAGCCATTTGAACCATTTTTAAACTTATGCAGATGCTGGTCGCCTGGAGAAAATTTTTAAATGGGAGAATATGTGCATGGCATCAAACACATCCAATTAATAGCTTAAATACGCAGATAAAACACAATCAGTAAATAGACATAAAATAAATCCTTTTGAAGCGATATTCTGTACTAAATATTTTTATTTCCGTGTGGTTTTCATCTATGAAGGTGACTAAATAACTGCAACTCTGTTTGTATGATTGAATTTGTATAGTTCTGCTGTGCGTATTTAGTTAACAGTCGACTGAATTTCATAATCAATATTTGTTCACTTTCTTACTTGCTGGTATAAAATGACATTCTTAATTACAAGTTTTCTTAATTTTTAATACTTCTGTGATTAAGATCAAAAACATTCTCTTGTGCAGATAGCTTGTGACAGTCATAACATTTTTGAAAAAAATTATATTTCAGGGTCACCCAGAGCTGCTGATAAAATAAATCTTCATTAACTACCAATTTCGATCAGTCGATCGCCACCAGGTTCAATAAAATTCTTTATGCTGGCCTGTATTGTAACGTTCTTACTATGACGTCGAAGTAAAATAACTGGTGCAATGCGTCACTGAAACTACCATCATTATTAAAATGTTTTAACACTTACCGTGCGGTTGCGTAATATGACGTCGCGGGCGGAAACGAAGAAAATGCGGCCGCCGTAATATTACGTCCCGCCGCATTCCACATTGTTTTAGTGTTTCAAACGCATTGTTAGCGTTCCCGCTACAACCTGTAGGTCCTGTAATGCTTGTAGTTCATCATATTAGCGCTAGATCGCAGCACCTAGTGAGGTAATGCGATATATCCGTATATATTTCCGAACGAATTCACGTCTGTTTCTCACGCGTATGTTACGTGTTCTTTGGTGTCCTGTCGTTTGTTTACCGTTGAATTTGGCGCTAATATTTTGGTTTTAGCTTGTTTATCTTCTTTTTACTCACAATGGCGAGTGATGTGGATGCAAAACTTCGAAAAATGATTGAAGAAGTACTTGCTGAACCTACTGATGATGATTTTTCGGATTTCGATAGTGACAGTGATTACGAAATGCCGGAAAAAAACGGTACCCCAGGTAAGTCTAACATCTTACTAAATCGATGCAGAACAAGACAGTTCATGTTGCGATTTGTTCTGTTACGTTCTGTACTATTTCAGACACAGATCTGTCGTCAGATGAAGGTGAGCCGCCGCCTGTGTTGCCCCCCACTCATCATCGAAAGAGGCCAAGATTGAGTGACATTTCACAGGATGACTGGACTATAGTGGATCAAACACCAAACATTTTGTTATTTACAGGGTCTCATGGTGTGCTAAATAATGTAGGACTCGGTCAGTCTAGTGAATATTTAAATTTTTTTTCTCATTTTATAAATGACAGGGTTATTTCAATTATGAAGGAACAAACAAACCTATATGCTAGACAGAAGCTGGCCACACTGAGAGCACAAAACAAATTAGGGCCCAATTCTAGATTCAAGCAGTGGAAGACGCTAACTATTGCTGAAACAAAGACGTTTCTGGTTATTATCCTCCACATATCAATCAGTGAGAGGCCAAGTATGGCCAGTCACTGGTGTAGTGATCCAGTGGTTAGCTGCAATTTTTGCCCCAATATTATGCCAAGAAACAGATTTCTGAATATTTTGCCTATGTTTCACATAAATGACAATTCAAAGCAAAAAAAGAAAGGTGAAGTAGACTTTGATGCCCTTCATAAGGTCAGGCCTTTTCTGGATGATTTGGTAAGGAATTTCAAAGAAAGTTACCAGCCAGGTGAAGCGCTAACCATTGATGAAGGTATGTGTCCTTTCAGAGGGCGTGTAGGTTTCAAAAATTATATGGCCAATAAGCCAAACAAATATGGCATGAAGCTGTACATTCCTGCAGAATCCAAAACTGGGTACATATACAACTTTGAAGTTTACCACGGAAGGAACGATAAAGTGGACAACAGTGCTACTGCAGTGGTAAAGCGATTGCTCGGCTCACTCCAAGGTAAGGGTCACACTGTAAATGTTGACAGATTTTACACCAGTGTTCAGCTAGCCGAAGAACTGGCTAGAGCCAACACTGATCTTGTAGAGACTGTAATGCCAAACAGAAAAGGATTGCCCAAGGCTCTCAAAGAGGGTAAACTCAAAAAGGGTGAACAAATATTTCGCCGCAAGGACCATGTGCTAGCGTTGCGATGGAAAAACAAGAGGGATGTGTGGATGATAAGTATCAGGCACACATCCTCAATGTTGCCTGTTGCTACAAGAGAAGGCAATGAGAAGTTGAAACCAGTGGCAGTGCTGGATTACAACAAACATAAAGCTGGTGTAGACCTTTTTGATCAGTGTCTTTCATATGGAGCACTTGATCACGAAACAGTGAAGTGGTGGAGAAAGCGTGCCTTCCACTGTATAATTATGACAGTTCCCAATGGTTGTATTTTGCACAATTGCATCAACGAGAAGAAACTGAGGACTCCTAAGTTTATACAGGAGGTCTGCACTGCGTTAGAGAGGAGAGAGAATTGAGGATTCTCATGGATCTGCAACGATTCCTCGATTGTCGCAGAAACATTTTCCGAACCGTGTGGAAATGGCAGAAGGGAAGAAGAAAGCACAAAGACGTTGTGTAGTGTGTTGTGGAAAACAAAAGAACATTACTGGGAAAGCTGAGAGGAAAGATACTTCTTATGAGTGCAGTGAGTGTAATGTAAGTTTGTGTGTCACCCCGTGCTTCAAGCTTTATCACACTGTGGTTCACTATGCAAAATAGCTTATGTGTATGTAGCTATGCTTTATGTGCAAATGGTATAACAAATGTCTTTTCAGTGTCAAATGATCACATTACAAAATTTATTTCTTCTTTAAATTGAATAAAGTAGTAAAAATAAATTTTTGACAAAAATTTATTTTCGTAAAATCGAGGAGAAATCCGCATCACTTCTTGGAAACGGTATATGCCCCATACACATGACTGTTAATCCATGTATAGTTGAAACCTTAAAGTTTTAAACTATACCTGTACTTCTTATGTATCTCTAACTAAACGTCCTTTACAGCTATTTAAAGTCTGTTGAAAATAGAAAAAATCAGCCAGCACACAGGGACTGGCACGCAGTTAAGGGCTTAGCATGGTAAGTGTTAAAACAGTTCAGCAGAAAACTGCATTAATATAGTTAAGTAATCGTTGTACATATGTTTAAGTTCCATGTTCCTGAGTGGCGTACCCTCTGCATCGTGATACACCTTTAGTGGAACAATGATTCCGTATTCACACAGTAATTACAAATGGTTCAAATGGCTCTGAGCACAATGGGACTTAACATCTTAGGTCATCAATCCCCTAGAACTTAGAACTACTTAAACCTAACTAACCTAAGGACATCATACACATCCACGCCCGAGGCAGGATTCGAGCCTGCGACCGAAGCAGTCCCGCGGTTCCGGACTGCAGCGCCTAGAACCGCAAGGCCACCGCGGCAGGCTTGTAATTACACACTGCATGCTTATGAAGTGATATTATATCATCTCCTAAAAGCTAAAACTAAACTCCTTCCGAACAGGCCATCAATGTCCAACGGCACCGACCGGCCGCCGTGTCATCCTTAGCCCACAGATGTCACTGGATGTGGATATGGAGGGGCATGTGGTCAGTACACCGCTCTCCCCGCCGTTTGTCAGTGTCGGAGACCGGAGCCGCTACTTCTCAATCAAGTAGCTCCTCAGTTTACCTCACAAGGGCTGAGTGCACCACGCTTGCCAACAACACTCGGCAGACCGGATGCTCACCCATCCAAGTGCTAGCCCAGCCCGACAGCGCTTAACTTCGGTGATCTGACGGGAACCGGTGTTACCACTGCTGCAAGGCCGTTGGCTTATCGTCTCCTGCTGATAATTAAACAAAACATTGTGCCCAATAACCATCCTTCTTGTTCATGCCTGATGGACAGAGAGTAGATTAGCGAAATGCAAACATAAAATATACATTACAAATAGTAAATCTAAAACTGCTGGCCGTCCATAACCAGAAAACTCGTACTACAGGGGGAAGCTTACTACAGCATCATGTGGAAAGCTTTCAAGAAGTAGATAAGGTTAAGAAGCAGTAGGAGATTACAATATCCACCTAACATTCACACTGGAAGCATAGATAACGATACCCATACTTAAGAAAAACCATTGACAGACTTAGAATACAGAAAACTTTCTCAGTTATATTAAAGGAAGAAAAAGACTAGAAAAGATACGAAGATTTTCGTCCTGAATTGTGAAACTAATAGTCTTATGCAAACGCAGGCCGAACAACACCAGCAACAGGAAAGTAACCGATTTTATGACATTTTACGAGTTCCTAACCACGAGCGAATTACTTAGACTAACCTGTGTGCTTTGGTAGTATAGTTTTTTAATCTCTGCGTGTTAATCTAATTAACGAGACACGGTTGTTGCGGTTTCGTCAGTGTTTACAGTAGAGTTCTGCAGCACATGTCGATAGTTGTTTGTTTGTCTGTATAGTGTAGTTTTCCACCATCTTCAGTGTGGTTTTGGACTACGATTGCTGTGTGCGGATGCGAGCTGAGGTGGTGACATCTCACTCTCAGCTCCAGGTTGTGTTGGCTGCTGTTACACAGCTTGAAGCCGCGGTGGATGGACATCGCTGTTGTGGACCGGCGGTGAGGATTCAGTGGACGTCCAGCACGACTCACGAGTCCGCCGACGGATCCGCGTCGGTGGCCATCCCAGTTACTGCGCCCATTGAGGCTGACCCCTCAGTCTTCGAAAGACTTTCTGGGGGATCGAAAGCAAGTCGTCCCCGGTTTGTCTGACACACAAGTTGCAGGTGCTGTCCGTGGTTGACAATGTGTCTCAGCCAGATGCACTCGCTTGCCCTGTTTCAGAGGAGACCTCTCAATCTGCAAGATCTGGGCAGTCGCAGACTGTGGAATTATTGGTTGTTGGGAGCTCCAATGTTTGGTGCTTTATGGGCACCTCAGGAACATGGCTTCCACAAAGAGAAAGAAAGTGTACACTCCGTGTGCGTACTGGTTGGAGACATTTCAGACGTGGAATGGGTCCTTACACATGCCATGAAGAACACAGCATGCTATCAAGGTGGCGGCTCACGTTGGTGACAATGATGTGTATCGCTTTGCATTTTTAGAGATTCTCTCTGGTTTCGAGTTGGTATATGAAGTGATAATGGCTGCCAGTCTTGCTTGCGATATGAAAGCACAATTCACCAACTGCATCATAGTCGACAGGAACAATTGCGAACCTCTGGTACAGAGCCGAGCGGACAATCCAAATCAGAGACAGACGGTTCTGCGACCGAATACGCTGCAGATTCCTCGACTATCGCCAAAGGGTGGTGAAATTTCGGGTTCCACTGAATAGGTCAGGATTTCAGTCTCAAAGGGTGCTGGTCGAATACAGGAAGAACGTGGACATAGGAACAGTCGGTGTAACATTTGTAAATAGTTGTAACTGAGTTGGGAAAATACCAGCATTCCAAGCGCTAATAGAAAACACTGATTCTCAAATCGTTACAGGCACTGAAAGATGGCTAAAGCCGGTGGTATGTTCAGCCGAAAATTTTGCAAAGGACCTAACATAGTTCATAAAGGATATATTAAATTCAACTGGTAGCGACGTGCTCGTTTCTGCTATAATTGTTCATATTGTAGAGAACTTCAAGTGTATCGGTCCTTTGAGTTAGTATGGGCAGACGTCATTCTTGGCAGCCGGAATAAAATCATAATTGAATCCTTTTAACGATCCCCATACTCAGATTATTGCATAAATGTTCAAAGAAAACTCGAGTCTAATTTCAACCGCATACATGACATATACAATTATATTTGGTTAAAAAAATGGCTTTGCGCACTATGGGACTTAACTTCGAAGATCATCAGTGCCCTAGAACTTAGAACTACTGAAACCTAACTAACCTAAGGACATCACACACAACCATGCCCGAGGCAGGATTAGAACCTGCGACCGTAGCGGTCGCGCGGTTCCAGACTGTAGCGCCTAGAACCGCTCGGCCACCCCGGCCACCTATATTTGGTGTTGACTTCAATTTATCCTCGATATGTTAGCGAAATGCAGGGATATTCATAAAACATCATACGAAATTGTGCTAAGCGCATTGTCTTGAAATTATTTCGAGCAGTTTTTTCATGAGCCCACTCTAATAGTAAATGGCTGTGAAAACCCGTTGGATTTCTTAGCAACGAATAATCCTCAGCTAATAACGGGCATCAAAAAGGACACATGGAGTAGTGAGCACATGATTGTCGTAGCAAGAATGAACACTGTAACTCCCAAATCCAACAAAAAGAAACGGAAAATATACCTATTCAAAAATCCAGATAAAAATTTGCATGACGCCTTCCTGAGAGACAATCTTTACTCTTTCCAAATTAACAATGGAAGTGTAGACCAGATGTGGCTTGAATTCAAAGAAATAGTATCGACAGCAAATGAGAGATTTATACCAAATAAATTAACGAAGCTTGTCCTCCATGGTACACAAAACAGGTCACGCAGTTGTAGAAACAAGGAAAAAAAGCATGCCAAATTTAAACGAAGGCATAATCCACAAGATTGGCAACTTTTCACTGAAGCTCGAAATTTAGCGCGAAATTAAGTGCGAGATGTTTATAATAGCTTGCTCAACGAAATTTTGTCTCTAAACCTGGCAGAAAATCCAAAGAGATTCTGGTCATATGTAAAATATCATAGTGGCAACACACTACCAATGTCTTCTCTGAGCGATAGCAATGGATATACTACCGATAACTTTGGTGTTACAGGAGAGTTACTAACCGCAGCCTTCCGAAATTCCTTCACCGCAGAAGACGATGTAAATGTTGGAAATTCGAATCAAAAACAGTTTTCATCGCGAGCAATTTAGAAGCAAATATCCTGGGGGTAGTGAAGCAACGTAAATCAATTAAAGCAAGTAATCCGGTCCAGATCATGTATCAGTTACATTTCTTTCAGAGTATGCTTGTAACACGCCCGGGGGGTACAAATGGTGGGGGTCCCTTAAACTATTTTCTCGTTTTTTCACTTCTGGACCGTGTGCCCTGTCCACACCACAAACCTGATA
Source organism: Schistocerca piceifrons (assembly GCF_021461385.2). Classification (NCBI taxonomy): domain Eukaryota; kingdom Metazoa; phylum Arthropoda; class Insecta; order Orthoptera; family Acrididae; genus Schistocerca; species Schistocerca piceifrons. Next base: position 224,699,327 of record NC_060143.1, read on the forward strand.
CTCCCGCGGCGGTCGTACTGTTCTGCTCCACACTGCTGCTGGCTTGCCTGAAATTATCTATCGAAATATGCAAGCGGGTTTAGTGGAGCCACTCAACGTTAAAACACAACACTGTCCTATGTCTGGTATGAACATCTATATTCTGAGACGACATGAGAAAATCGCTGGTTGCACTGTTTACATTCTAATTCATAAGTGCTTCTCCCAATTAATGGATGATTACCAGCCCACAGTATCACTCAGACGAGCGTACGCGTAACTGAACATGACGCGGGTGATTGTTGATGATGCGAAAGCCGAATAATCGAACGAAAGTTCTTACGCTCGCGTAGCACACACAGATTTCTTGGTACCAGTCCTCCTTGACAGAAGTAATAAATTTTAACACTGTTCACAAAGGTAAATTTACAGCTCACAGTCCTCAATTGTACGAGCGTGTGCGTAACCGTCAAGGCGCGGCTGATTGTTGATAATGCGGAAACTCGATGACCGACCGCACGTCCTCACGCTCGCTACAAGACACTGGCACTTGACTGCACTCTTTTGTAGTAACTAATTTTTACTGACTCACATCAGTTCGTTCTGGGAGACCGAACACGGGCCGAATGATTGATACTGTATGGTACGACACGCAACGAGAGGATACACAAATACATTATCGGCGGCACTGTTCATTTTTTGATTACTTCTTGACGCACTTTCCTCTGAATCATTTGCATATTTTATCACTTTACTGTAATAGCACTTGCAGCAACACTTCAGCTTCCATACCAACAATGCCTCTCACATGCAGAGCTACCCAAAACACAACGTAACAGTTCCGTGTCCCACGCTCGACTCTCTACAGACGCGGCTGCCCGCAAAGATACCCCACAAACAAGCCAGCGATATGACAATACGGTTACATGCTGATGCAATAGTTCCAAATTAACGATCACATACAACAGCTTCCTCGACGCAAGATCGGAGCCCAAAGACTGGAAAGTTGCACAGGTCACACCAATATTCAAGAAAGGAAGTAGGAAAATCCACTAAGTTACAGGCTCGTATTGTTAATGTCGACATGCAGTAGGATTTTGGAACATATATTGTATTCGGCCATTATGAGTTACCTCGATGAGAACGATCTATTGACACATAGTCAACACGGATTTATAAAACACCATTCTTGTGAAACACAACTAGCTCTTTACTCACAAGAAATATTGATTGATATCGACAAGAGATTTAAAATTGATTCCACGTTCCTATATTTCCAGAAAGCCTTTGACACCGCATCTCACAAGCGGTTTGTTATGAAATTGAGTGCTTCTCAAATATCGCCTCATTTATGCGCCTGGATTCGTTATTTCATGACAGAGACGTCGCAGTTTGTGGTAAATGACGGAAGGTCATCGAATCAGTTTCTGGCGTTCTGCAAGGTAGTGTTATATACCCTGTGCTGTTTCTTATCTTTGTAAATAATTTAGGAGACAATCTGAGCAGCTGTCGTAGTTGTTTGCAGATGATGCTGTCGTTTATCGTCTAGTAGTCATCAGAAGATCAAAACCCACTGTAAGATATCTGCATGGTGTTAAAATTGGCCACTGACCCTAAATAATGAAGTGTGGGGTCACCCATATGAGTGCTAAAAGGAATCCGTTACACTTCGTTTACATTAAAATCAATCAAATCTAAAGGCCGTTAATTCAACTAAATACCTAGGAATCACAACTTAAATTGGAGATACGACATAGAATAGATTACGGGGCGGGCGAGCCAAAGACTGTGTTTTATTGGCAGAACACTTAGGAGATGAAACAGATCTATAATGAGACTGCCTATACTGTGCTTGTCGGTCCACTTTTGGAGTAGTGCTGTGCGGTGTCGGATCGTTATCAAACAGGAATAACGGAGTACATAGTGAAAGTTTAAAGAAGAACAGCACGTTTTGTGTTTTCGAAAAGTAAGTGAGCGAGTGTCACGGACATCGTACAAGACTTGGAGTGGAAGTCGTTAAAACAAAGGCGTTTTTCGTAGCGGCGGGATCTCCTCACGAAAATTCAGTCATTAACTTTATACTCCGAATGCGAAAATCTTTTGTTTACACCGACCTACATAGGAAAAATCGATCATAATAATAAAATATGGTAAATCAGACCTCGCACTGGAAGATACAGGTGTTCTTTTATTCTGCACGCTGTTCGAGAGCGGAACAACAATGAATTAGTGTGAAGGTGTTTCGATAAACCCTCTGTCAGGTAGAGTAGCAATGGTGATGTAGATGCAGAGGGACCGGAAGACGTCAGTATGCCAAAGTAGTAGAAATCGCAGGGATTACGAAGAGTAGACAAGAAAGAGTTTTATTGCAGTATGGCAAAGAGCCATCATCTTCATTTCCAAACGGAGATACTGACTAAGGATCCTTCGGTATTGGAGAATGTGTTAGTTTGTATGAAGAGACAGTGTTTCGTGAAACCTTTATGACGACTGGTGCTGTGAAACATGGAGTTCCCTGGGCGACAGCAGTATGCTTTAAATAGGTCGGCCTTCACCGAGTAAGCAGGTAGTGTGTTGTTGACAGGTGTATAGCACATATCATGTCGATAAATGACACGTGTTTGCCGTTTGCTGATCGAGTGTTCATCTGTGTTTGTTCAGGTTGTATGTCGGTATGGCCGCTAATTTCTGTTTTATCAGTTCACGGTCGGTGTCAGGGGACACTTATAAATGGGAGTGTTAATGGTCTCCTCAGGACAGAGATTACATTTATTTTTCAGTATTCATAAATCCATCAATACTGAAATGGTGTGATTACTAAGCCACTCCCACTTTCCTTCTCTAACCAACCTACCGAGTCTTCTTTTATGAATGAATATACGTTAACAGATAGCGCAAAATTTAGCTTGGTTAAAAGTTACACAAATGAATAATGAGACATCTCTCTCATTCCATAAAGTGATTTCACAGTGTATTGCATGTTACTGGATGTACAAGCTCTGTAAAATGTAAATTTTCAAGTACGGAAATGCCACAATCAACAAAAGTTCCGGGCTATTACAAATTTCAGATTTATAACCAACGTTTCATCCCATTTTCGGAGGACATTTTCAAGGGGGATCGTAGCTTCTCTGAGTGTTCTTTTCGCACCCTGGCTGGGTGGCTACTGACTGCAGAAAAATTCCATTTACTCGTGCTTCCGCACAATGGTGTGACGTGGAAGACTAAATTTCCTTGCTGTGCTACTTTTCAAGTAAGAAAATGGTAGCTTCTATTGTATTGTATGTTAACCGGGGACCTAGAAACGGCGGATAGGCTCCGTCCCCGCCGCAGCCGCAGTGGTCCAAAATCCCACGACGACTACCGCAGTCCACATCACCCCTCTTCCGCCCCACAACAAACCCAGGGTTATTGTGCGGTTCGGTTCCCGGTGGACCCCTCCCCCTCTCTCCCCCCCTCCCCCTCCCCCCCCCCCAGGGAACGTCTCACACCAGAAGAGTGTAACCTCTATGTTTGCGTGGTAGAGTAATGATGGTGTACGCGTACGTGGAGAACTTGTTTGCGCAGCAATCGCCGAAATAGTGTAGCTGAGGCGGAATAAGGGGAACCAGCACGCATTCGCCGAGGCAGATGGAAAACCGCCTAAGAACCATCCACAGACTGGCCGGCTCACCAGACCTCGACACAAGTCCGTCGGGCGGATTGGTGCCGGAGACCAGGCGCTCCTTCCCGCTCCGGAAAGCAGTGCGTTAGACAGCTCGGCTAACCGGACGGGCAAATAGTAGCTTAGGCCACACAGTTTATCTTAAATCCACGCAAGCAGACCTTTGCCCATACCGGCCTTCGAAGCATCACCTACAACGAAAACGAGGCATCATAAACACGTTGCGGATAGAGTAAAGAACATTTGCGAACTAGAGCTGCTGTACACGGAATTAGAACATCTCACAAATGCATTGCTCGAGAATTATTATTCACACGCTATGGTAAAAAGAGAGTTAGCGTCACCGCGCAGAAATCATAGCGATGTACAAACGACTGTGAGATCGAATGTTTTCCTGCCTTTCATTAAGGCCGTTACTGACAGCATAGGAAAAGTCTTGAAAAACGGAGCATCACGGTAATCCACAAACCCATTTAAAAGACACAAGAACACCTGAAATTCCCCAAGGATGTTCGCAAACCTCTCGAAAAAGCACGAATTTATAGGATTCCGTGTATTTGTGGTCAGGTGCATGTGGGTACTACAAAAAAAGGTAAAAAAAGAAACAACTAGAACACCACAAAAGCAATTGACAAATCAGCTCTTGCGGAACATGATTGGTTGCCAGGAGACAACCACATTTATTTTGATTGGATTCATGTACTGGGAGCCACAAGCAAATAACACGAAAGGCTATACAGAGAGACCATAGAGATTGTGAAACGCACCAAAATTTCTATAGGAAGGAGGAGGCCTTGGAACTGAATGAAATTTGGATCCCAATGCTGATGAGTATGTGTACCAGTCTTCTACCATTGGGTAATAGGTTAAGTGGGAGACGGCATCTGACAACTGCCAGTTGTGCTGGGATATTCAAAACGTGAGTGCACATGTAAACGGAATTTACGATATTGCAGTGTCTGTGTTATTCTGATTATGATGCAAAGTTCCTTTGGACATTCAAGCATGAATGCGTGTCCGAAGGAACTTTGCATCGTAATCAGTTAATACAGGCACTGCAATATCGCATTGATCTACCTATACTGGTCAAGCGACTTTCAAGTACAACCTCTGACCTGTACGGGGATATACATAATGGATGTACGAGTACAGGTCGTAGATGCATGGTTGACGACATATTGAAGTTTGGGTCTGGCCATGAGTCATGCAAGGATAGCCAAATTGTAAGGTGACCACTCGAGACAAGCGGGAAATCTGGGTTCGAATCCCAGTCTGGCACAAATTTTCATTGTCGTCATTCCAGTCTACAGCTGGTGGTAGCCCTTATTCGCAATTGCGAATTCATGTAATGTGTAAACGGAATTTTGTTGGAATCAATAGTGAGCAACGGTGTGAATTGGACTGTCAAAGAAGCTACGATTCCCTTCAAACTGTGCTCTCCAGATAGGGACGATACATTAGGTTTAAATTAAATCAACTCGATCATGGTATAATAGCCTGGAACATTTTATTAATTGTGTCCCAGTTCTATCATGCATAATGTCTCCTAGTTCGACATAGCTTGCACTGGAGGATTAGTGGCTCAGTTTTACAGATAAAAGCATGAAGAATGTAATTCAATCGAGCCACGCTGAAAGGGACTTCAGTGTTGTAAAAGATTCCCTTAAGAAGAAAGAGCGAATCTACAGACTTCACTATAAACTGTAGCAAAAACAAGATGTTTTTCATACAATGAAGTGCAGACATCTGATATTTCTGACTTTAGAGCTTTCTGACAAATCTTCTACAAAAACACGTGCCAACTGCAAAAGCGGCCAAGACAAGCGTTCCTCGAGACAAGAAAAAAAATTTTGTCCTTGACATTATTGGCTGAGAGATCCCATCCAGGATGTTCAGCTACCTGGTTCTAGTCTTCACCACTTTGGTGACTTGCGCTTAGGTGATGACGAATTAATGATGAGCCCAGAGTGGAGGAAATTGAACCCAGGGCCCTGTGGTCGAGAGTCAGCAGTGGTTGAGAGATTGCAGGGCACTCCCACTTTTGATACGGTGTCATGCTGCTCAGTGTTCCCTGGGAAGATGACAATTATTGCTTGCTTGCTATATTTGATACAATGTGACGTCATTCATATGATGAAAAGTGGTTGACAGTAGTTAACTCTCTAGCTTGTGTGCTCAAGTGAAGGAATAGCGGTAAGCTTTACCTGCATTCGAAGGAAGAGGATGCCGAGTTAATTGACTGCAGTAAAAGCTTACGGCGGCTGAGGGAGGAGGACAGCGTTTTTCGTGCGGAGCCTGAGTGAAAACGTTTGCGGACTGCCCAGCCCTTCGGTCTCATTGTGCAGACACAGTGGATGGCGCCGGTCGGTCAGCCATGCCCAGGTAGGCTGACTAGTACTGACGAGATTCTGGAGCTGTGGGCAGAGCATAGATGACTGGCAGAGGATGGGCCCTTGTAGGGTAGGAAACCGATGAGATGGCTGTGAGTTTCTGCGAATTTCCGTGAGACAGGGCAGTGGCGCCCAGGCGTCCAGACCCTGCTACAAAACATATTTCTGAAAGCATGAGGCTTTTAGCGAGTTTATGGCCATTCTTCGGAAGGTTCGAAATGGATGCAACACTTGAGTGCTGTGGTTCCATCCAGGTCATGGTTTTAGCAAATACACTGTGTAAACGCGTGGGAAAGAGGCCACAATGCTGAATCTTTTTTCCTTTTCTCCCAATTAATTTTTAAATTCGCTGGTTGGTCAAATATGTGTATTCAAAGCAGGGGGCGGTTTTCCAGCTTCGAATGACGCGCTCCAGATCGTGATTGGCCTGTGCTAAAGTGGAAGTAGTCTGAGATGTAGATGTGCTATGCTTCTGAGCTGGTGAGGAAAGCTGAGACAAAGAGGACACCCTTGTACTGGCGCTTCGCTAGTGAAGAACGGCAGGTCTTCACCTAAACGGTGAGACTTGAGTCATTCGCTAGTGTGTCACTTAGAGACTGTGCCAGTTACTATCTGAACCGTGAGGGGTACTGCTTCTTGCCTCACGCACACAACGAGTGATGCGTGGGTGTACTTATTTGTTTTGAGTCGGGCATTTAAACATTTGATATATTCCGTCATGTATAGTCATGTCACGTAGTCAAATTGGTTTGGCAGGTCAGCAAATGGGTCCACCTGCACAATGGAATCCAACGGTGTTTCAGAGGCTCATAGGAAAGTATCTGCGTTCCGAATCAGCCGAACGCGAGACCACGTATTTGAATCTTTTTTTTGGGCGCGCGCCATTAATAACAGATCGCTGCCATCCATGACTGCAGTCCCCGAGCGTTTCGTGGTTTGCCGCCCTGACCAGCAGAAGGGTAAAGTATTCGCTGCACCCTGCACCCTGTTATCTGGAACTATAATTTTCTTTATGGATTTGTAGAGTATATGTGCTTGATGGTTGCATAATTTTTGGGCCATACCACGGACTGACACGTATGAAGTCAGGTAAGGCGATTAGTTCTGGTTCGGGTCGTGTGTTGGTCCCCAGGTGATCACCTTGTTCACCATAGACTGCATATCATTGAAAGCGGTTGTCAAATAAAAAAAACGTTTGTGTGTTGTTTCTTTAGCCATCTTTTGTCGTGTGATGTTAAGAATCAATTGTTATTTAAACCACAGCTCCTCCCAGTGTTGTGATTAACATTACGTTTGCCATTTTATTAAAGTCTTGATTGAAACTGAAATGCGAAAGCATGCATGATAATGGTAACGAGCTGCTGACCTAGAAACCAAAGGGTAGCAGTTAAACACCAGCAGCTTCACGCAATTAATTTATAATGCGAAGTTGCTTGGCTACAATGTCGATTTCATTGATGCTGTGATGGAACAGGACGACCTATGTACTGTTTCACCGCCAGGTTAGCGTGCCCAGTGGGATGTCTCCCAATAACATTTGACAAGGTGAGTGATATAAGGAACGAATTTTATCCATCCTCAGCAACTGTAATCGTACATAACGAAATATAAGCTACGAGTTGCATAAAAGAAATTTAATTTCATTACCGGTTTCGGACACTTACTGCCCTTTTTCAGAAGGCTTACTAGCGCTATGTAAAGAATGTATCGCTGATAAGCCTTCTGAAGAAGAACACTAAGTGCTCGAAACTGGTAAAGAAATTAAATTGCTTTTATGCAACTGGTTGATTATTATTTCGTAATTTATGATGTAAGAAAACTGCTTCGTTGCATAGCTGATGAATATAAACGGTTTTACAAAGAACTCTACGCATGTCACGCTTATACAAAGGAAACGACTAGCGTTTTTCCACAAAGAATCACAATGCTTACAGTTACTAGGTTCGACAAGAAGGAATTTTAAAGTCAGTTCAGTATTAAAAGGAGTTACTGCTACTGTTATTTGATGAAGTCTGTGATTAACTACAACATCTGAAAATACAAGCCACTGCGATTTCTTTCGCGCTAACTGTCTATGTTTGTGATAAATCACTTCTAGGTGTCAGTGGAGTATTCTGGTGTAAATAAAGGAAAAATTAAAAAATCTTCAAAATGTATCATATAACGTAAAGTTACTCATATTTCATCACCGACATTAGCTGACGTTTGAGTGTCAAAGAATGTTACGCAAAAATACTGCGGATATTTTTTTATGCTAAGGGAATTTGCTTCCAAATTCATTGGCACACTGGAAATATGTTGTGGTGAGACAGTGTCTAAACAAAGCCAGTATTCGAACAAACTGACGGGTTGGCCATGGACAGCCGTCTCAGTCTAGCTGAAGCTAATTTGTGTATGACAATTTTCGAGCAATGAACGCTGCCAAGAGCCAATGAAAGACCAGAGAAGTAGTACCGCTATATGGATGATACCTTTGTAGCATGTATACAGCATGAGGAGGAGTTGCATGGCTCCTTAGTACATCTCAGTAGCACCAACTCAAATTTATATTTGTGATGAAAAAGACAGAGCGGTGGGAAACAATTATCTGTTATCAAACGGATGGGCGGTGCTTTGGGCTGTAAGATATATAGTTAAGGTACACACCCTGATCGATAACTCCATAAGGAATTTATCATTCAAGACAAAAAGGAAGTGTCATTAAAAATTTGGTGAACAGAGCTAACAAAATTTACGAGAGGTTTTTGTCTGCAACATGGTTTAATCACCTACGGTCGGATTTCAAGGAAAAACTTGTTGCTCTTAAAGCCGGAACCTATGACGAGAAAAGGCCGTCAAGTTGGAAAGTTTGACTCCTGTTTGTGAGGAAAATGATATGTCACGTCGGGAAAGTGTGGACCAGGTGTGGGGCTGTAACGCTGTAACGATCATCAGACCCACCAGCAAAAGAATGTTCAAAAACGGCAAAAGGTACACTTCGGATGTATAAAATTGCTTGCAGTTATACAGGTGTACGTTGGTAACACAAAAAGAAGTGTTAAAATCACCTTAGCCCAACAGAAAAGGAAATGACGTCTGGAATATAGTGATAAATCGGCCGTAGCAGAACATGTTTTCCCAGATAGGAACTTCGAAATAAAAGTCAGTGAGACGAGCGTTTTAGCAAAAACAGCGCATTATCATGTGTGCATGTGTAGAGACGCCATGTTGTTGTTGTTGTGGACTTCAGTCCAGAGACTGGTTTGATGCAGCTCTCCATGCAGAGAGGCCATTGAGAATCGCAAAGACCGTAACAGTTTCAATAGAAAAGAAGAAGCTGATGTGTTAGGGGAAAATATGGATGTCGACCTTGTGCCAACAGTACGAAAATCGATTATTTTTAATAAAGAGTCAGAGATAATCACGCACTCGGCATCACATGAATTGAGGCACCATCTACTCAGCTCTATAAATGCAGGAGCCTCTCGTATCCTTTATACACTTGTCATTTTCCCTCTGGAGGTGTCTCCCACAGTCCAAGTTTCAAATATCCACCACTGCCTCTTAGCCCGAATGTTTTAACGAAGTAAACACCTGCATGAAAGCCTGCACTGTATGAATAATTGTTTACTGTTCTGTTTGGTCGCAGTACTACAGAGAAATTATATCCATTTAGCTCTCGACTTCTTCTTGGCACAGATTCAGGGAGTTGACTCCAACAGCCTCCTAGCCTGCTAAAACATTATGTACCATCCAATCTTTAGTACGGAAGTATCCACAGATAGTGATATATTCCGCTGATGTTGACTGAATGTGTATATATTTCACTAACACTGTAAGGTGTAACTTTGAACCATTGCCACAATTGTTCGCGCAGTGAAAAACACTCTCACAGGAAGTGTTCTAATTTTTCACGAGCAGCTTTGCAAGATGGTAGTAGTCTCCTTTCTTTACGCAGCGTAATGAATGACAATATCCTTATCTCTGGGAGTGTATAAGGACTCTATCTCCCTCTTTCCTAATTTCAAATATATATTTCTCTTAAGGTCTGTTTTCACGACAGTCTGGTCGCATCTGTGCAGCAGTGTTACCTTGGTACCACTCAGCCTATCGTCAGTAGCATCTAAATGTGGACAATACGAACTCTCTGAACCCTATGTTGAACTACAATGTACTCAGCTTGGCCACGTATTTAACTGACTGAATTTTAATTTGGTTATCGAAACTTCTTTTGAAGTGTTAATTATGCGATAGTTCTAACCTTCTGAAAAGGGCATCACTTGCCTGAAATCGGTAAAGAAAATAAATTTCTTTTCGTGCAACTCTTTGCTGATTATTTCGACAAATAGAAATACAGTTGCTGGCAATGGATAAAATACTAAACATAGTAGAAAAATTATTAGGACTGTATTGAGGAACAAACTATTTGCTGCACTTTCATTGGTTGAAATGATGTGACAATGGCGTCATAATGGCTGCCCCTGTTAAGCCTGTTTGAAGCTAAGCTTTACAGACGTTGTCACACCTTAGTTTACTCTGCTAAGTCTTACAACGTTGGCTAATAATTAACAGAGATAGCTTCTCAATGCAGAAGCATTAATAAAAGCATTCTTTCAGTACTATGTGTCAATGTTAGCACCAAAAGAGAAATGTTTTGTTTAGTGCACTAAAGCAAAACCTCTCAGATTCGCAACTGACTTGCTATTAAACACTATTCAGTCTGTCTATGGCAAATGTTTTTGCACATGAAAGGTGTTTCCCAAAACCGAACGCGGCTAAGCCATCTGTTACTCCTACCTCAACTTTGTGCACCAGGTCTGCCTACATCGCCCTTTCCCTAGTAGAAACGACAAGGACAAAAGTTTGCCTTGAAGCACGCCTAATGGATTCCTTCTCTCTTACGCATAATATTTAATATCAAGTTACAGAGAAGCACATACTGTAGGACAGAGAGTGACCTACTGTGAATAGCTCATGTTCTTATCATGATCAACAGGAAACCAACACGGACAACCATACATAGGAGAGAGTGGATAGCTGGAAAGGGTACATTGAATGCCTCCTTCTATGAGGGCGAGGATTTGTCTAACGACGTGACAGAAGAAGAAACAGCAGTCAATATGAAAGAGATAAAGAGATGGGGGATTCAGAACTAGAATCAGTCTAAAAAAAGCTTTGGAAGACATAATATGAAATAAGGCTGGAGGATTGGATAACTTTCTATCGGAATTTGTAAAATCGTTGGAGGAAGTTGCAACAAAACGGCCTGGAATGAAGCTAACTGAGGCAGAATTGCCTTATTTGTTGCGACCCATTTAGAACAGGCCGAATGGAAAAAAAGTCTCTTAACTTACTACTGATTACAAAATTAAATTGATAGTGACGATTACATTGAAAGGCAGAGTGAGTAAAGAGAAATAGAAGCCTAAAAAGTAAAATTTTGTATGAGACGAGACCATACACCGATTGATTAATTTAGCTAAACCAACACACCTATCATCCCTCAAGAACTTCATACGCCATTTTGTGGTGAAATTGATATCAATCGTGGGAGACAAGGTCTGTCGAAGTTGCAGGTGGAGACGGAGGAGACGGACGCTGGCATGGCACGATCCGCCTTCTCGAAAATCAACTGCTTCACTTCAAGTCCAGACTTCGACACCCTATTCCTCGCGTTCGGGAGGACGACGGTTCAAACCCGTCCCCGGCCATCTTGATTTAGGTTTTCCGTGATTTCCCTAAATCGTTTCAGGAAAATGCTGGGATGGTTCCTTTGAAAGGGCACGGCCGATTTCCTTCCCAATCCTTCCCTAATCCGAGTTTGTGCCCTTCTCGAATGACCTCGTTGTCCTCTCTCTAATCCTCGCTGCGGTGAAGAGTTCTCTCTACACCTCCCAGTGAAGAAATGTCCTCTGTCTGCCCCCCAATGCGAAGAACTATTTCTAGTATTTTGTCTTCCTGTTCCTTTATGGCGTGAGAACGCTAAAACTTCCGTTTTGGCCAACCTGAGATTGCGCGCACTTCATTTTTGCAATCTGAAACATCCTGACAATTTCTTCTGTGGAAGGTTCAGAGTCGCTTTCAGAATATTGCAAATGTGACCTATCACAACTCCTCATTTCACCAAAAGACGTGAGTATGTGGGTTCCACCCTATGGACAAGTCACTGCTCCCATAGACTGTGAGCTCTGGGTCACAAAAGGTGTCCTCTAAAAACTTAGTAACTTTGCCTTCTCAGTGTTTGAGCTCTTGACGCTGGCAGCACGTTGGCATAGACAAACGCTCGCTCCTGGCTACTTCACAACAGTGTTTTGTTACTGTACGCAACACGCCGTTTGCACGTATGGTCTGTTCTTTCCGAGGAAACTCTGCATTCATATTCGCCACTGACGAGGGTTGGTCAAAGTCACAGAACACAGCACACCACCGCTTTCTTCCCCGAGCGTTGTTAATCCTCCCAAAGAAGCGTGCCATCGGGTGGCAATAAGCTGTGCGTTGTTATGGTTAAGGTTATTTGGAGCTATTAATGGTACTCCAGACTAGGAAATCAGAGACACAATGCAGAGAATAGGCAAAAGTGGTAGCGTTTAGGTTACCGGAGATAAACACTAACACTAGCGTCATGCAACTTGCAGATACTCTGTGCAGCTTTTCCAAGGGGAGATGTTTGACATCAGAGAATTAACTAGTAACTTAATCCACCATCTAGAAGCTGTCGTGTGGCGTCACTGTTTAAGATGACCAGGAATAGGAGCATCTTAGCAGAGGCAGCAAGCTTGATACTTTTTCCTCAGAACTGCAACGTCAGTGAGTTTACAAACGTTAGAGTGCTACTACAGCTGACTCCACGCACTTAAGGGCGGGGCCAAGTGATGTATAACACTGATGTTGTGAGGTGGCAGATTTTAGCACCTTGCATGATATTTATTCAGAAAATAGTATATGACAAATACTTCGCGGATAGAGATAGCCATTTGACAGAACGATACTAGTATCAACATATGAAAGGCTAATATTGTTACGTGAGATTTTAGAACCGTGCATATTATCATTGGGAAGGTGGTTTGCACGGACACAGGAAAGAGTTGTTTGTGATGTCGAACAAGCGAGGTGGCCGGCAGCTGGCCGGTGCTTCACACGGCGGCTGCTTTGTCGGTTGAGTGGCACTTGTGACTACAGGGGGTATTGGGGGGGACCTGAGACCAGGTGGCAGAAGAGAGAGAGGGCGTCGTGCGAGACAGGATGAGCAATATTCCTAACTAAAACATTACAATCAGATTAATTCTCTAAACTAACAATCCTACCACTGGCACACTGGAGAGTCTATCCCTAATGGTCCCTTTCTCTAACTTACATAGTTTAATACTGGTCACGCAAGTGGTTTTACAGAAGTTCCACCTAGACGGACACAGAATCAGGCAGCTCAAGCAAAGAGCTAGTGGAACGCGTACGCAATTTCAGTTACAATGCTCTACTTGGCCAGCTGTTTGCTCTAACATCACCATAATTCAGAACGTAGATTACGACAGTCGTCCCAGGCACCAGCGTGATGTCGCCTTTCCCCTGTGAGAGCTCTTGCGGAGCAGACCCCCAGTGTCCGCCTCGCACCACCGCCGACACCAGCGTCCCGATCTTGTTGTCGCCAAACTGTGCCGTTCCTCGCACATGTATCCATAAGCGTTTTTTGGCCCATCAGGACTCTTAAATTTCACTCGGATCTCCAACCTTCCATGGCGGCAACAAGATCGGGGAAAGGCGACATCACGCTGGTGCCTGGAACGACTGTCGTAATCTGCGTGCTGAATTATGGTGATATTAGAGCAAACAGCTGGCCAAGCAGAACACTGTAACTGAAATTGCGTACGCGTTCCACTAGCTCTTTGCTTGAGCTGCCTGATTCTGTGTCTGTCTAGGTGGAACTTCGGTAAAACCACTTGCATGACCAGTATTAACCTATGTAAGTTAGGGAAAGGGACGATTAGAGATACAGTCTCTATTGTGCCAATGGTAGTATAGTTAGTTTAGGGAATTAATATGAATGTAATGTTTTACGTTAGGAATATTGCTCATCCTATTTTTAGTGAATAAATGTAACATATAATAACAGACCATAATCAATGCATTATCATTTCTGTAGGTAGCAGATTGCTGATGGAATAAGAGTTTTATTAATAAAATATATTATCATATTAATTCGACGCAAACCGTTGAAACAGAGCCGAGGTCAGGTACCAGTAATTAAACAACATTGCAATGTTGCTGGTCATAATAGGAGTGGCGGTGACGTTTATCTTTCAGATGAACGCTGTTGATAGGAAACTTGGAGTTTCTTAATGTAACATCCAGAAGTATCTCTAACTACCGAGTAATAGTAAGGAAGGAATCTAAATGTGGTTGGCCAGAGGCGCCCCGGAGATGCGGAACGACAAGCCAGATTGGCCAAAACTTGTTAAGTGCCAGTGGACTGGTGAGTCGACTATAGAAAGGGAGAAATAGTGCGCCGCCACGATTCTTTAAAAATCATGTTTTTGAATTCAGAGGGAGTACCCAGTCTGAACGCTGGGGCGCCCACTCCGTGCCGCTCGTGGCTATCCTCGGTAAACTCCGACACGTCTGTTTTTCTCCCTTGGGGTGCTGCTCTCATGTTTGTACTTAACGTGTTGCTAGTGTGCGCTACTTCTTTCAGTACCTGCCCCTGTGCCTTCAGAGTCTGACGTATGTTCTGCAACCAACTGCCTTCATGGATTTTTCTGATGTTTAGAATTAGCGTTCAGTGTAGTACTTAGTGAGATCGCAAATAAATAGGGCAGACCCCTGAATTCCACGAGTCTCCTGCTGCAAGCATCCTGCATAGACCCAAAAACCGCATCTCTCTAAACGGCCTGTGACAGTATTTGGGGTTCGATTCCCGGCGGGGTCAGGGATTTTCTCTGCCTCGTGATGACTGGGTGTTGTGTGCTGTCCTTAGGTTAGTTAGGTTTAAGTAGTTCTAAGTTCTAGGGGACTGATGACCATAGATGTTAAGTCCCATAGTGCTCAGAGCCATTTGAACCATTTGAACAGTATTTGGGGGTGATCCAAGTCATCAATCTGCCTTCACTAGCAATTTGTGTTTCTGCATTTGTTCTTCACCGCTCGGAAATTGCAGGACCCAATAGTGCGCGCGTCCGATCACTCACCTTGCTTGCTCGGGGCAAGGGGCATGCTTTCACTCCCCAGAAGAATGAATTCAGCATCCATTTTAGAATTAAAGGAAATTCTCCAAAATCGTTAGGCACTGCCACAGATAATACCGTTCTTTGTATATACGAGGGTTATTCGGAAAGTAGGGAATGATCGGTTGCCAAATGTAAACCACAGTGAAAGTCCAATGAATATATGCACAGATGTGTTGCAAAGTGTCTCTAGTATGCCGGTTGATCGCGTTACGTCGTTCTTTTTAGTTCTGAGCACACAGGGAGCACATAAAGATACCTGAAACAGTAGTGTCTCCCGCCAAGTACGAGGGCCTGTTGAGAAATTTCGCCTGAAGCTATGCAGCCAACATTACATAACTGTCCTGCGTTTCCTTCTTCAAGACAATTCTCAGCTGCATTCTGCAGGGGCAATGAAGATGATCCTGCATCGTTTTCAATTGGAAATGTTCGATTACCCACAATACAGCCTGTCATTGTCTCCCTCTGAGTTTCATTTTTGCTCACATGAACCGCTGGCTATGAAGACAGCATTGTGGCACAGACAATGACCTGTAGGACAGCGTAGAGAATTGGCGGAAAGCACTGGTGGCTGCCTTGTGCAACGAGGGGATTGGAAAGTTGGTATAACGCTACGACAAAAGTCTAAGTCGGATCGGCGACTGTGGAGATTAGTAGCTGTAAGCTGTAGCTAACTGTTGCAAATAAAACAGTTTTGCTTTTCACTGTGGTTTCCATTTCGCGACCTATGGTTCCTTACTTTCCGAATAGTCCTCGTACATCGGAATTTATCGTTCAGTTAGGCCTATATCATATCGAGGAATCAAGAGTGCTGAGAGAGAAATTATAAGACACGAGTTCCAACTACTAACTGATGTGTTTCAACATGTACAGTACATCTAACAGCCTCCGTCCTATACGGATTATTCCTTTGAGGTATGCCATCTTTTTCTTTTCTTAGAATGCACAAGCTTTAAGAGAAAGCTCTGATTACATTCCTGCAAGTGGAGCACTGAATAGGTTTATTTTCCTTGATTCAAAATGCTGTACTAGTGGTGCTTGTTTGTAATTAATAAATGTTATTAACAGAAATTAGCCTCTGAAGGTGTATTGTACAGAAAAGTGCATCACTATCATTATTTTATCCCTGGATCGTAGACCTACAATGTCATGGCAAAGTGTCTCTGGACCTCGCGGGTGCAGAGTGTAAATGGAAGTTAGAGGTAGTCTGTGAGTAATGCCCAGACAGTGGAAGCAGCAACGCACTGTGCAAAGACATTGAATGGGTTCGATTCCTAGTTTGGCTAAAAGTTTAAGCTTGCCACAAGTGTTTACTTTTTTGTGTATAGTAAAATAAAATAAAAATAGAGTTAATCTCAGTATCTGGACACAAAATGTTACTCGCTGAAATCAATATTACTTTGTTCTAATGAAGAAAACTAATTTGTTTTTGTTGTAATTATCGAGTTCTCAGAGTGTGTGTCTGTGGATGATATCTAACTCGTGGATCGTTGCTTGGATATTTGTACGGCAGCTAATATGAAAATAAGATGCCACTCCGAGTTTATTGGACTGCAGAGAGCTGACCTGTTCGCAGAAGGGTCCATGAATGAACTCACACAACAGGCTCACGGCGTGGCCACTGACAGCTCTTCAGGGCAGATAGCGTTGGGCCGCCGTCAAAGAGTTGAGGAGGGGGCGCTGGGTTCCTGCCGCCCGCGTCACGGGGTAGCGGTCGGCAGGGGGTAGGGGGTATGGGGTAGGGGGTAGGGGTCCCCAGACACGCTTCTTTTGTCTGCGCAACAGGCAGGCAGGCAGTGAGTGCGTGTGTGGGTGTCGGTGCGCCGCAAACAGAAGGACGAAGGCGAAGTGGTATAAAGGGAGGCATGTCGACGTGAATGTGCAAAGGCTAAAATCCGCATTATTTATCAAAAGCAACAATTTTTATACGAGGAAACTCTCACCAGTTAGGTACAACTGGCCTGGAGGAACAAAAATATCTCTGCACAATAGAATACATTTATCTACTCGCATGCCAGTAATTGATATTCCTCATGTTGCAGTTGAAGTTCAGCTTTGCAAGAGCAAGTTAAAAGGGTATGAAGATACATAATTAAGCTATATATATATATCAACTAATCTACTGGGCAGGTACTGTCTTTTGGAGAATAGACTACACTTCTGTGAATATACTACTATTGTAAAGTGCACATTTTTTCCTTCCTAGTCACATGAAAGAGAATTACAATAGTGCAGGTTTTGTGATTGTTTTTTCATACGTTTGTAGCTGCCATCTACAGAAGTGCTGTCTTTCATTTTTTGCTGTGATGTTCTTAAAATATTTTTACATGCATAAAGTTGTTTACTAATTTAAAATAGTAATTTCGTTTTAAAATTCAAAATATAGTATTAGACAAGGTGTTCGCTAATATGTGGGAAACCTCTGGAGAATGTATAGAAGACTTAAAGAGACGCAAAAAAGTTCAGATATACATATGGACAGTTTTGTTTGCTTTCTTAGCTAGAGACACTTTTCTGTTGTTACATGTTTGCTTCGTTTCTGACTTTTTGTTTTCAAATTTTCAGCTTGGTTCTACAGATATTTTTTCTTTTTAAATGCTGTTTGTTTAAGTCTTACGTCAAAACCTTCTTTTTTATCTTAATTGCCATAGTACTAGTAAGTAAACAAATTCTTTTGGCGCTGAGAACACAATCAGTAGGGGGAACTTACCATATTTCAGTTACAGGCATGAACCCTGCTCGCCCATTGCCTTATTGGACTAATGTGTTCTGTACGTTTCTGGCTAAAATGTATGCTGATCAGCACATGATGGACATGCACATGACGTATGTATCTGCAAATTGCATTGCGCCCGAAGCCACATGTTAGTATGCTGAAAGATTTTCTGACAGATGTTTACTGAACAATAAGACCTCTCAAGGAATACATGAATGTCTTTTGGAGAGAGATTCTTTTGAGAACAGGAGGTTTCATTGTGGAAGACTAGTGTCAGAACGCTACGGAGACGGCGTACTTCATCATATTGAGGCCAACAATGGCAGCAGGGATGGAGAAATAGCAGCGATTGGAAATGTGTGTCAAGCGACAGTGTGGAAAGTGTTACAAGTACAACTCCTTTACCCATACCACCTTCAGAGAATGCCAAGTTTTAATGAAACAGATTTTCAGTTCAGAAAAGCTTTTTATAGTTGGTTACTGGGGATGTGTGGTTAGCGTCAACACTCTCCGCTTACCATAGTTTTCGTTGATGGAGCAAAGTTGATCTGGAATGGAGTGCAGAACTTTCACATGAATCATGTATGGACGGATCAGAACCCTTTAGCAGTTTTGGAAATACATTACCAACAGTTTAGCTTTAATGTATGGGCTGCCATAGCTAGAGACAGATTAATTGGACCTTTCATTTTCCCTGGAACAATGACTAGAGCATCATACAGTGAACTTTTAAAGGCACATTTATGTTTTGCTTGAAGACGTTCCGCTATACTTACGTGGTACATGCACGACACCATGTCATTTTGCTGTGTAACCAATAACAATATTAAATCAGTGTTCCCCAAATAAATAGAAAGTTGTGGTTTGGCTACATTTTGGCCTGCTCTATCTCTGATCTCAGTCCATTGGATTTTTATGTGTTTTTCGCATTTAAAGGACGTAGTGTATTTACAAACTACAACAAATTTTGAATTTATTCCTCAGTATTTCATCAGACACAGAAGCCACCTGGAACATGGGAGTAAGTAAGACAATCCTTGATGCGGCGTTTATAAGTTTGTGTTAAGCTGCAGCAGACATTTTGAGTGTTTCATTTAGCCATCAGAAGACAATGTACATAATGAAAAAATATCTGTAGAATAAAAAGACAGAAACTAAGCAAAGATTCAACAATAAAAATTTGTCTCCAACTAAGAAAATAAAAAGAGTTGACTATATATTATATATATCTTTGCTCCTTTTTAAATTTTTCATCTACGGCCCTGAGGTTTTCCACATTTTAGTTAACACCCTGTGTGTAATAACCTGCGAGAGATGAGTGTTAAAAGATATCAATTTGTCCCTATGTGAAACAGAAACAAAGGAGTCGGGAGTGGAGTTCATAGACTGATTGTTGTGTCGTGTGTTTGCGAGGGGATGGCATGTTTGTAGCGTCACTCATAGACAGCATTTTCGGTATGTAACACGGACTTTTTTGATAACTATCGAGGATTGTTAGGTTGAAAGATAATTATATTAAAGTTCTTCCTGTCATGGAGTCATCACACAAAGTAGACTCTATAGTTATGATGTGCCGACAATGAAGTAACGCTCCTGGTATGTGAAATGGTCTCAGTGCATATCGGGAACTATCAACTCAGAGGACGTCCGGATCAAAGTGACTCTCGCTGTAAACTGCTGTATGAGAACTAGAGATTATAAAAGCTACAAAAGACTATAAACGCTACAAAATCGACACAATAAATGAGAGGTTTACAAAGCGGAATGTTTTCAGTGCTCCACACTGTCTGTGAAGTTGCTTCTCCGCATGTGCTAATATTTTACAAAAGTAATAACATGAATGCTACGAGGTTCGACAACGAAGTAATGGGTTTGCCAAGTGAACGCTTTTCGATATATAGTGCGAATTCTGAAATATAAATGTACTGAAGTGCTTCTCACCATAGACTAATATCTGAGAATGTAATATAAAAATTACTAGTTGCAAATAGGATGCCCATGCATGCTATACTAATGAAATGGGGGTTGTTAACGTACGTTCATACCAGGGTAACTGCGTATCAGTGACCTTGCGTGAGCAAAGAACTTGAATCTGATTTGATTTGATTTGACCACTGACACCATTAATAGGAATTTTATGCGCAACGGAAGTTTTTGTTGCTATACGAGCTCAAGGATACTGGGGAGCAATTATTCATGTATCTCAATATTCAATATTATCTGCAATTTAACACTCATTACGTCGGTGCAGTAAGTTTGTTCGCGTGATGTGATGTACTTGGTGTCTATCTGGTCCATAAATGAAAGAGAGTAGTTCAGTAATCATGGTAATGGACGTTTATTATCTTTAAGTACAAACCTTGGCCATCGATCTTTACAATTAAAGGGTCGGTGGGGGTGGCCTCAGCCAAAGAAACATGTAGAACAAAGAAAAATGTTACAATTTCATGGTCCTGTAAAATAACTGATCATTCACATTCAATAACATGAGGACACTACTGCAGTTGTAGTTCATTTCATATGCACAGTGGTTAGGGAGAATTCAAATTAACAAAAATTTCCAAATTAGAATTGAGAAATGGGAAGTACTAAGGACCTCCCGTTGTTCAATTACTACTGGAACTGAATACGGCGAAAACAGGGCGAGTGCAGACAACGCAACTGGTCAGCTACAAAACCGATAAAAAACACGTTAAATTATACAAATCCTAAAGAAGAAGAAATTCATTACCAATATTAGGGCTCATTCGTTTCATAACGTTGTGAACGATATTTATAGGAAACTAACTTACATGGTATAACCTTGTAGCATATAAAACTACCTATATGTAATTGGTGAAAATCCCTAAAAACCGAAGTTCCGACAGAGTGCAAATAAACTTTGTGAATGTCCGAAAATAAGAATAAGTTACTTTACAACTTAAAGTGCATGCAAACGCGGATAAAACCAAGTGGTATCGAAACTTATTACAAATGTGGTGTAGCACGTTCATCCTATTCAAAATGTCCTGCGGTTCTTCGTCACTCTCATAAAAGATAACAATATCAGAGTGTGTTGTAGTGTTATTTTTTCACCCTGAATTTTAGTCAAACTTCTGAAACCCATGTTGGTTCTGTTAAGACGGAGGTCTTGAACGTGCACTCCTTAGATCGATGGTTTTCTTTGGAATGACAGCTATTGTGGTATTGACATGTCGTGACACATAAAATAAATTTTTGAATAAAATCAACTTTCCAGAGTGTAGTTGTTGTGATCTTCAGTCCGAAAACATTTTTGGTGTAGCAACAACTACAACATATATCCATTTGAACTTCCTCGCTATAGTTTAGGCTTGGTCTCCCTGTATTCGAATCTTCTCACCACCACGTACGTATACTGCCAGCCATTACCTAACTGACTATTATGGAATATTCTGTCGGTTCTTGGAGGAACATAGACATATTAATAACTTAAATATAAAGTATTAATGTTCCACAATACTGTTTATTTAATATTTCGTTTAAACCGGCTTAAGGCGTCTTCGGTCATCGTTAGACAACTTAATACAAAACAGATAATGCATAAAACTGAAGCGAGAATTCATAGCTGTACAAAGATCGCTGTAAAAAGATTGTGACGTTCTGTGGCTGTATCGATACAAAATACAAGCATAATGTAAAACCTAGCGAGACTCTGAAAAACAGATCTTATATTACAGCATATTCAAATGTGTGTATACAAGCCAAAAATGTTTTACAAGTGAGTAATGGCACAAGCTATAATGGCATATGAGCAAACTGGCGAATGTCACAAACAGACCGAATAAAGGGGGAGGGAGAAAGAAGTTAATTGTATGTGGACGTGGAACATTTATAACGAGCTTATTATCTAATACTAAGATAAATAATAACTGGCTGCTACATTAGTAAGGGTGAGTAAAGGAACTGTGTTTTGTCATTAAGGACCATGTCAGGATTCTTTGACTGGTGTTTATTAATGACCAGAATTTCAAGTATGTTAGTTTTCTGCCTTTAGTTCCTTTAGGGAGTACATCACATTTCACGGCATATGACTGACATTCATTCAGAGGACGTTCAGCAGAGATGGAATATTTCTTTTTCAGTTTCCAGTTCCCTTATTACTCGGTCAGTCTAGTAGTTATAGCCCTACCTGACTGACCTGCATATGATTTGCTACACAGACTGAAGGAAATTATATCTATTGCACTCTATTATAAAGGTGGAATCTTATCTTTGCTGTTGAACAGAAACTGGGCAGTAGTATTCCTAGCATAAAAAGCTGGAATGTATTTCCTGGATTTTAGTTTTCTGGCAAGTACCTACGAAATACTAGCCACATATAACATGGGGGCCCATTTGTTATCAGTGTGATTTTGTGCTGTGGGAGGTGGATAAATGAGTGCTATTATCCTCTGTGTCTTCTTAAATTAGTGCAGGACTATAATCATTGCTGTATGCTATTCTTTAATTATTCTGAATTAATTTTTAAAGGCTGGTTCGGTTTTTGTGGTATAGATAGTAGGCAATGCGCCATGGACTGGAAAGCCGCATGTTTGTGTGTTATGGGATGCTGGGAACTGGCTGATATTATTGGAGATTGCTTTCCTGTGTATCTTAAATAAATGCTGTTGGTTACTGATGTCAATGATGAGGTCTAAAAGGCTGATAGAATCTCCCAACTCCATTGTAAACTTACTTTTACTGTGATGTGAACTCAAATGTTGAAAAATTTACTTAATTGTCTGTGGTACCTGCCACAAACAAAAGCATGCTTATTCAAATACTTAGTCCAATAAGGTATTTTAGAAGTTAAATGCTTTTGGTCTAATAATCTTTACTCTACATTATCCATAAACGTTTCAGTTAATAAGGGGCTCAGTGGGGGATGTCACGGTTAACCCATCTGATTAACTGTGTAGACTCTGTTGAAATTGGAAATAATTTAGCATTGAGCATGTTTCAGTTGCCATCCTTTATCTTTTGTCTCAACTGGATTTGTTCTGCTTGTATGTAACAATTCTGTTAAAATTTCCATTGTTTTTGCAATAGGATTATTAGAAAACAGGTTGCTAACATCAAATGAGACGAGTTTTGCACTAAGTGGAATGGGTACATCTTTTAGTTTTCACTAATTTTTAGTGAATTAGGTGTTCCAAGTCTTCGTTGGAATTTAGTTCTTGTTTTAATCAACATCTTTTATGCTAATTTATGGCAAGAACCTGAAACTGAAGACACTGCAGGTCTTATTGGAACACTTCCCTTGTGAAATTTAAGAAACACATATAACTTGGGTGCTACTGGATTCACGTTTGTGAGGCATTTGGCATCACTATAAGTAAAACTGGACTTGTACGTTTTAATAAGGTCATGACATCAACACGTAAAGTGCTAAAGATATGGCACTGTTGTCTAAACGACAAATGCTAACTCAACAGAAACTGTGGAAGCCTTGGTTATGACCAAGCTCTATAAAAAAAGGAGGGCACACAGCATGAATCGTGACACTCATTTTACTAAGGTTTGAAGCTCTTCTTTAGGTTCTTCCGTGTTTGCGATTTACAAACTGGGTTGTTTCGAAAATCACCCTCATGAAAACACGATTAGTCTATCTTTATATTTACCCAGGCGCGTTTCGACACCTATATGTCATTTCCTGTGGGTCACATTTCTATTTCTGTAAAGTACAATATAATATTTATAATAATTTAACTGCTGTAGGCCTAAGAATTACAAAATGCGTAATATGCCTTGTTTTGTTTAGAAACTCACCTTAAAAATATATCGCTAACTGATCTGTATTGTTACACGCCGTTGTATTTGGTGTTACAGGACAAAACTGAAGGAGAGAAACATTGTTGTTGGACTTATGGTGTTAGTGTTGCGAGACCTCCCTCCCGGTTTTTTCTGCTGCGAATAGGCAATCTGAGGACCATGTTCCAATTTCACTTCTTCGTTCTTCGTTCTTTTCTTTTATCCCAGTACACTTTAGTGTGTTCACTAAGTTTCTTCTTTTGTCTTCCGACCATTTTGAACCAGTCTTTTCAGCTACCCTACCTTGAAATCCTTCTATTTTCAATACTTTTTCCCGAAAGGCTTCTCTGTTGCATATATCCTCTGTTTCTATATTGTTTCTTTCTGAATCCCTTTTTCTCCGTTTACTCAGCTTCTTGTAGACTTATTACTCCACCAATATTTGAAAATATTATTAGTTAATCTACTGTCTTGCATTCGAAATATATGTCCCAAAAATATGAGTTTACATTTTAAATATTTTCAGATTTGGTGTATTTCAGCATTATTTCGTAATTTCCAACCTTCTGGTGTGTTTCGTGGCCTAATATTTTCATAATTTGCCTTTCTAGTAGTTTTAATTTTTCTAACGTATAGTTTAATACAGGGTATTCGCTTGCATGTAGGCATTCTGGCTCCACTGCTGTGTTGTAACGCCCTAGTTTTGGATTTTTTGCAGGCACTTTTTATTGTAGGGGTCTTTGGTGATACCATATGCTCTCCCCATTCTGTGCAACATTTCCTCTATTGCAGATTTTTCGAAAGTGTTTGCTTGGATTATCTTGCATAGCTTTTTGAATTTTTTTACCGTCTCTATTTAGACAGTATCTTTTTTCATGAATTTTGAAGCAGTCTTAACATTTGCTACAAATTTTGTTTTCTTTTTTCTATTTATTTAAATGGTACATGTCGGATGTTCGTATCCACGCATCAACAACTTTTAATAGTTGACATCAATGCATGTTCTGATTGCACACCTGTACCTCTAATGCCTTCATAATACCCGACTCATTGTTGTGGTATCTTCCTTGACATCCATATTCTCAGTTAACCATCGACTCAAGAAGGTACCAACTGACATACTACAAATGTTTTCTGGTTGTTTTTCTATCGCAACTGATACTTTCTCTTATCTTCCCCTGCTTAGGGGCTACGTGACATATAGAAGTATGCGTCTTTCAATGTTCTGATTTAAATGTATGGCTTTCTGATTGGTTCAAATGTCTCTGAGCACTATGGGTCTTAACATCTGAGGTCATCAGTCCCCTAGAACTTAGAACTACTTAAACCTAACTAACCTAAGGACATCACACACATCCATGCCCGAGGCAGGATTCGAACCTGCGACCGTAGCAGTCACGCGGTTCCGGGCTGAAGCGTATAGAACCGCTTGATGGCTTTCTGAAATACTGCGTTTGTATTGCATACTCTTCTTTAGAGTCAATTCATAGTTTATGGTTTGGTATATCACTCAGCCACACCCCTGCTTATCAGCAGACTTATCGCTTTCATGATAACTTCGGTTAAGCCCTTTTCCATATATTTCAGTACTTACTGCTTAGGGGCGATTCGTTATCGTATGTTATTAAATTTACAGTTTGGTTCATTAAAATGATTTATTAAATAAGTGGCACCGTATGAATCTGTGATTGATAGATTGCACTGATGTAATTTCATTCTCGTTTTATTAGTTATTATTAGTATATGTAACAAGATGATACAGAGAGTTGTGGGGTCGATCTCCAATAAGTTGTTTACGTTTTACTGGTATATGGCAACATATAAATAAATATTTTAGCTGCAGTTCATACTCATCATTATATGACTATGACTAATCCCCTCCAAATGTTTCACGGGCATTGAAATTAGCATACAGCTTGATTATCTGTGCTTAACATGCGATATTGACCTTTGTTTAGTAGGTTTTCATATGACGACCCACGCACGTGCCAATGTTAACACCACGACATTGGCAACTATGACTGAAACGGGCACGTGACCGTTGGCGCTGGACATTGGCACAATGGTGATTGAACGTGGCGTCATTATGGTCTGATGAATCCCGATACCTTCTTCATCATGCCGATGGGAGTGCGCGAATCCTTCGTCATCCAGGTGAACAGCTCCTTGGCACCTGTACCGCGGGACGGAGACAAGCTGGTGGCGGCTCCAATATGCTCTGGGAATCATTCACGGGGGAATCCACTTGTCCAGTGGAACCCGCGCAAGGCACCACAACGCCCGAGGAATATCTTACACTGGTTGCGGACCACATACACCCCTTCATGACGATCATGTTCCCGACGACTGTGACATATTTTAATAATACGCCATGTCATAAGGCAAGGAGCGTGATGAAGTGATTCGGGGAATACAGTACTGTGTTCCAATTGATCTTCTGGTGCCCCAACTCGCCAGATCTGCACGCGATCGAACACATCTGGGATGTGACTGAACGTGGCGTCGGGGCTCATCGCCACCCTCCCCGGAATTTACAGGAATGTGTGCAGATGTCGTGCCAGCTCCCTCCAGTGAGGTACCAAGGCCTCATTGCTTCCATGCTACGACGCGTCGCCGCTGTTATTCGTGTCAATGGGCTGTTAGGTAGGTGGCCATGATTTTCTGGCTGATCAGTATATTAACACTGCCTATAAGACTTGCACCAGCCCCTATTGTTACATTATGTCACACTGTTATCATTGTTGTCTGTACATAGGGACCTGAAGATGGCGTAACATATCCGTGAAACTCGTTACTCTATGAAATACCAGTTGGAAGCTTAGA
The DNA here is from genome assembly GCF_021461385.2 of Schistocerca piceifrons. Classification (NCBI taxonomy): domain Eukaryota; kingdom Metazoa; phylum Arthropoda; class Insecta; order Orthoptera; family Acrididae; genus Schistocerca; species Schistocerca piceifrons. Next base: position 224,725,844 of record NC_060143.1, read on the forward strand.
CGACTGAAAGGTTTTTTGATTCAACATTCTGTGCTGAACAGCTGAGATCCCGCAACAATCTGTATATTGGTGGACATACAGAGACAGGTAATCTACTTTGAGGAGATAAAATTACTGCTCTTTGTCACTTGGAAAGTATCACAACTGTCCAGGATAGATTGGAAAGCCGGAAATTGTTAATTAACTGTTCTCCAAGCCGAAAAATTCCACTAAATTGCGCGTCGTGACCATAGGGGCATCAGCGACGACTATATAACAACACTTGAGTAGTTAACATCATGCCAATAAGCCACGCTTAACCTACCTTCAAACGTGGAAGTGATGTGTAACACACGCCATGAGCTTTGCTCATCAACTACTTGCGTCTAAATCTCAGCAGTTCGTCGCCAGCAGAAATACAAATAAAACACAGTCTTGAAGTACTGTGCAATCGTGACAAAGCGACACTCGGCACACGTCCGACCACTGAAACGCCAGGCCGCGTCTCTCTAACAATGGCCCGTCGCCATACTGCTCATGATTCTTGGTGGCAGTGATGTGAGATACTAAAATTTTGGAATTTCGGCTCAGCTTGTAATTATACCCTTCCCTACAATTTAATGACCCAGAGGCCAACTCTAAACATTACTTTACTGAATACTGCAAATTCTCTACTGTCCTCCACAATAAAATGTTAGGTGGACTATTTTTCACGTTGGGTGCGTCAGCTGATGGACTAGTCTGCAGGAACCAAAGTGAACTATGCCTTAACTTTTACTTCTGTTTCAGTATGACTGCACATGATCCTCTAACTTCCAGACCCCCTCACTGTCCGACTGCTGTAGTGACTGATAACGTTTAGGGACCAGCGGCAGCTGTGCCCCCGAATCTCTAATCAACCTATAAGGAACAGCCAGGCAATGGTCAAGATCGAAGAAGAGTTGCGTGGTGGCACGTAAACCAGATGTTGCACCGACGATTCTCCAAAGTTCAAGAACCGCAGGTACTGCCAGCAACAGAATATGAACCATCAACACTTCCAAAGACAGTGTCAGACTTTTCACCAACATCTTGCTGCCAGAAGAAGCTGTGTCCTACCTCATAAACAATGCTAACGGCACTAGAAGTACGAAAGCAGTTGTGAGGATCTTAGATCCTCACATGTTGTAATATTTACATTTTTTAAAAATTTTATAAGCCAATTTTTTTAGTTTCTCTGTTCATCTTGTGAAAATGTTCAGTCTAACTATTCCCATCGTATTTCAACTGTATCTGGAGTTTCAGTGTAAAGAAGTTAATTACGTCTTTTGACTTCTGTATCAGGTTCTTCGGCCGTTTGTTTGATGATTTTTCTGACGTTTCGCCAGCAGGAGTGGCTGGCATTGTCAAAGCTTCATCCACCATTACTGGTGGTGATCTCCACCACCAGGAATGGAGGGCTAAGCTTTGACAATGCCACCCACTTGAGCTGGCGAAACGTCAGAAAAACATGAAAGAAACGTCTGTTGAAGAACCTGAGACAGAAGCCAACGGGAAGATTGTCAACAAGTGGCCACGAAAGCCTTAACATTTTTGTAGTAAATTACGCGTTGTGCCAAACGGGATTTTTCTGAATCAGTATGTAATATGGACTCGTTTTCGGAAAAGCAACAATTCCAGTAATAAAGAATACGATTTTTGACCCACCATTGACTGTAATCTATTGGATACTTTATATTTCGCTTCATACTATACATATGAGAATGAGGAATCGGAAATCTACAGGAATAATGCAGGTACTGCCCCTAATATCTTGATGGGAGTGTTAAAATGGTTCAAATGGCTCTGAGCACTATGGGACTCAACTGCTGAGGTCATTAGTCCCCTAGAACTTAGAACTAGGTAAACCTAACTAACCTAAGGACATCACAAACATCCATGCCCGAGGCAGGATTCGAACCTGCGACCGTAGCGGTCTGGCGGTTCCAGACTGCAGCGCCTTTAACCGCACGGCCACTTCGGCCGGCGATGGGAGTGTTACACAGTGTCCACAGCACCCGAAAGCATTCTCTCGTTTGCTGCTTAGGAGATGAGAATGTTACAGTCGTATCCAGCACCTTTGTGGTTGAGGAATATACTATCATTACCTACTACGGAAGTCAACATCATCGATAGCAAAATGGCTCTGAGTACTATGGGACTTAACATCTGAGGTCAACAGTCCCCTAGAACTTAGAACTACTTAAACCTAACTAACCTAAGGACATCACACACATCCATGCCTGAGGCAGGATTCGAACCTGCGACCGCAGCAGTCGCGCGGTTCCGGACTGAAGCGCCTAGAACCGCTCGGCCACCGTGGCCGGCATCGATAGCAGGTCTACCGCTTCGCCACAAGCGACGGTAATTTCTTTAGATAGTCAATAGCAACGCCAACAATGGCTTATATCAGTACAGACCAGAGCGCAACTGGTTCACAATGCTCAGCGGATTTACTACACTAAACGTACCAGCCAGTTCACCATGGGCTCAGCAGGTAAACAACTCGAGGCGTCGACGAGTCACACAGCTCCGACCGCAGTGGCTCTGCTAGGCTGACGAGCTCTGAGTACAGTTAGTTCCGACAGCGGCCTCCACACCCACACCAGGACCTCTCTCACTGTATATTTCCCAAGTTCCAGATAACTTGCAATCATATCACCCCGAAATATCCTTGTCATCTGCGTGAGGTCCTAGGCGCTTCAGTCCGGAACCGTGCTGCTGCTACGCTCGCAGGTTCGAATCCTGCCTCGGGCATGGGTGTGTATGATGTCCTTAGTTTAGTTAGGTTTAAGTAGTTCTAAGTTCTAGGGGACTTATGACCTCAGACATTAAGTCCCATAGTGCTCAGAGCCATTTGAACCTTCATCTGCGTTACTCCAGTAAAAGTCGCCGACTAAATTTCAGTTACCTACTAGCGACGTAGCGCTGTGTAGTTGTTTTGTTTTATTGGGTTTTACAACTAATTTATTTCGCGTTAATAAACCTACGGTAAGTTTTAACTTGTGTTACTTATTGCTGAAGGTACCGAAGTTTGCTTCACTATTCAATAAATATAAAAAGTTAATATGAGCAGGGATAGATTAGAACATGTCCCACTCTCTTCTTCACTACTGATTCCCTTTCATGTCCTTAGGTCTTATAACTGCAGTCTGGTTTTACTTAAAATGGTAGATTACCTTTCTATCCCAGTATTTTATCCTTTCTACCTTCAGAATTTGAAGTGGGCTGTTGCAGACAAACGCTTTCTTTCAATTTATTGAATGATATAATTTTTCAGCCACTTGTCTTAGGTCTACAATTGATAGAGTAGGTTTTCCTTTCATCAAGCTACCTTCTAAGATACGAGACTCATTCAATACACAATGACACAATTTTATAGCCGTTATTGCATACAGCAAAACGTCCTATAAAATAGATGTTTCTTCTGCATGTGTGCAGAGTTTTGAATAATTCCAATAGATGGCAGAGCCTTAGTGAACCACCAAAATGTTGTGTACACGAGATACTCGTTAAAGGCAATGTGCTGTTGTTGAATACGTGGTTTGAAAAAATAAAATGGAACCATGCTGATCATTCATAAACGTTTGTGTGGAGAGTACGGTAATGGTGCAGCTGAGTGTGCTACTGTTGGCCGATGGTTAAAGAGAATTAAATCACCAGGAAGAGTAGAAACTGAGCTCCACGGCCATGATCAATAGTTTCTGCGGAGATTCGAAGTGCTTGTTCGATGACTGCGCACTCTAGGATATTCAGAGGTGAGTTCATGATGTGGTCCACAAATGATCACAACAGAGGAAAAACCATTTTATCTCAACTGTCGAAGTTTGTGGTCAACGAGGAACCATTTCTGTCGAGGATCGTTACAAATAACGAAACCCGACTTTAAGTTTGAACCGGAAACAAAAACGAAGTCATTGGAGTGGCACCACAAGCAATCATCAAAAAAGAAAAAGTTCAAGGCAAATCCCATTAAAGGTAAAGCTATGACGATAGCCTTGTGGGATATACTGATAGTGCCATTTTCGTGGATGTGGTGTCGAAAACGTCAACCATAACCGTTTACAAATGGATTCCAAAAGAACGCAAAATAAATCCTTATCCAGCGCGACAACACAAGCCCACACGTAAGTATCAGAACCCATGGACACCTCGACAGATTGAGATGATTAACACTGCCTCATCCCCTCTTATAGCCAAGACTTGGCGTCCTCGGACTTCCGTCTGGCCACTTAACCCTCACAACAGCAAGGGAGGGGCGGTTGCTTCTTAATGCCCATCTTCTGGAAAAATTATAATCTTGTCCGTTTTTATAATTATGAAAAATATACTTATGGTTTATAATGAATTCTTTTACCACAGTCCACAAATATTTAAAAATTTTCAATTACATTTAACCCACATATTTATGTCTCGGTAGTGGATGTCACTTTCCAGAATGAACGTCGTAATCAGTATTTGCAAGTTCAGGACCCTTCTTACGCATCAATATTTCAAAAAGTATGTTTTGAGTAAAAGTCAACAGTAATTAAAGGAATTTGCAGTTTAAAATGTTTTATTCGGGTCGTAAACTACCCCCAGTTTGATAAAAGTTACTGAAAATGCATTGATGATGACAAGAGTGTGCTAAATGATATTTTCAGATTCCGCAATCTGCTTATACGTCAGTAACACTTTAGAAAATATGTTATTAATGTAAGTCAATAACAGTCAACGAATTTTGGTGTCTTTCTAAAAAAAATTTTTCGCGTGGGCATCAAGTACCCCTCCTCCCCCTTTCGACCTTCCGCGTTATGTAAAACGCCTTGGTTTTCCTAGGTTAAGGAATCTCTGCATGGGACACACGTTCAAGACAATGAGAGCTTAGTTTAAGAGATGAAAACATGGTTGCGAACACCAACAAACGAAACATTTAAGTTTGCAGGTCTTGGTGTACGTTGTCGCTGAAGGTAAAATCTTCAAAGAGGTTAGACCGCATCGTTTTCTTCTTCGTTCTACTCGATCGATTTTTCGGCCCCTATGCTGTGTTCCGTTTGAGGGTTTTGTAGTGATGACGGTTATCTGAACACTGTTAAAGACCAGTGTCGCGTTCACTCATGTAAGGGAATTTTTTGCGATTATACTGAAGAAAATTAGAAAATTTGTGGTAAGGATTATGGGACTAAGCTTTTGAGGTTATCGACCCCTAGGCTTACACACTACTCAATCTGACTCAAACTAACTTACGCTAAGGACAACACACACTCCCATGCCCGAGGGAGGACTCGAAACTCCGACTGGGGCGCCGCGCGAACTGTGACAAGTACTCTGAAGAAGTGGGGCTACTTCATAAAATTCTTCCGTCTATCATTGCTGACCCGCCGTCACTGGTTAGAAACGTAATTTTCCCTCCTTTATGTTGAATACATGTTATTGGGTGAAATATATAAGGCTACTATTGGTGAGCCATCATCATTGCCTAGAATCGAAACAGGCAAAGTAAGAGAGAAGGAATATTTATCAACATATTATTGTTGAGACGCGGAGTTGGCTTCTTGGACTTCGTTTTTCTCGCGAACTGCAGCTGTGTATTCAATTCCTTAATGGCGGAAAGCCACGAAGCTAGAAGGCTATTGCCGTATTCCCTATTACATTTGTTCTTGGAAATCCCAGTCACTTCTCGGAATTTTCTTCTACAAACTTTAATTTCCTCGGCCAGCAAACTAACGTTGTTGCAATAAATGTCTTTGCCGCAGTTCTCCTGATATTACGCTAGTGCCGTTTCGACGCTTCGTTTTAACCGCGTTTGGCGGTCGTGTTCCGTAATACGTATTTTTACAGTCCTTCCCATTTTGTCTGTATAATATATTTTGACACAGCAACGCGGAATTTCGTAACCTCCTTCAGTGCGGAGATAATAAGAAGGGTCCGTTTTTCGTCGGAAATAGTCTCGTATTTTATTCCGACTGAAAAATGTGGTATATACGTCAATTCTCCTTAAATTCTGCTGATGCTTTCAGTAACTGGAAACGATCGGTAACCCAACGATGTGAGATGGGAGTTCCTCAGCCTTTCTAACCGCATAATTAAAATTATGTTTGAAGGCCATGCCTGTGGACAAACCACCGTAGCTGTTGGCAGTCGTTCTATTCTTTGAGAAATCCAACTCCAACTGCAAGCTATTACTGTGACTTATGCGGAGGGGACCTGACAACAGATTTTACCCAGCAACACATTTTCGGCATCAGAGCGGGAAAACTCTCTTTTTACTCAATGATTAGGGCCCACCAATAGTAGCCGGAGGAATTTTAGCCAACCACACTTCTTGAGAATAGGCGCGAGAAAATACATTTTTATAAATGAACCTTATAAATGAACCTTACGCTGGAATTGACAGAGTTCAGATAACGGTGAACACCACAAGATCGTGAATGAGACCCCGATGAAGGGGCTGAAACGCAGTTCGAGTAGAAGAATTTTCAGAGGAAAACACTGCGGCCTAATATCGTAGATTTGACCTTCACGGAATACATGCTCTTACACATCGCTGGCGTAGGACCTAGAATGTGATGGAGATAAAAAAAGATAGAACACTAGAAAGAAACTCTTAAGAATAAGTATGTTCTGAGGGGAAAACAAGGAAAACATTGCAAGGTCTTACTCGTACATTTTAGGCTCAGTATTACTTGGCGTTTTCCTATACAGGCTGATTCCGTGTGCTCACTTCTGCAGACTGTCAGGAATGATAGTAAATGCATCAACTTGAGGTAAAGAAAGCTGGGCTGAAAGGACCAAGTAGTAAGAGAAAATCGTTCTGATATCTCTGACAGTGTAATACATATACCAGCACTGTTGTAGCTTAGATTTTAGGGTAGGCAACGATAAGAGGAAAGGTAGCACGGAACAAAACAAGAAGAAACTGTGTATTAAACATGTGCTCTAGGATACATACCACAAGAGTTACGAGTACTTGTTCATATCCAATACTTTGAAACACATTTCTTCTTGCAAGCTCTTTAGTTTCCATGTTACTGGAAGAGTTAGTATGGACTAAAACAAGAAAAAGTTTTCGGTAAATATGGGTTCAAAACTACCGTATATACACCGTAACAGGTATGGGCACCTGTGTAGAACAGATACGTTTCATAGTAGCGAAGACGAACAAGTGCTCATAGCTACATTTAGATACAAACTCCACAAGCCACCGTACGATGCGTGGTGGAGATTACCCTATACCGCTACTAGTAATTTCCTTTTCTTTCCATTTGCAAACAGAGCAAGTGAAAAACCATTGTTTATATGCTTCCGTACCAGCCGTAATCTCTCTAACCTTTCCTCATGGTCTTAACGCGAAATGTAATTTGGCGGCAGTAGCATCGTTCGAAAATCAGCCTCAAATGCAGGTTCTATAAATTTTCTCAATAGTGCTCCTCGAAAAGAACTTCGCCTTCTCTCCAGGGATTTCCATTTGAGTTCGGATTCCCATTTGAGTTCTCGAAGCATCTCCGCACAACTTACGTGTTGTTTGAACCTACCGGTAGCAAATAGCCCGCCTCTGAATTGCTTCGATGTCTTCCTTCAGTCGGACCTGGTACGGATCCCAAACACTCTAGCAGTATTCAAGAATAGGTCGCACCAGCGTCCCATATGCGGTCTCCTTTACAGATCAACTATACTTTCGTAAATTTCTCCCAATAAACTGACGTCGACCATTCTCCTTACCTACTACAATCCTTACGCGCTCGTCCCATTCCACATTGCTTTGCAACGTTACACCCAGATATTTAATCGACGTGATTGTGTGAAGCAGCACACTACTAACACTGCATTCAAATGTTGTGGGTTGTCTTACCTACCCACCTGCTTTAACTTGCATTTTTCTACAGACAGGGCTAGCTGACATTAATCACGCTATATTGAAATTCTAAATCATCCAGAGTCGTTCTACAGTCACTCAATGACTACACTTCCCCGTATACCGTAGTGTCATCAGAAAACATCAGCAGATTGCCATTTACCCTATCCGTCGGGTCATTGATGTATATAGAGAACAAAACTGTCCTATCACGCTTTGCTGAGGCATTCCTGAAGATACCCTTGTCTCTGATGAAAATTCGCCGTCGAGGACAACATACTTGATTCTTTTACTGCGAGCCACTCACATACCTGGGAACCAATTATGTGTGCTTGTATCTTCGTCAACAGTTGGTATTGTGGGGTAACGAGCACGCTTTACGGAAATCAAGGAATGTAGAATCCGCACGTTGCCCATAGTCCATGGTTCGCAATATCTCATGTGAGGAAAGGGCAGGCCGCGGCATTGGCTTCCTGGACGCAAATTGTTTTTGTCGTGAACCTCGGCTCTGCATTCACTTACTGAATGTCGGAAAGCCACGGCGCTAGAAGGCTATAGCCGTATTGTCTATTACATTTGTTCTTGGAAATCCCAATCGTTCTCAGAATTTTCTTGTGCAAACTTTACTTTCCTCAGCCTACAAATGAATGTTGTTGAAATCAATGTCTTTCTCGCAGTTGACCTGATGGTTTGCTGCTGCATTTTTCATCCTTCGTTTTAACCACGTTTGGCGTTCGTATCTCGTAATGCGTTCTTTTACAGCCTTTCCATTTTGCCCGTATAATACATTTTGACACAGCAACACGGCATTTCGTAGCCTCTTGCAGCATGGCGGTAATAAGGAGCGTCCGTTTATCGTCAGAAGTAGCCTTGTATTTTATTCTGACTGAAAAATATGGTATGTATATCAGTTCTCCTTAACCTCTGCTGATGCTGTCAGTAACTCTGGAAACGAACGGTAACGCAACAGAGTGAGATGCGAGTTCATTAATGGTTCAAATGGTTTTAAGCACTATGGGACTTAACATCTGAGGTCATCAGTCCCCTAAACTTAGAACTACTTACCATAAACCTAACTTAACCTAAGAGCATCGCACACATCCATGCCCGAGGCAGGATTCGAAACTGCGACCGTAGCAGCAGCGCGGTTCCGGACTGAGGCGCCTAGAACCGCACGGCCACAGCAGCCGACCATGGGAGTTCCTTAGTGTTTCTAACCGCATAATTAAAATTTTGTTTCAAAGCCCTGCCTGTGGACAGACCACCGTCGCCGTTGGCAGTCGTTGTATTCTTTAAGAAATCCACCTCCAACTCCAAGCTATTATTGTCACTGATGCGGAAGGGATGTGAAGACAGATTGTACCGAGCGTTTCGCACGAACAATGCTTTCTAAAACCGTACTGATTTGTGGACAGAAGGTTTTCCCTCTCACGTATTTGTGAACCTAAATAGCTCTTAAGATATGCACTTTAGGCCTCTCGTTTAGTAAACATTTCTTTCTTTTTTTAATCCACATTACCACGTCTGAAAGTTGCCTACCCTACAGTCATAGCACCGACAGTACCGATACCTACGTTCCACTGCCAGAGGTATCAGAAAGATTTTTGCTTGTAATTTTCGACTCGTTCGTTTCTGGACCATGGCCCCCCACCCCAAACTGACACATTTACACATCCTTCAAAGTTTTTTTTATATTCTCACTAAATCATTCTGTATTTGTCTGGAACCAAAACTCATCTTCTCTGAGGTCAGCTTCTGCGGTTCTTTTCATTCTTCTGTAAACAATTCATGGGAGTATTTTTCTTTTACTTATTAAACAGGATGAAATGGTTTAGGCTGAAAAAGTGAAGTAGCTTTAGCAGGACAGGAATGTGGTGAGCGCCCTCCATGGCCGACTGAGCCGAGCCTTCAAGCTGCCAGAGTTGATAGCGGCGGGATTCAATAATATCGAGCCGCGGCTGTGGGGGGTCCCGTCCCAGCTGCCCCCGGACGTCTGCAGAGCCGCCGACGCCCCGCCGCTCCGCCCTCATATTTCGCCGCCGACAGTGTGGCTGCGGGCACACAGTCGGACGGGCAAACAGCTGAGTCACGACTGGCCCGGATAAGGGCTGTGTCAACACGCGCAGGGCGCAACTTGGAGTCAACACTGCGCGGGGGCGCGCGACCGACTCTAATTGATCGGCTCCCGCTGTGGCGGCCCGGCCAACCGGAGGACTATCGGCCGCCGAAGTGGGCTGCCAGGCAAACTCCGGCCGGAATCCTGTCGACCCTTCAAACAGCTGTAGCTCTTAGTCAGGGATACTAGATGCTACGCAGCCTAGGGTAGTACTAGCTGCGAAGCTGAGACGGTTCAATGTCTGTCTGATTTTTTCCTTTGCACAGTATCGTACGAGACGTACTGCCACGAAATAAAACAGAAAGAGCAGTCTGCTCGAATCTCAATACGGATTTCTTCCACTTGAACTTTACAGGTCTCCCATCATCCACATATCTTCTATGACCGCGATCTGCTGGTGCGTGCGCACTTCGACAGGGTTCCTTAGTGCACATACTAGAATTTTGTGACATGAGTGTGGATAAACGTCGCAAAATTAGTAAAAAGTGAACTGCTAAGTATAACATAAAACTCTGCGACCAGGCCTCGGAAGGCCCAGCGGCACCGACCGACCGTCGTGTCGTCCTCAGATGAAAGACGTTACTGGATTCTGATATGAGTGGCATGTGGTAGCCACTGCTCTCCAGGGCTTTGTTAGTATTCGTGACCGGAGCCACCAATTCTCAGTCTTAATAGCTCCGCAATTGGCCTCACAAGAGCTGAGTGCACCCCACGTGCTAATAGCACACCGATGGTCACCTATCCAATGCTAACCAAGAGCAACAGCAGTTAACTTTCGTGGTTAACGGGAACCGGTGTTACCACACTGCAGCAAACCCGTTGGGAAGGAAAACATAAAGAACGGTGAAAAACCATAAACATACACACATACAGACACAAAACACACACACACGCACACACACACACACACACACACACACACACACACACCACACGCACTCGTGCTCGCGGAGAGAGACGGAGAAAGAGAAGTAGAGAGAGAGAGAGTGAGAGAGAGGAATTTAAAACTACACAGCAGATAGCTGCGGCTAGCTGATAACTTTAATAAAAGGGATAAGTCAACTACCTTGCAGCCCACTAAAATCTCCAGCCTAAAAACTTAGGGCAGAGTCCTAGAAACTTGACCACAGTCCTTTCATCATAATCTAAAACAAATGCCAAGTCCCGACCTAAATTGCCTTCTGCCGGCTTATCATAATGTTCAGCGCACTCAGTTGCAAGAGCTATTCAGAAAGTAAGGTCCGATCAGTCAATAAATGGGAACCACAATGAAAATCAAAAAAGTTTTGTTCCCAAATGTTTGCCACGCCTTCCAGCAACTTTCTACACGTAGTCGCCGCTCCAACTTAGTCATCGCATTGTACCAACTTACAATATTCTCTGCCTAGATGGTAGGCGCCTGTGATTTCCCTCAATTCTCTATGATGGTCTGCATTTCGTTGTCTGTGCCAAAATGTTGTCTTTATAGCTGGCAATTCATGTCAGCAGAGATGAACATCAGAAGAAACCAAGTCTGGACTATATGCTGGGTAATCAAACACTTCCCCATTGCCGCTGCAGTTTGCGACCGAGAATCGTCATGAAGAAGGAAATGCACGGCAGTTGCGTTATGTGGGGTTGCATGAAATCAGGCGAAACCTCTCAGCAAGCATCCATACTTGGTGGGAGACACAGTTGTTCTAGACAACTTTATGTGCTCACTATGTGCTCAGAACTGAAAATAACCACGTGATGCGATCTACAGGAATACTAGAGACACTGCCAAACACATCTGCGCAAAGCTGCATCGAATTTTTACTGTCGTTTCGGTTTCGCGATAGCTCAGACCTCAGTTTCCGAAGAGACCACGCAAAATGTGCCATGCCACAAGCCTCACAGACTGGGGGCTCCTCTGGCCGGAGTAAATACTGACAAATTATGAGAAATAACAAAGAGAGTCTAAGCCGAAACTGCATTTGATGATGATGATGTTGAAGAGAATCGAAGCAACAAGAGAATTGAAGCATTTCATTACCTTGCTAATGAATAGCGAAGGACAATATTGAGAACACTGACAAGAAGAAGAGGCAGATGCAAGGACCTGTGTTAAGACATCAGGGAATAACTTCCGTGGTACTAGAAGGACCTGCAGACGATAAAAAGTGTAAGAGAGTTCCTGGAAGATGTGGAAATAACAATTGAGCATATTGGGCTCAAAGCTACTCTGAGAGGAAGAGGTTGGCACAAGAAAGGCATTCGTGGCGGTCAACGACCGAAGACTGATGACATTATTAACGAACGTAAGTAACTTTCCATTCCTTTCAGCACGTTTACTCCTAACCACAGTTCTTTGGAATGACACTGCTCCACCTGAGGATGTTGTTTTAATGCAGCGAAAGCTATTGTGCCAATAAAGATATGGTCAATTACAACAGCATTGGGGTTCTATTCGTTATGAAGTTTAAAGGCTGTGGATATCCGCGTTAGGAAGTTCTATATGCCTCCCCCCCCCCTCCAACAAAAAAGCCTTGTTTCCTATTTCACTTAACATTCGTTAACAGAAAAAAGCAAATTTTTGCTGTGTATCAGGAAACATGAATTTGGGCCAAAAATTGGGAAAATTTCTGATGAGGGAAATCCTTAAGAGACAACACACTTTAGAAATCTCAAAGGTTAATGAATGAATAAAGGCATCATTCATATAATAGTATATGCACTTCCCATTGGTAGCTTATGACAACACGCGAAGCCCTTCTGACCATGTTTCATTTCTCCATTCGAGAGTTTGAAATGTCCTTTCTAGCTAAGCAATAAATGACCCACGCTGCAGTCAGCTTATTTTATATAGAGTGGTATTTTGGCATGGTACGATTCCGTTGGGCTGTACTCTTTGCCAGATGCTATTTCCATCTTCACAATGAAAACTGTTGCAATAACGGATTCCTTTCGTTTTTGACGACATATAACTGGGGATACGAAATCAAATAACACGTACTCCAAGAGCGTATTGACAGCTAATTTTAGTAATGATAATCTTTGAATCGGGTAATACTAGGCACTATTAAGAAAAGCTTATAACACATTCTCAGCTCAAACTTAATTATGCACCTCAAATATTATCATCTCCTTCATGCCGTGGGTTTCTGCCGTGAGGTAGAATTTCGGGGAGCGACTGCCCTCCTTCCCGCCAAACCGGCCTCTGCAGTGCTGCTCGTAGTGTGGCACCAGGGGGCGGTTGGCGGCGTTTGAGTGACTGGGGCGCCGCTCTGTAACTAGTTGGGGCTGTGCAACACGGTAGAGATAAGCCAGCTGCAGCAGGAAAGTGGAATCAACAACACTTTCTGAAGTCCGACACCGTGCCATACGTAGAAGCAACGGACAAGTCTCCAGCGCGTTGCCGGAGGTGAGATTGTCGCAGCGGCTGAAGTGTCCATAATGGCAGCTGCATCATGTGGTAACGACATCATCATCTGGAGGCCAGCACCACCGCATAGTGCGTCGTCGGGGCCCAGAACTGTCGCAGCGTTCGTGGTTGTCCGTATGGGCAGGTTGCCCTCAATGAGTCTGTGGATTGGGAGATGCAGTGACTACTTCTGCCTCAGCTGGAAGCCGCAGTGGCTAGCGGCAAACGAGTCATGGGGCGGCGAAGTAATTTTATCGGGCACTGTCCAGATTTGTTTTGCATGCGGCGTGGAGGACGCAAGCTGTCGTCGTGAGCCGCAGATAGAGCAAAGGGTGGAAAGTTCCACAGGTCACACCAATATTCAAGAAAGGTAGTAGGAGTAATCCACTAAATTACAGGCCCATATCGTTAACGTCGATATGCAGCAGGATTTTAGAACATTATGAATTACCCCGAAGGAAACGGTCTATTGACACACAGTCAACATGGGTTTAGAAAACGTCGTTCCTGTAAAACACAACAAGGTCTTTATTCACATGAAGTGCTGAGTGGTATTGACAAGGGATTTCAGATCGATTCCATATTCATGGATTTCCGGAAACTGTACCAAATAAGCGGCTCATAGTAAAATTTCGCGCTTATGGAATGTCGTCTCAGTTATGTGACTGGATTTGCGATTTCCTGTCAGAGAGGTCACAGTTCGTAGTAATTGACGGAAAGTCATCGAGTAAAACTGAAGTGATTTCAGGCGTTCCCCAAGGTAGTGTTATAGGCTCTTTGCTGTTCCTTATGTACATAAACGATGTGGGAGACAATCTGAGCAGCCGTCTTCAGTTGTTTTCAGATGACGCTGTCGTTTATCGACTAATAAAGTCATCAGAAGATCAAAACAAACGGGAAAACGACTTAGAAAAAATATCTGAATGGTGCGAAAAGTGGCAGAAGTGTGAGGTCATCCATATGAGTACTAAAAGGATCTCGTTAAACTTCGGTTAGACGATAAATGAGTCTAATCTAAAAGCCGTAAATTCAACTAAATACCTAGGTATTACAATTACGAACAACTTAAATTGGAAAGAACACATGGAAAATGTTGTGGGCAAGGCTAACCAAAGGCTGCGTTTCATTGGCAGGACACTTAGAAAATGTAAGAGATCTACTAAGGAGACTGCCTACACTACGCTTGTCCGTCCTCTTTTAGAATACTGCTGCGCGGTGTGGGATCCTTACCAGGTACGACTGACGAAGTACATCGAAAAAGTTCAAAGAAAGGCAGCACGTTTTGTATTATGGCGAAATATAGGAGGGAGTGTGACAGAAATGATACAGGATTTGGGCTGGAAATCATTAAAAGAAAGGCGTTTTTCTTTGTGACGGAATCTTCTTACGAAATTCCAATCACCAACTTTCTCCTCCGAATACGAAAATATTTTGTTGACACCGACCTACGTAGGGCGGAACGATCACCACGATAAAAAGAGGGAAATCAGAGCGCGTACGGAAAGATATAGGTGTTCATTCTTTCCGCGCTCTTTACGAGTTTGGAATAATAGAGAATTGTGAAGGTGGTTCGATGAACCCTCTGCCCGGCACTTGAATGTGATTTGCGGAGTATCCATGTAGATGTAGATGTAGATGTGGCCAACAACCGAGACGGTAGTTCAGCTAGAGCGTGGTCTTATGATGAGCCGGGCAGCTGGTGCAGACAGGGGTCAACGGGGTTATGACCAACCGGTCGTAGACATCCCCTACCTAGAGGACGGGTTTGTCCTTATCCGGTGGCCAGAGAAGATGACGACAACCAGATACAGAGAAGAGTGGTTTTGTTGTTGCTGCGATATACGGAGGGGTGTGTATTAATGGTCTGCAGTGCTGACAAGTTGTCAGAACGAGACTAGTGTACGGTGGGTGGTGTGTTCAGTGAAGACAGACAGTGGCTAGTGTATGTGTTTGAATGCGTGGTCGTTAAAACGTTAGGGCATGCACTGTGTTCGTTACAGTGTCCGATATTACACGGCATGGTAATGGGGCCGCAACATCGTGCCTTTGTATTGTGCCTTATCTCCACCCCCAGGGCGTGTTCTGCCGTTGTACAAGAGAGAGCCCTGTTTATACTGACGCTGAAGGCGTGTTCTACTACAGCCCTACAAGTTTACTGAATGTTATGTGGCTGTTGTTGTCTGTTTGCTGCGTAGCCGTCTTGTTGCATGTAGCAGCAGTAAGTTTCTAATGCAGGTCCTCGGTTGTAGATAAAGATCCTGTGGTGATTTTATTTATTTGGTGTACTGTGTTTATATGATTGCCCGATCGTCACACACTGCGCGCGATTTATGTGAACATTGTCCTTTTTATTCACCTGCTTTCGGTTGGTGTCCATTTGTGTAACACACGGGTTACTTACTTTTGAGTTTTACACGTACTGTATTATTTAGGAAGTTTGTTATTTATTTTGTTATTGTGTAATGCCTACTTTTCGTATTAGCTTTAGCTCTGGAAAGAATATTGTTGATTTATTATTAATTGCCCAACTTTGTATTCATGTCACTGTCCGAAAATATTTGCGTTGTTTTATAATATAACACCACCTGTACACAACCCCCAGATCATACTCACCCCACTCAGATCCTGCACTACGGATGACGAAAACATCGAACATACGAAAGGCAGCTCATAATTTTCTCACGTGATATCCTGAAATAAATGGATCAGGTAGATGCTGTATTTGTTTATTTCAGAAAATCATTTGACTCAGTACCAAACTTGTGCTTATTATCGAAAATTCAATCGTACACTGTATAAAGTAAAATGTGTGACGGTGTTGAGGATTTATTGGTAGGGAGAGCGCAGCATTTTATGTTGGTTTTACGTTCGATGGAAATCCATCCACATATGTAGAAGTAACGCCTGGTGTGCCCACGGAATTTTGTTGGGGCCATCGCTTTTCATGCCATATACAAATTACCTTGCGGAAAATGTTGATGGTGAAATCAGAGTTTTTGGAGGTGATGCAGCTGAAGGACTGTGTGTAAAACAAAGCTGCTCGAATGTTCAGTCGAATACTGATAAGGTTTCAGATTGGTGCTAACATTGGCCAACCTGCTTTAATTGTTCAACAATGTAAAACCACGCATTCAACAAAACGAAAAATGTCGTGTCCTACGAATGTATTATCAACGAGTTACAACTGAATCAGTCAGCTCTAACAAATTCTTGGATATAGTTATTTGTAGGGATATGAAACTGAATGATCTCATTGGTTCGGTCGTAAGTAAAACAGATTGCAGGCTTGTGCTTGTTGATAGAATAGTAGGGAAATGCAATCAATCTACAATGAAATTACTTACAAAACACTTGCGATCAATCTTAGAATACTTATTAACTGTGTGGAACCAGTACCAAATAGGAATAACTAGTGATATTGAACGTACACAGAGGACAGCATGGATGATTACATATTTGTTTGACCTGTAATCCTAAAGAAACTGAAGTGGTAGACACTTGAAGAAAGATGCAATCTACCCTGAGATACACGTACAAAATTCCAAGAACCAGCTTTGAATGAGGAAACTGTTAATCGTATCGCTCCAGTTGGGATCACGAGGACAAGATTAAACTAATTATAGAGAACATGGAGCCGTTTAAAAAGGCATTTTTCCCTCACTCCATAAGTGAATGGAATAAGAAGAAGAAATAATTCGCAAATGCCACAGTTGGATGTGTCCTCTGCCGCGCACTTCAGAGAGGTTTGCAGAATATCAACGTAGATACAAAAGTCCTTACAATTCTCTAACTTTATAGAAGGTATCACTTCATTTGCATGGACCTTACATTGCGTTCTCCTTCAAGAAAGCCGTGGATAAACCAGCAGGAACTGACACGAAGGAAATGAGATGAATGCGCAAATCAACAACAAGCAGCAAAAAGATTTGTAACAAACATTCTGAAAGGGGGATATTATGCCCTCAGTCTTACAAATTTTCCAAGCCAGTCCACTTTTCTGAAAACCATGGCAAGTAGACATTTCACCACAATAAAATCAGTATGATACTCAATCACTAAACTGTTCCTACAGTATGAAACTGAAAGATACCCCTGACTGAGGTTGTTACAACGTCTGTGTTTGGGATAAATACAAGCAGTTGGCAAGCAAGAAATACAAAAATTCTAGTCATAATAATTTTATTTGTCTGAAACAGTACATCAGCGTCTGACATCAGAAGGCTACAAAAGATATCCACAATCACGAAGCAGTCGTTGATTCCCTCAGGAGAAACACCATTAACGCAACTCCACCTTTCTCTTGCGTAATAAATTCTTCAATACAAAATGAATTTTCACTCTGCAGTGGAGTGTACGCTGATTTGAAATGTTCCAGCGGATTAAAACTGTGTGCCGGAATGGAGTCGAACCTGGAACTTTTACCTGTAAAGTGCCAATGCTCTGGCGAGTATCCAGACACGACCCATGACCTGTCCTAGGATCTTAATTGCCTCATTGCCCCTCACCAATTTTTCAAACGTAACAGAAGTTCTCCTGGGTATTTAAATGAGGCGGGACCCTTGGAAGAAAGGATTTTGCGAAGAAAATGGCTTAGCTGCAATCTACACGACTTTGTCATTTATGAATTTTCACTATGCATCTGAGTGTGCGCCGCTTTGATACTTCCTGGAAGGCTAAAACATTGTGCCAGAACTACGGTATGTTGATGATTTTTACTTATGGACCGTCTGACAGCAACTGAATAAAACACAATTTTAGTGCCATACGCGTTTCGCCTTTATTTTCTGCAAGGCATCATCAGTGGCAGGTTGCGTAGACAGTTTCTTACATATTACGCTCCTGTTGCATTTTTGGTCTTGTTCTTCTTCCTATGAGTGCCAATTTGGTGTTTTTTCTGCATTCCACAGCACTATGCACTGAACGCTTTTTTTAATGCAATGTTTTGGTTTCTGTTTAAAAAAACCAAAACATTGCATTAAAAAAAGCGTTCAGTGCATAGTGCTGTGGAATGCAGAAAAAACAGCAAATTGGCGCTCATAGGAAGAAGAACAAGACCAAAAATGCAACAGGAGCGTAATATGTAAGAAACTGTCTACGCAACCTGCCACTGATGATGCCTTGCAGAAAATAAAGGCGAAACGCGTATGGCACTAAAATTGTGTTTTATTCAGTTGCTGTCAGACGGTCCATAAGTGAAAATCATCAACATACCGTAGTATTACGCGCAACTGAGGAGGACAGGACCCAAAAATTGAAGATTGTGCCAGAACATTTCCGGCTTCGAGTCGTAGTGAGGCACACAGTTTTAATCTCCCAAGAGTTTCAATTATTTTAATGCATCACAATTAAATTTGTGATTAGTTGCACGATGAAATAATTAGTATCGAAACCCAAAATGATCATTTACACCGAAGAGCCAATGAAAGTAGTACACCTGCCTAATATCGTGTAAGGCCACCGCGAGCACGATGAACTCCGCAACCGACGTGGCATGGACTCGACTAACGTTTGAAGTAGTGCTGGAGGGAACTGACGCCATGAATCCTGCGGGGCTGTCCAAAAATCCGTAAGAGTGCAATGGGGTGGAGGTCTCTTCGAAACAGCGCGTTGCAAGGCATTCCAGATACGCTCAATAATATTGATGTCTGGGGAGCTATTTACAATTTGTGCAGAACCCAAATGGCAGTTACAAGAGTGCAGGGGCATGAAACGGAAGCAGTGGTTGGGAAGAAAGTGAGACAGGGTTGTAGCCTATCACCGATGTTATTCAGTCTGTACATTGAGAAAGCATTAAAGGAAACAAAAGAAAAATTTGGAGTAGGTATTAAAATCCTTTGGAGAAGAAATAAAAATTTTGAGGTTAGCCGATGACATTGTAATTCAGTCAGAGACCAAAAAGGACCTGGAAGGGCAGCTGAACGGAATTGACAGTGTCATGAAAGGAGGCTATAATATCAACAACAGAAGCAAATCGAGGATAATGGAATGTAGTAGAATTAAATCAGGTGATGCTGAGCGAATTCGATTAGGAAATGAGACACTTAGAGTAGTAGATGAGTTTTGCTACTTGAGCAGCAAAATAACTGATAATGGTCGAAGTAGGGAGGATACAAAATGTAGACCGTCAGTGACAAGAAAAGCGTTTCTGAAGAAGAGAAATTTGTTAACATCGAGTATGGATTTAAGTGCCAGGATGTCTTTTCTGAAAATATTTGTATAGAGTGTAGCCATGTATGGATGTGAAACATGGACGATAAATAGTTTAGACAAGAGGAGAATAGAAGCTTTTGAAATGTGGTGCTACAGAAGAACGCTGAAGATTAGATGGGTAGATCACCTAACTAAAGAGGAGGCACTTAATAGAATTGGGGAGAAAAGGAATTTTGGCACAACTTGTAAAGAAGAAGGGACCGGTTGGTAGGACATGTTCTGAGGCATCAAGGGATCACCAATTTAGTATTGTAGGGCAAAGTGGAGGGTAAAAATCGTAGAGGGAGACCGAGAGATGAATACACTAAGCAGATTCAGAGGGATATAGGGGGCAGTAGTTACTTGGAAATGAAGAAGTTTGCACAAGATAGAGTAGCATGGCCGGCAGGAGTGGCCGGGCGGTTCTAGGCGCTACAGTCTGCAACCGCGCGACCACTACGATCGCAGGTTCGAATCCTACCTCGGGTATGGATGTGTGTGATGTCCTTAGGTTAGTTAGGTTTAAGTAGTTCTAAGTTTTAGGGGACTGATGACCTTAGAAGTTAAGTCCCATAGTGCTCAGAGCCATTTGAACCATTTTTTGAGAGTAGCATGGAAAGCTCTCTGGATTGAAGACCACAACAACAACAACAACTGGGGAGTTTGGTGGCCAGCGAAAGTGTTTAAACTGAGAAGAGTGTTCCTGGAGCCGCTCTGTAGCAATTCTCAACGTGTGGAGTGTTGCATTGTCCTGCTGGAATTGCCCAAGTCCGTCGGAATGCACAATGGACATGAATGGATGCAGGTGTTCAGATGTGTCACTCGTCAGAATCGTACTAGACGTATCAGGGATCCCATATCACCACACCACTCGAACTGCATACGCCCAACACCATTACAGAGTCTCCACCAACTTGAACAGTCCCTTGCTGACATGCGAGGACCACGGATTCGTGAGGCTGTCTCCATACTGTACACATCCATCCGATCGGTACAATTTGAAACGAGACTCGTCCGACCAGGCAACATTCTTCCAGTCATCAACAATCCAACATCGATGTTGACGGACGAAGGCGACACGTAAAGTTTTATGTCCTGCAGTCATCAGGGGTACACGAATGGGCCTTCGCCTCCGAAAGCCCATGTCGATGATGTTTCTCTGACACTTGTTGATGACCCAGCATTGAAATCTGCAGGAATTTTCACTCCTGTCACGCTGAACGTCTTCAGTCATCGTTGGTCCCGTTCTTGCAGGATCTTTTTCCGGCCGCAGCGATGTTGTAGAGTTGATGTTTTTCCGGGTTCCTGAGATGCATGGTACACTCGTGAAATGGTCGTACGGGAAAATCCCCAATTCATCGCTATCTCGGAGATGCTGTGTCCTATCGCTCGTGCCCCGACTAAAACTCCACGTTAGAACTCACATAAATCGTGATATCCTGCCTTCGTAGCAGCAGTAACCGATCGAACAACTGGGCGAGACACTTCTTGTTGTTACCGCAGCGCCGTATTCTGCCTTTTTACGTATCACAGTATTTGAATACCCATGCCTATACCAGTTTCTTTGGCGCTTCAATATATACTTGAGCTAAGCCCTTAAAATGAAGCTTATTGATTGCCGCCTACAATCATTCTAATACTATTCCAGCATGGATTACAGGTAGTAAGTGTAGTTTCTAACAGTCACTCTTGGCTGTTCTATCACGACTAATCAAATTTTAAAAATGATTAACTTCCTGTTATTCAACAAAGTTTCCGTCAGTCTTTCCACTTAGATCACGCAAGATTTTGTACACCATGTCGAGATCGCTGTGATAGGTGGTAATAAACGTACTGATTTATGTTTAACTATTTATTGATATTTGTATTTATGTATGACTCAGTTTGGGATTGCTGCATTTGCAATTTCGTCCACCATAAGGTCGCCAGTTAGTTGGTCGTACCCTGTCAGCCTGCCCAGGCCAAACCTGTGTCTCTATGGCCGGTTGGAGTTTTATGGCTCCTCTTCGGCTCCGCAGCTGGCTTGTCACTTTATGGTATAGAGACAACGCCACTGCGTTCACGATGTGTTTCCTGCATAACCTCAAGACCTCATCCAGTCGGAGGAAACGGACACTCAGATAATTGTGTGTTTATCAAAACTAATTGCCGCTAGTGTGGTTTGGGGCAATACAGTCAGCATGTACTCCAGACCACTCAAATTCATTGCAGAAGGACAGATGCGGAAAGACAATCTCCAGACCTGAAAAAGTCTGGAACAGCATACAAGCAAACCAAAAGACGATAATGTCACTACATCATTGCTCCTGTTTTTGAATTAGTAGCAGCTAAGTATTTCTATTAGTTATTGAGGCCTTCAAAGCAATAAACTGAATTTTATTTAGATGCAGCTGGTTTATAGAATCTGAAATTTGGCACATTTTAAGTCAAAATCTCTTTCTTTCTAATCCGATGGATATTACTCACTTCATGGGGATGTCACCGATGCAGCAACAATGTGACACTAACTAGTGTGTGCTGCTTCTCTAAAATCTCCTCACGTTTCACTATCCATTTACTTTACATACTGGTAACGCGCTTTAGGATGAGTTTCCAGGGGGCTGACCAATTTAGACACAGGGTGTTCAGAAAGTCTCACCTCAGTGCCGTATGATTGGTAGCTGCACGTGCCACATGATTAGACGAATTGAATTGTGTATTCAACAACAGTGGGGACACTTTCAACATTCAGTTTGAAAATTTGTAAGTAAAATGAATATACAATAAGTTAATAATTTGTATTTCACTGAGTTTCATTTCGGTATATTCACTGCGGCATAAGGCACGCGCAGCTAACGATCATACGGCTCTGTGGAGAGACTTTTTGAGCACCTCATATTAGCGATCGGAACGGTAGTACTGTTTGTAATCATTCAAAAATGCTTCCGATGTCCAATCAACATCTGTATTACCTCATTTGAACAGCCCACCATGCATACACAAAACAGTATCCATTGAACGAGGTGTTGAAGTTAGCCGCACTTGGTTTTCGCAGAGTTTCCATACTGATAAGGGGAGGGGGGGGGTGGGGAGAGAGGATTGGAGTGGTACCTACCATGTATGAGCCCGTCTGGCTAGCCGCGCGGTCTAACGCGCTGCTTCCCGAGCGGGAAGGCGTGCCGGTCCCTGGCACGAATTCACCCGGTGGATTAGTGTAGAGGTCCGGTGTGCCGGCCAGCCTGTGGTTGGTTTCTAAGGCGGTTTTCCATCTTCTTCGGGGAATGCGGGCTGGTTTCCCTTATTCCGCCTCAGTTACACTACATTGGCGATTGCTGCGCAAACACTGGCTCCACGTACGCGTACACCTTAATTAGTTACTTCGCAAACACTTGGGGCTACACTCGTCTGGTATGAGACGTTCCCAGGGGGCCGAACCTCACAATTAACCTGGGTTCAGTGTGGGGCGGAGGTGGGGTGGGTGAACTGTTGTGGCCTGCTGTGGGGTTGTGAACCACTGAGGGCTACGGCGGGACGAAGCCTCTCCGTTGTTTCTAGGTCCCCAATTCAATACACAATACCAGGGATAAATTTATTCGCTAGGAATATCGCACAAGGTTGTACAGAAATTTCTTAACAAAACGTTACAAATTTTTTTAACCAAGATATCAATAGGTAATCAACTGAAAATTACTAAATGATGCTCAAAAATCGTATAAATTACGCAGAAGGCGTTTTAACACATAGTTGCAAAAATATTTAAGAAAAACCACAGTAACAATAATGACCAGTACTGCAACAGATAAAACACGCAATGAAACACAATCTTAAATTACTCTGTTGAGGTTCATAGAATTACGACGGCAGAGTCAGGGAAGTACATAAGCCTTATTAACTCGACACAGGCCAAAAATGTACTTCTAGAATAGCCGAATTACAGTACTATTTTTCGTTTTAGAAATTTATTCATTCGGTAATAAAAGTGAATTAACTATTATTCCGGTGACGGCAACTACAAATGTCTGACATGCCGAACATTACGAATCAGGCTCGTTCAACACTTTCGGCAACACATCGAGTATAATATTTGCAAATTGCTCACCGTGAAATCTTTTCTCGGAAACAAACAGTCCACATTAGATACAGAAGTTCGCCAACTTTGGTAAGTCCAGGCTGCCTTTCTTTCTGACAAGGGAAACTCCCCTTGCACCCCTCCCCTCCCCCTCCCCCCAGCTCTAGTGGTAAAATTGCCCAGTGGATAACCCTTCAGAAACTGAGCACAGATAAAGCATTAAAACAGGAAGAAGGTGTACTGAACTGTGAAAACAGAAGCAAAATAGAAACAGTGAGCGGTGCAAACTCAAGACATGTAAGGCGGCGGAACTACGGCGTCGTGGTTATGTGGTCACGGTGTTGATCCGCAAAGCGGGAAATCCGTGTTCAAATACCTCTCGCTCCAAATACGAGGGTAATCCCAAAAGTAAGGTCTCCTATTTTTTATAAGTACATAGACCTTTTTATTTCTATAATGGTTTACATTAGTTTACAGCTTGAACATTTAGCTAATTTTCGACATAGTCACCATTTTTGTCGATGCATTTTTGTAGTCGCTGTGGCAGTTTTTGTATGCCCATGTAATACCAGCTCAGCGCCATGCTGCGCAGAAAGTTATGAACCTCTTCTTTCACCTTGTCGTCGGAGCTGAATCGCTTTTCAGCCAAATGTTCTTTTAACCTAGGGAACAGGTGATAGTCACTGGGCGCCAATGCAGGACTATAGCGTGGGTGGGTGATTATGTTACACTGAAACTGTTGCAGGAGAGCAACGGTTTGCCTGTCGGCGTGTGGGCGAGCTTTGTCATGGATAATGTGTACGCCCTTGCTCAACATTCCTCTTCTCCGGTTCTGAATTGCCCGTTTTTTCAGAGTCTCACAGTACCTGCCAGCGTTAAGCGTGGTCCCAGTGGACATAAAGTCGACCAACAATACCCCTTTCTGACCCCAAAAAACGGTTGTCATGACTTTACCGGCAGACTGTGTTTGTTTGAAGAAATTTGGCTTAGAAGGATGCCGCCACTGGTGTGACTGTTGCTTGGTCTCAGGTGTAAAGTGGTATGCCCAGGTTTCGCCACCTGTGACAACTGAGCAAGGCGGTGAAGAAATGTGCGGGAAGCATCAACTCGTTGCCGCATGTGGTCCTCAGTCAGCATGTGTGGCGCCCATCTTGCGCACACCTTTCGGTAGTTCAATGTTTCCTTTAAAATTCTGTAAGTGGTGCTTCGGGAAACCTCAGGAACCAACGTGCAGAGATCATCCAGGGTGACCCGCCGATCTTCACGCATGCTTTGCCCAACCTTCAAAGCTGTCTCCTCAGAAACTGACAGTGTCCCGCTCCTTTGTTCGTCGTGGATTTCGGTCCGACCAGCTGCAAATACTCTACACCACTTAAGAACTTTTTTGACTTCCATGCACGACTCAATATACACTTCCGTCAAATGGCGATGGATTTCAATCGGTGCAGTGCCCTTCGCGTTCAAAAACAGAATAACTGCACTCAATTCGCACTTGGCGGTAACATCCAACGGGAGCTCCATTCTCAACGGCCGCCAAGCCAAGACTGAACCCCTCAGCGCGGCGTGCGCATGTTTACACACAGCGCGTGAAGCACACTTCAAACAGTGTGACCAACTGCCACGCAAACAGAGTTCTGTACTTAAAAAAAATAGGAGACCTTACTTTTGGGATTACCGTCGTATTTCTTTCCCCTAAAATTATAAAATATCCTGTCATTGACTTGTCTGTTCACCTTCTGTAGTCTTGGCAATTGTCATACTACATGCACTGGTTATAGAATATTAGTCATGTGGTAAGAAAATATTACCGTCGCAAGTAAATGTGACGGATAGTGAGAGCAGGCGAGATACCTCACAGACCTATCACAGAAATGAAAACAACAAATAAACAGGTATGAACTGTGAACAACAGAGGACTTCAAGAGCGAAAACTTCCAAGACGGAACCCAACAGCCGTAACATGTGGTACTTGTGTAGAACGAAAAGAGATGGGTACATCTGGAGGTCACTTTCTCACATCTCGTAGTTGCAAATCGATGTTACACCACAATACAGAGATAAATCTGAATACAGCAAACAGACACTCTATGACCTTGCGGGAAGTTCATAATTTTGTCGCAAAGGGCACGAGGGAGAATTGAACACAGATACTCCCCATTGGAGTCTACACCGTGACCAACAACCACGCGGGCGTCGCTAAAGGTGTAAGTAGGCTGTTTAGGTTTTCTTATTGGTAACGCCACGTAGCGCTCTGTATGAAAATCACTGGCTGTGCTGTGTGCAGTCCGTGGCCAGTTTGCATTGTTGTCTGCCATTGTAGTGTTGGGCAGTTGGCTGTTAACAGCGCGTAGCGTTGCGCAGTTGGAGGTGAGCCGCCAGCAGTGGTGGATGTGAGGAGAGAGATGGAGTTTGGAAATTTGTAATACTGGATATCATGAACGGCTATATACATTATGACTTTTGAACACTATTGAGGTAAATACATTGTTTGTTCTCTATTAAAATCTTTCATTTGCTAACTATGCCTATCAGTAGTTAGTGCCTTCCGTAGTTTGAATCTTTTATTTAGCTGGCAGTAGTGGCGCTCGCTGTGTTGCAGTAGTTCGAGTAACGAAGATTTTTGGTGAGGGAAGTGATTTGTGAAACGTATAGGTTAATGTTAGTCAGGGCCATTCTTTTGTAGGGATTTTTGAAAGTCAGATTGCGTTGCGCTAAAAATATTGTGTGTCAGTTTAAGCACAGTCATGTATAATTGTTCGTTTCAAAGGAATTGGCTCGATGTCGCACATCTTGAGCTTGGACCGTTCACCGTTTCTACACTACTGGCCATTAAAATTGCTACACCACGATGACGTGCTACAGATCGAAACTTAACCGACAGGAAGAAGATGCTGTGATACGCAAATTATTAGCTTTTCAGAGCATTCCCACAAGGTTGGCGCTGGTTGCGACACCTACAACGTGCTGACATGAGGAAAGTTTCCAACAGATTTCTCATACACAAACAGCAGTTGACCGGCGTTGCCTGGGAGAACGTTGTTGTGCTGCTTCGTGTAAGGACGAGAAATGCGTACCATCACGTTTCCGACTTTGATAAAGGTCGAATTGTAGCCTACCGCGATTGCGGTTTATCGTATCGCGAAATTGCTGCTCTCGTTGGTCGAGATCCAATGACTGTTAGCAGAATATGGAATCGATGGCTTCAGGAGGGTAATACCGAACGCCGTGCTTGATCCCAACGGCCTCGTATCATTAGCAGCCGAGATGACAGGCATCTTATCCGCATGGCTCTAACGGATCGTGCAGCCACATCTCGATCCCTGAGTCAACAATTGGGGTCGTTTGCAAGACAACATCCATCTGTACGGACAGTTCAACGACGTTTGCAGCAGCATGGACTATCAGCTCGGAGACCATGGCAGCGGTTACTCTTGACACTGGATCACACAGGAGCGCCTGCGATGGTGTACTCAACGACGAACCTCGGTGCACGAATGGCAAAACGTCATTTTTTCGGATGAATCCAGGTTCTGTTTACAGCATCATGATGGTCGCATCCGTGTTTGGCGACATCGTGGTGAACCCACACTGAAAGCGTGTCTTCATCATCGCCATATTGGCGTATCACCCGGCGTGATGGCATGGGGTGCCATTGGTTACACGTCTCGGTCACCTCTTGTTCGCATTGACGGCACTTTGAACAGCGGACGTTGCATTTCAGATGTGTTACGACCCGTGGCTCTACCCTTCATTCGATCCCTGCTGAACCCTACATTTTAGCAGGATAATGCACGACCGCATGTTGCAGGTACTGTACGGGCCTTTCTGGATACAGAAAATGTTCGACTGCTGCCCTGGTCAGTACATTCTCAAGATCTCTCACCAATTGAAAACGTCTCATCAATGGTGGCCGAGCAACTGGCTCGTCACAATCTGCCAGTCACTACTCTTGATGAACTGTGGTATTGTGTGGAAGCTGCATGGGCAGCTGTACCTATACACGGCATCCAAGCTCTGTTTGAGTCAATGCCCAGGCGTATCATGGCCGTTATTACGGCCAGAGGTGGTTGTTCTGGGTACTGATTTCTCAGGATCTATGCACCCAAATTGCGTGAAAATGTAATCGCATGTCAGTTGTGGTATAATATACTTGTCCAATGAATACCCGTTTATCATCAGCATTTCTTGTTGGTGTATCAATTTTAATGGCCAGTGGTGTGGTTTGCTTCTTTTGTCACAGGTCAGCACACCTGCTTCCTGTTTTCAAGCTTGATCTGTGTTCAGTTTTAAACGGGCTATCTACTGGGCCATCTTACCACTAAATCTGAGGGGGGTGCGATGGGGAGTTTCCCCTGAGAGACAATTCCATATAACTAAAGCCGCTTAAAAGTCAGCACCAATGTAGATCCAAGTCCTCCGCGCGGCCTCACACAGAATCGCCGACCAAGCCGACTCGCGGTGTTGTGATCTACCAGCAGCCACAAGGAGAACTTCCGGCGGTCAGTGCAGTCGGAAAATCACCTCTCCTCGCTGGTGGAGCCGCTCAAATCGCCTTCCCTGGCTATGCCCTCGCTCGGCCGGTCCGAGTTGTCACAGAATTCTTTGAGCAAAGATAGGCGAGCGTAATAACCATTGTAGCGCACTCACACGGATCTCACACTATTGACTCGAATCAGATCACCAAGTCTCGTGGCAAGCACGTAAACTCAGTTTTCGCTGTGAACTACCGATAGGATTTGTATAAACTCGGAATCAGTTTTAGAATTTCTGACTATTGCGCCTCTACGCTCACGCTCAATTCGTGACCCGTATACCATATTCCACTACGACCATCCTTCGATCAGTTAAACTGCTAGAAAGGATTTGCACTATTACGTCAATGCACTGACGCTAGTGACCAAACCCGTCCGCCATCCACGACAGCTCCCCTATGTGTTACGTAAGATTGTCCGTCGTTCTCCCTGCCTTGCTACGAGGAAGGACGCTAGTGACCAAACCCGTCCGCCATCCACGACAGCTCCCCTATGTGTTACGTAAGATTGTCCGTCGTTCTCCCTGCCTTGCTACGAGGAAGGACTGCTTTTGGTTTTCCAGTTTACCTCGCCTTGACCATCTTCTACACATTTTGTCTTCTTTTATCATTTGGCTTTGTTCTAGTAAGTTATATCCTTCCTCAAATACAAATTATTTATATAACAAAAAAATTGTTCAAATGGCTCTAAGCACTATGGGACTTAACATCTGAGGTCATCAGTCCCCCAGACTTAGAACTACTTAAACCTAACTAACCTAAGGACATCACACACACCCATGCCCGAGGCAGGATTAGAACCTGCGACCGTAGCAGCAGCGCGATTCCGGACTGAAGGGCCTAAGCTGCTCGGCCACAAAGGCCGGCATTTATATATCTTTACTGTCTTTATGAAATACACTTTTAAGTTTCCTTCTTTTTGTCGCTTTTTAATATCTCCGGTATTTTGGTTTAAAAATTCAAATCGGCCTCCCCGCTGTCTCCACCAGTCAGCGTACTGTCTGAAATATCTCCTTTTTGCTCACGCTGCAGGTGACACACCACTACTTGGCTTTTGCATCTCAACACTGTGCAACACTTCGCTGTCGATAATATGTCAGATTTGTTTTTTCATTTACTGAAATAAGCATAATCATTACAAATCATCATCATCATTGTAATCTAGACCAGGGGAGTTATGTGTGCTCCAAACTGATCAAGCCTTCTCTTTATCTATCTTCCTAAGTACCTTTAGACTCTTGGTTTATATTGTCTTGCTGATTTTGTGATTCTTAAAACTGACATACGGCTTATGTGTTCTTCCCATCTTAACTAAAACTGAAACTTCCTGGCAGATTAAAACTGTCTGCAGGACCGACACTCGAACTCGGGATCTTTGCCTTTCTCGGGCAAGTTCTCTACCAACTGAGTTACCCAACCACGACTCACGCCCCGTCCTCACAGCTTTAATTCTGCCAGTAACTCGTCTCCTACCTTCCAAACTTCACAGAAGCCCTCCTGCGAACCTTGCAGTTTTATTGTGCCTGGTATGCTTTGCATAGTCAGTTCAGCTTGAAGTATATTCAGCCTCTTACCTAGGGATGTCCATTTCACATGTACCTATTCACTTTTCATCTGTCTGCTTAAATTACCGATTTTTGCGTTCATAAAAAGTGTAGCCGTAACGTTATAAGAATATCACTAGAGTATCTCTCTGGACATTCTTTTCCCAACGTTCTGCACATCGTTCCACATATATAGCTGAATAGATCTAACTTATTTTGTACTTCATTATTTGTCGCGTATGTAACAGTGCACCCTAGACATTTAAATGTATTAATTTGCTCTATGATCTGATTATCAGTTTCGATGTCATTTCGCATGGCCGCCGTTATCTGGGTGTGTACATTATATTCTCTAGCTATTTCACTTAAATTAAAAACAGCTTCTTGTACGTCATTCTCATAATAACTAACAGCTACTCTTAGTCTTCAGCAAAAGACAGTGTACTAACATTCACATTGTTGTATCCATTTTTTGTTACATCGCAGTTAAAATCAGTTGTATTTATTTAGCGAAGAACCACGTTAAAACATGCAACAACGCGTTTCGAGATCCACGCTCTAATCATCAAGGTGCTCATTCCTGCACCATTAAACAAATGCACCTTAACACTTGAAACAGCGAACCGGAAATATTATCTACTTCGGCAGAAAGCCTTAGTAGACCGTATTATTCATGAAGTAAAATGATAAGGATGAAAAGTTCTCGTCTTACATCTAAGTTCGTCCACTTCAGTCCTTTCAGTCACATGAAACTACAGTTCGACTCCTACAGTGCACACGAGTCTTCAGTAATGCTCCTGGCCGCATCCTCTTGTTATCCTTCCAGATGGCAGCACTCCTGTTTGTGCAGTTACACTAGGGTACAGCCCCACGTGAATGCACCGAGTAATTGGAAATCCATGCCAGGTCAAAAATAACAGCATACAGTTAACAGTCTTCTCTATAAAATGTCTGACATGTCAAGTTCAAGCTGATATCAAAGGAAGAAGGCCCATTTAAATGTTGAAGAATCCGTTGTTACTGTCTCCCATATGTGTACTAAGCACCGCACCAAATCTGTACTGCTGGACTGCTATTTCGAGTCCTTCAAGTAAATCAGTTTTTCTTCCCTTATTTCTATATGTGTGTTAAGTACTCAGTACTTTCCAATGGATAGCATTTCTCATATATATGCTTATTACTGGTTTGCCAAAACTGTGTAGCCCAAAAGCGTCTCAATGTTCTTCATGTCTCGTCGAAAACGTTCTCCCAGTGGGTCCAAGGTATCTTGAGTCTCATGGCGAACACTGTATCTTATACGCTCCCCGTTGTTCTTACTGACCTTTTCTCTTGACAGTGTCGGATGTAATCTGTACCTCACTATGCCCATCTCTTGGAATTGTAGCTTTACATTGATAAATCTGATTATATATTAGCCAGTTTCTCCAAGATTTTAACATAATATGGCGCAGTGACAATCTTTCTATCGTCTTTGGCTTGTTCGGCTTTTACCTTCTTCTCCTCATTCTTCAAAATACGGTTCATCATACTTGTATTATAACCGTTGGTCACCACTGCCTGCTTAGTAATTTCCAGCTCATTTAGTCTCTCCCCTGCATTCATTAGCAAGTTTGCTGCCTACCTCATTAAATATTTGAAGGCAGCTTTTTTATATGTTCGAGAGAGGCATGATTCGTTTGGAATTATTACAGCTGTTGTAGTAGGCCCTCCGAAAACATTAGTGGCATGCAAATTCAGAGTTCTCCAGAGTTCTAGGTCCAAAAATTGAGTGCGGATAGAATGTTTCTCTGTAATGCTGTAGGAATGAACAGGCGGATGATGAGAGCGTGTCTTTCAAAACGCATTGCTGCGTAACTGTGAAATCACAAAAATTAACAAGAGATACTTGTAAAATATACTGATAGGATTGATAGTAAGGACATCCGTGGGGGAAATGGTACTTCGAATGGGTAAAGACCTAAACTTTATGGAAAACATTATCTTTAAGGATGAGCCGCCTTTTCACTAAGTGGCAAATATAACAAACACACCTGTAGGATTTGGAGCAGTGAAAGTCTACGACAAATACGATCGTGATAGCCCAAAATTGCACTTCCCTTCTGTTTCCAAGAGAAAACAATCAGTGGAATAATGTAAGTGGATACGCTGGGAAACTTCTTACTCCCACTGATTGACGAAGCTGACCAAGGACGGATAGTACGCTTCATGTAAGACGTAGCACCGCTGCACTACCGCATCGAACTCCGGAATTTGCTCAGTAACCGCTACCCAGTTAAATGGATTGGACGAAGTTCGCGCGTTTCGTGACCCCTACGTTCACCGCACTTCTCTTGATTCCTCTCTGTGGGGATTCATGAAGGATATTGTGTTTGTACTACGCTTACCTTATGTAGCAGAGCGAAGAGCAACAGTCTACGCCGCAGATGAACAAGTTGCACCTGACATACTGTAGCGAGTTTGAACGAAATCGACTTCGGATGGCACGTGCGTCACATAACCAGTGGAATTCAAATTCATCCTCTATAGTTGCAAGGTGCTCTACTGGAAATAGTTGGAGATTTCTATTTACCCCCGCTAAAATGTAAATGTGCTCTCGACATTTACCGAATGTAATCGGACCCACATAATATACTATTAAGTTCAGTATGGAATGTGTAAAGGAACTGGTTCTCTACTTCTGAAAAAAAACCTTTAAATAATAAAACATGACCTATACAAGGAATCTGACTACCCCTGTTAGTCATGGACAAAGAAAAAAAAATGCCATAGTCCTTGTCAGAACGTGTAGAATCTTATGTGGGGCCAATAAGACGACAATTTTAATCTAAATGTGGAATGCCAATGATCACGTAATAAAAAAATAAATTAGGTAATTCAGTACTATTATTATATAGATGCGGTAGTCACTTTAACAGGGGCAAAAGGAACAATTAAAGTCATTATAATTCCAATAAACCTGCAAAAGTAAAAAAAATATATATATATTTTGGGAGCCTACATAGACGTCGCGCATCTGCTAGATGCCCAAGAAATACGTAATTTTGTTTTGAAGCTGACAGCCAATGAGAAAATAGGTGCAAATATACTATTGGTCAGTTTTCAAGCAGTAATGGCAGACAGCATCAGCTGGTAATATACGTAATTTTATGGTAGCTAATTTTACTGCACA
Organism: Schistocerca piceifrons; assembly: GCF_021461385.2. Classification (NCBI taxonomy): domain Eukaryota; kingdom Metazoa; phylum Arthropoda; class Insecta; order Orthoptera; family Acrididae; genus Schistocerca; species Schistocerca piceifrons. The sequence continues at coordinate 224,758,654 of NC_060143.1, forward strand.
AAAAATAAAATGTGTACTCCCTCCAAAAGAAGTTACACACAAACATTAAAATAAAATTATGATGAGCAGCAAAATGCATGAGAAGAATTTTGAAAGAAAATTATTAATTGAACTTTAATTTGGCGGGTTTTCAAAATTGTCAATACGGCGAAATAATGGAAAGAATATTTATTGGAACTAAACAAAATTGAACCTTGACAATGTGAAAGTATTTTTAAAATAGATAATTTAATGGCAATTGTCTTTAATTTTGAAATGAGAGAAAGCGTAATAATTTACTTCTAATGTATTAACTGTTGCTGCAGGCAGTGCGATGACGTCAGCAGTGATCCGCGCGGACGATGTGTGAAGTTAATCCCGATTCGTGGCGTGAAGATAATGATGGATCCTCCTGTTTCATTAATATTCCAGTTACGGGGGTAGTCCACGTCTCCGTTGTAGTCGAATCAGCTGGCAGCACTGGCTCGATAATAATAGTTCCAGTGTGTGCGTTGTCGCTACGCGCGTGAAGTTTTATTATTAAAAGTTTATTAATCACGCGGTGCGGGTAGTTCGGAATAATGCAATGTCTTTAGCATTTACGATATATAGCCAGTTAATGCCAATACCTCGCACAGTTCCTTCACCGTGGGCCGGCCGGTGTGGCCGAGCGGTTCTGGGCGCTACAGTCTGGAACCGCGCGACCGCTATGGTCGCTGGTTCGAATCCTGCCTCGGGCATGGATGTGTGTGATGTCCTTAGGTTAGTTAGGTTTAAGTAGTTCTAAGTTCTAGGGGACTGATGACCTCAGAAGTTAAGTCCCATAGTGCTCAGAGCCATTTGAACCATTTGAACCTTCACCGTGTTGCCACAGGAAATCGGTCACATGTGTTGATCACTATAGCAGTCCGTTAAACGTCAGTTTAATTTACGTCGTCGTCAGTTTGGATGATATAATAAATGTTTCTTGATCAAATCACAGCACTGTTCTTTTACTTAACATTTTGGTTTGTTCCACTTTCACGCAATTCTAATAGTTAGTGTCTCCACACTTCAATGGTGTCTGGCTCACGGCTAATTGTCACAAGTTCTGTGGTATGTAAAATCGTCACCGCAAACACTGGATATACTTTTCAGGTTTTACTGTTCACTTAATAATGCACGATCTCCTATTAACACAGCGGACGCACTGTAATTAATTGTTCCTCCGCGTATCACCGTCTTTCACGGCGAACTTTGCAACGTTTCTCCACTCGCGAACCGGCCACGATACCACACCAACTCGCACGCTCTCTATCGATAGTCGTTCGCTCTCTCTCTGACACAGTACTTCTCCTAGCCTAACCAAACATTTACAAAGCATATAAAACCAGAACATTCATATTCGTACAATATAAAATATAAAACAGTAGCAAAATTAATGAAGAAACAATGTGACGTATTAACAAATAAAGAATAGTTGAAATAAATGATAAGGTAATGCACAAAAGAAAAAAAAATATTATCGACTTTCGGAGAAAGCAATGTCTTTACAAACGTTGGCCAGTGTAGGTGTTTATTGAGACAATGGAGGTATTTTGTCGTGTGGAGAGCGTTGTAGTTGTCAAATGTGCAATGCGCCATGAAAGAGACCGCATTTCCGCGTTATAGTCTGAAAGACAATATCCAGGCGGATAAAGTAATGACATGAGACGGGTTCTGTAACCAATGCGAAGCATAAGTGATCTGAAATTACAGCTCGAACGCCGTAAAATATACGACAAGTTTGTGAAGCTGTGCAACGAAGACCATCACGATCAGCCCGTTGCCATTGTAGATCATCAGATGTCTCTCGCATGTCTTTGCAGACGAACGTGAAACAGGACTTACAGTTTCATCCTTACAAGCTGCAAGTGGGTGAGCAGTTACGGGTGGAAGATAAAGTGAGAAGGTGCAATTTCTGCACAAGCACGCGGCACAGAAGTGACCAGGATGAGGTCTTGCTGACTATGTTATAATGTCTAATGAGGTAAACAATGAATGAGTTCTTCAATAATAAAAAAGAGCTTCCGCTATTACTAGGACACATAGACACACACGTAATTCATGAAAAGGGTCAGTGTAGCCCATAGATCGCTAATGGACAGTCCGTTGAAATCATCGGGCCATATTTTCTCTGACGATAACGGGCGGCCAACGTTTGTGTTCCTAGCGGTATGCCACCATGATTAAATATTTCTTCACTCAACAGCGGCAGAGGCACTGCCGTCGAAACACGACATGGTTTCAGCAAGACGGGGCTGTAGCCAATACGGACCGTAATTCGAGGACTACACGGAGACGCCACGTCCCATATCGATAGCTCTGGCTCTTCTGTGATCTCCCATAGCCGGCAAGATAGCCTCATCTTTCAGACTATAATTTTTTTCTATGGGATCATCTCAAGAACAAAGTTTCTTCGCGACGGCACTGCAGTACCAAAAGCCGCAATCCGGGTAGAGGTAGTGGCCATTCTTCAAGAAATGATGGAGAACTTGACAAGGAGCTTCCACAAACGTCTTCAATAATGCACCGCCAATGATGGAAGCTATTTGTATGATGTACTTTATAATACATTAACTTTTGTTTGGCTTTTCAGTGACGATAATGTGCGTAGAACATCAGAACAGAACAGTAATCTACAATGGTGTAAATTTACCCTAAAATTCGTAATGACAAAATGAAAATGTACTAATTTCCGAAGGCCACTCTCTGTAAGGCTAAAAAGCTTGATGTACTTTGCTAAAAGATGACACCACGCCCCATGTCTGTAAGTGATACGAATAAATCTGATTGAATTTTCAAGGTTTATTAAGTACTTTTAGAAACATCTTGTACATCGTACATGTCTCAATCTGATTTATTACATATGTATGACATTTTATATTCAATAGCCCCAATTTTAATTAACGCTTGAAAATATTATAAATAGTTTGACGTGTATAAATAAATTTGTATATTAATCGAAATTGAGCGCAGTACTAATGAGGTGATGTATTTTTAATTATTCATGAATTACTTTGTAAAGAAGTATCCATGTGTTAAAATGTGTAAAGCAACTATGTGAAACAAAATGTAGAAGATACATTCGTTTGTGCAACGATGTAAAAAAAAAAAAGTCGGAGAGCAACTTATTCTGTCTCTCTCCTTTGTCCTCCGCTACCGAGATTAGCTGTGTAAGTGTCACTTGTGTAACTTGTACACTTTTGTTGAATAATTATATTAATTTGATGTTAAGTTGTAAGCGGGCGTCATTTTTACAAACCGTGTTACATGTAATACGGCACAAGCAAGCCCCTTCAACAGGGGTGCTCGTTCAGTAAAAGCATGTATGTGACTGACATCGTCCAGTACACCTAAATTATTATATAATGCCTGCATGTTGGGTGACTGGGGAACAAGCAGAGCTCGTGGTAGAACGGAAGGACACAGGGAGCTCACAAATTCCTTCGGACAATAGGACGGCGTAGCCGCTCCCGGTGCTAATCTCGGGATGCCCGGGAGCTGGACCACCTGCAAAATGGGAACACGCGTCCGGTGTGCATGCGTGAGAAGGCAGAGGGTCCGCCAAAAACACGTGGCAGCAAGTATTCGCTGACTTACCTACGGATGTTGAAAGAACTTCCAGAAACTTCGGTCTGGATTCTAAACTGGGATTGGTCGGCGTTCGGAAACAAGCGCCTTCCGGAAAGATGATTCGCCACCCAAATTTAAGGGGGGAGAAAAGTCTTTGAGCTCGGAAAAAGTAGAGGAAAGTGAGGGGTCTCTCGTTCCTGGGACGTGGATCTGAGATTTCGGTCCTGGGGCGTGGAGCTACAGAGTCGTTGCCGGGTCGTGGAGCTAGAGGGTCGTTTTGGGTCCACGGCAGTCGACGCACGTCTTCGGCTATATTTTTGGTGAAGTACACTGTTACTATTATCTCGCTGAGGCGAGAAGTTCTGCGGCTATAGCTTCTGATCACTACGGTGATCTTGCTTTTGCACCGGCGTGTAGAAAAGTAAATTTACATTGCTGAATGACGTGTTCTACTCCGTTCTGCACTGAGGTTTCACACTGCTCATTGAGATAGTAGTTCCTTCTTGCTATTTAGTACAACTGGGGATGTCAGTTACTCAACGCCTAATCACAGATCGCGAGTGCATTATAGGGCAGAGCCAGACGGTTTAAGGGCCAATATTAAATCAGGGAGAACCTGATAGTTGTAATTATTCCTTACTGTCTTTGAATTGTGTTTTTGATGAATAAATATGTTAAAATCACGGCATTTATCGTTCAGTAGATAGTATTTCCCTGTGCTGATTAATCTTGTCACTTTCGTACGTTTCATACATGTTTTAACTTATTCGTTAAAAGAGAACTGGATTTGGTCGCCCTATCCTGACATTCAATCCCGTCCACAGGATACGATTAGGAAACAGTTAGGCTATCACACAATTGACTTAACTAATGAAAGTAACGTACTCCTACAGGGGAACGTATAAGTTTCAGGGCGACTCCAGTCGCGTTAATTATCCGTTGCGCAAATTATCACTTGTATGTTCTCGTGGCAACTCTCCGCCACCAGTAGCCAGCAGTAGAAGAGGTAGAGGTACGTTAGAAAGTAGCCGTGTTTCATTTGAAGATCTCTTTCCTTGCTATTCATGTTGTATGTGACTTTTTATGTATGTTTTTTGTCCAGTTTCAGACTGCATCGAAGAGAAGTTGCTGGCACATTGTTTGGTGGTCACAGCCAAACACCGTTCCTGTTCATTCGTCGTTTACTCCATCATACTATATTTCATATGTCCCTGATATCATTTTAACCGATCTTTTTTTTTCAAAATCCGGGAAATGTTCTTTAGCGACCCGCGTAATATTTAGATCGGTCATTGGCCTCCGAACAAAATCATCTACCAACGCACTTGCCGATCTGATGGAATGACGGTGCTGGAAGGCAGAGTTCAGCTTAATTATAAAGAGGTGTAAAATTTTTGTTTGCCATGTTTTATCATCTCAATAGTATTGCCTCCAGCAAAGCAAGAAACATTCATGTAGTGTTCTCAACCAGTACTTATCAACTATTCAAGGCTTTCTTAAAACCCATGTTTACTAGCAGGCACAGAATATAATATTTCGAAACTTCATTCAAGTTGCTGTGTTTCAGTTCACACCCAGCGATCTTGTAAATCGTGCGGTCTGTCACAAAACCAAGAATTTCCGCGGCGTCTTCTTCTTTTTATTATACTCTTTTGTTAAGAGGAAACAGAGGGTGGTCGGTGTGAAGGGCGCTGACACCGCTGCAGCCGAAGACCAAGATTCCCGGCCGATGGTGCCGTCAGAGTGTGAGCCAGGCGTGTACTGGTAACGGCCCGTGACGCGCCCGTAAGCGGGTTACCCATGCCAGGCAGTTAGGGGGCGCTGTTTACGGCGGTCATACATGCTCCTCCCTCCATACTCCCCACCCCTTTGCCCCACACTCCACTGCGACCTGTTGATACCGACAATGCGAAAATGGCGCAATAAATTCGACATTTTGTTACGACTACTGTCTTCGTAGTGAGCGTACGTGAAGGATGTTGGTCACTGGTGGGGAAGCGTCCACCTTGTTACACTTAAACTGAACAGGAATATCTCAGACTGCTGACCGCATTGATTGGTTCTGCTGTAGCAGGGCTGTCGCGTTCTAGGCCGACTTAAGTAACTGCACTGCGCGGATATCGAGCTTACGATACGGAATTCCTTTCATTTTCTAAAGGTGTACATAAATTACAAAAACATTTCGTGGGGAATGTACACAAGATGACAAAAGTCATGGTGGGCTTCCTAATATCCTGTGAGACCCACTTTACTCGGCGTAGAGCAGCAACTTGACGTGGCATGGAGTCAACAAGTAGCTGAGGTCCCTGCAGAAATACTCAGCCATGCTGCCTCTTTGTTGTTGTTGATGTGATCTACAGTCCGAAGACTGGTCTGATGCAGCTGTCAATGCTACTCTGTCTTGTGCAGGTTTCTTCACCTCCAAATAACCACTGCAACCAACATCTTTCTGAGTCTGCTTACTGTATTTATCTCTTGATCTCCCTCTACAATTTTTACCACCCACACTTCCCTCCAGTACCAAGTTGGTGCTCCCTTGATGTCTCAGTATGTGTCCTGTCAATCGATCCCTTCTTTTGATCAGGTTTTGCCACATATCCCTTACCTCCCCAGTTCTATTCTGTACCTCCTCGTTAGATACGTGATTGACCCATCTAATCTTGAGCATTCATCGGTAGCACCACATTTCGAAACCGTATATTCTGCTTTTATCTAAGCTGTTTATAGTCCATGTTTCACTTCCATACGTGGCTACACTCCGGACAAAGACCTTCAGAAAAGATTACGATACACTTAAATCTACATTCGATGTTGACAAATTTCTCTTCTTCAGAAATTCTTTTCTTGCCATTGCAAGTCTACATTTTGTATCGTCTATATTTCGGCGATAATCATTTATTTTACTGTCTAAATAGCAAAACTCATCTGGAAATTTGGGTGTCTTGTTTTCTAATATAATCCCATTAGCATCACCTGATTTAATTCGACTACATTCTATCACTGTTATTTTGCTGCCTCTGTAGTCGTCCATAATTGTGGAAGTGTTGCCGGTACAAGATTTTGTGCACGAACTGACCTCTCGATTACATCCCACAAATGTTTGATGGGATTCGTATCTGGCTATCTGAGTGGTCAAATCATTTGCTCGAATTGTCCCGAGTGTTCTTCAAACCAATTGCGAACAACTGTGGTCCACTGAGATGATGCATTGTCACCCACACAAATTTCGATGTTGTTTGGGAACATGAAGTTCATGAATGGGAGCAAATGGTCTCCAAGTAGCCGAATCATGATTATTTCGAGTCAATGATTGGTTCACCTTGACCAGAGGACCGAGTCTGTTCCATGTAAACACAACCAAAACCATTACGGAGCCACCAATAGCTTGCATAGTGTATTGTTTACAACATGTGTCCACTGCTTCGTGGAGTCTTCGTCACACTCGAGCCCTACCATCGGCTCTTACCAACTGCTGTAAGGTCTCTTCTGACCAGGTCGGGGTTTCCCAATCGTCTACGACCCAACCGAAATGGTCACGAGCCCAGGCACTGCAGGTGATGTTAAGCTGTTAGCAGAGGCTCTCGAGTCGGTTATCTGCTGCCGTAGCCCACTGACGCCAAATTTGACCTCAGTGTCCAAATAGAAAAGTTCATCGTACATCCCACACTGATTTATATGGTTATTTCAAGCAGTGTTGCTTGTTTGTTAGCACTGACAACTCTACGCAAACGCCACTGTTCTCGCTCGTTAAGTGAAAGTCATCGGCCACTGCGTTGTCCGTGGTGAGAGGTAATGCCTGAGAGTTGGTATTCTCGGCACACTCTTGGCACTGTGGATCTCGGAATATTGTATTCCGAAATGACGAAATGATTCAAACATAGAATGACCCATGCGTCTTGCTCAAGCCACCAACCCGCGTTGAAAGTCGGTTAATACCCGTCGTGCGGCCAAACTCCCGTTGGAAACCTTTTAACATGAATCACTTGAGTGAAAATGACAGATCCGCCAATGCATTGCCCTTTTATATCTTATGTACGCGGTACTACTGCCATCTGTGCTTGTGCACACCGCTGTCCCATGACTTTCGTCACCCCAGTGTTAGTACTGTTACCACGAGTCGCTTGCCCGCAACTCTACTGTAGCTAGCTTTCCCTCTAACACTTCATGTTGTACGGGTCTGCCTGCATTTCAGGCGGAGCCAGTGCACTACTAAGTAGGACTATCTACCGCAAAGGTAGGCACTATGTTGTACGTCAGCAATCATGTGCAACAAATATTGCGCAGTTTGATGTCAGTGCGCACACCAGGATATAAGCCGCATTGCACAGCTTAAATGGCAGTCGCAGTTCCTCTTCAATCCCAACTCAGCTACCAAGGAGTGTCGACCCGTTTAGAAAGAGGGATGATCGCGCTCACCGACGACAAATCCAGTGCGAAATTACCAGTTTGGTGACAACGCAAGACATCGCCATGAAGCAATGTCTGTTTCGGTAAGAAGATAACCGCTTCCACTGATTTGGACTTACGAGGGGACAGCAACCACTTGTCTTCACCGATTTCGGCCAAATTTATGGTTTAAGCCTGCCTTGGGCACAAAATGAAAGCGACACAAGTGGGAGCTCCAGATGGCCGAGCATTTAGATAGAGGTAACATTTCTGACGCGGGTCGAGCGTGGTATGATCTATTTATGTTAGCGTAGTTGCCAGGCAGCCGATGGGGTGGTTGAAAGATAGCAGAACGGTAGTCCCAGAGTTATAGAGCGAGACCTTTTGCGAAAACATATTTACTTAAAATTTTTGCGTTACTTACACTGCAAATAAACCGAAATAAGAGTCACTGCACTGTATTTGTTATTATTTTCAAAACAGGTATGAAAAGGAAGTGCAAAGAAAATTGAGGTTTACAAATAATTTACTAAGAAAGGATTGTACTTGCAGCGTCTACGAGGACTCTGCATGTAATTTTCCAAGAAAGGATTGTAATTAAAGCGTACAAGACTTCGGTTTCCTCTAATTCTCGGTAGCTGGATGAGCGTAGTAGGTTCCCAGTGCAGGAAAAATCTGCCCATCCAGAGAAAAAACTGTGTCACATCCCGAGAAGGCTGCTTCAAAATACATTTCATTCTATATCACCAGTTATCCTCACCAATATTTGACGATATGAGGAGTTACGCATGGTTTGTTGCCAAACTGTGCGACGCCTGAGAAGCTTTTATTAACGTCAACGAAGTTTCTTTCGATAGAAAGTTAAAACAGCCGTGTACTTGTAAAAATTAAGCCATTATAAAGCGTGGAAAACGCTGAGACATTTCCTGCTTCCCACGTATCGACGATGAATATCACCCAAACATCTGTGCGATTTAATCATCAACTGCTAAATAATAAAAGTATCTAATTTTATGTAAGTTCTCGCATGGACTTTAGACTACCTCTCTGGAAATTTATTTGCCACCCCAGATTTCCCTTGTCTTCTCTTTTCGTGTCATTTATGAAAATATTAGTAATTACAATATATTGAGCGTGATTTCGGTTGATTTACAGTGAAAGTAAGGTAAAAATAAAAACTATAAGAAATTTCTGCATAGGGGTCGATCCAATGACCCTCGAATTACCGTTCTGTACTCTTTCAGCTGCGCCAGCCGCTACATGGTTAACTACTCTAACACATGTGCCTCACTCGTCGGCGGAACCGCCCCAATTTTTTTTCCTAATTGCTTCGCCACTTGAAATTCCCATTTCTGTCACTTCCATTTTTGGCCAAGACATGTGTTTATTATAAGCTTGGGTCCAATCGTTGGTGAAGAGAAGAAGCTCTTAGTAGTCTTTGAATTGCACACTGGCACAGCTAGGCTTATTATTTCAACAACCATCACGATAATACTTGCGTCACTGAATAAATTAGTGTTCCGAACATTGAAATTTTATTTCAGGAGTTTATAAGCTCCCTTCGTCTTTGGAGATTATATGGGTTAATTAATGATTATTATGTTACAATCCTCTTTTTCTAGCTGACCGTGTATATCGAGACTTCGTTCATTGTTAAATGCAATGGTGCGTTACTAACTGATGGAGACAAATGAAGAACTGGTAAAATTTAATTTATTTCCTTTATCACACTGCACAAACATAAACACACTATTATTCAAACTGTGTGCCACTACTATTAAACATAGAGATACATCCTTCACTACGCAACCGCCTTTGGCTCACGCAGCCTACACCTTCCACAGCCTCTCAACAACTGTCTCTGCTTGTCACTCTCTGCGCCACTGGGAACTGTCGCCCTCGAAAGAACAACCACTTACAGATACTACACACCAGTACCCTCAATATTTAGTGTCTACTACTTGGCGGGAATAGCAAGCCTGTTCACACAGACATATCAGCAGCTACCTGTAGGCTGTTGGAAATGTAGGGACATCAGTTATCGAGTTACAACAGTAAACATTATGTACTGAAGCTTCCCACTCTCAGTATGTCGAAAGCTCAGCAGCAGATCACCTTCTGAGACTGATTGTTGAACAGGGTGAACAATATGTCGTTGCAAAAAGGGGTAGCAGGTGAAAGTGCGAGCAGTCACTTAAAATTAACGGGGCAGCCAAATCAGTTCATGTATTATGAAACTAGATTGCTTGCCACAAAACGTGCCACATTAGAAAGGATAAAAAATAACTAAATTTTGCTTATTCTGCCTGAAACGAACAGAATATTTTATTAAATTTGTAGGTGATCGGGGAGTATTCATGGTGCGTTATATTTGTGAAAAGAGCTACTACCTTTGGCAGCAACAATGGCTTTAGCGTGACTGTGAATCGAGTCGAAATGAGCTTGAATGACGGGCACAAGTGCGTTATTCTATGCTGCTTCACCTCTGTGTCAGAACTCATCAAATGTAGCGGTCAGCGAGCGGTGTCGTGACTTGCGGCAGCTCACTACCAGATGTTTCCAACGGTTGAGGGGTCAGGAGAACTTGCTAGCTAGGCAGTCGAGCACTCTCCGTGTCGAGGTAGACCAGGACAGTGATTTGTTGCCTCCCTGCGCAAGATTTACTTAGCAGTAGCAAAATAATATATTAACCATAAGACACTTAGCTCTCTATAGCATATTGAAAAATGCACTCTAAGATATAAAAAGTTCCACAAAACTGGGATGATTTATTCAGGAGAATAACTCATTGGTTCCCCTCTAGCCCTTATACAAGCAGTATTTTGGCTCAGGTTGATTGATAGAGTTGTCGGATGTCCTCCTGACGAATACCTTTTCAAATTCAGTCCAATTGGCGCCCTTGATTGTCAAATTCCCGCACTTGTTGGAGGGCGCTGCTCATAATGCTCCAAACGTTCTCGAATGGGGAGAAATCCGGCGTCTTTTCTGGCCAAGACAGGGTTTGGCAAGTACGAAGACAATCAGTAGAAACTCTCACCATGTGCGGGAGGGCATTATCTTGCTGAAATATAAGCCAAGGATGGCTTGCCATGATGGGTAACAAAATGTAGCATACACCACTGTCGACGTATCTCTGTGCTCTGTGGGTGCCATCATGACAAACAAAGAGGTCCTACTATAAAAAGAAATGGCAGCCCATACCATCACTCCTTGTTCTCGGGTCGTATGGCGGGGGAGAGTCAGGTTGATATCCATTGGCTGTCTGGGGCGTCTCCAGACACATCTTCGATGGTCATCGGGGCTCAGCTGAAAGCATGGCTTTTCAGTGAAGACAGTTCTGTTTCAGTAAATCCAGTTCAGGCTGAAGACGTGTTTGGAGATGGCTCGGTCAGCAGTGGGATGCCATCCTGACTGTTGCCCACCATATGGTCTGGAGTGCCATTCCACAGCAGGACCCCCTTGGTTATCATCCGCGACACCCTTAAAGCACAGTGATACGTTGACGATATTCTACGCTCCGTTTTGATGCATCCTGGGATTAGATTTTTAGCAAGATAATGCCCACCCACACACACCGAGAGTTTCTACTGCTTGTCTTCGTATTTGTCAGACCTAAGTTGGCCAGCAAGTTCGACGGATCGCTGAAAACGTTTGGAGCATTATGGGCAGCCCCCCCCCGCCCCGAACATCTTGGAATTTTAACAATCTAACGCGCCAATTAGACAGAATTTGGCATTGTACGTTCAGCACCTTGCTAAGTTTTTGAAGCTCATTCTCTTGAATAAAACATCCATTTTCTCTGAAGTTATAATCTTTTGTTTGTATGTACACCTAAATCACATCTCCGATTTCCGTCCCATTCGAATAATTCCTTCGTGGTACGTTTTTTATTTGTTTTTGTGTTAGAGTGTATTTTTTGCAACTCATTTTGCAGCGGACATTAAAAAGGCTTCTCCTGTAAATCAGTTGGCGCTCATTAATTTTCAATGCAGTCGTGCGGTGCGGGTAAGTTTCGCACTGCAGAAAATTTCGCAGTCGTCCGATGTTTGTAGGATAGTACCAATCCATTTGGTGACTACTAATTTAAAATACCCTTGAATTAATTTTTGAGTGGTGTGAAAAATTGTGATATTATCCATCTGAAGAATTGGAGGTAACGGTTGTGTAGGTAATCGTTTTTGTTATTTAGCATACAACACAGAAAAGTAAGGAATGTTTTCCACAGGTACGCGTTTCGGTAGCCAAGCTCGGACCATCTGGCTTTCTTAATTCCTACACACATGCTCTCTGGAAGAAAGTATAAAAACAGTAATATTAACGACACGTGGTTGCTCGTAGAAGGAACTGAGGGTAACTCCGACAAAATAGGGAATTGTATGTGTTCGATGAGAGTATTTTTCTGTAGCGCTCGAGAGTATTATCAGCGTTGAGTATTTCGTGCCATAAATAATGAAACAAGACAAATTCCATTCCATGCAAGTGACAAAAGATCCTTTGATTCCGAGCGAGTCATGCCACACACAAATTCATAAGAAACTGCGTTGAGTAGTTAAGTGCACAGAACGATAAAATCGTGAGTTGGTGCAGCAGATACACTGAGTGAGTTAAACATTGTTAAGGAAGTAGCAGAAAACAACGGATATGGTGTAACTATGGCGAATTTCCATATTTAACAGGGGAAGGGAAAACAAAACGAGGATCTAACCGAAAATGAAAAGAATGCCACTACGCCATATTTAGGGAAAATATCACAGAAGCTGGCGAATATGTTTAAAGCAAGTAATGTCCATTTGACTTTCCGACCTGAAAACTGTCAGATATGGTTTAAGAAATGGGGGAGGGAATGGGAAAAATAACCCAGAGCAAATGAGAGTATAAAATATAGTGTGATCATTAGATTCGTTTGTAGGACAGAAAAGAAGAACACTCTCAGCAAGGTATGAAGAGCACACAGACACCGTCAGACTTAGCAGTTATGCAGAATCTGTAGCACACAAAGACATATACGAGACAGGCCACGTCATCTACTTAAAGTCACGGAAGAGGAGTTGCATGAAGGAAGCTTGGCCGGCTTCAACAACTAGAAATGTAAACTCTCGAATATGGACTTGATAATATGTTCAGTGTTTAAATGGGAAAGGGGCGGGCACCTATTTTTCAGTAGTTTCACATATCGTTTCAGAATTTAGAAGTCATGAAAGCAGTTAACGCAGGTAACTTGAGACCCTATGAATCGGTTGAGCCGAGTGGGACTGTAGGTGGTTCAGTGCAGTCAGCTGGCACCCTGGACATGTTTAGGGAACAACTCAGTATTCGAGAATGCGGATCGTGTGACATTAAGCAGGTGCAATCGGCGTTACTGCTAAAGAAAAGGATCACTTCGGTGAGAGTGTTTTATGTAGTGTGATGTGGTAAAGGAGAGAATCAGGTGTTGACCATCTCAATGTAAGAAATGGGCTTCTTATAGGAATACTTTTTTTACTTTTTCATGGTTGTTTACCTGTGCGTGTACGAAGACTTCAACACTGGCAGCCAAATGACGATAGCTTGGCTTCAGAAACGCGCAGCTGTGTAACTTCCTTAGATTTGTGTATTACGATAAAATTGTCCGCAACTCTTCGTCTTGCGGTAGCGCTCTCCCTTCCCGCGCACGGGGTCTCGGGTTCGATTCCCGGCGGGGTCAGGGATTTTCCCTGACTCGAGATGACTGGGTGTTGTTGTGTTTTCATCATCATCATCATTCATCCCCATTATTGTCGGAGGAAGGCAATAGCAAACCACCTCCACTAGGACCTTGCCTAGAACGGTGGTGCAGCTTTCCCGCATCGTCCCCTACGCTCCTCGGAGTATAGGACCTCATCATCATCATGATAAAATTTCAAAAAATCTTAAATATGGCTGGTATTAAGCAACTGTATGAATTTGAAGAGGTTGAAAAAAATCAGCCAACCAGTTGCAAACCAAAGGTTTATTTAGCTTATGATCTAGGTTTCACTTTGTGCATTTATTCTGACGTACACTGAGCGTAATCTGACTGCTGTATTAAGCCACAGCATCTGATGTTATTGGTTTTTATATCAATTTTATGTATGACAAGAGGCGCTCAGCTTTAGCTAATACAATTTACCACCATGTGATGCAACAAGTAAGTACGCCTGCCTCACAAACATATTTCTATTATTAACACTTCGTTATCCACGTAAAATTAGTTTGTAACAGTTTATATACATTTTTAGGTAGTACTCCTGAAGAAGAAATTTTTACAAATATCGAAACCTAGATCAAGGACGAATTAAGCTTTTGGTTTGCAGCGGATTGGCTGATTTTTTCATCCTCTTCATTGAGAAAAATATTTCTTTTCGCAAGTTGTACGTCTGATACGTTTCGAAATTGAGTGGGCTAAAATTACGGTCCGAAGTAAGAACGTGTTTCCCATCTCCAAATAGCGGGTCAGCTGCAGTCGCTGCGGAAGCTTTTCCCACAGACAAGCCGCGCTCTCGCAGCTATCCAGGTGCCTTCGGTGTGTAGAAAAAAAGAAAAAAAACTTGTAAGGCTGGCGCGAAACTGAGCGTTGTTAACGAAGAGAAGAACTTCCCCTTACAGAAAATGCAACAATCGGTTTCTGTCACATGGGTGCACATGCTTGTCACGTCCTTTGTCCCAAGTACTTCGCTGCGTCATTACGCCAGAGTAAATAAGAAGAGTGGAATTGTTTAGCGACCACTTGAATGTAATGTGAAATTGTCAAGTGTTTTGCGAATGAAGATTCTTGGAAAATGTGTGCGGAACTGTTTAGGCAAAACACTGAGGTGACAGAAGTCATGAGATATCTCATAATATCGTGTCGGAAATTGTAGAAAATGGAGTACCAATTAGAGAAATCGGAACATTTCCGACATATTCTTCAGTTTGAGATAAAAAGAGGGATGAAAGCATCGGAGGCAGCCAGAAACATTTGCGCCGTGTACGGGGATAATGCTATTCGGCAGAGAACGGCAAGAAAATGGTTTTCTCATTTCAAGGAAAATCATTTCGCATTAGTGACTCTCCACGTTCAGGAAAACCTTCAGCGTTTGATGAAAAGCGTTCCAACGCGTTAAACCACACAATGATCCACGTACTCGAGAACTGGCAAATATGATGAACTGTGATCATTCTATCATCGTGCGACATTTGGATCCAGCGGGGAAGGCTAAAAAATCGGATGCAGCGGCACCTCATGCTCGAAGTCCAATTTACAAAAATCAGCGGATGGGGATATTTGCATCTCTGCTTGCTCGTCATCAATTCGTTCGTGAACAACACTGGACATTCCTGTATTGCATCGTAACTGATGACGAGAAATAGTGCGTCTATGCCAACGTAAGGGAAAGGAAGGAATGGTTGAACCCAATCAATGTAGAAACTCGACGGAGCATGGACTCAACAAGTCGATGGACGTCCTTCCACAATTATTGACACATGCCGCCTCTATAACCGTCCACAACTGCCAAAGTGCTGCTAGCATAGGATGTTGCACACGAGCTGACCTCGCGATTACATCCCATGCAAATCTGATGCGGTTTACGTCAGGCGATCTGGCTGGCTAAATCATCAGATAAAATTGTCCAGATGTTCTTCAAACCAATTGCTAACAATTGTGCCCTGATGAAATGGCATATTGTCATCTATAAAAATTCAATCGTTGTTTGGGAACATTAAGTTCATGAATGGCTGGAAATGGTCTCCCAATAGCCAAACGTAACCATTTCAAGTCAATGATAGGTTAGATGGATCAGACGATCCAGTCCATTCCATCTAAGCACAGCCCACACCGTTATGGAGCTGCAGATTAACAACTTGGGCCTATGGCTTCGTGGGATTTGCGCTGCACTCGGACCTTGCCATCTGGTCTTAACAACTGAAACGTGGACTCATGTGACCAGCCCACGGTTCTCCAGTCGTCTAGGATCCACCCGATACGGTCGCGAGCCCAGGAGAAGCGCTGCACGCTTTGTCGTACTGTTAACTAAGGCGCTCGTGTAGGTCGTCCGCTGCCATAAGCCATTAACGCCAAAATTCGCCGCGTTTTCCTAATGGATACTTTCGTTGATTTCTGCGGTTGTTTCACGCTATTTTGCTTGTCTGTCGGCAAACTGAAGAGAGAGCGGGCGAGTCCCCCACTCTGCCAACCCATCTACGTCACAAGGCGCTTCTACAGGCTGTTTCACAACGTAGTACCGTCCCTGCTGCGGCGCGCGCTTTAAATCTGTGGCGACGCCGTGTAGAGATACGTCTCGGCTGCGTTTATTTTTAGACAAATGCATTAAGACCATAAGGAATACAAAAAACGATAGCTTCTTCCGACATTATAGAGTAACTTATGTTAACATAAGAATGGAAGTCAGGATTCTACTACAAACATAGCACCAAATGCCTGTTCATGTGAATGTATGTTCCTCTATTGCTATTCGTAAAACGAACCCCATATAATGCAATACGTCTGTAGAATTTAAGGCTTATTCTTATTTTGTGTTTCTACTAAAAGGTAGAAGCTCTCTTTGAAGGAGTGCATTGAAACTTAACAATTCTTGCAACACGACGAGTGTTTAAAAAGTAAGCAGAAATTGACAGTTTTGTGTGTTGTATTAGTCCGAAAGTAGTGCTACTTTTTTTTCACTGTCTTCGTAAACGTGCCTCAAAAGTATGTGTACAATGTTATGCATGTTGGGTATTTGCTCTGTTGTCAGCTGTCAGAAAGGTTGCATGTGTTTTGGTAGCATCAACGATTATTTGTTTTGTGTAAAAATAAATTGGAGAATTTGTATTAAATTTTGTTATAAGAAGGGAATAAAGTGTATGAAATTTTTAGAAATGGCAAATATTGCTTTTGATGAGCTTTTTATGAGTAAACCAAGGTCAGACAACTGGTATAAACATTTCAAAGCCGGCCTTAAAGGACAGTGGTTTTACAAGCATGGATGAGATTAAAAATGCACAGTTACGCGACCTATAAACTATCCCGAAGAAACAGATCGTAAAGTGTTTCGGGAATTGGAAAAATCGCTGGCATAAGTGTATAGGATGTAATGGGAAATGAGGTTCTGAGCGCTTCAGTCTGGAACCATGCGACCGCTACGGTTGCAGGTTCGAATCCTGCCTCGGGCATGGTTGTCTGTGCTGTCCTTAGGTTAGTTAGGTTTAGGTAGTTCGAAGGTCTAGGGGACTGATGACCTCAGTTGTTAAGTCCCATAGTGCTCAGAGCCATTTGAACCATTTGAATAGGAAATATTTTGAAGAGGATAACATTGCTGTGGATTAACAAATAAAGTTCTTACCAAAAAATAAAAATTAATTTGTGGATACATCTCGCATGTCAAGCTTTTTGCTTAGAAGTTCAGAATCGGTGTACATGTTTCGAAGGAAATTTCAGCAGTGTTTAGAATAGATACTGCGCACATGTTTTAAGCAATATGTCTTAGAATCAGGTGAATAGTGGCCGAGATAGAGATTTAGTGTTCCATAAGCATCAAAGGTTTTACGTAATTTTGAAACTGACTATAACGATGGGTTTACTCCCAAAATTATTAGTTTTCCTTCGTGGCGATTCCAGTAAACCATGCGGCTTATTTTTTCGTTCCTTCGTTATGCGTCCTATTGGGTGACGCTGACGTTTGAATAAATTGCAGCCCTTTGCTTCGGATTGATAATATTAGCCAACAGTTCTTTTTGGGTCGCCTCTTTAATACACGCTGTAACAACATTAGAGACGATCGAACGCTCGCTACTCCGTAAATACCTCCTCTTCTTCGTATTCTGCACATTTTCTTGCAGTGCTAGACGGCGCCGGCCACGGTGGCCGAGCAGTTCTAGACGCTTCAGTCCGAAACCGCGCGACTGCTACGGTCACAAGTTCGAATCCCACCTCGGGCATGGATGTGTGTGATGTCCTTATTTTAGTTAGGTTTAAGTTGTTTTACGTTCTAGGGGACTTATGACCTCAGATGTTAAGTCCCATAGTGCTCGGACCCATTTGAACCAATGCTAGACGATTATCCATTTCTTCCGGATATCGGAGTACATCAGTAAGTATACAAAGTACACTCACTGACACTGGCAACTAAGATCCCACGAACAGAAACGACGTAAATCACTGCACGCTGATCTACACCGCTAGACAGATACTGGGCAACAGATTTTGGGTGCCCATGTAGGCAGGTGGCAGCGTTCTTCCGGAAAAGGGCACTTCCCCCACCAAAAGCGCTGCTCGCTCTTGAGTTTACAGGCAGTCTATACCACTGACAACTCTACGCGAACGCCGCTGCTGTCGGTAGTTAAGTGAAGGCCGTCGGCCACTACGTTGTCTGTGGTGAGAGGTAATGCCTGAAATTTGGTATTCTCGGCACACTCTTGACAATGTGGATGCCGGAATACTGAATTTCCTAACGATTTCCAAAATGGAATGTCCCATGCGTCTAGCTCCAACTACCATTCCGCTTTCAAAGTCTGTTAATTCACTTCGCGCGGTCATAATCACGTCGGAAACCTTTACTCATGAATCATCTGAATACGAAAGACAGTTCTGCCCATGTACCTTGTGCCATGATGCTTCCGTCATCTGTGTACGTGCAAATCGGTACCCAACGACATTTGTCACCTCATTGTAGCTTAAGAATCGACGTTTTTTGCAAAGCCTTCAGCGAAGTGTGCAGTGCAAAACTTAGTGGTAAAATGGTGCTAAACTGACTCTGTAGTGAATTAATACAGTAATGATCCGAAAAGTGTTCTAAGGCTGAAAACGTTGCTCGAATGAAACAAAGTCTGGATCAAAGATTGCCGAAAGCTCAATGTCGGTTAATTAATAAACTGTCTAGGCAGTATGAAAAAGTGTCTTGCTAAACTACATTTGTGCGTAAGTTTAAGAGTCCACATAAGCTATCTCTCGATGAGTTCTCGCGGTGTTTTGTGAGCGAAATTGAGTCGGGACTTCAGGATTCTCAGTTTCCCTCCTTCAGGTGAGACCTCGTTCAGCCTGTAAGGGTATGTTAACTCAAAAAATATGGTAAATTATGTTTCAGAAAATCCACAACAATATTTTGAAGATCCCTTACACAATCTCAAGACTAGTGTTACGTACACAGTGTATGGGATCCGCGACGTAATATTATTCTTTCACAAAACTATGAATGCTAACCGATATGTCCAAAACTGTTTACTCCATATTTTGATCAACTCATTATTTTTTATTTTATTTTGTAGGGATATCAGCTACAAATTTCTTTGGTGTTACACGGCATTTGCAAGGTAGGTGTCTTCTGTGTTATATTGTTGTTTGGTTTTGTTGCGATAAAAGTCGGTGGCTTTGTTACTGCAGAACATTCCTAAAATGGTCTGCAAATGAAGAACGGGGAAAAACTTTTTTGCTGTTTGGGGGACTCCTTTCCCCTACAAAATGAATAACACTGCTGCGGGTCCAATCAAACCGTCGAGACAAATTTAGCGATTACATTCATTAGCATTGTGCCATTTAGTTCATTAGCATTTTGTCATCTATCTGTGAGCTGTTTATGATTTGTAACTGTATACGTTTAAATTTTGTTATACGTTGTTGTTGATGTCTTGCAGTTTTTACCATGTGAATCCTCAAAATATTCCACTTTCTCTTCTTTCTTCCTAACAAGATGTTATCGATATTAGCTGCATGGATCCACTAGCTTGTAAATATAAAAGAGGATGTGAGGCAATAGTTCATTATTTGGCCAAGACGTTTTTTGGGAAATGAACAACTTTTATTTCATAAGTATTATGTGATTTGTAAGTGCAAATATGCCTGTGTCACTTAAAGAGGCAGGGATAAGTGAGACATTCCGACCTTTACAATTTGACAAAAATTTGTGTGGACAGAAATTACGCAGATGAGGTATAGATATAACCAAATAAATTGTACTAAAATTGTAATAATAATAATAATAAGTAATCGATTCCTGCCGCTGAAGGGGGAGATGTACGAGTTATTAAACGCTGTGGCTCATCCAGATAACGTAACAATTAGCGAGTGATGTTCTGGTTAGTTAAACGCCTACTAGGCAACATTTGATTTCTCCTTATATTACTAAATGTAAGCCATCACATCGACACCGGTGGTACGTTAATTCAAAATCATCCTTCAGATTTTTTCTTCTTCTTTTTTCCATTTCTCTTTGCGTCATGTCATGAAAATCTATTTTAGATTGTTATGGGTTTTTTTATTTGCCCTTCCATTCACTTCATTAGTTCGCAACTATTCACAGCGTTTTTTTCCTTACTCGACACGAGAAACGTTTTTTCTTAGTTCTGTTAGTTTCTCAAACAAATCTGCCTTGCGCTCACGTATTTTACTCTCCAGAGTGAACTCAGCTAATTAGCCTTCGCTACTGTTTTTGTCTGACTGAAATCGTTGTAGTGCTTCCTGAGCCATGTATTTTACGAAACCCTTGCCCTTCCAATTGGTTTTTCGTTTTCCACTTATCCACAATCTCCGACTGCACTGTGGATCCTACCAGATTTATTGTTCATTTGCACTGACCCAAGAGTTGTTCGACTTTAGAAATATCTGTGTTACTTGCACCCAGTTTAAAAAAAGAAAAAGCTATCGATTTATACCAAGTAATTATTCAGTCATCTAATGAGTTCCGAATTAATTACCACAAAGTTTCCAGAGTTGTTAGAGCGGTGGAGAAAACAGCGTTTGTTAGACATAGTAGGGGTAGGGCAATACGACGGTGACCTTATTAGAGAGACCTCCCCACCAACGCGTAAGTGGCGCGGAGTAATTACGTAAAAAGTACGTCGAGAGTAGTGGACAGGTCTGTGAACATTGCTTTCCCTGAATATCTAAACGTCCAGTGTGCGTACGCCACTTTGCTTGATTCGGTTGGAAAGCCGTACCGACGGCAACCATAAATTTAAGCTATAGATGGAGACATCCAGAAATACGGTATATAAATAAAATTGTGAAGAGCTCCTACAGTAACGAAGAAACATTATGGTGGTTTGTGATTGTTGAGTAAGTGGTACACGTGGAGAAACGCATTTCAGGCACCCAGAAACATTCCCACTAATATTGTTCTGACAACTGCGGCTGCTTCAGAAATCCTTCACTTCTTACCACCTCCTCGTATTGGAGAATATGGAATTTCGTTGCTCTACAGATTCACTTGTCAGCTCACGTTATGTCAGACAGAGCTACTTGAGTTACCAATAACACTCTACTCAAATAATTTGGAATTCGTGTACTTGTTATTGTTAGTTACGTTACCTGTTGTCTTCCTGTCCCTGCGTGAAGTAGTGAATTTCTTTAGCCTTTCTGCATTTTGGAATATTTCCTCGAATTTTTCTTTGTCATGCATCTGATCATAACATTTGGTGTGATTATTTGTCAACTGACAAACGTAGAATCGATGGAGGACGTCTGAGATTTTTTTTCATATGCTACTATCATACTTTCAACTTATGTGCCACACTCAAATTACACAACAACTTTTCTAAAAGCTAGAATCCTTGTCTGACCCTGTAAGTTATAGTTTATTTTATCAGGTAGGTAATTCTAGTACACTGTAGCATATTTGCTACTAGGAGCACTTTGTTTTGAGTAGACTCCTACCTTTGCAGCAAAGACCACTAGGGTGTTCCTGCACCGTGGCTCTCAACTAGGAGGAGCAGGCTAGGATCCTGATGGTGGGAGAAATCCTCAACACCAATGTGGAGGAGAGGAGAGATGATGGCGTAAAGTTCCTGACTACCAGACTTCGTCCCAGTGTCCACGATTACAATTCCCAACTATTCCTCTGTGTCGAATGAGGTGAGTTACCTTTGATGGTAACACTTCAATCGGATGCGCACGTTAAGCCTGGCAGCCTAATTTGTGCTGGGCTTGATAATTCGCTGACTTTGAGTGAGAGCGCCTGCCTCTGCTCAGGCTCTTGCTCGCGAGTAGGGCAGCTGTGGCAAGGTGGGAAATGAGTGAAATGCACGCACATCATGAAGTGGCGGGAACACGGGAGAAGCGTCAACTGTGAAGCAGAGGAGGGTCAGTTTTGACAGCGGTGCTACCTAATAGCAGCAATGGCTGTTCGGCATTTTGTAACACCGACAATGTCTTCATATTTCTATCCACTGTGCGACGAATACTGTCTTTTTACGAGTACACAAGAAGATGAGTTCGTCAAATTTTTAGTGCATCATGAGTCAATGAATAGTG
Source organism: Schistocerca piceifrons (assembly GCF_021461385.2). NCBI lineage: Eukaryota > Metazoa > Arthropoda > Insecta > Orthoptera > Acrididae > Schistocerca > Schistocerca piceifrons. The sequence continues at coordinate 224,780,831 of NC_060143.1, forward strand.
TACCACAATAAATTCAGTTTAGGAAGGCACTACATGCGTCATAGAACAAAGAAAGGGGAAATGTGAAGGACCTGAGGGTGTACAAGGGATGTTAAAAGAAAACTCGCTGAAGAGGATGATGAAAAGCAGGAAAAACCAAGTGAATGTGCAATTCGTAAGAATTACAAAATTGCTCTCTTTTTAGCAAAGTCCTTGTGTCCATTCATGTATGGTGGCGGATGAGGGAATAAACTTGATAGTTGAAGCTGAACTTCAGGTGGAACAGTTTCGCGTGGCGCCTTTATTAAACATGACAATCATGTGTCCCACATAGTTTAGGGCAGAAGACATTTAGAGACAGCTTGCAAAATCTTTGTAAGGTTTTGGTGGTATATTCTTCAGTGCTCTATGAATAGATATCACAGACTGACAGCTGGATGTGACATTCTTATCAGCGTTGCAGTAAGTTTAGAAAATATAGACTATTAATGTAATTTATTAGTGTTTGCCAATAGACTGAGTGCCAGTCATTTGAGAAATTTACCGGGATTCGTAGCGTAACTAAATGAGAAAGTGAGAAACCTTCCAGTGCCTAATTCGAGCTGATTTGATGCCTGAAGTATTTGATCTCCAATGCGACAGTGCATGTAAAGACTCTGCAGATTTCTCCAGGCACTTCACTCATGATCCATTTCCTTATTCCCACAAGTCTCCACGAGACTGACTACCCTATTCCATATGCCTCTCTATTACTTGGCCAGCCCTCACCATTTGCTCGCCCAGCACGTTTACTGTGAAGCCTTGCATTAATATTATCCAAGATCAGTAGGATATTTGTCGGCACCTTTCTGACGACGACGTGCAGCACGGACATGACACAATACTAAACATACACCCATTCCAGTTACCTGCACCCAAAAGAAACACTTAGGACGCTGACCACACAACGCCACTTTGAAAATGGGGCACTATGGTCCGAGGAGGATAATCACTGCCAATCAGCCGACAGAACCAGCTCCTCGGTTTTTCGCAGCTAGCAATGACAAACCCTCAGTCTCTTTTTAGGGGAAGTGTTTCTGTAGACTTCTGGTCTTGTCTCGATTTCTGCATGTACATCTACATCTACGAGGATAATCCGCAAATCACACTTAAATGCCTTGCAGAGGGTTCATCGAACCACCTTCACAATAATTCTCTATTATTCCATTCTCTAACAGCTCGAGGAAAAGCGAACAGCTATATCTTCCAGTGCGAGCTCTGATTTCCCTTATTTTTTTATGATGATCGTTTCTTCCTGTATAGGTCGGCGTCAACAAAATATTTTCTCATTCAGAGGAGAAAGTTGGTAATTTAAATTTCGTGAGAAGATTCCGCCGCAACGAGGAACGCCTTTGCTTTAATGATGTACATCCCAAATCCTGTATCATGTCAGTGGTATTCTCTTCCCTGTTTCGTGATAATACAAAACGTGCTGCTCTTCCTTGAACTTTCTCGATGTACTCCGTCAGTCCTACCTGCTAAGGATCCCAGACCGTGCAGCAGTACTTCAAACGAGGACGGACACGCGTAGTGTAGGCAATATCATTAGTAGATCTGTTACATTTTATAAGTGTTTCGCCAATAAAACGCAGTCTTTGATTTTCCTTCCCCCATAACATTTTCTACGTGTTCTTTCCAAATTTAAATTGCCCGTAATTGAAGTTCTTAAGTATTTAGTTGAATTTGTGGCCTTTAGATTTGACTGATTTATGGTGTAACCGTGGTTTAACGGATTCCTTTTAGCACCCATGTGGGTGACCTCACACTTTTCATTATTTAGAATCAACTGAAAATTTTCGCACCATACAGGTACTTGTCTAAATACTATTGCGATTTGTTTTGATCTTCTGTTGAGTTTACTAGACGATAAGAAACAGCATCACCTGCAAACAATCTAAGACGGCTGCTCAGATTTTCTCCTAAATCATTTATATAGATACGGATCTGCAGAGAACCTATAACACTACCTTGGGAAACGCCAGAAATCACTTCTGTGTTAATTGATGACTATCCGTCAGTTAATACGGACTGTGACCTCTCTGACACCAGTCACATAACTGAGACAATATTCCATAAACACCCAATTTCACTACAAGCCGCTTATGTGGTACAGTGTCGAAAGCCTTCTGGAAATCTAAACATACGGAATCAATTTTGAATCCCTTGTCGATAGCACTCAACACTTCCTTTGTGTAAAGCGCTAGTTGTGATTCACAAGACCGATGTTTTCTAAATCCGTGTTGACTGTGTCTCAATAGACCGTTCTCTTCGAGGTAATTCAAATGATGGAACACAATACACGCTCAAAAATCCTACTGTTTATCGACGTTAATGTTACGGGCCTGTAATTTAGCGGATTTTTCTTACAACTGTTTTTGAATATTGGTGTGACTTGGCAACTTTCCAGTCTTTGAGTACGGATCTTTCGTAGAGCGAGCTGTTGTATATAACTTTTAAGATTGGAGGTATTGCATCAGCATACTGTGAAAGGAACATAATTGGTGTAAAGTCTGGACCTTAATACTTGATTTTATTAAGTGATTTGTTTCAGTACTCCGAGGATATCTACTTCTAAGTTACTCATGTTGGCAGTTGTTCCTGACTCGAATTCTGGAATATTTACTTCGTCTTCTTTGGTGAAGGAATTTCGGAAGGCTGTATTTAGTAACTCTGTTTTTGCAGCACGTCTTCGTAACACATTTATGTTTCCTATTTTACCTGTACAGTTAATTCTTACCACCATTCTGTATAACTAAATTTCAGACGCCTGCCTTTTCTTCATTGCTCTTCTGTATACAAGGAGAAAGGTGGCGCAATGGTTAAGGAACTAAAGTAGCCCGCGCGAGAAGCGCAGTTCCTGCGGATGTTCAAAAATCGTTCAAATGGCTCTGAGCACTATGGGACTTAACTTCTGAGGTCATCAGTCCCCTAGAACGTAGAACTACGTAAACCTAAGGACATCACACACATCCATGCCCAAGGCTGGATTCAAACCTGCGACCGTAGTGGTCACGCGGTTCCAAACTGAAGCGCCTAGAACCGCACGGCCCTGCGGATGTCTTCACGCATTTTTCCCGTGGTTTTCCTAGATCACTTCAGGTAAACGTCAGAAACAGAACCACGTCGGCCACTTCTTCATCAGAAATAGTGTTCCATCTTCGATAATTTCAATATTTTATTTTTCATCTAGCTATCTTCTTTATACATGCTCTCCAAATGTGTTTTATTAAGAAGGAGTTACTAAGTGGGGCTAATTAGCTTTGTAAATCTGATTACCGTTTTAACGATCCTGTCGAATCTATTTAGATTATGTTATCACGATTTCAGGTTGTAGGGCATCCCAAAAACCTTTCCAATCTCACTCTTGTTTTAGATTTTCTGCCGTAGTATTCACTATTCATTATTAAAACGATTCTAAGACTTGAACATATACACTGAAGTGCCAAATAAACTGGTATAGGCATGCCCGATCAAATACAGAGATAATTAGACAGAATACGGCGCTGCCGTCGCCAACTCCTATATAAGACAACAAATGTCTGACGTAGTTGTTAGATCGATTATTGCTACTACAGTGGCGGGTTATCAACATTTAAGTGAGTTTGAACGTCGTGTTATTGTCAGCGCATGAAGTATGGAACACAGCATCTCCGAGGTAGCGATGAAGTGGTAATTTCCCGCACGACCCTTTAACGAGTTTACCGTGAGTATCAGGAACCCGGTAAAACATCAAATCTACGACATCGCTGCGGCTGGAAAAATATCCTACAAGAACGGGATCATCGACAGTTAAAGAGAATCGTCAGCGTGACAGACGGGAACACTTCTGCAAATTGCTGCAGATGTCTGTGCTGGGCCACCAACAAGTGTCAGCATGCGAACCATTCAACGAAACATCATCGATATGGGCTTTTGGGGCCGAAGGCCCACTCGTGTACCCTTGATCACTGCACGACACAAAGCTTTGCGCCTCACCTGGGCCAGTCAAAACCAACATTATACTGTTGATGACTGGAAACATGTTTGCTGGTCGGATGAGTCTCGTTTCAAATTGTATCGAGAGGACTAACGTGTTCGGATATGGAGGCACCCTCATGAATCCATGGACCCTGCGCGTCAGCAGGGGACTGTTCGAGCTGGTGGAGGCTCTGTAATGGTGCGGGGCGTGTGCAGTTGGGATGATATGGGACCCCTGATACGTCAAGATACTACTTTGACATGTGACACGTACGTAAGCATCCTGTCTAATCACCTGCATCCCTTCATGTCCATTGTTCATACCGACGTACTTGGGCAATTTCAGTAGGACGGTGCGATACCCCATACGTTCAGAATTGCTACAGAGTGGCTCCAGAAACACTCTCCTGAGCTCAAACACTCCCGCTGGCCACCAAACTACCCAGACATGAAAATTACTGAACATATATGGGATGCCATGCTCTTAGAAGAGATCTCCGCCTTCTCATACTCCTACGGTGTTATGGAGAGCCCTGCGGGATTCATTATGTCAGTTCCCTTGAGCACTACGTCAGACATTAGTCGAGTCCATGTCATGTTGCGGGACTTCAGCGTGCTCGGGGGAGCCCTATGCGATATTAGGCAGTTGTGCCAGTTTCTCTGGGCTTTTCAGTGTACATCCTCGTCATTATCTGCCTTACGTTCTTTTGAACTTTGTAGGTGACGGCAAGTAGATGTCAGACTAATTATGATATCGTTCAGGGTTAGACTAGGTGTTGTGTAACGTCTGTTCATTCTACAGACGTAGAAATGTGCTGGTAAACGTCATAATTTGTCTTTAGGAAGTCAGAGTAGTTGTGTAGGTCTAGAACGATACTGATTACAAGAATATTTACTAGTAATTTCAGATAAAATTAATTTGTGACAGGTAGTCAACTCCTTGTTAAGCCCAGACTGACACGTTTGCTGTATGCTATTACAAGATTGGACCAGACTGACGCCATTTTCAGGCCAGAATATGCTGATCTGAAGTGAGGAATGCGTAAAGTGAGAAGACAGTAATTTGTAATGAAACACGGTTACACATGTTATATCTTTCATTTTTTTGTTGTTTTCTATTCTTAAAAGCATTATATAATTGATTAAAGAGAGTGGTATGAAAAAGGCTTTAGCTTTCAGCCACATGACAGTGTCAAAGCTTTTGCGACACGTCGGGCATTCACTGTAATTACCACGCACTGCACTGCAGAAAACAAAACGAACAATGTGAACAAAACATCTGACTTTCAAAAGCTAATGAATAGCTTAATCACTGCGCTACTCAAATATCTTCATTGCAGCGGTACAGGCGAAAATAAATCCAGCATAGGTAATGAATGAGTTTACTAAGTTATTCCCAGCTAGCGAGAATCACCAGAGGATTCACTATCAGCAATATCTGGAAGAGTAAAACCTATCACAAATGGCAGACCAAGTGCAATAAATTAAGGAAAGTGGAGAATTTCTTGATTTTTATCGGAAATCACCTGTTTTAGGAGACATATTAGTTATAATGTTCCCGTACATAATGTCGGCTATTCGTATTCTGCAAGTCTTGTCTTACCAACTTCTAATACGAGAGCGTGCTGAAAAATAATTTTTCGGAAATTCTTACAGCGTTTACAAGTAAAACAAACGATATCAATATTCTACACCTTTTTGTCTCATGTCAACATATTTATTCCTCAACATAGTCACCCTGGCGGCGATCTCACTTCTTACAGTGAGAAACCAGTTTGTTGATACCATCTGTGTAGAATGTCTGACGCTGTTGATGGAGCCATAAGCTCACCTCTGTTTGCACTAGTGAAGTCCTCGAATGTGTTCTTTAAGTTTTGGAAACAGATGAAAATCGGATGGGCCAGGTATAGACGATGATCGACGACAGATGGGTGCAGATGTCGCAGCATTCATGTGTGGACTATCATTGTCATGGTGAAGCTGAGGGTGTTCCGTGTGCGGACGAGCTCTTCAAATTCGAAACTCGATTACAGCAATCGGTTTCTCACGCATCGACGTAGTTACGTTACACATCGTCATGTTACAAGATGCAATTAGGAGCCATCTAGCGGCAGATGACTGCAATCTGTTAACATGAAGAATAAAGATGTAGAATTTTAATAAAACATGTTTTATTAGAAAATCTTTAAGAGATTTCACGTAAAAAATTAAAAGGAACTGCTGTTCAGCACGCTCCCGTATTTCTAACACGTATTAGCGTGTCCTCTTCCGTCAAGAATCCTGTAATACGGAAAATTTATTAATCTAAAAGTTAAAAAAAATTGTGAAATCTTATGGGACTTAACTGTTAAGGTCATCAGTCCCTAAGCTTACACACTACTTAACCTAAATTATCCTAAGGACAAACACACACACGCACACACTCATGCCCGAGGGAGGACTCGAACCTCCGCCGGGACCAGCAGCACAGTCCATGACTGTAGCACCACTGACAGCTCGGCTAATCCCGCGCGGCCCACAAGTTCGAAGATATGCATGAGACCCACTATGCCCTAAAAAAATTGGTGTAGCCGCCATAGAACTGACCGTGCTTTATATACGAATGCACGGTTTCGCGGAGATATATATTGACAAAATTCTCTCGAGCTTACAGCCTCGTCAAGCGGTTGAAATTCCACAAGCTTTCGGCCGAGTACTCCTCGTCCATTGTCAAGTGGTGACTGTCGTTTGGTTGCTATTACCGTGATTATATAGCTGCGCTGCCTTCTGTTTCGTCACAGATCCTCGCTCCAGCGCCATATACGGTAATGTTTTCGTTGCGCGCCAGCCGCGCACGTCAGCGTTTCGATGGCTGGTTCCCAAGCCGTGCTTAGCTGCAGGCCGCCATCTTTATAGAGGGTGTTGCCACACAACGTTATCTCGATCGCTTCTTTTATTACTCCATCGTAGAAACTATTAGTCCTTGTGATAACAGATGTCTCTTTGAAAGCAAAACAATGTCCGTTTTCTCAAGGTACCGAAAACGAAAGCGTCTTTCGAGTTCTGCACAGAGCTGTTCAATAGTACGTACGGTCTAACTGATGCTAAACTGTCCATGCCGAAGCGGTGTTTTACGTACTCCTGGCGTCATGAGGTAGATCGTCTTTCATAGTCCTCCGGAGCTGTGGAATTTTTATTTGAGCCCTGAAGGCAAAATCTATTTTACGCCTCTCTAAGAGTCGGCCAATCTTTCCTGCTAGTGAGCCACGGAGCTGCAAGGAAGGAAGCTTCTTCAAGTCCTCCTCAGAGTCCTTCTGCTCCCGTGTTTTCGGAAAGATGACTTGCGGTGATTGTTGTAGCCGTTTTCTTTTAAAACATTCCTTAAGTGGCTCATCTTCTTCGGCAGGTTTTCATCGCCTGAGACGGCTTCCAATCGATGCCCTAAAGTCGTCAGAACACAACGTTTCTGCGATGGATGGTGACTGCAGTTAGTATGTAGATAGCAGTCTGTTTGTGTGGGTTTCCGGTAAGCACTGTGGCTGAGACACACATTTGCTTTAGGACGGACGAGAAGGTCAAGGAATGGAAAGGCACCGTCTGTCTCTACCTACATCGTGAACTTGATGTTATTGATATTGTTGATGAGGTCTAAAAATTCTGCCAGCTTTTCACGTCCGTGAGACCAGATAACGAATGTGTGACTGACAGAACGATAAAAGCAACTAGGCTTTTCAAGAGCCGTGTCCACGGAAATCTCCCTAAAATACTCCATAAACAGTTGGGCTCTAATTAGAGCTAATGTCCTCCCCATCACCACACCGCCCATCTGATTAAAATACTCTCCATCGTGAAAAAAGCAATATGACGCCAGAGTGTGCTTAAAAAAATCTACAACAGATTCGTCAAATACCTCTTGAAGCAGCTTGAAGCTCGAGAACATTTTATCATGACAGTACTTTCATAGCCATGATCGTATGGACCCTATGGGGGCTAGTATGCCTTCCTTCTATCTTTGGAGTGACTCACTCAATTATACGGGGATCTATAGTTCAACGTGTATGCCGAATAGATGTAAATGTCGGCATTATTCACATTAACAAACATCGTCAGAAGTGAAAGATGTGAAAGGCGACACTTAATAGCCCAATGACTGATCGGAGGCCAGCGAAACGCTTACAACGTAGGCGAAACATGTGGATGGGGCCACATGTTGGTACGGTTGCTTGGACTACACTGCAGGAGATTCGGTGGGAAGACCATACACATCCTCCATAGAGTCCCGATTTCTCCCCAAGGGGTTTCCGTACGTTTTGGTCCCCTGAAGAATGACATTCATGGTCGTCGATTTGCTACGAACGAAGAAGTGGACGCCTGGGTACAATCACGGTTCCTTAGGCAATGGCAAACATTTTTCCGTGAAGGCTTTGACTATCTTCTCTCGCAGTGGGATACGTGCATTAACAGCAATGGCGATTACTTTTGAAATGATAAACGATGTACTTCTTTTCTCCCATCTGTTAAGTTCTCATTTGACTGTGCCTTATAACAATTTAAATGATCCCATAGTCTACTCATTAAGATGTGTAACTTTAAGTTAAAGGCAAAATACAATTAAGGCAATTATTAAAATTAGGAACTCTTTATATAACTCAAGGCAGCCTAAATCACGGTACCCGAAGTACACAGACAATATCATCCAGTATTTAAGAATGAGAGCACTTAGTAACTTTAAACAAAGTTTGAACATAAAATTTTCTGTTGACCACCACCCTCCCCCGACCCGCGTCCCCTCATCGGCAATATTGTGAAACAAAAAAATTTATCACTTAATGCATTTTAGCTATTCATGCAACAGCACCTCATCATCCGGCATGACGTTTTAATGTAGTACTTCTTTACTATGAACTCTATTCCCAATGCTTTTGGCATACAGTATCTACTTACAAAGTTGCATCACTGTACGTCTCATAGTTTACAAGGTATGATGACATAAACATTGAGGTGCGTGAAAAACTACGAAGTTTTCAAACACAAGGTACGGAGGTGATACGTTTCATATTCATTTTTGTCACACTGGTTTATGGAAATCTATGTAGTGGTCAAGCAGATTTTTATAAATCTCGTTGTTAAGATCATGATAATGATTGCGAGATAGAGCCGCTGACCAGTATCTCATTTCACCTTCTTATCCATATACTTGCGTGTGGTCCCCTCAGTCTGACAGGATTTCGGTCACAAAGACATACCCACGTCACATTTTTTTATAACTACTGTATGCTGAAGACAGTTCATCTTCTGCTCTAGGAACACCTGAGGAGTTAAAAGTCAGTCAACTGATTTTGCATGTGATCGCTTTGATCTTACCATTGCTGCGAATAAAACGAAAGGTCTCTCACAGTCTGCCCCATGATTAACTCCTGCCGACTTCAGTGTCTCTGGGTTAGACACAACATTGGAAAAGGTTGATCGCTTTCCATAGCTAGAAAGCATCTTGTCTAAGTAGTGTACCTATAAGTGGGTACTTGATAAAGCAACTGTGGCTACCGACACAGCATTTGGACAGTTAACGAACAGATTCATCATGACTAAAGACGTAGAGTGCATAGAAAAGGTCATGGTGTACGAATATGTTGTCTTTTTACGCTCCTATATGATTACGAAACTTGGACAGACACTTGCTGTGCTATCAAACAACCTGAGCTCTCCAGCAAGCAAAAAACGGGATACATATTGAAAATTAAGTGGGAGAAATGTATGACCAACACTGCGGTTCTTGAGAAGCGAATCTAAACGACACTGAGGCAACCATTATCACTCATCTGCTGAGACGGTTAGGCCATGTTCAGTGCATCAGTGACACTAGCTCCTGAACAACGTTGGCGAACTACACTCCTTTTTTAGTCTACTCATGTTCGTGGCAAGTCAACCATGTAACTACTTAGTCCCCTGGTTTTTAACTAAACCAGGGTTCTGATGATGGCTAACGCCGAAAGGCGTATAAATGGATTAATAAACGAATTAATACTGGCTTCTAGTTTTCTCTGAATTGAAATTCCTTCATGTGGACTAATTCAGAAAATTTGTGACTCTGCAAATCAGTCACCATAATCGTCTCCCTCCAGGATGCACTGAGGCATTTGCCCCATCGACGCACCAAGTTGAAGGTACCCATTTGATGAAACACCATGTCCTGCTGCATGAAGATATCCGTATCTGTCTGCTGCACAGCCATGTCCGACAGTAATCATCGACCCTTCAACACATATTTTTAAGGGATCAAAGTCGTGACAGTCACATGGAGGAGAGATCCAGACCATATGGCTGGTGTTCGAGTGTCTCTCACTTCTCTGTAATGGATGAGGCTGGCCTCCCAGATCGGCCGGCAAATTGTGCCAAACCGCAACGAACACACAATGTGGCGCACCTTTCCACAACGGCAGTTTTCGATGGACATGCTGCCCCAGACACATTCTTCATTCTCCGATGGATATTTACTGGTATTCGTTCTTTAGCAGCCAAGAAAATAATAATAGCACGCTGGACACATTTTGTATAAAACGTCGCCATAGTTCACGTTGCCACATATTCCGCACGCACGTTGGAAAGACACGAACGCCATACTGATCTCTAGAATACACGTCGAGGTGCACGCTACGTTGCATATACGCTGCGGCAACGTCCTTAAACGTAAACTATTCGACCACCTCGTAAGTACAAATATCACGAAAATTTTGTAGACCATTTACTGTTGAGGAACATAACATCCACTGCCGTCAACTTGTGTCAACGAGAGCGCTGCAGACACCAAAAGGCTAAGCGACAAGCAAGAACGCTCTGTCAATTACAACTCCACCCTCCTCCTACCATTCAGTGTGTTTGTGTAGGCCTCTCTCACGGGAAACACATTTATAAGCTGAGATGAAATACGAGGACTGTTCGGAAAGTAACGTCCGATCGGTCGTGAAATGAAAACCACAGTCAAAATAAAAATATTTTATTCGCAGCTATCTCTCTAAATAGTCACCACTCCGACTTAGATATTGGTCGTGGCGTTGTACAGACTTCTAGTACTCTTGTCACAGAAAGCAGACACCTCCGCTTTTCGACAATTCTTTACGCTGGTCTGCCTTTCGTTGTTGTGCCAAAATGTTGTCTTCATATGAGCAGAGATGAACAACGAAGGGAGCCATTTAAAGGCTGTATTGTCAGTGATCAAACACTTCCCATCGAAAACGCTACAGGAGCGTCTTCATTGTTCCTGCAGAATGCGGCTGAAAATTGTCTTCAAAGAATACACTTACGTTACGTGGGCTGCATAGCTTCAGGCGAAATCTCTCACAAGTTCCACATACTGGGTGGGAGACACTGTTTTTTTAGGCGTTTCTACGTGATAACTTTGCACTCTGAACTGAAAAGAGCAACACAAAGGGATCGGCAGGCACGCTTAAGACACTGCCCAACAAGTCTATCAGATCAGTCTGCTGAGATGGTTAGGCCATGTTCAGTGCATCAGTGACACTAGCTAGTTCTATCAGATTTTCACAGTGGTTTCCGTTTCGCTCCTAATCTAATCAGACCTTACTTTCCGAATACGCCAAGTACTCTTTGCTGGAGCAAGTTAGCCATAGACGGAATCGAGTTGCAGCCACTGCCGCCGTCGAAGTGCACATTTCCTTACTTAATGAACTGCACACATTCTGAGAAGAAGTGGATGAGCCAGAGAGAAGGCGGTCTGCAAGGCAGCATGTGGGCGATGGATGTGACGATAATTCTGAAGGTGGTGTACCAGAAGAGAGGAAAGTGCCCTGATTACAGATCGGCAGGTAGTCTTTGTCAGCCACACAGCTTTGCCACTGCGACGACGGGCAGTTGTGGCGGATCTAGGTCCGTAGAATTGCGCACGTCATCTGGACTGTCAGAGGCGACTTACTAAAAAGCTCTGTGTGACAAAATGTGCTTCTGGCGACGCAAAATAAAATACACTTTCCAATCACATTAATGTGACCGCATTAATGCGACGTCCGGTCATATGCCTGAATAACAACATCTGCTGCGAGGATCGCTGCGTGACATGCAGGAATAGTCACTGAGAGTCTGCTAGATACGACAGGGATGTGGAGCTATGCCAAGTACAGTGCCGCGCCCAGCTGCCCTAGGCTTAATGGGACCTGGACGCGAAAATGACTGAAAAATCGAAAAAAAATTGCCGCCATCTGAAAGACAAATTTTTCCCGTGTCCATAAATGTATTGTTTATTAACTTTTAAATTGTTATTATAATCTTAAACGCTCGTTGAACAAATGTTTGCACACTGGCTTCAGGCTAGGAATATCACCATAAACATTCCATGCCTGCCACAGTCATGGAAACAATAAAGTCAATGTACAAGGACCTTGCAGATAAAAAAATTACCTAGAAAATGTCTACATGGCCGTACACAAAACCCTAATGAGAGTCTCAACAGCTGCGTGTGGCAACGAATATCATAAACAGTGTTTGTTGGATGGACAATAATCAAAATGGGTGTGATGGATGCTGTCATCAGTTTCAGTGATGGTGTAATCAGCAGGACAAAAGTAATGGGCGAATTAGGCATCCACCTAAGAAATAATAGGATAGCTGCTCTGACTGCCATAGATCGTCAGCGACTAGTTGAAACTGAAAGGGCAGTCGAAGCCACCACTAAATAGTCCAGAGTAAGGACTCCTGAAGATGTGTACAGAGGATAAAGAAGCAGCTGGCCAGCAAGATTATGCTGCTGGAATATTCTGAAAGAGGCATACGGTGATTCAAAAACAATGTGAACATTCTTTTCTCATTTTCTCGAACATTAGGTACATATGACTGCACAATGGTTTTCTCCATGTTAACCATATTTCCCTCAAGTGAAGAATGGGATAGTATCTTTGTATTATGCCTAAGACATCGTAGAAATGATCTATGCTTGTCATTCTGTGTATAATTTTAACGGTATTTTTTATACAAAATAGTAATGTGGTATAATAAGGGTTTTTCTATTTGCTCAGATATACTCCAAACTACAAAACGAGAGACATAGAGTGTTCTTATGAATGTTGACTGCAGCCTGCCACAGTTTGAATTCTATTAGACTGATGATGGACCAGAAAATGGTACCAGAATGGGAACGTGTATTATAAAAACATCAATTAGGCAAAATACTGTAATTCGTAAACTATAACAGATGTTTCAAAAGTTTTCCTTTGACAGCTTGAGTTAATGTCATTGATTGCTGGTAAAAAACCACAACTTCCTTCGCATTGTAGTTCAAGACTAATGTGCACTGAAAGCGACGTATAAAAATGCAGCCCGTTCACGTCCAGGTCCCCTTAACATCTGAGGATGCATGGCGCGTACAGTCTGATCGATGTGGTCACAGATTCTTTGTTGGGTTTAAATCCGGATGTTTTGTGGCCAGGGGTGTACAGTAAACTCACCTCGGAGCTCTTCGAAGCTCGCACGTACAGTGCGAGACATGTGATTCTTTGCATTGTTCTTATATAGTTGCCATCGAACCGAGGAGAAACGAACGGATTGTAGGTGTGGACACGGTTCTCAAGTATAGATGCATACTTGTGTTGATCCACTGTGCCTATCAAACTGATGAGATCAGCCAGGGAATGCCATGGTAACATTCCCTGGACTGTAACGTGCCCTCTTTTGACCTGGACCATTCCGACTATCGTTGCAGTGTTTCTGAATTCAGACTTATTACGCCGTGCAGGCAAACTGCCAACTGTCCGATGGAGCGTAAAAAGTGATTTATCTTAAAATGCTACCAGTCGCCAGTCGGTTGACGTCCGGTAGCTCTACTGTCGAGCAAATTCCAACGAACAGCAGTCAGCATGGGTGCGTGGAACAGACGTCTACTGTGGACGTCCATATGCAGCAACGTTCACTGAACGGATGTTGAGGAGACACTGTTGGTAGCTTCATGGTTCATGCGGGCGATCAGTTGCTCAACAGTTGCAAGTTTATTCGCCTGCACACATCCACGCAGCCGGCGTTTACCCCTATTCAAATGGCTCTGAGCACTAAGGGACTTAACATCTGAGGTCATCAGTCCCCTACAACTTAGAACTACTTAACCCTAACTAACCTAAGGACATCACACACATCCATGCCCGAAGCAGGACTCGAACCTGCGACCGTAGCAGTCACGCGGTTCCGGACTGAAGCGCCTAGAACCGCTCGGCCACAATGGCCGGCTTTACCCCTGTCATCTATGACCCGTGACCCACACCCGTTGTCTCGGCCCATGTTTCGGATGGCGCCATTTTGCCATGCATGGTGTATTTCAACCACGGTGGCACGCGAACAGCTTGCAAACTTAGCTGTTTCGGAAATGCTTCCACCCTCGGCGCGAAAGCCAACGCTCATGCCCTTCTGGATGTTAGATAAATCGCTCCGTTTCCGCATTATAACAAGTGGCACACTATATATCCTCCACTGCAAGAGCTGCCTCTTGCTGTCTGTGAGTGGTTGTTGCACGTTGAAACTGATGGTGATCAGTGACTGGACCTTGTAGTATGTGGGCTTTCAAATAAAAATTATATGATGTTGTGTGGCCCTCAACTACGTACCCTCTGACTCAAAGCTGAAATATTAAAAATTTTGACTGGTTTCGTTGTCTAGGGGCTGGGATATGTAGTTGCCGCATTACAAGCCAAATACTGCTGAGTCTACAGTATACAATATGAATATGCAAATGAATCGAATGGTCGAAGGTTCCTATCATTCGGCAATTGCGAATTTTGAAAGTAACATTTATAAATGACAGATTGCAATTAAATAAAATCTGCAGGTATTATTTTTAACGACTTTAAATGATCAGTACAACAGCAGAAGTACCTTTAAGAATGTCCTTTATTACTGTAAAACAGTTACTGGTGTCGATGGTCCAGCAATTAAATAAAATTTGAGTTGAATAACAAGGAAAACAAGAGATTCCTACTTCATGTAATTAGTTATGAGCAGCAACATAGCTCGCGAGATATTCACTTCTAAAGTCTTCACTGCTGAAGCCACGGAAAACTCAAAAGTGCACAAGTCGGCACTAGGAAATATTTCTATCTCCGCGACCACATGCAAAACTGCTCCACTCTCCACGTACATCCTGAGACCGACCGACGCTGCTTCCCATCCAGCACTCCCCATGTCCTGTGCCGTACTCCCCCACCTCCACACAGTCTCCCCATCAACAAGCGCGGTGATTGGCTAGAGATCTCCCGCCATGTCTTCAAGCCAACGCTAACTGACTAACATATTGAAACACATTCGAAATACTGGATTTACGTTTAAATAACTAGAAATTTTATAATTATACCTACGGATGGACCATAAACACGCTCTTACACAAATTATTAAATACATAAACAAATCAAATAAACATATATCAAAAGGAACAGAACAAAATTAGGCCAGTAGCCTAATGCCTCTGTGCTTTCTAAAACACAGTAAATATTTGACCAATTTCTTCATGAATAGTACACATCGAATATAAACAACGACATAGACGATTAAATATATTCATAAGCAATCTGCTACCGTTTTTTTGTGTAACTTTGGAGTATTTATGTCCTGACGTGATTAATAGTAATCGGCCACTTTGACCTCATGTACTACTCAAGTTACATGCCTGGCCGGCCGCGGTGGTCTAGCGGTTCTAGGCGCTCAGTCCGGAACCGCGCGACTGCTACGGTCGCAGGTTCGAATCCTGCCTCGGGCATGGATGTGTGTGATGTCCTTAGGTTAGTCAGGTTTAAGTAGTTCTAAGTTCTAGGGGACTGATGACCACAGCTGTTAAGTCCCATAGTGCTCAGAGCCATTTGAACCATTTGAACCAAAGATATTGAAAATCTGATTACACCATCAGAATTGTCGTGCAAATAATGGTACTGTACATGTTTCTTTTTGAGGTATCATGAATCCTCTGGCTACTATTAATATCTATAAGAACTGTGAAATGTCTGCCATTAAGGTTTCACGAAGTCCGCCATCTTTGGCACTTCCTGCACTACATCGACACGGCGTCACTATGGAATTCCCAGCCATGTGGTCAGCCTGGATCATGAGCTGGGCCTACCCCTATTGCATCAGCCAACGTACAGCAGCACGCGATCACCGACGAGCCCCAGTTTGCCGAGCGGCCCGTGCGACCACGCCAACTCTGAACTCTTTCAGGGCGCCACATCTCGCCCATTACCTCACAAGCTTACGAGCAACTACCTCTCTTAAAAAGAACGTCTTAGGGGTGCGTTTCCGAAGACAGGTCTTCTGAGAAACCTGGAGGAAGCTGTCCAGGGCAAAAAATAGCGATTTCCATGTTCCCTCCAGGGAAAGCTGTGTGGAAGCTACTGTTAAAGTGTTTTCAGTTTTTATGTTGGGGAGGAATGGTGCTATGAAAAACCACGTATGCCACAAATTTCTCTCATAACGAATTGTCTCACTGGGTGGCTTAAAAAATATCCTCTAGGTGTGATGTTGGAGCTCAGGTCCTAACTTTTCATTGGACGACATTTGGCCAAGATTTCCCATTGGTGGAATAGATTTTCTGCGGAAGTGGTGAGCGACTGTAGCAGAGAGGAAACTAAAAAAAAAAGACACATTGTTGATGGAACGCGGAGAAAGACATTCGATAGGAAGACGCATCTGAGAGGTACAGACTTGGATTCAGGAATCAGGTCATCACTCCATGACTGCTGAGATGTTAGTGCTGCCAGGTCACAGCGTACGCAGGTCACTCTGAAACGTCGATTCCGTTGAGAGTAGCTTGCAGCCTGCCCTGTCACAGGACGACAATGGATAGGTGTTTCCGATTCCTTTCCTTTGAACATGACTGTAGGTCACGACATGAGCCTTTGTCTTGTAGCAGTATAACAGCTCCATATGAGACGCTACATTGTTCTATGAATGTTAAGAGCAGTGTAGTCAACCATTGTGTAGAGCTTCGAATACGGCTACGTTGGGTCAGAGAGGCATTGGTGGCCACTGGTCAGCATCCATTTTGAAATAAAAACCGCTTAGTCTCTCTGACCTCTTCCGGTCACCATGTGTGGACCCCAGACGAGAGAGACGATTAGGTTACTCTTGCCTAGGGCGCCGGTGATTAATGATACTCGGAGAAGCATCTCTGTTTGCTGAGTCGAAATGTGTGACAGCTTTGTTTGAGTTTGGCAACGGCCTTGCCGCAGTGGATACACCGGTTCCCGTACGATCACCGATGTTAAGCGCTGTCGGGCTTGGCCGCCACTTGGATGGGTGACCATCCAGGCCGCCAAACACTGTTGCCATTTTTCGGGGTGCACTCAGCCTCGTGATGCCAACTGAGGAGCTACTCGACCGATTACCAGCGGCTTCGGTCATGAATACCATCGTAACGACCGGGAGAGTGGTGTGCTGAACACACGCCCCTCCTATCCGCATCCTCATCTGAGGATGACACGGCGGTCGGATGGTCCCGATGGGCCACCTGTGGCCTGAAGACGGTGTGCTTTTTTGTTTGAGTTTCCGGTAGTCACTCTGGTGCGTGGCATTGATAATCACACCATACCAACTAATTCAATCAGGGAACGGTGTTAATTTCAGTAGTATTCAGTTTATTCGATGAGATCTTTTGTGCGAGTGTAACTTGGCGTGGACGAACTGTGCCACCACATGACGTACAGCTTTAGCTAGTTGGGGTGTTACGTATGAATGTGTTGTGTGCTTTGTGGAATGCTTGTGCTAAATTTTGTTTAATTTACCGTCCAATTTGTGTTTCATTCCCTCGGACTTAGAAGCGCATAATCTGGCGACCACGTGCGTTTCTTTGCACACCACGAGGCTCCAGTTCGACGTAAACACCTCTCGTGTTCGAATTGAAGCCTCAGTTTCATGATGAAATAGATGTGGTCTTCTTTGGTAAACTTATTTACAGAATTACTGAGTTGTGCGGAATTTTAGAATTGGATTTGGTTCTCTGAAATTGACCGTTAAAGGCAGTCGCGCTTTGACTTAGTGAGCTTATATATGGTATAGACAAGCCTTTTTTCTAAATTCTGCCTTTGTTTTGTGAGTGACCAATGTGAATGGGGTGTGCGGATCTTGATAAATCATATCCAGTAATTTAGTTGTCTTGCCCCACATGTACCGGTACAGTTGCTGGGTTGCATAATGCACCATGTGTCGATATTCATGCGGTAGCATCCCAAGTAACTGTATTTTAACTTTTGTATGTGTGTTCCTCTTAATTAGGCAATAAATATAAATTATGGCTAGATTCTTTGTTATTACATCTCAGAGCGCCGTTCCGCTCCCTAGTCAGAATCCTTAAAATCAGTCAGTTTTCACCTCCTCTTAGCAATGTTCCAATGACATTTATCCTGATTATTGTACATGCAGTATGTGGATTGGTATTTTATTAGTATTTTATGAAACCATCAAATGATCAGTGAGATGACGTCTTTTTAGAAGTTTAATTAATACTGAAATAAATTTGGCCCACTAATCAGAAATTTTGTGTACGGTACTTTTTGCAGGCAAGCAAACGTAGCCTCTTCTTCCAGAGTCATTTTTGGGATTTAGGAAACCAGAAAAGGGATGTTTTTCTTAGCTGATCTTACCAGCACGACATGTGTCATTCAGCAGAGCACTCATCAACGACCGAGCGGGTGTAGAGAGCTGCATGTGGAACCTATATCTTGTTTCCTGGTACGATCTGAGCAATCATTACCCACAAAGGGCAACCTAGATTTACATCCATTTTCCGCAAGCCACCTTACAGTGCATGGAGGAGGATACCTTGTACCACTAAGAGTCATTCCCTTCGGTGTTTCAGTCGCAAATAGAGCTAGGAAAAAACGACTATCTACATGCCTCCGCATGAAGCTTAATTCTCCTATCTTCAGCGAAATTTACGTTGATTGCAGAAGACTGCAGTCAGCTTCAAATGCCGGTTCCCTAAACTTTCTCAATGGTGTTCCTCGTAAAGAACGTCGCCTTCCACAAGAGAACTAGGACTTGATCAATGCGTTCAAAAGTTGAAAGCACTCACTGTATTCTGTGAGGAAAAGCGTGGAGCTCTAATCACAAATGCTGTTGGAACAGCCATGGAGATATGCAAAATGTCTTATGTTTCAATAGAAATAAAAATCAGGTGACGGAAGAATGTCTGATGACTTAAACTTAAGTCAAGAAACTCGCCAGGAACAACTTGAGGCAGTAGAAGAGCTAACATAAAAACTGAAGAAACGTACATTACAAATGAATATACTCCATGAGCTATTTGTCTTCCTTAAGATTCAAATACGCAGAAGAATGTGAATTCATTCTACGAAATATTCATCAGTTATGTGAAAAATATTCCGAATTGAATGCCTCAGCTATGATTCCTGAAGTATTTCATAATAAATGCAATATTCTTTCATTTAAGGACGTTCATCGAGAAGAGAACAGTTTTGATTGGACAACTATGTAATTATTAACCTGGATTTTTAAATTGGAGGTGCAATACAATTTAATTAACAATGTCGTCCTACTTTCTAACAATCATTGTGTCAAATGACACTTGTGAAACACGCTGTTCCAAATTAAAGTTACTAAAGATTTATCAGGGATTTACTATGACATAAGAAAGGTTAACCTTTCAACTGCATCAACTGAAAGAAAAATAAAGGTCAATTTTACACATGCAACTGAACAATTCGCAAGTATAAAATCTAGAAGATTTTAAATAAAAATAGTTTACATTCTAAAATATCGAATGTATGATGTTTCCTGTTTCCCTATCTTGTTACATTTGTATTGCTACCTCTGAACTGTTGCGGTTTCGAAGTAAACATTAATGACTTTAGAGAAATAATTTTATTTTATAATTATAATTGTTTTAAATACTTTTGAAACAGGAAATTTTAATTGTTTATGAGGGGGTGCAATTTTTTAAATTGCCTCAGGTGCTCAAACACCACGCTACCGAATGATCCAATCCCTGGGTACGAAGGGATAAGCTTACACCGTTACTGGTTAGACGTCCGAAAAAAAAAAAAGAATTTAGGATAATGGGATACCTGCGATATACGCCCTCCGCTTCTGCTATTTAGACAGATTTTCGACACAGATGATAATGGTTTTTCATTACCGACAGCAGTATGCATACGATGTGTATTTTTTATTAATTACGCGCTGTACTCCTAGTGGTTCCTTTGTCAAAGGTACGCAGCAGAACCCCGCTTGCATATGTTTCAATGGTTTATTTCCACATTCCGCGTGTTGTTTCACGTTAATAGTGTGCACGTGTTTTGCTCTGCGATCTGTCTTCATGAAAATTTACATCTGTCTGTCTGTCTGTCTGTCTCTCTCTCTCTCTTGTTAATCAAGCGCAATTCCTTCCCTTGTCGTGCTCTCTTCTCTGCTGCTACGTAATTACATGGATTTCACGCGCGTGTCACTTGACGACCATTTATTTAGTTTTGATTTTCCTGTGTAGGAAGAACACGTGCACAGGTCATCGGAAAGATAAGTGCTGTTTGTTTGTCGCTGCCTGTTACTCGTAGCCGAAAACTGCTGCTTTGCCTGGTAGTGTAACTTTGTGACTGTAAGCGTGCAGTGGATATATTTGCAGACGGTACCAATGAGAAATCCTAAAGACAGTACGAATGGCACTAAGTATGAATCACCAAGATTTAAATTTAAGGTAAGGTACAGACGTCGTTTATAATTTTTCTATATTTCTCACTGGCCTGATTTTTGCTGTGAAGCCCAAGCTGCAACAACAGATAGCAACAAAATCATTAGAAATGGAAACGTATATTTTGAGATAAGAGCGTAACTATTTGTCCGTGAAAATCTGTATCATGAAAGCCTACAAAAATTTTTCAATCAAAGGACGAGAAACGGTATCACCTTCCACAGTTTCTCATTTCATATTCGCTTCCTCTCATGCCGATGAAGCTCTTGGCCTTTTGTTACGACTTAAATTTACGCGATAGTTAACCCGATTTCAAGACGTATTGTAATTCTGACCAGGGATTGTTTGACGCCATGAAGGTGACGTGAAAAATGTTTAGAATAAAAAAAGGCAGCCGCAGCCGAAGAGAGCAGAATCACCAATACCTTCACACGTCAAAGCATGAAAGCATGAACCTTTCCTCCTGACTCACCTTATGTATCGATTGCTCGGAATCGATCTCGTACATATGGAAAGCGCGGTGAGTTTAGTGTAAGTACACACATTCTATCGCTTCATACATTACATTTACCCACTTTCCTTCCTGTTCCACAGACAACCCGAACTGATATCCTGATACCGATCTAGGTGGTACAGTGATTAGTACACTGCACTCATATTCTGGAGGAAGACGATTAAACTCTGCTTCCGATCATTCAGGTTTTGGTTTTCCTTGATTTCCCTAAATTGCTCCAGGCCTGTACCGGGATGATTCATTTGCAAAGGCAACGCCGATTTTCTTCCCCATCCTTCATACAATCCGAGCTTGTGCTCCGATAACGATGTTGTCGGCAGGACTTTACACCCAAATCTTCCATTTTAGGTATCCTTATTGCAGAATCTTGTACCGGAAGGAAGCAAGGAAGAGGATGTTGTTATGGGTGGCCGGTATCCCCTGTTTACAAGACAAATGCACACGTGGATTAATACACTTCTTTATTTACATGAACTGCAACCATTTGCTTAACTTGAGTAGAGTCAATGTTTTGTGATACGAGGGTCACTCCAAAAGAAATGCACACTATTTTTTTTAATCCGTCTTTTATTCTACACGTTTGAAAGTTTTAAAGTGTGTAGATACATCCTTTAGGAACAATATTTTCATTTCTCCACTTAATTTACATCCCTCTCAACTGCCTTACGCCATCTTGGAACCAGCGTCTGTATACCAGCACGGTAAAATTCTGGACCAACCTGCTGGAGCCACTGTTTGGCAGCGTGCACAAGTGAGTCATCATCTTCAAACCTTGTTCCATGAAGAGAGTCTTTCAGTTTCCCAAAGAGATGTTAGTCACATGGAGCCAGGTCAGGACTGTAAAGCAAGTGTTTCAGTGTTGTCCATACGAGTTTTGTGATCGCTTCCATGGTTTTTTGACTGACATGTGGCCGTGCATTGTTGTGCAACAGCAAAACATCCTGCTTTTGTCGATGTGGTCGAACACGACTCAGTCGACCTTGAAGTTTCTTCAATGTCGTCACATATGCATCAGAATTTATGGTGGTTCTAGTTGGCATGATGTCCACAAGCAAGAGTCCTTCTGAATCGAAAAACAACATAGGCATAATTTTTCCAGCAGAAGGTGTGGTTTTGAATGTTTTTTTTTTTCTTATGTGAATTTGCATGATGCCACTCCATTGATTGCCTCTTCATCTCTGGTGAAAAATGATGGAGCCATGTTTCATCCCCTCTCACAATTCTTTCTAGAAATTCATCTCCACCATTCTCGTACTGTTCCAAAAGTTCGCTGCATACAGTTTTTCTTGTTTCTTTGTGAGCCACTGTCAACAGCCTGGGAACCCACCTGGCACAAACCTTCTTTAACGCCAACACTTTCAGTATTCTCCAAACAATTCTTTACCCTATCCCAACGTAACGTGACAATTCGTTCACTGTGATGCCTCTGTCAGCAGTCAACAATACGTTAACTCTCTTAACATTGTCTGGAGTGTGTGTAGTACAAGGCCTGCCGCTGCGAGGACAATCCTTAATATTGCCGTGCCCACTTTCATCATGTAACCTGCTTGCCCACTGACTAACTGTACTGCGATCGACAGCAGCATCTCCATACACCTTTTTCAATCTCTTGTGGATGTTTCCCACTGTCTCGTTTTCACAGCACAGGAATTCTATGACAGCACGTTGCTTCTGACGAAAGTCAAGTGTAGCAGCTATCTTGAAGACATGCTGTGATGGCCCCACTCACGGGAACAGGTTGAACTAAGTTTGAGAACAAGCGGGAAGGATGTAGCTACACACTGTAAAACTATCACACATGCAGAATTAAAACTTTACTTTTACAAAAATAGTGTGCATTTCTTTTGGAGTGACCCTCGTACAAGCCCATCAATAATAGTCTTCTTGTTGACTGTTGTAATGTTCATATCGTTAATCCCTATTATTACAAACTTTAGTTTCTCACTGCTAGCAAAGTACAATTCTGGCTGAGGTAAACTAGTCCCGCTATAGTCACTAATCTGGTCGCTATGTACCCTCGTAGCTAGTGACTAACTACACCCATTCTGGGAGTAAAGTGACAGACACCAAACTGGACGATTAAGTGAGACCCTCCGGTCAAAGGCGGCAGCCTAAATACCTGCTGTCTAGAGGGCATTGGCGGCGCGTTGCTTGTTGGTGTATCTCTGGCCTCTCTCGTGATAGGCGCACTTCACCCAGCGCCTACTAATCGATCTTCGTGCTTCATCTTCGTCGACCGGCGTGCTGGCGACAGCTTACACCAGCACTTATGGTTAATTCTGCAGTGTTTGTATCTCATTATGTGTGGTCAGGACTTGGACGAGTCTGTCTCCACTTTCCCAGTTGACAAGATCAATCTGCTGCCCAAGAACAATAAATCTGTAACGATCAACAGGGAGTTCCTGGAGGCTTAAGGTCTTTGTGTGAACTGTGCCACATAATTTCGATGAATATGATGCTGGAGACGATGTAGAAGAGATAGGGGAGCCAGCATTACGATCAGAATTTAAAATAACCTCGGAATACTTCAGATCATATAAGACAAAACGGACAGATAACGTTCCGTTCGAATTTCTAAAACCATTGGGGGAACCAGCAACAAAACGACTATTCAGGTTGGTTTGTAGAATTTATGTGACTGGCGATACACCAACAGACTTTCGCGAAAGTATCAGCCACAGACAATTCCGAAGATTGCAGGAGTTAACATCTGTGAGAATTTTCGAACAATCAGCTTCACAGCTCATGCATCCAAGTTGCTGACAAGAATAATGTACAGAACAATGGAAAAGAAAAAATTGAGGATACTTTAGTTGACCATCTGTTTGGGTCTAGGACTGCTAAAGGCATTATAGATGCAGTTCTGACATTCCAGTTGATAATGGAAGCATGACTAAAGAAAAATCAAGAGATGTTCATTTGTCGACCTGGAAAAAGAGTTCGTCAGTGTCAAATGGGCCAAGATGTTTGAAATTCTGAGCAAACTGGGGTAAACTATAGGAAAAGACTGGTAGTGTACAATACGTACAAGTGCCAAGAGAGAACAATAAGATTGGAAGACCAAGATCGAAGTGCTCGTATTAAAAAGGTTGGAAGACAGGGATGTAATCTTTCAACCCTAATGTTGAATCCATACAATGAAGAAGGAATGACGGAATCAAAAAAGGTTCAAGGTGAAAAGATATCAATGATAACATTCGCTGATGAGATTACTATCATCAGTGAGAGTGAACAAGAATTATGGGATTTGCTGAATGGAACGAACAGTCTAATAAGTACAGAATGTTGAGTGAGAGTAAATCGAAGAAAGACGAAATTATGAGACGTAGGGAAAATGACAACAGTGAGAAATTTAACACCAGGATTGGTGATCACAAAGTAGATGTGTTCTGCTACTTAGGAAGCATAATAACCCATGATGAATGATGAGCGTGGCAAGGAGGACACCAAAAGCAGGCTGACACTGCTAAAAAGGGAATTTCGGGCCAAGAAAAATCTACTAATATAAAAAATAGGCCTTAATTTGAGGAAGATATTTCTGATGTTGTACGTTTGGAGAACAACATTGTATGGTAATGAAACATGGACTGTGAGAAAACCAGAACAAAACAAAATTGAAGCATTTGAGATGTGGTGCTACAGAAGAATGTTGAAAATTAGGTGGACCGATAAAATAAGGACTGAAGACGTTCTCCGCAGGAGTGGCGTGGAAAGTAATAAGTGGAAAATACTTACAAGAAGAATGTACAGGCTGATAGGACATCTTTTAAGACAGCAGGGAATAATTTCCACGGTACTAGAGGGAGCTGTAGAGGACGATAGAGATTGGAATACATCCAACACGATTCAGGACATAGGCAGCAAGTGCTACTCTGAGATAAAAAGGTTGACACAGGAGAGGAATTCGTGGCTGGGCGCATCAAAACAGTCAGATAACTGAGGATTAAAATATATATATATATATATATATATATACTGACGCTGGATTCGTTATGTAGCAAGTACACAAAGCTGTCTCCTACACCATGGTCGGCCATGACACACAAAACTCTACGCATGCGCAATGTGCTGTCCGTGTGCAATCCGAAGCTCGACCTTTCTCGGCTGTATGCGGTACATCTCGGTTTTGCGCGGTCCTTCTCGGTGTAGAGCAACATTTCATGAAGCAGTGTGGTGCGACACTTCTTTCCACCTTTTGTGCAGCTTATTTTGGCCGGCACGACTTTTTTCAGTGCGGTAGAATCAGGGTGTAGGCGCTGTTTATCCTCCTCTATTTGTTCGTGGTATAAAGCAAGTTCAATGGCTCAGTGGCCATTTGGGAAAAAGAGGCAGTCTACTGATCTATCTTCGCAGTTCTTTAAAAATACAGTGCTGACCTAAAATATGATGACCACTTGCTTAATAGCTTGTTTGTTCGTCTTTGAAACAAAGTGTGTAATACCAGAGCTCCATAGCTCTACTTACATAAATTTTTCTTTTTTATTTGTTCTACCTTCTGTCATTGTAAATATTGATTGTACTGATAGCACAAGAGTGTTCGCTTTTTACTTTGTAAAAACTTTGATCTCACGGTTTGATTCTATGCAATGTAGTGTATGTATCGTTTAAATTCTTTGGATAATTTGGAGGGAACAAAACTTAATGTATATAATTGTTATTTTGTTTAAATAATTTTTCCTAGAAATACCAATATGTGCAAATGATATGTTCTTTTTTAAAGTAACTATTTGCTGTTATGTAAACTGCTGACCTTCACTTAGGGTTCTTAGTTATTTTGTATGTAAAAGGTGGTGTGGATCTCCTCGGGAACGGAACTGAGTAGCGCGCGCCAATTGTGGTTGGGCTAGGTAGAAGAGGTGATTATGAGTCAGTCGGGGATGATGTACTGAACCACCAACAGCTCACTAAAAGGTTTGGAATTGTGCTGGTGCTGAGAGGGGCTTTTTGTGCCGTTTTCTAATGTGCCAAAGGCTGGGCTGGATGCAGTAACTAGCTGAAATTATTTTGGAATTGATATCTATCATCGCCACTAAGAAATGACAGAGTCTAGCAATTTACCTGCAAATCCACCTACCAACATGCACTCGCCACCACATTGCGCAATCACTGTAATGGAACAGAAGAACTATAGTAATGTACAGTGAAGGATCAGCTCATAGGATGTTATAGTGTACTCAAATATAAGGTAACTTATAACGCAATTTATGTACTTACCTCACCTCTCAGGTTTCTCGCCGTATGAAGTGTGATTAACGAGTGTCCTTGTTGTGGAAAAAATGAAAGCCTCAAAGCCAAACAGTTAATTAAATATTGTTGTTTGATATTTGATAAGAAGGGAGTATTCAGATTTACTTTGGATTTGGTAAAATTGTGGGAGGTAGTAAATGTAGCTTTGTGAAAGCCTCCCAGTGACTGAAAC
The DNA here is from genome assembly GCF_021461385.2 of Schistocerca piceifrons. NCBI lineage: Eukaryota > Metazoa > Arthropoda > Insecta > Orthoptera > Acrididae > Schistocerca > Schistocerca piceifrons. Next base: position 224,807,402 of record NC_060143.1, read on the forward strand.
AGTCCAATTTAAAGTTCTGTGACGTTTCAAAGTTATCTATTTAATCATTGACTTAAAAGTAGAAGACTGTGGTAATAAAGACAATTTGCTGTTACTTTTAAAAGTTACAAGTTCTTAAAACTGAGGCTTATAAAGTTTTGCTTAGTTAATGATCACAGTGCTGCCTGTTGTAAATTTTAAAAGGTGAGTCAGTTTCCTACAAATTTGTCAATATTGTGTCTCACTGCAGTAAAAGTCGTGAACTGCATTTGTGGAAAGTTATATAGTCATGTTTGCTAAGTGCTTGTCTCTCTTGTGAATTGGAAGTGCATATTAATAGTGTAACAGGAGCCACAGTTTGTCTATTGTGCTTGTGCTAGGCAACAAGTAACAGAAAGACCACTATCTATGAAAACAGTAACTTCTTTTACTCAGAGGACAGTGAGAAATAGTTTGCTAGTGAAATATTTTTTTTTTCAAGTCAGCTAGAAAAGTAATTGGTAAAAGTTTATGATTCTACAGCGAATATTAATAGTAATGTTATTGAGACCATTCAGTTTGAATAAGCCCTGAAGGTAATAGTTTGTATCGTTATTTGTTATATTTATGCAAATAGTGTGTTCTGTTCTGTGAGCTCCAACCTTAACGTGAACATATGCATGTGCCAGAGTTCATTGCACTCTCGTGTAACAAAAGTATAGGCTGTGTTTGCCCATTGAAGTTACTTATTTTCAGTTCTTGAACAAGAATGTTACTCATTCTTATGCCTAATTAGGCTGGCGACCGTTTTTATTATCATTTGGACAGTGTGGATAGGTAAAATATTATTTGTTACTGTTTAAATATTTACGTAATTTTGACTTTCACTTCCGATAAGCCACCTCCGTTGGGTACATCACGGTCAATACAACAAAATTCCTTTAAGAGGGTAACACAGCTCTGCTTCTCTATACTGCAATTGCTTTAATAAAAAAAAATTCATTATACGAACTGCCTCCAGCTTTGAGGTTATAGTGTAGCAGTAGTGAACGGTAGTGTTATAACTGCACCACTGATTCTGCGTATCAGGGACCCGACGGTTTGTTGGTAGCTTTACGAGGATATGTGGCATTATATGTCTACGCACAGCTCACATAATTCACGTAAACAACAGGCCGCTGACTTTTGCGCACGATGATGGCGTCCGGTAGCGACCCAGATGAGTTCCATAGGATTTACACCAGACGAATCTGATCGCCGATACATCAACGTGAGTTCACTCAAACCACTTAGCATGGTTCGGTCTCCGAGATACGGACAGTTATACTGCTGAAAGATGACGTCGTGCCGGCTGGAGTGGACGAGCGGTTCTAGGCGCTACAGTCTGGAACCGCGAGACCACTACGGTCGCAGGTTCGAATCCTGCCTCGGCCATTGATGTGTGTGATGTCCTTAGATTAGTTAGGATTAAGTAGTTCTAAGTTCTAGGGGACTGATGACCTCAGCAGTTGAGTCCCATAGTGCTCAGAGCCATTTGAACCATTTTTTTTGATGACGTCGGCGTCGGGGAAAACATAAAGCATGTGGTTCGTAGCCGTCCACCTAGTGTAGCAAGAACTAGAGATGGGGGATCCGCTCCTGAACTAATTCATAGAGTTGAATCTTTCAAAGGAGTGAACAATCAGTGATTCAGAAAAAAAGAACGGTAGCTCCAAACGTTTCCCACAGCAGAGAGAGAGAGAGAGAGAGAGAGAGAGAGAGAGTCGGAGTAGACCAGTGGGGCCTCTGCTGTTCAGAGCACACTGCACGCCACACAACACAGCCAGCGCCGGCCTCTACCCTGCTTCTGCCTTGGCTGCCTGCATTGTGCAGTGCCCCATTGGAGTTTGTGTTTCACACATGCCGTGCCCTCTCTGTGCTTCCTCTGCCGCGTGCAGTGTCTGGCGCACCTTAACTTAGCATAGCACTCCGTCGGCGATCGTTTCAGTTGCACGTCCTGCCCTCTGGGCAGTTGATGCGAGCAACAGGACAGAGAGCCTCCTAGCAGAGAACATAAGAACTACTTGCAATAACCTGCTCGCAAGAGAACGGACGATTTGCCTCCGAGCGGGTGAGTGGTGGCCATTCACCGCTCCCCCCACCCTCGGAACTCGCCCGCTCAACGCTCACCCCACCGTTCTCGACTCAAGCCAGAGCGTTGAGCAAAGCAACTCAGGTGTCACTCTGGTCTCTGCGTTCTTAGCTCGCGCAGTAATACAGCTCGCGGCTCGACCTGCTTGACTCAGCGCTTCTGCATCGGAGTTCGCCTCTACTGGATATTGTTCTTCATAGTAATACCGTTATGTATACATCATTTGTTTTTATTTTATTTTTATTTGTTTAAACTGATCAGATTAGGTTCCTGACGGCTCCTCTTACTATAGGATTTTTTATTATGGTCACTCGAATTTACACTTTAATTACGAGCGAACCGATAAACGTATAGCAAAAGTGATACACCAATATTTTCCTTGTTTTATTCTGCGGAAGGCTATATGCAGCACTTTGGTCTTACAGTCAAATTTATATATTTTTTTCTTATTGTAGTACGGGTTTTGCGATTTTAGGCGTCTTTGGAAGGAAATGTTCACTTTAAAAATATATGGCTTGCGATGTACTTGTACGACGTTAATGAAATTTTAATACATTATAGCCAAATATATTGTTAATGTAAATCTCAAGTTGCAACATTTTTCGATCACCCAAAAAACCGCGATAGTGCAAAATAAATCAGTAATCAAAAACTTTGTCATACCGTGGAAATTTCAATAAACAATACAAAATTCTTACTCATTATCTGTTTTACTTCAAAATAGGATTAAATAAGATCAAAGTACAGGTATAGTACTGGAATAAACCAAGTTTAAAGGGCAATGTGCCTTCCATTTATTTTCTGTTGTGAATGAGTGGTGAGTCATGAAAAAGAGCTAGTTCATTTCAGGGAGTGAACAGTTCTGATCCGATCTCTGAAAAGAACAGTTTTGCCCATCTCTAGCAAGAACGTGTTTCATCCGAAGAGCCAACACGTTTCCATTCATCGATGGTCGAATCCCGACGGTCCCATGAGAACTTCAGTGCTAACTGACGATGTCGTTGGGTCGACATGTCAGCGTGTAAGGTCGGTCTGCTGCGAAGCTCCATGTTCAACAATGTATAACGAACGGTGTGCTCCAAAACACTCGTGCACCATCATTGTGATATTTCAGCAGAGGTACCACAGATCGTCATCAACCCTACTTTCACAGCAGACATGCCTCCGAACTCCACGTTATGTGAAGAGCCATGGACGTTCGCCTAGCGGTTGCTTCACTGTCGTCTTACCTCTTTCCGTAGATGGTCATGACAGTAGCATATGAACATCTGACTAGCTTCACACTTACAGATACCCGTTCACGGGCTCTGCGTAATAATAATCTGCTCTTTGTCAAAGTCGCTTATCTCAATGGATTTCCCCATTTGCAGCCCATATCTTTGCTAGGGTTATCCCCTGTCGGTGTCTGCTCCGCTTAAATTATTTTGTCACAGCGTCATGTGCTCGTAACGTCACCAGGCGACGGGAAGGAGTTATAACATCCTGGATTGTCACTGTAAATAGGAATTACAGAGGAAAAGGATGAGACCTCTCAATATCTTTTATGTAGTCGCATAATTGAGGGTACCGCTAATTTGCTATGAAACGGTGTTGCAACACTATGCAGAAATAAATAAACATTTAGTTCACGATGAAAGAGCTAAAAATTGTAATGATCAACCGATGATTCGTGCGGAATTCATTGTTATGTATGTCAAGAAGCACTTTGGGTTAAATATGCAGGTATACAACAGGTGCAAAACGTAAATTTTATGAAGTCGAATGCATTATTACATCGTCAGCTCCAACAGCTTTTGATGGAATTGAAAGTGGTGTATGGAGATTTTTTATATTACTGCAAAGTACGTTAGTTAAGTATAAGGGCATTCCTGGAACGAGTTTTTGAATAAGACACGCTATTATGGAATTTATGAAGGAAAAGGAAAAGCATGTACGGAAATCAAAATACTCGGAATGAAATACAGACCTTGCTTCTTACATAGCTTTTGAAAAAGGCATTGCAAGATGAGAAGCAACTTCTTTCTCATTTCATGGTGGAGGTGCGTTTAAAAAGAAAATGGCTTTGTAGAAGGGACAACTTCTGACAAGGAACACCGTCCATTTACCTAATGTCACAGACGTTAAAGAAAAACGCGAATTCAGGACGATCCATTGAGGCGTCGAAAGAATTACGGGCATAGCTTTCTAAGCGTTTGAGGACCCTGCCAATCTTACATCTGTTTCTTAGCTGTTTCCGAGACCGTTTGTCGTTTCAGTTGAAAGCGCCTTTGTGCTTCTGCAGATGGAACTGTTCGATCAGAAATGTAATTCCAGTTTAAAAGAGAATTTCCTTTACCTTAAAACTGTCCAGGGGTTGTACGTTGTTTCCCTCTCGAAGGTTTTTTACGTTTACATAAAGAGACCGCAAACGTGTTATCAGTGTTTCGATCAACAGATGTGAGTGAAAATGTGTTTTACTTACATACATCTCTGGCATCAATGTGCTGGTATGTATTACAAGTTTAGACAACACACGACGATACTTACAATGGCCTCGATTCCCCGTTGTGTCATACTCCTTCAGTGGGAATCCAAGTAATGCTGTGGGCACTAGGTGATGAGCTTAGTAAACGACGGTATCAGGACGTACATAGCTGACATATGGAATTTTGTGTCGATCTGGGGAGCATGAAATACACTATTGCCCGTGATAAGCTGGGAATCCGTGTTCGAGTCCTAGGTAGGCAAAAATTTTCATATGGCACTATTGGGTAGTAGATCTACAGCTAGGACAGCTGATGTCAATTAATTCGCACCAAGATTTACAAATCTAGATAAATCACGATTACGTGGGAACCTGAGTGACTAAAATCTATGAAACTGTCTGCGTCTGTCCCTGTGCCGACGGTTTGTGACAGTCATAAACGTATTAACTCTTCATGACACAAAAATCAAAAAAATTAAATAATACAATGCATTGTTATGTTAATGGTGTGGGTTATTATGAAGCATGAAATAAAGCCACTTGTCGCCTCTGACGATTTCCCCGCGCAGACAGCGTGGCGTGGTAGAGGCAGGGAGTGTGCTCTAGTAGGAGAGGGCCTGGCATATGTGCGCGAGCATCGCACGCGTGCGGAGTTCATGGCTATCCCTGGCTTGTGGATGCTGCACACAAGACGCAGCGTCCCACTGCTTCAGTTTAATAGCGTACCATACGAATACGTGCTAAGATCAGGTACTTTTACAATCCGTCAGACTGTCTTTAGGCGTTGTAGTATTCAGAACGAGTGGTTTTTCTTGCCAGTACATTCATGTTTTATGGCAGTAAATTACTTGAGTCTAGTGGAGCCAGTCAGAAGTTTGAGGAATGGGTTTACATTGAACAGTAATCGATATGACGTAGAAAATTAACATAGCTGATGAGTAAACTGGGAAAATGTGAGGAAATGAAGAATAATAATTAGTAACACGGGTCAAGGTACTTTAAACAGGGTGTTACTAAAAGAGTTATGATTAAAAGAGTCAAAATGATCGAAGTTCACAATCGCCTGTGGACAGTAACAAGAAACATTCATCATTTGCGGATTTCATTTAACTCTTTCCATGGAGAATAACCCTTAATGATAGAAATCGTAGTCAAAATTGTGCTTTGACTATAGTGGTTAGTGTGAATATCACTGAAACTGTTGAGCATAGAATTCTTGTTTAATATGTAGTGATTATATTTACATACTTCGCTCAGTTTGAGCTGTCTCATACTATTGACTATTTGAGTAAAAGTAAATAACAATACAGGTGAGCTTAAACTAAAAACTGTGCATTTGATGATTACTAGGTACATGTTCAAAGTTGTTAACTGTCATTTTTTTAACTGTATGAAAATTAACATGTTGCACTCAAAGTTATTTAACAAACGGTCATAATGAGAAAGTGAATATTTTTTCGAGCAGTGCGCCAGGATCAAAGTTTTGCTAAGCTCAGAACGAAGCAGAGTAATTTCTTTGTTTACCTTGCATAGACCGTGCTCAGTGAGTCTGATACTTTCCGCGTCCACTAGAAAGACATCACACTTTTCTTCTCCAGAATTCCGTAACTTTCACATCATTTAGTGTTGTATTTGAAACATCTTCCTGAGTACAGGATTCGTCCATATTATGATACATTAGTAGGTGGCTAGATATCTGGACTGCTCCAGAGATGCACGTAACGAGCTCCTCACATCCGCGTGTTAAAGGATTTGCTCTGCATCTTGAGACTCCTGTCGTTAATGTATGAAGAGTTCTCTAAAGCAGTGTAGGGATGGCGGTAACTGCAGTTAATTCCTTCTCTTGGAGTGAAGCCTTCTTGCTTAGGAGCACTTTCTTGCCACAGGATAACACACCCAAAATGCTGCTTCCTGAATTTAAGGCGACGTATTAGAGGTGTATAATTGTATGTCGAGGGTTTTAGGTTTGCAGTCTACTTTTTCCATTCTGTTTCTCCTACACCTCTGCGTCTTATGGATGGAGGTGCAACACCAAGCAAAGGGTAGACTGGAGGCGGCAAAAATTCATCCCTTTGGCCATGCACTGGAACCAGTGGCATAGCGCTCGGCCTGACTGCACATTTCCCCCACCACCATAACCCACTGTCTGAGTGTGTGGAGGGGGAAGAGAGAAAACTACGACTGCGCCACACTGCGTATGATTTGATTTATATTTCACATTTCTCAACAACACAGATCGCAGAACAAACCAATCTTCAGCACTACTGAATTCTTTCTGGGACACTGAAGACATAGTACAAGTTTATACTTATACAAGATATAGACATACAGACAGACGCAGACAGTTTCACAGATTTTCACACTCAGGTTGCCATGTAATTATGACTTATTTACTTTCATAATCGAAAAATGACTTTCATACACATATGTTGATCGTATGTTGTAGCACATTTGCAAACAGATTATGGAAACTATACACGAGAAAAGCAAAATAGCTGTCCTGGAATGTTCTAATGTAAAGGAATTTGCCTTTAAAATGGTAATTACCTCGTAGGTAGATGATCTACAACTGCACATGCGCAGGGGCCCTTTCAACTTAAATCGCAAACAGTTTCGAAAACACATCTAAGATGTAAGATTGGCCATGTCGTCGAAACGTTTAGGAAAGTATCCTTGCAGTTCTTTAAATGTGGCAATCAGAGCTTCAAACCTAGCCTAGACCAGTGAGCGTTGGTAGCTCGACTGTATTTCTCAGAATGTGTCCCTTCTACAACACGATTTTCTTTCTAAACGCATCCCCATGAAATTAGAAAAAGTCGTTTCTCGCGCTGGGTTGCGTTGTCTTACTGTGAACAGTGTGCAGTCAAGTCCACTTAAAATACGAGGTCTGCAATCTATATTGGAGGTTCTATTTTTCTTTCCTGCGCTCCTTTCTGCCTTCATAAGTTCAACAATAGTAGAGTTTTAAATCGAAAATCGTTCTAGGCATGCCCTTGGCGTAACCAGAACACTTTACAGTAATACAGAAAATCTCCATACTCTTCGTTCCGATCCATCGAAAATTGTTGCAACTGACAGAGGAATAATGCTTGCGACTTCAGAACTGTTCCTATTCGTGTCACAAATTTCTTCACGTGCCCAATGCCTACGAATTTAGCACAAAGTACGTCTTGATGTAGAGGACAATGAATCCCATCTAACGGCCGTTGTAATTTTTTGCTCTTTGATTGCAACTAAATCTTCAAGTTCTTTCTCCATGGTAGAGCGATGTCGTTTTGTAGAAAATTTGCAATACCCAACGCTTATGCAGAATATACAGGGTTCGGCATTTAAAACTGTTCATCGGAATATTTGGCGAAATACACATCGGATTAAAAAAAAGTGGTAATAAACGTTGCTCGCCTCAAAGAGGGATATCCATTAACATAACGCTCGTCCCCCCTGCACCACCCTCGGGGGCGGGAGGGGGGTGCTTTTGAAATCTTAAATATAAACCTTCATTTTTAATTGCCGATTTGGATTCACCGTGAAAAAATATGCAACTTTTGTATGAAACATTTCTTTCGTTTAATAATAGATGGCGCTGTAATCGCCACACATGAACATGGGGTGACAATAATTGCAAAACAGTAATATCCCACAAAAATACACAACCGATTAGGAAAATCAAAGTACATTATTTGATATTTGGGAAAATGCTATCATGTGACACCATCTACCCTCCCGGAATGCAATCTTAGACTACATTTTGCGTTACCCAGGAACAATGACGTGGACATAGTAGCAGTGTGTTCCCTTCGCAGTTCTTGAATTTGATGAGTCTCCTTGCTCTCACTATCTCGGGGTGCTTGATTACTGTGATTTCCTATGCCTCTCACATATCTGGGTGCTTGATTACTGTGAGTCCCCTTGCCTCTCACAAGTGTTTCAGTGTAGCAAATGTTCGAAATGTTATCCATTGTTTTTAATGCACATTGCAACTCTGTGTCTGAATGACAATCCGACACTTATTTGTCTCTCTGCGCTAATGTTTGCATATTCATTGATAATTCGTTGTCGCATATCTTCGAGGGTTCTTGCTACATCCATTAAACTCTCTCTTTTTGCCATCCCCAAGGGCAAAAATCAGTAGAAGTCAAATCGGGTGAACGTGCGTGGGCCGGCCGCGGTGGTCTCGCGGTTCTAGGCGCGCAGTCCGGAACCGTGCGACTGCTACGGTCGCAGGTTCGAATCCTGCCTCGGGCATGGATGTGTGTGATGTCCTTAGGTTAGTTAGGTTTAAGTAGTTCTAAGTTCTAGGGGACTGATGACCACAGCAGTTGAGTCCCATAGTGCTCAGAGCCATTTGAATCATTTTTTGAACGTGCGTGACACGTTTGAGGACTTCCTCCAATCCATCAACGCGGACAGTTTCGATTCAAAACTTCTTGAGCTAGTCGTGGATAATGCACTGGGCATCCATTATGTTAGAAGAACATATCCAGTCACGTTAGAACTGGAACATTGTCCATTAGTGTGGGGAAAAAAACATTATCCACAATGTTGCTGTATATTTGACCAGTCAGATTACCTTCTATGAAGTGTGAGCCAGTCACCTGCTTACCTAAAATACCGCATCAAAAGATGACACTCCATGGGCATTGATGTCCGACTTGCCTTACCCATGGGGATTCTCCATGACCAATAATGCATATTATGTCGATTCACTTGACCACGAATCGTAAAATTAGATTTTTTGGAGAAAAGTATCTGTGAAATGAAATTGTCATTGACTGCCAGTTGTCCCTGTATCCAGTTGCATAAATTGAGGCAATTGTGAAAATTGTCGCCATGCAGTTCTTGATGCAGTGATAAATGAGAGGCATGCCATTTGTAAGCACGCAGTATGCATGGAATATTTCTTTATGAAATTCTTTAACCTCGTGCAGTTTGCCGAGAACTAGTGTGAAGACTTGCAGCAACCGCAACTAAAACATACACTGTGTTATGTTTAACATTTCCCATTTCAGTAAAGAGGTGGACAATATTGCGCAACGTCGTTGCAGACGGAACTTTTCTGTAGCGGAACAAGTAGCATACCTTCGACGAGCTTCGTCAACATTTCTATGAGCCTCGAAGTACGAGGCAATTGTATCGACCCTCTCTGCAATCGTTAACATCCTGGAACAACTGCGACGAGATGTGTACAGTACGAACCATGGTTTGTCACCGCATTTCCATCTTTACCGTTTAAAGCGTAATCTATCATGGATGGAAGAAATGTTTCACACAAAAGTTACATATTTTTTCACGGAGAAGTCAGATCTGCAATAAAAAATAGGGGTTCCTCTTTAAGATTTCAAACTCACCCCCTCCCGACCCCGCGAGTGGCGCATGGGAGTCGAGGGTTTTGTTAACAGCTGTTCCTCTTCGAGGCGAACAAAGTTTATTGCCACTTTTTTTTTTTAATCCGATGTGTGTTTCACCAATTATTCCGACAAACAGTTTTCAATGCCTCCCCCTGTATTTTGAGATTTCCCGTCCATGTCTTCTGTAATTCCGATCCATTTTTTTAAAGATTTGTGATAATAGATCGCTAGGCTGATTATTGTGTGCAAACATCCACTGGATCAGTGAACATCCTTCATACTACGAACAAACAGCGAAGGGTAAACAGAGCTCACACTACGATTCTGCCGAACTGAAGGGAGTCGGGCCGGACAAATGTCACACTGTACTACAAGAAATGTCACGCTGTAGTGGATACTTTCGAGCTGGATAGAGCGAAGCCGAGACTGGGGCCCGCACACTGCCCGCATACCCTTCAGGCGTGTACTTTTGTAGTTCATGGCCAGCCCTGGGTTAGACCTTCAGGACTGGTGTTGATCTGAGGCACCCCGTAAGTAAGCCTACAACGGAACAATGATAATGTGCGTGTCTGTAGTGTGTTATCGAGAGATGACTTGCTTATTTAGTAATTTCTTGTCAAAGAGTGACTGGAACAATAAATTCATGATTAAATTGTGTTACAGATAAAACAGATCTTTCATATACAATCTGAGCTTCTGTTTAACTTGTCATAAATTCTTATTTCTTTCTTCATTTGGGTCATCTATGAACCATGCACCAATTTCAATGCTTCCTTCTTTGTTGTTCTTTCTTTTTCCTTCCAGTATTCTTTCATCTTTTCACTATATATCCTTTTTCTCTCCTCGGACCATTTTGACCCCGTCTTCTTCTCCCTCTTGCCTTGGAATCCTTCCATTTTTTAGCACTTTCCTGTTGAAACGTCCTCATTCTGTTGCATATTTTTCACTTTTGTTGTTCCTTTCCAAATCTTTCCCAACTTCTGGTATCCATGCTATTGTAGACTTCTTGTCTCAAAGATATCAAAAAATCTGCTTGGTTAACCTGTTGCTGTTCATTCTGTATAAGTGTCCAAAGAAAAATCAGTCACCTCTTTCGTAGTGTTTCATTTATGTTTTCTATGTTGCGATAAACTTCTTCATTATCAAAATATCCACGGGTATGCTGCCGGTCTATAGTGTCCAACGGGCACAATATTTCGGCGATCATACATGTCGCCATCATCAGGTGAACTGACGGACTGAGCTCCTGTGAACGTCCCGGCACGGAGATCCGTACGCTATGGCTGCTCAGAGGGAACTGGGTTCGGTCGCGGCGGCGGCCGATTTAAATACCCTCCGCCCGCGGCGCGCTCCCTCCGCCGTCCGCGCCCCGCGCCACGGTCGCGCGGTGGAACAGATTGCGACGGCGTCTGAGATGACGTCGGTGTGATGGCTCTGTTCGCCGTGATCGTCACAACTATACGTTTGCTCGATTTACTCTTGATTAACCCGATCGCTGGTTCGCAAGCCTTGCTAAGATTATAGCCACAGTCACGGTTTATGAGGTCGTCATTGGTGCGAATTTCGATGGCCTCTCTAACAACGCTGTCCCAGTATCTCGACGTCAGTACCAGAATCCTCGTGCGGTCATACTCCATGGCGTGATTTTCTGACAAACAATGTTCAGCGACCGCCGACTTGCTCGGATACATCAGTCGAGTGTGCCTCTGGTGTTCACGGCATCGATCCTCGACGGTACGCATCGTCTGACCAATATACGACTTGCCACATTGACACGGAATCTGGTACACGCCGGCCTTCCTCAAACCGAGGTCTGCAGCAGCTAAGAGAATCAAGAAACGAGCCAGCCTCGCATTGGTACGTGAGTGAGTACAATTCACCCGCCGGAGCCTTGAGTTTATCTCACAAGAATTACTCAAACTACATTTGCAACTGGCTAGTAAGTTCACTTCTTGTTCCTGGGATTGGATTGATGGTGTCACCTGGGTGTCAGCTGATTCCGCCCATAAGAAGGCTACGGGACGTCAAACAGATAAGTTCTCACGTCTCCTTGAGAAACCATCTCTGCAGGTTCCGTGCAAAACTGTCATCAATTTGAGTGGCATGGTGTTGAGTGATGATGCGGTCTCGGTTTTGCCGAAAGGTCTCAACTTCGCTCCCACCCCCAAGTTCACTCCGGTCGCAGAAATTGTTAGTGCTGTTGAACAGGTTGCACCTCGACTTCCGCCAGAATCAGCCGAGGAAATACATCGGGAAACTTGTCGTGCGTTGACGAAATCCAAGCCGATGGAGTCAAATATCAGCAGTAAAGAGAGGGCGGCCATTCGTGATCTGAGGGAGCGCTCTGAAATTGTTGTCTTACCGGCTGACAAAGGCAATGCTACAGTTGTTGTCTCCCATAAGGACTACACTGATAAGATGCAGAGCCTGCTAAATGACGATTCCTACCGGAAGATCAGCGTTGACCCTACAAAGAAGGTGGAGAACAAGACGAGGGCGCTTCTCAAGGACGCAGATTTACCGGAGGGTGACGCTAAGAAATTGTTACCCCAAGGTCCGGTACCGCCTAGACTATATGGACTACCGAAGGTTCACAAAGAGGGGGTACCATTACGCCCCATTGTCAGCAACATCAGGGCACCTACATATACTCATGGAAATTGAAATAAGAACACCGTGAATTCATTGTCCCAGGAAGGGGAAACTTTATTGACACATTCCTGGGGTCAGATACATCACATGATCACACTGACAGAACCACAGGCACATAGACACAGGCAACAGAGCATGCACAATGTCGGCACTAGTACAGTGTATATCCACCTTTCGCAGCAATGCAGGCTGCTATTCTCCCATGGAGACGATCGTAGAGATGCTGGATGTAGTCCTGTGGAACGGCTTGCCATGCCATTTCCACCTGGCGCCTCAGTTGGACCAGCGTTCGTGCTGGACGTGCAGACCGCGTGAGACGACGCTTCATCCAGTCCCAAACATGCTCAGTGGGGGACAGATCCGGAGATCTTGCTGGCCAGGGTAGTTGCCTTACACCTTCTAGAGCACGTTGGATGGCACGGGATACATGCGGACGTGCATTGTCCTGTTGGAACAACAAGTTCCCTTGCCGGTCTAGGAATGGTAGAACGATGGGTTCGATGACGGTTTGGATGTACCGTGCACTATTCAGTGTCCCCTCGACGATCACCAGTGGTGTACGGCCAGTGTAGGAGTTCGCTCCCCACACCATGATGCCGGGTGTTGGCCCTGTGTGCCTCGGTTGTATGCAGTCCTGATTGTGGCGCTCACCTGCACGGCGCCAAACACGCATACGACCATCATTGGCACCAAGGCAGAAGCGACTCTCATCGCTGAAGACGACACGTCTCCATTCGTCCCTCCATTCACGCCTGTCGCGACACCACTGGAGGCGGGCTGCACGATGTTGGGGCGTGAGCGGAAGACGGCCTAACGGTGTGCGGGACCGTAGCCCAGCTTCATGGAGACGGTTGCGAATGGTCCTCGCCGATACCCCAGGAGCAACAGTGTCCCTAATTTGCTGGGAAGTGGCGGTGCGGTCCCCTACGGCACTGTGTAGGATCCTACGGTCTTGGCGTGCATCCGTGCGTCGCTGCGGTCCGGTCCCAGGTCGACGGGCACGTGCACCTTCCGCCGACCACTGGCGACAACATCGATGTACTGTGGAGACCTCACGCCCCACGTGTTGAGCAATTCGGCGGTACGTCCACCCGGCCTCCCGCATGCCCACTATACGCCCTCGCTCAAAGTCCGTCAGCTGCACATACGGTTCACGTCCACGCTGTCGCGGCATGCTACCAGTGTTAAAGACTGCGATGGAGCTCCGTATGCCACGGTAAACTGGCTGACACTGACGGCGGCGGTGCACAAATGCTGCGCAGCTAGCGCCATTAGACGGCCAACACCGCGGTTCCTGGTGTGTCCGCTGTGCCGTGCGTGTGATCATTGCTTGTACAGCCCTCTCGCAGTGTCCGGAGCAAGTATGGTGGGTCTGACACACCGGTGTCAATGTGTTCTTTTTTCCATTTCCAGGAGTGTATTTGTTGGCCAAATACCTGACGGGAATATTAAGTCCTTATGTGGGTAAATGCCCTCATCACATCCGTAATTCCGTGGATTTTGTTAAACGCCTTGATAGCTTCAGGTTGGATGAGTCAGATATCATGGTGAGTTTTGACGTCGTTTCCTTGTTTACGAGGGTACCCCTGCGAGAGTCACTAGAATTGATTAGTCAGAAGTTTGACGAGAAGACCACTGAACTTTTTAGGCATGTCTTGACTTCCACGTATTTTCTTTTTAATGGAGAATACTACGAACAAACGGAGGGAGTCGCCATGGGTAGCCCACTCTCACCGGTGGTAGCGAATTTGTACATGGAGAACTTCGAGGAGGAAGCCCTGTCGTCATCCGTACGGAAACCTACTTGCTTTTTCCGTTACGTGGACGACACGTTCGTCATCTGGCCTCATAGTATGGATAAACTCCTTCACTTCCTTCCAAATCTAAACTCCATACACCCCAACATCAAATTCACTATGGAGACTGAAACGGAGGGTAAATTACCTTTCCTTGACGTCTTGGTCAAGAGAAGGGCTGACGGCACCCTAGGTCATGGGGTGTATCGGAAGACTACGCACACTGAGCTGTATTTGCACGCAGACAGCTGCCACCACCCTTCACAGAGGAATGGGGTACTTAAAACTCTAGTACATAGGGCGCGCACTATCTCTGACGCAGAGAGTGTACCCCAGGAATTGGAACATGTGAGAACTGTATTTCGAAAAAATGGGTACTCTGAGTGGCAGATTCAACGTGCTCTCCGCCCAACCACTGCAGCACAACCTGTTGACATGGATGAAGTCACGAGGGAGGAGGTAGGCACTGTATTTATTCCATACACAGGCGCACTCTCGGGGAAAATCTCCCGCATTCTGAAGAAACACCGGGTCGGAACTGTGTTTTGTCCTCCAAATAAAACTCGTGCACTGGTGGGGAGCGCCAAAGATGACCTTGGTTTGAGGAAGGCCGGTGTGTACCAGATTCCGTGTCAATGTGGCAATCGTATATTGGTATGACGATGCGTACCGTCGAGGATCGATGCCGTGAACACCAGAGGCACACTCGACTGATGAATCCGAGCAAGTCGGCGGTCGCTGAACATTGTTTGTCGGAAAATCACGCTATGGAGTATGACCGCACGAGGATTCTGGTATGACGTCGAGATACTGGGACAGCGTTGTTAGAGAGGCCATCGAAATTCGCACCAATGACGACCTCATAAACCGTGACTGTGGCTATAATCTTAGCAAGGCTTGGGAACCAGCGATCGGGTTAATCAAGAGTAAATCGAGCAAACGTATAGTTGTGACGACCATGGCGGACAGAGCCATCACACCGACGTCATCTCAGACGCCGTCGCAATCTGTTCCACCGCGCGACCGTGGCGCGGGGCGCGGACGGCGGAGGGAGCGCGCCGCGGGCGAAGTGTATTTAAATCGGCCACCTCCCGACCGAACCCAGTTCCCTCTGAGCAGCCATAGCGTACGGATCTCCGTGCCGGCACATTCACAGGAGCTCAGTCCGTCAGTTCACCTGATGATGGCGACATGTATGATCGCCGAAATATTGTGCCCGTTGGACACTATAGACCGGCAGCATACCCGTGGATATTTTGATTATCAAATACGCCCGGAGAAACTCAAGAATCACAACTTCTTCATTGCTTCTTAATTTCCACACCTCTGTATCTTTTGGTGTTCCAAGTATTTTTCGAATGATTTTTCTTTCTAGGACTTCCAGCTTGTGTAATCTGTAGTTCAGTACTAAACATTCACTCTCATAAAGACATTCTGGTTTTACTACAGTGTTGTAGAGCTGTATCTTCAAATTTTTAGACAGACACCTTTTGTTGTAGAAATTCCTTGTTATTCAATAAGCTCTCTCCCTTTTATGTACTTTTTCTTCTATAGTGAATTTTTCTAAGCCATTTTCTAGGATAATTTCTCCCAAATATTTAAATTTATTTACCCTCTTTGTCCGTCCAATATCTGCTGCTAGGGATTCCAGAGCATTTTTTATATATCTCATAAATTTTGTTTTTCTACAGATATTCTTAAACCTGCATTGTTGGCTATTTCTTCTAAGAAATTGATTTGTATTCCAGCATTTGTTAGGTTTTCAGAAAGAATGGCAAAATTATCCTCAAATGCTAAACAGTGAATTTCAATACCTTTGTTTTTAGTTCCCAGTCTGATTGGTGATAGCTTCTCTTCTTTTAGTTTTTGTTTCCATTCTCTTACTATTTTCTCTAGTATGCAGTTAAAGAGGAGTGGAGACAGGGCATCACCTTGCCTTACTCCTGTTTTTTATGTTGAATGCCTTCGATGTTTCACCCTGAATCTTCACTTTTGATTTGGTGTCTGTGGGTGTTTCACAAATAAGGTTTGCTAATTTAGATTTGATGCCAATCTCTGATCACTTTATCTAGTGTTTCCCTATCAACTGAGTCAAATGCCTTTTTAAAATCTATAAATGTTACAACTATATCTTTGGAGTTTGTAAGTCTGTGATGAATTATGGACTTAAGGTTGAAAATCTGTTCTGAGCAAGATCTGTCCTTTCTAAATCCACTCTGATGCTCTCCCAATTGGCTATCAAGTGTTTAGTAGTATTGTTGAAAATATTTTATAACCCACTGGCAACAAAAATATACCCTTTGTAGTTATTTACATTTTGCTCATCACCTTTCTTGTGCAGTGGATGGATGAGAGCCACTTTCGAGTCTTCTGGTATCTTTTCAGTTTCCTACATTTCTTCAACCATGAGCTGAAAGTTAGTTACAATTTTTGGTTGAGACCATTTAATAAGTTCAGCTGTAGTTGAGTCTTCTCCACTGGCTTTGTTGTTTTTCTTTCAAGGTACTTATTGCTTTTTTAATTTCTTCAGCCATAGGTGGTGGATCTGCTTCTGTATTTTCATAAAGATCTGGGAATTCTAACTGACAGATTGGTTCTTCACAGTTCAATAATTTTTCAGAGTACTTTCCTAGTATTTCACAATTCTGGCTGTTGCTTAGACCTACTTTAACATTTTCATCTGTGAAGCAAATACTTGGAGCTCGGTAGCCCTTTAGGTGACTTTTAAACATCTGATAGAAATTCTGGGAGGTTTTTTTTTTTTTTTTTTTTTTTTTTTTTTTTTTTTTTTTTTTTTTTTTTTTTACGAAGTTCATCTGTATGTCAAGAAGTTGTGACTTCTGAAAAGATCTTTTAGCACTCTTTATTATTGTTGCTGTTTCTTTCCTTTGCATTCTAAATGCATCAAAGTGTCCAGGCTTCCCAGAAGATTACCATTTCTTCCACTGCTTTGTTCTTTCCGTAACTGCTTCTTCGCAAATTTCATGCCACCAGATTTTCTTCTTCATTTTTGTTGTTCCAAATACATTTTTCGCTGCCCTGTTGATTTCTTTCGATATTTCTTTCCATTTCCCCGATTTGGTTCCTTTAATTTCTTTCTGAAATTTTTTTGTTACGTCTTTGGTGATGTTGATCCTGTCTGTACTATATTTAATTAATATTTGTGGGCTCTTTTGGTTTTTGTTGTTGAGAGGTTTCAGTTTAATCTTAGTCAGGTAATGATGAGAATCAAATTCCCTGTTTCTTGCTACTTTTACATTCATGATTTCTTTAAAATTGCATTTAGAAATAGCCACATGATCTAACTGGAACTCCCCTAGCATTGGATTCCGAGAGGTCCATGTTTTTGCCTTTCTTGGTAATTTTTTGAAGAAGGTTGACATTACCTTCAACTGAAATATTCTACAAAGACTGATTAGCCTTGTGCCATTGTTGTTTGTTCTTCTATGAGCTGGATAATATCCTAGTATTTTTCGAAACGATTTTTCCCTCCCTATTTGTGCATTAAAATTCCCCGTTAGTATAACAACATTTGATTTAGGAATTTCTGATCTTTCTTCTTCTAGAACTTCCCAGAACGTTTCTACTTTACTTGGATTTTTCTTATTATTATCATTGATTGGAGCGTGATAATTAACAAAGGTATACAGGTAATTTTTGCATTTAACTGCGAGAAGAGATAGTCTTTTTGAACTGGATTTGAATTCTGTAATGTTATTTACTAAATTTTTATGAACATAGAAAGCGGAACCAATTATTGGCATGCCTTTCATGGTTTTTATTGCTCGTTTACCATTAAAAATTCAATGGTTTTTTGTTTCTGTAACATTTTCATCCAAAAATCGTGTTTCTTGAACTGCTAAAATTTGTATTTCATGCTTATCTAAGAGAATTTCAAGTTCTTTCTGTTGACCAATTTTTAGTAATGTGTTTACGTGCAAAGTGTCTGCAAAGAATTTCCTTTTGAACTTGAGTTTGAAAGGATACCAAGGATGCTCCGACTCATCCTTAATGCAGATGTGGGGACTCCCCAGAACCCTTGGTCCTCATGCATTGCATAAAGCAATGGTGGATTCCTCTTTCGAGGTACCACCTGGGGTAGTGCTTACTTCTAGCGGACTTTCCATTCTGCAATTGAATTTGTACATTGTACATGGTAGGAAATAAATTCCAAGGTAATATCGGATTGTTAGTCCGAAAGGATTATTTTTCATGGTTTTCTCCATTACGTTCTTCCGCTCTCTCTGCCGTTGGGAGTTAGAATTCCTCTTCCGCCTTTGAGACCGTTAACCGGGCTTCACCTGTAGCCCTAGGCAGGGGCCCTCACAGGGTGCTACCATCCTGAGCCAGATAGACCCAGGTTTTTTTTAAGAGGTGTTACTCCTCCCCTTCCTCTTTCCTTGTCGCTTGCGAGATGAGGCCCCGGGCTTGGGACCGCCAGTGGCATAAATTATTATTATGAAAATATAACATCATGTGTAAGGAAGAAGGAAGCCATTAGGCGTGATAGAGGGCAGCTTTTCCTCTTGTTGCCATGTGGAGGACGCCTTTTCTACAAGGGAAAGGGCGAAGAAGGAAGACCAGCAGATAGTGTTGAGATATAGATTACTGGTGGCCTGGCCCCGTTTCGTTTTGAGGAATACCTTTTACGTGGAAAAAGGAGTTTACCGAAGACAGAATGAACAGCAGGGAGTGGCCAATTAGCAATCAGTGTTAGTGAGACGTCGTGTTCTGGTGTATTCTGCAAGACATCAATATTTTGTGCTAATATAGACGCATATCATTCGAAGACAACGTTTATTCATGCTTCTGCATTAAGAAGTCGTATTTCGTAATCATTAGCCGTGGGTGCAACATTTACAAATCGAAATTATAGTCTTGCACCGTTTCTGCAATTCTATTTCAAGCAGGCTTAATAAAGGCCGCCATTACGACGCCATTACTGTAACATCTTAACCAGAGACGTGAAGAATTTTCAGCCTGCACCGTAGCCTCAAGTGCACTGCTCAGAACAATGTAAGCTACAACCCGTTTATTTGTTGTGTTAGAAAGAGGAGAACCAGACTTGATTCAGCACTTAATGTGAACAAGTGTATTCTTGGTCAATATAGAGAAATTAATTTCTAAGGCCTGAGAAAGTTTAATTTCAAGCATCCATTTCAATTTCACAATATTGTTGTCAGTTCATTGAGACACAGTATCATCTTAGATTGGTTCATTGGTATAGTTATTAAGTAAAATTTGTTTGCTTAAAATCATTTTCTTGAAGTTTCCAGAGTATAATAACTTCGTAAAAATCAAAAATATTAACTTTAAATGCTTTTTGAGAAGAGTTAAAGTAACCAAAGGACATCGATAACTATCTTGTCAGTTTCACTCTGGCTCTCAAAGGTAAGTTCTAAAGATAATAGAACTCAAGTTAAATTACTCTTTGAAGCTGCATGATCAGATTTAACTTTCTAAATTCGTTTCACCCTCCCAAAACTGGTGGTCCGTACTCTCCCACAGAAAAACAGAGTTCCAACATAATTGACGGGAGAACTGGCATGCTTGTGCTCTAACGACACCACATTTCAATCGAATTTTTGTAATTTTTTGTGCTTTTAGCATGTAAAGTTAAGAACTCAATTATCACTCTCCCAAAACATTTCGATGTTACTCTCAAAAATTTTCGAAAAAATCGAATTTGGAATTTTCCGAGTGTCTTTAATTCACATGCGACGAGGGTAAATCAATTTGTCTCCCGGCCAATGCAAATTTTGAACATAATTGCATGTTCTACGAGCACTTCCTTGAAACATAAAATACACAACTGTGAAAAAATAGAGGGAAACTTGGTAGTGTTCGACTCAGGTAAATGCTGGATTACTGATTCAAGTATATTTTTTGCATTAATTTTTTCGTTTCTTTTTCCATTCATTTCTAGTATATTCGCAATGTACACACAATATTCGTCAAATATATGCTAATTATCAGATATTTAACTCCCATTTGTTTTTAGGAAAAATGCGTGTCATTTTATATCTAATTACATACTGCGTGCGAAATTGCAGCTTTCATTGGAAAAATAAATTCTAATTTAACGTTCTTTTACAAAAAGCTTATTAATACAGCTACACTATCTATTCGGTTTCTGTCATTGTTTTATTATACCATAAATGTGGTCTCACAAGAGCCGTGATAAGCATCGTAAAAACATGGAAAAAATAAATATCACGCCATCGAGCACACTGGACAAATGTTGCATTTTTACCGCGTTTGCCCTCAACTCACATACAATTTTCATAAATCGGTAGTTAAATATATGTTGATTGCAATAGATTTGATGACCTCCGTAATTATTTCACCTGAACGGAAAATAAGCAAAAAAGTAATGATCGAAATTCGACTCGAACCAGCGATCCGGCGAATATCAGTCTCGGGTGGTTCCGACATTTTTTACATGTTTATGTATTTTACACTTAACGGAAATGCTGCTAGAACATCCACCTATCTTTAAAAATTTTCGTCGCCCAGGAATGGATCAATGGTCACCAGCGTGACAAGCAAGCATTCTATCACAGGGCTAAACGACCCAGCGACTAATTATCTTAACTTCAAATGAATTAAACAGACTAAGAAAATTGAAAAGCCGATTCGATAGAAAAATTTTGTGGTTGCGTCGAAATGCTTTGGTATTAATATTCCAGGTCTGAACTCGCCCGCGATAGGTATAAAATCAAAAAATTATGATATCTGTGTGATCTCTTTGTAAGATTCTTTTTCAGACGGCGAGGAATTTAATATGTTTCGAAGAGGGTAAGTCTCATTCGTTGTATTAGTAGGAAAATTTACAGTACTACAACGAAACTATTTATCTGAAAAAAAGTTACGTTCTGAATATTAAGTGACTGACATAACATTGTAGAATGTCATTATCAGTTTCGACAATCCAGTGATCATGTGCAGTAGATAAAAAGAGGAAACAACGATTGTGTAAACTATAAAATCTACCAACCAACTGTCTACGTAACGATAAAAAAGAATAGTATGATACCTAAAGGCACATGCTGCAAGTGATTTCCATTATGCTGTCAACAATAATTAAGGCAATCGTAGGCTGACAAACGCCATTTAAACCCAAGTACACTGAAGGAAACAAAATCCAACACCAGGAAGGAGTTGTACGAGACAAAATAAAGATGGTAAGTGTGTTTCTACATCTGAAAGATGAAGTTTATAAGAGCAGCGTTAATAGCGCCTGATAAGTAAGCACGGCAGGCTTGCTTTTAAATACGCGCTGCAACGATCGCGAGCGTTAGTTACGTTTGAGATTGGACATATTGAGGTGGTGGCAGTCAAGAATACCTTTCAGACTTCGAAAACGCCATTATCAACAGCTCACCGAGTTTGAGCGAGATCTTGTAATAGGACTACGAGGAGGAGGATGTTCCTCCTGCCATATTGTAGAAAGATTTGGCAGGACTGTGGTCACTGTACAAGATTGCTGGCAGCAATCAACCTGCTAACAAGCTGTCTGCGCCTAGCTACGCTGGAAATATACCTGGAGTTATGGTCTGGAGTGCCATTTCATAAGGCATCAGATGCGTTCTTGTGGTTATCCCACACGCCCTGACTGCAAATCTGTACATCAGTCTGGTGATTCGACCTGCTTTGCTGCCATTCATGAACAGCATTCATGGGGGTGTTTTCCAACAGGATAACGCTCGCCCAATACAGCTGTTGTAACCCAAAATCCTCTACAGAATGTCTGATATTGCCTCCGTCTGCTCGATCACCACATGTCTCCAATCGAGCAAGTATAGGACATCATCGGATGACAACTTCAGCGCTATCCACAACCAGCACTAACTATACTTGTACTGACCAACCAAGTGCAACAGGCATGGAACTCCATCTCACAAACAGACACCCGGCACCTGTACGAAGTAATGCATGCACGTTTGCATGCTTGTATTCAACATTCTGTCGGTTACACCGGTTGTTAATGTACCAACATTTTACATTTTGCAATGGCTTTTCTCACTGTTACATAAATCTGTGGATCTTGCTACATTAACCACTTAAATATGTGTTGTAGACAATCGTAATTCCGAAGGTTCATTAAATAATTATTGTGAAGTGCTGGGATTGCTTTATCTGTTAGTGTATTAGATGAGAAGAAAGAGAATAAATACGGACGATCTGAACTTTATAAGGTTTCATTTCACGACTGTGGTATGAAATACATATATATATATATCATATGTGTACAACATTTAATATAGATCTAAAGAACACTCCTAGTAACGAAACTATTTTGGCAGCTCAATTTTCTGAGGCGAATTGCTTTGGCTCTATTCAAGAAGAGTCAAAAATTTTATATGTTAAATGTAATTCACTTAGACATATTTTATGGAGATGGTGTTGCGCAGCTTTAATGAATGTTAAGATCTGAATTTATGCAGCGCACAGCTGTAACGGTATATTTGTTTAGAGACGGTTAATTTTAGTCTAGGATGAGGCCATCAAGGTCTTGTTGAAAGAATTTGTTCCAATTTTTAATTGCCTCAGATTTACGCACTCGTACGTATTATGTAAATTAAGGGTAGAGGTGAGGATGAAATGGATCGAACTCATGATGTCATACATACACTTTTATGTGGTTGGCGACGTGAAGCATTCTGTTGTTAGTTTCCTCCTCGTTTCACTCACTGGTAGTTATAAATAGGCGCGTCAGTGTAAGCAGGTTATGTTTATCAGCCGCTCAAGCTTTTTTTTATCTGAAGATGGAATAATACAGTCGAAACAGTTCATTATAAAAGTTCGTGCAAATTCACGAGCCGAGCAGTTTATGGGCTCTTCGCAAAAACGTTACTCACAAGTGTCAACTTTGCTTGCGAGCCGGTCTTAAGCTGTTCAGCACGAGTCACCAGCTGTCGGTCTCTACTCGTGAGCAAATTGTTCGCAGGTGAACATGCCTCTTAAGATGAGTAGAAAAACGTGGAATGTGTTTTGGTTCAAATGGTTCAAATGGCTCTGAGTACTATGGGACCCAACTGCTGTGGTCATCAGTCCCCTAGAACTTAGAACTAGTTAAACCTAACTAACCTAAGGACATCACTCACATCCATGCCCGAGGCAGGATTCGAACGTGCGACCGTAGCAGCAGCGCGGCTCCGGACTGGAGCACCTAGAACCGCACGACCGTCGCGGCCGGCGAATGTGTTTTGTTCATACACTTCAGTTCGTCTACGGCGCTGGAATCTCGCTCGTTCACCCTTTGCTTCATACAGCCCTGCACGTACACTTTTGCTCTATCGCTTTGACAACTCTTATTTCCAATCGCCCCCAGCTGTTGCACGCACCTTGACGCAAAGTAGACTATGTCCACGAATCACATCACGTCAGATCGCTTTCTAAACTGGAGGACCTGATACTATATTCTCACACATTGTCTATTGTACGTCCATCGAAACTTCCAGATCAACTTGCTAAGTTCTGTCGGCGGTTTGTGAAGTAAACGGTACTGCGTCATCTGGACCACTGTTTTTTTATCCTTTTATACTGTATGATAACTGATTTAGCCTGTCTAGGCATGCGTCCTCACAGAAAACACGCCATTCTTTTCGCCGTTGTGCTCTTCAGTTGGAAGACTGGCTTCGTGCTATTCTCCAAGCTAGTTCTCGACAAACTTCCTTTTCTCTGCATAATATTTGCTACCTATATCCATTTGAACATGTTCACTGGAGTCAAGCTTCGACCTCCCAAGTTTTCGTTCCGAAACAGAACTTACAGTCCTTCGATGTCTTAAGATGTGTCCTACCAACCTATCACTTCATTTAATGGGTGTGCCATAATTTCTTTTCCTCTCCATTTTGATTCAGTAGCTGTTATTAGTTACCCATCCACCTTGTATCATACAGCTGCAAAATCTGTTCTCTTCTTGCATGTAATGTTTACCGTCCATGTTATACTTCAGAAATTCCTCGTCAGTACGCTAAGCAGCCAACGTGTAACGAAGTTTTATTTCGACAATCCTGCATAAGTGTGCAGTTATTATTCTACACTGCGGTCCGGCGTTCTTTGCTTACTCTAGCCGGAAATGATAAGAAAAGTTCACATATTTTGCTGGCTGTAGTAGTACTTTAAACATACAATTATTGTATAACGATATTTGCGTTTTAAATTCAAAGCTTACAATGTTCTGTTTTTGTTTTTCCAACGTAGTTCTAACAAGAAACTCTCTGAAACCCATTTTCAAACTCAATTGCGAGATCAAATAAAACGTGAGGAACTTATATTTCGCTCTGGGATATTCTGTAGCATTGTAGCAACAGCGAATGTACGTTGTCTGGGTCATACCGCTAGTCAGGGCTGCTGCTTCCATTAGAGTTTTTTAATTTGCTCCTTCATCTCCAACTATTATAGCTTTAATTATGAACTTTTCCACATGAATCACAATCTCGTTTCATTAATTGTTATCTCGAATGTAATTGTGGGTTTACGTGTCTACTAATTAAATTCGCTAAAGTTAATATGTGTAACTCGGTTTCCGTAATTGAGGGAGAGAGGGATGTTGCAACGGAAAATTTTATGTGTATGTGTGTGTTTATTTATTTCAGATTTGCATGCGCTGCAAAAAACCTTTTTACTACGGATGGAGAATATCATACTAGGGGGATGACTTTTTTTCACGTATCCTTCTGGTGAAGGTTACACCTTCTATGCACCATGAGACTGTGTTCATAATTTACTTGTTTCTCATTTTTTTGTCGTGTTCTCCTCGAATATGTGCAGCTGGCTTCAACAAAAATTTGCAGCCTAATTTGTCTCCTCTGTGATACGACTTTAGCGCTAATAATTGTGACTGTTGGTAACCATGAATCAGCGATAAAATCACGTGGTAATGTAGACATCAAGAAGCTGCTAATTTTCGTAGAATATAAATATTTCAGTGCTCGTTTGAATTTTAATTGTAGATAGATTTCACGATGTCAGGAAAATATTTTATTTTTGTGCTGCGGAAATGTAAATATTATTATTTTATTTAGTGGGGTAGCAATGCCTTCTGCCATAAACAAGGGAAGCCTTTCATTACTGTGGCGAATGACTGACTGATCAGTTAGTACAGAATTTACATTACCCAGAGTGATAAAAATAGATTTGTTATGATTAGTAGCAGAAAGAAAAAAGACAACCTGCCGAATGAAAATAAATTGAACATGATGAAAAAGAAAAATAATTTTAAGAATTATGAAACAAAAACCAAGATCAACAAGGAATGTGATACGTGACTAGAAGCTGGTTAAATACAGTTTCCTTAATAATAGCAACTATCAAAAAAGTGGAAATTTGATTCATCTCAAAAGTTGCTATTCAGAGTATACGAGGGCTGCTTAAAAAGTATTTGACTTTTGTTTATAAAGTCAATTTTTATTCGAATACAGTTATTTGACACTAGTCAACTTCAAAGTAGCATCCTTTAGTTTCTACACACATCCCTCGACGCTTATGCCGGTACTGACAGCATCGTTGGGAAGCCTGTTTTAGTATGGTGTGCAGCTGCTTAGTCAAATGCTGTAAGATGTCTTCCCTGTATTGAAAAAATGGTTCCTTTCTGAGACCTTGTCAGTTAAGGGAAAAGCTGGAAGTAATTGGGTACAAAGTCAGGTGAATAGGGAGGCTTAAAAACCACAGCCGTGTTGTGTTTGTCCAAAAAACTCTGAATTATTTGAGAACGATGAGCGAGTACATCATCGTGTTGAAGGTGACTGTCCACAAGTCCGACCGTTTGCGTCTCACTGTTTCACGAAGGTGACGCAGAACCTCTTGGTAGAACTCTTTATTGACATTAGTATCTTCTGGCGTGTATTCGTGACGGAACACGCGACTTGAGTCATAAAAGACGGTCTGGCATGACTTTCACATTGCGACGTACCTGCCTCACTTTTTTGTGACTCGGAGATGATACTTCATGACTGGAACTTTGTTTCTCGATCGTACCCATAAACCCAGGAGTCATCACCAGTGACCATTGTGTTAAGAAACTTGGGATTACTGCTCACAGTATCCAACAGGTCCTGTGCGATCTCCGAACGAAGTTGCTTCTGTTCACTTGTTGGCAACTTTGGCACCAGTTTTGCTGAGATCGTCATAAGGCCCAAATGTTCCGTTAAAATAGAATGAATGGACCCATTTCTAATTTTAACCTCGTCTGCAAGTTCTCTGATTGTGATTCGTCTGTTCTGCATCGCCAGGGTCCTTTCGTGACCAATAACAACCTCATTTGCGGATCTTGAGGGCTTAGGTGAACGTGCTTCACTCTTCATTTACGAGTGACTAACTCGGAAGCGGTTGTACCACTAGTTTAGCTGTGTAGTACCCGATTCTCCGTCCCCAAACACTTGTCGAACTTTGCAGATTGTTCCAACTTGAGAATCGCCGAGCTTAAACGAAATTTGATGCGATAATGTTATTCGACTATTTCTGTCTTTTTGCCCACAACACAAAATCAGCAGACTACTGCTTGCAGGTGCTCACTTCTCAACGGCCAGCTGGCGACTGCAGTAGCGAAAAAAGAATCAGTCACGCATGCTACGTATGCCTTCAAACATAGAGAGCACGTGCGTCTCGATACGGCTCTTTGTTTAAACAAAAAGAAAAGTGGGATGGGTTTCCAACAGCCCTCGCGTACTTGTTCAAAGTGAAAATTGACACGGGTGAAGGTACCCGGTAATACAAGCAAAGACGCTTCAGTAAATGGGTCGTCAAATGAGCCATTTGCTAGAAGACTTAGAAAGTGTAGTTACGGGGTTTCTATAACATTGGTATGAAAGATTCTCCTAGTTAGTAAAACCCACTAGAAATGGAAATTTTCGATTGAGCCCTCATCTTAATCTACTCTATGGTAACAAGAAAAACAGTACCGCGTACGCACGAAACATTACAATTTACTGCATTCACGTACGTGTTAGATGAGGTGTTTCTCATGTAGTCCACACAGCCGGATGTAATATTGCGCTCCTCCCTGAAGAGAGTTACAAATTGTTTCAAATACCCTACAATAATTTCGTAAATCTTGACAAAGCTTTAAAGTTCGCTGCTTAAGTTCTTCTACCGTGTACATTTCACCTTTAAGAACGCCGCCAACAGGTGATTTTCGAGTGGCAGGAACATAGGCTGCTCGGCTTCTCCATCTTGGACCATACTGGCGCATTAAATGCCGTCTTACAAGAGCAGCAAAGTACGCGGGTGCACCATCACTTATTTTTCTATTTTGCGCTCCAATGGGCACTTAGACATTAGTGACACCATTCTCCGAGAGAATAGGCACTACAATTGTAAAATGTTAGAATAGGCCTCGGAAGGCCAACGGTATCGACCGATCGCTGTTTCATCCTCAGTCTATTAGCGTCATTGGATGCGGGTGTGGAGGAACTTTCAGTCCGCACACTACTCTCTCGTTAAGTAGTACCTCGACTGGCATCACGATGTTGAGTGCACACCAGTAGATGAACGACCAGGAACATTATTAACACCACTATGTCCCCTAACAATTGCTACAGTAAACCAACAATTACCGTGAAAAAGTATCGTTAAGATCTAAAATTAAAATCACATCCTACATAAACTACAGTACCATCAAAAATTGCATGAGAAGTAACAGATTTAACGGGTATTTTATTCTTCTTATCAGCAGCGGTATAGTGAATTTTTGTAAGTCTCGTATGGGTATATAAGGCGAGCGCTGTCGCTTCTCAGGAATGGTCTGCTCCACAGGCAACTGCACTGGACGCCAACAAGTCTCTTCGTAGAAGACTACATCGCCATTCAAGAGATACTAGACATAAGTCTAATGATAAATGTAGAGCTGACTACTACCGTTGCTGATAAGAAGAATAAAATACCCGTTAAATCTGTTGCTTCTTGTGCTATTCTTGATGGTCCTGTAGTTTTTCAAGGATGTAAATTTAGTTTAGATCTTAATGATACTTTTTTTCATGGTAGTGGCTGGTTTACTGAAGCAACTGTTAGGGGACAAAGCGGTGTATAATATGTTCCAGGCCTGGAGAGTTTTTCTGACCATGAATGTTATTGTTTTTTGAACCCATCATGTTGGGGATCAGGCTAATAAGGATTTTGGAAAGTCCTAGTACGTGTCTAATTTGCCTTTTACGTTGCATGTTCGCAACAGACGTAAGATAAATTCTGATGAAAGTGTTCATGTTTGGATAAAAGGTAAAGGTCACTCATGCAAGTGCCAGTCACAGCTGATGGTGTTTAGGTTTCACTGTCTGACGGGAGCTATCCACCGCGGTGCGGGTATCGACAGAGAACATGAAAGGTGATCATAAAAGATAACCATATTGCGAATGGTCAAATGTGGAAAAAAAGTCCTTTTGTCACGTCAAGCAATCAGTCTAGACTCTCAGTGACATTGGAGAGTGGACAAGGTCCATCTAATCAGCTAACATGGAGATGGCTCTCTGGAGATTTGAAAGAGTTATGGAATTTGGTCGGGAACTAATCGAAAAAAGGCAAGATTTAAACAACTGCAATCTTTAATTACTCGACTGATCCAGAATTGGATAGCCGACCGCACTGGCCGAGCGGTTCTAGGCATTTCAGTCCGGAACCGCGCTGCTGCTACGGTCGCAGGTTCGAATCCTGCGTCGAGCATGGATGTGTGTGACGTCCTTAGGTTAGTTAGGTTTAAGTAGATCTAAGTGTAGGGGACTGATGACCCCCGATATTAAGTCCCATAGTGCTTAGAGCCAACCAGAATTGGATAACGACTTGAATGAAAGTACACTACTCCTGATTGCAAGATCCCATGAAGGAAGGCACACGTTTAAGTATGAGCGCGAGCAGAGCGAGAGTGAATACTACCAGCCCGGGCGCTGACCCTCACCTACACAGACATTCGTCTTGGACCGCTGTCTATACTGAACTCTCTCATCAGGCCCCTTCCACGTTGGCATTTCTGGACACCGCCCCGCGGGGTCTCCAGCATGATCATATACGGTCACCACCAACGCACTGCCACCCTCTCAGCTCGACACGTGAGCTCACGATCACACGATAATTCGTGAGTCTACATAACATATCCAGCCAATGCCCAAACGAACGCCCTTTTTACTCCGAGTACTTCTAGATAAGTAATGCATTCTGGCTGCTGGTCTGTTGACTTTCAGGCGTTGGATTTTGAAAATATTCGATACCTCGCCTCCTTAGGGAAAAATCTGTAGGCGCTGTCCTCAGCAACAGCAAATTTTTATGCAAGGTTTCTCACAATATTTATCCCATTAACCGGGAAACATACACATTTGCTTCACAGTAATGTTCAAAAGACACACATAATTGCTTTATAACTGTCTACAACAGAAATACATATATCTCAAACTTTTCCTGTTAAGAGAAACATTCACATTTTGACATTTCACTCTCAGTATTATCGTTACACATTCTAGCACCTGGAATAAGATAAATTTTATTTTACAGTATAAGACATTTCATCAACTTTACAATGAATTACAATGGATACATCTATGTACATTTCATAACATAATTACAGTTTCAATAAGTGAAAGAGAAAACACTTCATACTAGTATTTTCACAGTTTCTACCAGTGTTATCATTCTTCAGCGTTTGTCCGTTTTTGTATTAACCCTTTGATAAACACCACTTCTAACTTCTATTCTAATGTGTCCAGCAGGCACTGGAAATTTGTCAAACATAACCTCTGCACTGTCTCTCGACATGCTTTTCTTACGGCGGTACCTGACTATATCTCTCTCTGGGCATTGATTTACGATAATATTTTTACCACATATTTTTCTACAACACTCTTTATCCATTGTTTTACACACAAATTAAAACAGTCTCAGCAACATTTACAATATCTGCATACACAACGTAATGTTACTAAAAAAATAACAACACCAGAGCCCATGAAAACTCAGAAAGAGAAATGACTTAATGAGAAGCTGCTGAAGGCACTTCTCTCCTGGTATTCAGTCACACATTGTAGCCCATCCAGTTTGTCCTGCAACAATTGGGTTATCTAACTGCCTAATTGTAGATTTCATTGGCAGTTCCAGATTGAGTTCATTTATATTCTTCCTCTCATTATTCACTATGCAGCAGTCTATTTTCATGCTTAACTTCGGCACAATGTCACAACTGAGGACATCTGCCCATGTCATATGTTCAGACTGTATCGCCATCTGAGTCGTATACTCACGTTTACCTAAAAGATTTTAACTTCCCTGCGCCTCGGAGCATGATATCTGTGGGACATCCGTCATTGCAGATGTCGGTAATGCCTTCGTCTTAATACTTAATGATGTCCACAGACTTCCATTTAACACCATTTTGTTCTGCACGCAGTCAAGCAGAACTTATCCTACTGGTTGCAGCATCTTAGCCTCAGACTTCTCATGGTCATATGTGAACAAACGTATAAATACGAGTCTGCATAATCCGAAGCTCTAATCTACCGTCTTACAATGTAACTGCTCGTTATTTAACTTCACATACTGAAGTTTGGCGTCATTAGTTAGCAGTAGCTCTTTCTCTGGGGCAATATGCGTAAATAAATTTCTCGTTCCGTCCACTTCTGAAGGTAATGGTAGTATTTTGTAGAGGTTATACACAACATTCTCTACTAGTGGGGCGGTTAACACCTAACTTAAGATGTTTTCAGCAAACAAAACATCCAGATCAACGGTTATGATTAATTAGTATCCTCCGTGTGCTTTCAGATCGACAGGGAACCACTTGTGCTGGATGTCATCTTTTGTTAGTTCTAGATACTTTACGATCTGAACTTATCAGTTGCGGCTCCAGAATCACTTTCTGAGCGTTGACAATCGCTGATATTCGTAATACATTTCGTATTCCCATTTTAATTCACTGAAAATGCTCTTCAGTTGTATCGGCT
Source organism: Schistocerca piceifrons (assembly GCF_021461385.2). Taxonomy (NCBI): domain Eukaryota; kingdom Metazoa; phylum Arthropoda; class Insecta; order Orthoptera; family Acrididae; genus Schistocerca; species Schistocerca piceifrons. Next base: position 224,838,676 of record NC_060143.1, read on the forward strand.
GTTCGTTAACGGCGGTAAAAACTACGGGTCGGTGTAACAATTTTTATTTGCTGTTCTCAAATTCTGCTACGTGCCGGCTTAATTGCCCTGTCAGATGAAGTGCCTGTTTTATTTTTCATACGTTCCATTTTAGCGCCAATTCGCCACTGTTGCACTCTGTTGCACTCATTTTCAGTGATGCCAACCTGTCTTTACAATATCAGTTTGCTCGCCATGCGACAGTACACTCAGATTTCTCTCTCAGTTCCATGAAATTAAAATAACTCACAGTTTTCCAAGTTACACTGTAAATTTTCACTCGACCCGTATTGTCATAACACAGTGCCGGTGAAGACTGAAACTTCGTTACTTGCGTGTAGGGTTCTTGTCTGGTCTTCTCAACCCCAATGAGGAGTAGGATAACACCGACGAAGCAGTATGAAACCGAAATCTGGAATTAGAAAAATTCCTTTAGTCTGTTCGCATGAATTGTGAGATATTTATTTCTTTTCAGACTGGTTACAACATTAGGCCCATCTGTTCGTACCGTAGTGTATAGGCCTCGCCTTTGTGTGTCTTCTTTAAGTGATCTGTCCCGTCGTACGCTCTCATCAAACAGCAGCTTTCGCTTTTGAGACCTATCATAATATTCCTTATTTTGTATCCTATATCCCGCATTCTGTGTTCTTATACGTCGGTGCATTTTTTGTAGGTGCTCCTTTAGCTCTGCCACATGGTCATCAAAATTGTACCTCACTCCAGGTGAATCTTTCTGTAGTATACCTGGAATGTAAGATGTTCTTCCAAAGAATAATTCATGCAGCGTATAACCTGTCGCACTATACCGCGAATGGAACCCAACTGCATAAACTTGTTTGCGCTCTGTTTACACAGTGTAGCAGCATTTCCGTTAATACAAAATTGCTGAGGTTTTCGTGATCACTTGTTGACAAACTGCCTGTTGGCTTCTGTCTCAGGTTCTTCTGCCGACGTTCATCTGATGATTTTTCTGACCTTTCGTCAGCACGGGCGGCTGGCATTGTCAAATATTCACCCTCCACTGCTGGTAGTCGACTGGAGCAGACTATATGTACCTGGCGCGCCAACGTCCAAGGGCTTACCCGCGGTCATTTCCGGTGCGGTTCTCTTGCTGGCTGCAACAGTCAGCTGCAGGACGGGCAGCCAGGATCCGTTCACCCTGATGCTTTCTTCTTTCTTGTTGAAGCTATTCTCGTGTTTTTGTATTTTATAGCTTCTCTGAAACAAGCGTGTCGGCGACGCGGAACTTCTGGCTGTAGTGAAGTTCTATCACACCCTCTTGTTCAGAGAAGCTATAGAAATACCTAAACACCAGAATAGCTTCAACTACAAAGGAGGAAGCCTCAGGGTAAACAGATCCTTGCTGCCGTCCTGCAGCAAACGACCGTCGCAGGTAGTAAGGGAAGCGAACCAGTAATGACCGCGTAGAAGCCCTTGGACGTTGGCGCGCCAGGTAGTCTACATATGAAGGGCTTATTTCAGTGGTGGTACAAGTCCATTTTTGTTCATTGTGAGTCGTAAATGAGCGCTGAAAAATCTGCAGTTGAGATACCAGAAATATTCAAGCATATGGCTTCTTGCTAGGGATGAACCTTTCCATCTGTTTGTTTGGACCATTAACTGCAGAAGCATTATAGGCAGAAAAATGGATGTAATGGACTTGTACCACTATTGAAATAAGCCCTTCATATAGTCTGCTCCAGTCCATTACCAGCAGTAGAGGGTGAATCTTTGAGAATGCCAGCCACTCGTGCAGGCGAAACGTCAGAAAAATCATCAAATGAACGTCGGTCGATGAACCCTAGACAGAAGCCAGCATGTCCGTTAATGTTGCTGCGACCTCTCTAACCTGCGAATGCTTGAGGGCCGTAGCTAGTTTCCTGTATCTTCTTGATACGCAGTAGTTTACATACACTTTTCATAGAATCACTCATAAAATTACGTTCCACCTCACTTAACAATACCGACGGTATTCCGCACCTCAGTATAAAGTTCTCAACTAACACTCTCGCCACTGTGTCAGTATTTTGCCTTTCAATTGGTTCAACTACCATAAACTTCATCAGCGCATCCTGAAAGTAAGGCTATTCTTGTTCCCTTTGTCTGTCTGCTTTAATGAATCTACTATGTCTACATCACGGCTTTCGAAAACGTGCTCAGATATCTTCGCAAGCTCTGGAGATACCTTTATGTGCTACCTGGTGATCTTACTCTTTTGACCTCTTTGGCATTTGCGGATAAATTCTTCTGTATCTTTGTTCCTACCGCTTCATACTCAGTCCTTCTTTAATTGCTCATAGGTTCTCGCTTTGCCCTGATGTCCTGCAGTGGGATGATCATGAAACTGTTTTAATACAGCGGCGTTTTCAGTCGCACATATTTATTCTGTCATTCCCGACTCAGCTGTCTCTTGTTTCCTGTTATATCCTTGAGGCACTTCCCACATTCCTGAATAGTATCTATCACTGTTCACGGATCAACTGTTTTCTTGTGACCTGCATCCTTGTCGGCCCCACCTATGACCTGCTCGCGTCCGCCAACAGCCCCTCTGTCGTAGCATTCCGGTGGTTCCCCGACCCGCGCCGCGGGTTCCGTTTCCGCCGTGACTTGACCTAGGCTACAGGTCACCTTCCTGTAGCGCACAAGCCGTCCTGATCTGTCTCCCACTCGCGAAAGTGCGTCGGCGTCTTGATTCCGTTTGGCACTCTAGTACAGCATCTGACAGTCATATTCCTCCAGCTTTAACCTAAATTTCATCAATCTGGATGACAGATCTTATATACTACCCGCTCACGTCAGGTGTTTATGGTCAGTGCATATCAGGAACTTCCTTTCATATACACACGCTCTAAAATATTTCACTGCCCAACGAATGGCCAACATATCCCCCTCAATAACGTACTGTACACTCATTCTGCCTTGTCCAACGTCTTCGAGGTGTAATCGACAAGTAAGTCCCTTCCGATTTTTCCATGACTTAAAACCACTCCAATGATTGACTGGTAGCATCCGTTGTAATTATGAAGTCCTTTCTAAAATCTACTCCAACGGCCTTGCCACAGTGGTAACACCGGTTCCTGTCAGATCACCGAAGTTAAGAGCTGTGGGGCTGGGCTAGCACTTGGATGGGTGACCATCCGGTCTGCCGAGCGCTGTTGGCAAGCGGGATGCACTCAGCCCTTGTAAGGCAAACTGAGGAGCTGCTTGATTGAGAAGTAGCGGCTCCGGTCTCGGAAACTGACATACGGCCGGGAGAGCGGTGTGCTGACCACATGCCCCTCCCTATCCGCATCCAGTGACGCCTGTGGGCTGAGGATGACACGGCGGCCGATAGGTGCCTTTGGGCCTTATGGCCTGTTAAGGGGGAGTTTAATTTAGTTTTTAGTTCCAAAATCCAGGCACTAAAGAATAGGCGGACTGATCAGCTTCTCTTTCAAATGCTGAAAAGCGTTTTGTTGCTCGACACCTCAGCAGTATTTTAGCGTCACAGCCCATTAATTAGGATTTAATTATTTCACCTGGAATTAATATGAAAAGCAATTCTGGGTTGTGAACTATTTTTTTATTAAAATGGAAAGCAATGGTGGCAATGTTAAAAAGGAACTGGAGCCTCTTCCGTTAAATGACTAACTTAATTCTGAACTTTTACGAAAGTTAACTCAATTTTTTCTGAAAGTAGCTACGGCTCACAGATTTGGCTTGGAGAGCAAATATTTTAGTAAAATTTGTTACTGACTGTGAAGTGAAACATATTTTGTTACTGACTGTGAACTGAAACATGTTTCCTTGCGGAAATTAGTATTAAACAGCCGCGCGGGATTAGCCGAGCGGTCTCAGGCGCTGCAGTCATGGACTGTGCGGCTGGTCCCGGCGGAGGTTCGAGTCCCTCGGGCATGGGTGTGTGTGTTTGTCCTTAGGATAATTTAGGTTAAGTAGTGTGTAAGCTTAGGGACTGATGACCTTAGCAGTTAAGTCCCATAAGATTTCACACACATTTGAACATTTTTTTTTTTAGTGTTAAACTGATAACCGAAGTTCGTAATATTGAAATGTTTGTAGGTTCTATAGTATTTCACAAACAAAACTCTACTGCACAAACTACAATAAACAAAAGGCGCGCAGTCCGGAACCGCGCGACTGCTTCGGTCGCAGGTTCGAATCCTGCCTCGGGCATGGATGTGTGTGATGTCCTTAGGTTAGTTAGGTTTAAGTAGTTCTGAGTTCTAGGGGACTGATGACCTCAGCAGTTAAGTCCTATAGTGCTCAGAGCCATTTGAACCATTTTGAAACAAAAGGAGTACTTCCGTGTTTAAGAAAACACACAAAATCATGAATCTGTAAGGGAAGGACAGGTTTATATGTCAGTTATGTTTGAACTTCAACAGTATATTTTAAACAAATAAAAGTCAACTTACACTATTCCACACAGCCTAATATTTGAAACAAAAGGTCCTCTATATGAAACGCACTATAATCAAACACACGCACTTGGTACGCTGACATCTAATAACAGTTCCAACAGCAAATAATTAAGTAACAGCTTAAGGAAGATCTACTATGACCATTTCATCGGATCCGCAGAATCAGTTGCGTAACATGAGTCAAGGTAACTGAGGGAGACAAATAGAAAAGAGAAAAAGAGCAGAGCAAAAACAAGAAGAGAACAGTGCACTTGTTTCAGGACTATTTATACTAATTACGCATTATGGTCTTTGTATAATTATTGATATATTATCCAGAGGTGTCTAGCATAGCTCCATTACTTTGGGCAAATTTCTTTAATAAATAATTAAGCGCTTCGCGATTTTGCCGAAGTTTCTTACAAAACGCCGGTAGTATCCCACAAGGCCTAAATACGCCTTTAATTGCTTCGTCATTTTGGGCTGTGGGCACACCTTTATCATCTCCACCTTGTGTGGATCTGGCCTCAAACGCTGGGACGATAAAATATGACCCAAATAGCACACTTAGTTTCGCAAAAACTCACACTTGCCCACTTTTAGTTTTAAATTGTGGAGTCTAAACCTTTCGAATACCTCCGTCAGCCGCACATTATGTTTCTCTAAGGAGGAGCCAAATAGATGAAAAATTTTTCACCCTGTAGCCCTGTCAAGACGGAGTTCATTAACTTCTGAAATGTACTAGGAGCTGTTTTAAGACCCTTGGGCGTTCGTTTGTACTCGTACTGCCCATAGGACATACTGAAAGGCGTCTTTTCTCGATAGTTTATTTAATAAGACTTGGTAAGTCGAAATTCGAGAAGTACTTTAACTTTTCTAAGTGCGAAAATTCTCCTTTATCACATTTATTCCTGATTTCAGCTGCGGTTTGTTTTTACTGACACGCTTCACACTGAACGATTGCCGCAAGAATTTCCGCTCCGAAACTGCTTCTGTTACCACCCGTCGACAGTCTACTGATACACTCTCGTCTGTAATGTTCAGGACACTCGTTAGGCATTCCCCTGATTATACTTTTACTAATACCTCAGGATAATACACGCCTTTGGTGATTTCCTGTTTCGGAAATATTCGGAATGATAGCCTCTCTCATTGCAATCACCTCTCTTTTTCTTCGATACACCCGTTCCTCCTGAGGTCCTATTTTTAATACTGAAATAATTTGTTTGCTATCTTTTTGATTCTTTCCGGCATTACCTTTGCCTGTCTCTGTGGCGTTCGGAGATTACTGAGTTTCTGCCACTATTCGATCCCGCCTTTCCACATGTTTCTCTCTTTGCACTTAAGCATCTCTCGAAATGTACTATGCGGAGATCACCCTGTCTCTCCGTCTTCTTTCCCTTCCACGCCTTCCGCTCAGCATCTGAGGTTTCTCTTACAGAGCCTTCTCTTTCTTGTATCTGCACAGCCGCACCAAAGTTTCTGTCTTCTAGTACCAATCTGCACCGGGTAGAGCTCACACTCTTGCTTCGTTTTCATTATAATTCGTTCCCCGAGGATCCACAGGCTTCCGGTGGACTCCACGTGCTCTGAAAAAGTCTCGGCCCAGCATCGCGTCAAATGGAAGATCCACTTCTTCCCTGAAGTGCGGGGTAGCCGCGTGGTCTGGGGCACCTTGCCACTGTTTGCACCGCTCCCCCATCGGAGGTTTGGGTCCTCCCTTGGGCATGAGTGTGTGTGTGAGTGGGTGTGTTGTCCTATGCGTGGGTTAGTTTCAGTAAGATTAAGTAGTATGTAAGCCTGGGAACCGATGACCTCAGCAGTTTGGTCCCATATGAACTTACCAGAAATTTCCAATTTTCCACATCTTCCCCAACTACTTGGAAACGATGCCTCATTTGCATTCCGTTCCTCTTTCGTAATTCGAGAGTTACATTTCCCTCTGTCCTTGCAACAGTATTAGCTATTCCCCGAATCCTAATACGTTCGGCTGGATTATACCATCCACTGTTCGTCAAACTACTTCTCCTAACTACGCTTATCTGTGCACCAGTATAAATCTCAGGCAATTAGAGTGCCGTCCTGAGATTCCAATTGTATAAACTCATTTTTACTGTCACATCGATTGTTAATATGTTTCCAGGTAAGGCATAAGGCGACTGCTTTCTTATGCCATTACTTAGTTTTCCTGGCTTTTACATCTCCTATGTAGATTTTGTGCATGGTAAACATTTTCTGGGCAGTCTCTCGCGCAGTAATCATTCTGTGTAGATTTAAAAATTCATTACAGACTTCAGATGCACACATAGGTCTCTATGACTTGGCGAATTACAAAGTGGGCACTTAACTACTCGTGACTGATCCGTTTCCCTGTCCTTTGTTGATACATCTTTCTTATTCGTTTATCTGCACGACACTCTCATGCCATATGGCCTGGATTCCCACACGTGAAGCACTTGCTGGCTTTCTTCTCGGTCTGGAGCACCGCATCACCAACTGTGGTGATCATCTGTTCTCGGGCCGCGGGATGGCACTCTCCTCTGGCAAAGCTGTCTCTACAGGCTGTGCTAACGTTAGCTGCTCACCTCGCGCACGCGCTGTTGTCTTCATCCTGTCATCGTAAATCCCTTGGATAAACACTCTCAATTTTCAGACGAGACCACGGCTGCCTTCTAGCTTCGATTCTAGCATGATGACTCTGATTGCTTCTCTGAAATGGTGCGGCATGTTATCCAACCTTGAGCCCCACTGGGCTATACTTTCGCCCCTCTCTTGCCGATTTGCAAACAGCTGATGTGTGTAGGAGTTCAGTACCCATTTACCAGCATAGTTTTATACTAATATAGCACGCACACTCACGAAGGGTGCTTAGATCTCTGGCTAATACATTGCTCGTTACGTGCTGGGCCCACTATTTTAGTTTTAACAAATTTAGAAGAGTATCATGCTGCTCTTGGTCTATAAGTTGAAAAGCTAGATCAAATTTGTCAAGGAACTCGTTTAAAGTGTTCTTAGTGCCATCAAACGTTTGAGTCATTAACTTTGGCACATCTGAGAAACTGGCCCCTTTGTGATTAAGACGCATCACAGCCTGCACCGCAAACACTAGCTCCGTCTCGTGATATGTCAGCTAGTCTTTCAACTCACCGTTTGAGTTCTCACCGCTGCCGTTGAGCAGTGGCGGCTCGCTTTGCTGGCCTAACTACCTCTGGCACCGGTATCGATAGTCACCTACCTTGTGACTTATCTTTGGTTTTCGTCGTTGAGGTGTGGAGGCTCGGCGTGGAGGTGCGAGTTGTGAACGACACGTGACGGAAGGAGTGGGGCTGGAGCAGCAGTGTCTGGCAGCGAGGTTTGGGTGGGCCGATGTGGGTTTGACATCGGGTGTACCCAGACGGATCGCCGAGTAACTTGTCGAAAGTTTGGCAGCCGCTGAAGAAAGTGACTCAGTTCGTGCTCTGGAGTTCTGGTGACGCAGGCCTCCTTGTGTTATTTGAAAAGAAATGTGAGGTGGCTAGAGAGTGGCCAGTGATTGTTAGTGCGTGCTTTCTGAATCCACGTGATTCTGTTAATTGGTAAACCGCGTGTGTGTCTTCGCTTGGGGTGCGATCTTATGAATTAAAGTGGCAACAGCGGTGAATGGCACTGTTCCCGGTCGTGGTACTGCATCTGGTACTGGCTATCAATTTGTATGTATTTTAGTCATAACTGAATTACATAGGGCTACTACTGAGTGAAATATCCTTCCTTGCTTACGAGTTTAATTGCAACTGATTTGTTTGTACCTATGCCTTGTATGTTAGATGTACTCGCTTATCATCTTACCTAGACAGAGGCGTATGTATTTATTGTGTACGATAAAATCCATTCTAATTATCTGTGCCAATCTCAGCGAGTTTCCCCTGACCTGATAGAAAAGCCTTGTGAAGGCTTATTTAAGTCTGGATTTAACTATTTGTTTTATGTAAGATTACGAGTTGTATTTATTTTGCTAAGGCGAGTCTCATCATTTGTGAGTGTATATTCCGTTATTGTTTGAGGGTTCTGCCTCGCCTGTGATTTATATTCACAGTTGATTGCGAAACAAGTTAGTCTGCTTTGGTGTTTGCAGCCGTGACTTCTGGGCCGCTACCTTGGCGGCATCCTGCTCAACGTCCGAGGTCTACGTTGAGTAGTTTTCAAGTTCCTTGGAGCTATACTTGGGTTGAGCGACTGTCACCAGGGTTTCAGGCTGCGTAGGTTGAGGGGAATTAACTCATGAACTTTGTAAATTACGATTTAAATTTCATTCTTACTGTTCATAAACTCAGATGCTTTTTGTTTATTGAATATTGCTTGATTTTGCTTACATTGCTATATTTCAGTAGTTTGTCATCTTATATGTTACTACATTTCTGATAGTTTTCATGTTGTTATTAATCTAGAATTAAATTGATCAGTATGTTTTTCTTAAATAAATGTTAATTTGGTGAAAACGACGAACTATCTAATGTGTCTCCCTTCCACGTGTCGATGTTTGATCGTTTCCTTCCCTGAACCTGTTACCTGGGTATCAGCAGTTGCTTTGGTGAGGCTTCTGCTGCGAAGCGTTGCCTTGCGCCGCCGCTCGTCGCCCCCTCGGTCGCCGATGCCGGTCTGCCTTCCGCTGTCTCACGCAGCCGTCTTCAGCCTCAGGCCTCTATCTGAGCTGCTGCCGCCGCTGGCTGTCCTCACACCGTATGTTACCCGCGCCCCTGTTTGTCGCCACCGGTAATACTGCACCACCTCTGCGTCGTCTTCAATCCCGTGCCGCCCTCTGAGGCTGCCGCTGTTGCTGGCTGCGTCTCTCACACTTGTCTGCGACCTGGCGCCGCTGTCGGCAGCAGCCGATGCCGATGGACTGCCTCTGTGTGCCGTCTGCAATCCCTCTCTGCCCACCGTGGCTCCAGTTGCCCTCGCGCCGTTGTCCACGTCCTCTCGCTGCCGTCCGTCCGTTCCTACTGCACCGTACCTGGCCTACTCGTAGGACGCCCTCTCTGGCCCCAGGCGCCGTGTGTCCGCTGCTACTGAGGCTACGCCGGCCACGGTCGCCTTCTGGGATGTCCTCCTTGTCCCCAGATGCCGTCTGTCTGTTGCTGGGCTGGTGCCGGCCTCATCTTCCGTCTTCTCCAGGCGCCGTCGTATCGTCGGCGCTATATTCGCAACGTCTCCTTCTTCTTCTCGGGAGGTCTTTTACTCTCCAGGCTCCTGGATCTGCCACTGGCCTGCCTACGGGTTATTCCTACTTAGGCTATCTGGAGCGTTCCGCGCGACCTCAGTGGATGCACAGTCTGTGGTGCTCGGAATACGCCCCATAGCAATCACGATCAAATACAGAGCTGCAAGGTACTGGTTGAAGACGGGGAGACTAGATAGGGTAGACACAATAACTAGTGGGCCGACACAGACGATGCGTCACCTTAAAATATGGCGTTTGGACACATGGCAAGGCAAGTGGGATGTAAGTGATAAGGGACGTTGAATAAGGGACGTTGACTGCACGACTTCCTCCCTGATATAGAGGAGCGGTCGAGAATGAAACGCCGACCGCTGTGGCCGAGCGGTTCTAGGCGCATCAGTCCGGAACCGCACTGCTGCTACGGTCGCAGATTCGAATCCTGCCTCGGATGTGTGTGATGTCCTTAGGTTGGTTAGGTTTAAGTAGTTCTAAGTCTAGGGGACTGATGACCTCTGATGTTAAGTCCCGTGATGCTTAGAGCCATTTGAACCATTTTTAAGAATGAAACATATCGATCGCAGCCGCGGTATGGTACATTTCCTAACAGGACACGAACCTTATCTCACGCACTTAAACCGCGTGAGTGAGGCTGACACCTACACTCCTGGAAATTGAAATAAGAACACCGTGAATTCATTGTCCCAGGAAGGTGAAACTTTATTGACACATTCCTGGGGTCAGATACATCACATGATCACACTGACAGAACCACAGGCACATAGACACAGGCAACAGAGCATGCACAATGTCGGCACTAGTACAGTGTATATCCACCTTTCGCAGCAATGCAGGCTGCTATTCTCCCATGGAGACGATCGTAGAGATGCTGGATGTAGTCCTGTGGAACGGCTTGCCATGCCATTTCCACCTGGCGCCTCAGTTGGACCAGCGTTCGTGCTGGACGTGCAGACCGCGTGAGACGACGCTTCATCCAGTCCCAAACATGCTCAATGGGGGACAGATCCGGAGATCTTGCTGGCCAGGGTAGTTGACTTACACCTTCTAGAGCACGTTGGGTGGCACGGGATACATGCGGACGTGCATTGTCCTGTTGGAACAGCAAGTTCCCTTGCCGGTCTAGGAATGGTAAAACGATGGGTTCGATGACGGTTTGGATGTACCGTGCGCTATTCAGTGTCCCCTCGACGATCACCAGTGGTGTATGGCCAGTGTAGGAGATCGCTCCCCACACCATGATGCCGGGTGTTGGCCCTGTGTGCCTCGGTCGTATGCAGTCCTGATTGTGGCGCTCACCTGCACGGCGCCAAACACGCATACGACCATCATTGGCACCAAGGCAGAAGCGACTCTCATCGCTGAAGACGACACGTCTCCATTCGTCCCTCCATTCACGCCTGTCGCGACACCACTGGAGACGGGCTGCACGAAGTTGGGGCGTGAGCGGAAGACGGCCTAACGGTGTGCGGGACCGTAGCCCAGCTTCATGGAGACGGTTGCGAATGGTCCTCGCCGATACCCCAGGAGCAACAGTGTCCCTAATTTGCTGGGAAGTGGCGGTGCAGTGCCCTACGGCACTGCGTAGGATCCTACGGTCTTGGCGTGCATCCGTGCGTCGCTGCGGTCCGGTCCCAGGTCGACGGGCACGTGCACCTTCCGCCGACCACTGGCGACAACATCGATGTACTGTGGAGCCCTCACGCCCCACGTGTTGAGCAATTCGGCGGTACGTCCACCCGGCCTCCCGCATGCCCACTATACGCCCTCGCTCAAAGTCCGTCAACTGCACATACGGTTCACGTCCACGCTGTCGCGGCATGCTACCAGTGTTAAAGACTGCGATGGAGCTCCGTATGCCACGGCAAACTGGCTGACACTGACGGCGGCGGTGCACAAATGCTGCGCAGCTAGCGCCATTCGACGGCCAACACCGCGGTTCCTGGTGTGTCCGCTGTGCCGTGCGTGTGATCATTGCTTGTACAGCCCTCTCGCAGTGTCCGGAGCAAGTATGGTGGGTCTGACACACCGGTGTCAATGTGTTCTTTTTTCCTTTTCCAGGAGTGTATTTTTTTGAAACATGTGACACTGTAAACCTATCAGTGGACTCTTCTAGTGAGGTCAGTAAACTGCACTGTGATGCACAATGACTCTCTCACAGCTTCTGCAACTGGATTTGGCGGAGCGTCTCCGTGACGCTTTCGGGCATACTAAATAAAGCTGTGACGAAACGCTCTACTCTTCTTCTTCTGATCTTCTCTGTTTCCTCTATCTGTCCCATTTGGTACGGATCCCAAACTGACTAGCAACATTCAAGTATTGGCTAGACGATGGTTTTGTAAGCTAGCTCCCTTACGAACAGTTTACGCTTCCTGAGAATTCTTCTAGTGAATACCAGTCTGGCACCGTCCTACTTGCGATTCATTGTAAGGTGTCGTTCCACTTTAAATCTCTCTGTACACATACCTCCTGTGACTGCTATACAGTCTTGTAGCCCAAGGTCTTCCTGTCTGTTTATGCGTAACTTGTCACATCTATGAATCACTGATCAAGGACAACAGGTATTTTCTATATTCGTTGATCCCATCAAGGCGTTGGACTTAGTAGTGTACTGTAGACTGTTTACCAAAGTACGACTAAACGGAAAAAATTCCCCACGTATATGAGCGGCTACTAAATTTTTTTAGCAATAGAACCTAATAATTACGGGTAGGAAAAATTATACTGTAGTGTTCGAATACAGAATTAGTGGTGTTCTGATAGACACAGTCACGACTATTAAACATCTAAATGTCCCGGTATGAAACGGAACGAGTACGAAAGGACGGTAGGAGGGAAGAAGTATGGTCAACTTTAGTTTATTGCGAGAATTTTAGTGAAAGTGTAGCTCGTCTATAAAGGAGATAGCTCGTAGAATATTAGTGCGATTCATTCTTGAGAACCGATCGGAGTTTTGGATCCCAACCACGTCGAATTAAGGGAAGATATCTAGGCAGTTCAGAAACGAGTTGCTAGATCTTTTACCCTTAGGATCTATCAACATGCGAGTATTACCGAAATGCATCGTGAACTCAAATGGGAATTCCTGGAGGGAAGACGACGTTCTTTCCGCTTAACACTATTGAGCACATTCAGAGAATCGGAATTTGTGGTTGACTGCTGAGATATCCTATTGCCACCAACATACAGTTAACGCAAGGACATCAGAGACAAGACGAGAGAAGTTAGAGCTTGGAGGAGGCATATACAGGGTGTAAATTTTAAGTTGACAAACCAGAATAACTCGAAAATAAGTTACACACGACAAAATGTATAGAATCCAAAGCTGATTATTTTCGAGGGGGACATCGGCTGTTGCTAAAATTAGCCTGCCACCACAGACCCCTGGGGGTGGGGCGGGAGACAACTTTAAAATTTAAAATGGGAACCTCCATTTTTTATTGCAGAATCACATTCAACGTAAAAATCTAGGTACATTTTGTCTTAAGCATTTGTTTTGATTCTTGGTAGTTGGCGCTGTAATTCAAAAAAATCCATGATTTCATTTTTGCGTGGAAAATCGTTACGGATGGATAAAAAATATTTATTTTGTAAAATTTGATTCGCTAAAATTTAAACTCTCCCTCTCTCCCCATAGGGTGGGGCGTGAGAGAGAGGAATTAGAGTTTTACAAATGTTGAACCAAATATTAATTTTTTCCGCAGATTCGGATAAGTTTTGTTTGTAAAACTCTAATTCCTCTCTCTCAAACCCCACCCTACAGGGAGAGAGGGAGAGTTTTAATTTTAGGGAATGAGAATTTACAAAGTAAATAAGTAATTTTTATCCATCCGTAACCATTTTGAACGCAGACATGAGAACATGGACTTTCTTGAATTACAGCGCCAACAACCAAGAATCAAAACAAAAGTTTAAAACAAAATGTACGTAGTTTTTTATGTAGAATGATTCTGCAATAAAAAATGTGGGTTCTCGTTTGAAATGTTAAACTAGCCTCACGCCACCCCCTCATGGGGCTGAGGTGGCGGGCTAATTTTAGCACCAGTGGATGTCCCCCTCGAAAATAATCAACTGTGGATTCTACACATTTTTTCGTGTGTAGCTTATTTTTCGAGTTTTTCGAGTTATTCTGGTTTGTCAACTTAAAATTTACACCTTGTAGACAGTCGTTTTCCGCTCGCTCCATTTTCGAGTACAACAGGAGAGGGAATGTCTAGCACTGGTAGTTCGCCAAGCACAGCTCTGTGGCTTGCGTAGGGTGTCTCTAGCTGATGATTTGTTTATGATAAAGGTCAAGTGCCAATCCCTGAACCAAGCATCGATTCTCTACAGGTCTTCCTGCATTTCGCTATAATTTGCAAGCGCTGAGACTGCTCAGACTGACTCAGAAGAGTGACTCTGAACGTGAGGGTCCTGAGCACCATGCGAGAGCAAAGCTTAAATCACGTTGCTACCAGACGGCCTTCATACGAGGAAGAGCTAGAGGCTGGAGCTCACACCTTCCTCACAAGGGAACCTCCCCATCGCACCCCTTTCACATTTAGTGGTAACATCGCCCAGTGGATAGCCCGTCAGAAACTGAACACAGACCAAGCGTGAAAACTGGAAGAAGATGTATTGAATTATAAAAAAAAGGAAAATAGAAACAGCGAACGGTCCAAGCTCAACAACTACAACATTGAGTAGAGAGAAGAAATGCGGTGTCGTGCTTGAGTGGTGACGGCGCAGGAATGCAGAACAGGTGGGCCGTTTTCAAAACTTCCTCGTACCATTAGTTTTTATTTTTATTTTTTTCCACAACACTATGAACTATCCGCCCGTTCATTAAAATGAGGCTTGGCATTTGTCATGCTATACATTGGTTATAGAATATGAATCATGTGTTAAGAATACATTATTGCCGCAAGTAAATGAGATGGATAGTGAGATCAGGCGAGCTATCACATAGACGTCTCAAAGAAATGAAAACAATAAATAAACAGATGTGAACTATGTTACAACAAAGGAATTCAGGAGTCAAAAACTTCTAAAACGGAACGCAACTACAAAAACGTTAGAAAGATATGTTGTGATATAGCACAGAGGAACTGTGCTATTGTGAAACTATCGCGTTCATTTGTTACAGCTTATGCGACAAACTATTATATTTTGATAACTTTCTTGGGAGTATTCACATTCGCATTATCACGAACACCAATATCGGGCAAAGAGGCATATTTCAACGACACACCAGGCGTACAAACTAGGTGCGGCGACAAGAGATTCCTATTATATGACACACGTGGTGTCACTAATGCCATGTATAATACACCAAACGTCGTTTTCGGTGGAGGATTAGGTTAAGTTGACTTGTCATCAGAGATCTGCGGTTCCTATTCGAAAGACACTTCCTTTCGGTTGCTAATAGAGTAGTTGTGGAGAACCAACTTTCATTATATATCCGTTCCTTACAACTCGCTGTTGCAGACGAACGTTACACCAAGACACAGACACAAATTTGAATATAGCGAACAGCGGAAAAAAATTGGCGCGATAGGGCTTGGAACTTGGTTCGCACCTTTCACAGTCTAACACCGTGACCACTCAAACACAACGTACTGTCTGCTGCAGCTTCCTCAGTGATACACTTTGTGAGCTTGGACCGTTCACTATTTCTATTTTGCTTTCTTTTTCACAGTTCAGTATACCTTCTGGGTTGTCTTACCACTAAATCTAAAGTGGTTGCGATGGGGAGTTTCCCTTATCAGTTGGTTCCAACAACCAACACATGTTTCCTCCCGCGAGAGTTTCCTCACCTAGTGCTTAAGAGACTGGTTATTCGTTGGCAGTTCGGGGAAAAAACCACCTCTACCGATAATGGACAGACGGGCCGGACGTTTTGCAAAATATTTTTAAAACATATTGGTTGGTTAATTCAGAACTGCAGAGAGATATATAAGAAAAGTCAGCCCGGAACTGCAAACATTGGAATACATACAACAAATAATAGGAAGTGATTCAGTGTAACGAAAACGTGGACTAATTAAAAAGTTGACAGCCTAGTGGAGCCAGCATCAAAGGAGATTAAAATATCACGAGCAAAAAGCGAACGACGGCCACCTTGCTTGATTATATTTGCTGTGGTGTGTCCAGAGCAGCCCATATCAAGGGATGGACAGCAAATCAGAGCAAACGTCCAGGATCGTGGTAACAGATTAACAACCACCTACGCAGTTCTCACGGATGTATGATCGTTCTGCCTTTTCAGTTGAAGCAAACAAACGATACCCCGCCTCCACCCTCCCATCCTAGTCAGAAGCATGACTGGGTTCGCTGCATCCACGATGTTACAATAACAACGCTAATATTGATCCATGACGTGTTGAAGTTTTACTAAATGACCACCACATTAGTATCTCAACGGGCTTAATTCAAAGACATAGTGGTCTCAGGCTCAAGAGTATTGATGTACTGGTTAGTTTCGGTTTGGTATCACTATAAGATTTTGTATCCCGCGGATAAGGAACAGGAACAGGAAAAGGTACTAACCTCTCGGTACTGCAGATACGGTTTAAGCACCTTTACTAGTGGATAAACATATGCAAACATATTACATAACTTGCAAGGTGGTGCTAAGTTGAAGCGAAGTTTCCCGGCTGGCTGCACTTAATGAAATGGGAGAATCTGTAGCAATGCTCGTAGACCTCTCCAGCGCCGGTTAGAGGGCGCTATCGTCGGTGTCTGTGGTAGTGCCAACCTAAGCAGTGGCATCGTAGCTATCGATACCACATAAGATATCTTTAGAAGGCTCCTTTTGTCTTACTAATTAACATTTTGACAAAGAAGCCACTACTTTCTTTGAAAACGTTCTAAGGTCATCTTACTTTCTATATAATGCTGAATTTTGCGATCAGACTGATGGGATACACAAGGCGAGTCCTCTGTTCCCTCTGCTGGCTAATTTGTTGGTGAGAAAATCTATGGATTTATACTTGTACATATATAATAGACGACACTGACTGTTGTTGCTGACATGTATAAATCTTAGTTTATTTTATGATCACGAAATCAGAACTAAAAAAAAAACAAATAATAAAAAATACTTCGAGGATAAGGCACTGGCCTCGGTAATTTTTAAACCCGCTGTATTGTGAAGGTTTATGGACGACCCATTTGTAGTATGGCCCCTTCGGAAGTATGAATTACATCGGTGTTCGGAGCATGTGAATTCCATCCAAACAAGTAGAGAATTCTTTGAAGTGAATGGATATTCCCAGCGATAGACTCACAGGGAATTGCACATGAAAACAAGGATTCACGTACGTTATCAGGTAAACGAATGTAATAGTTTCAAGTCAGCTGCGTTTGTGCTTTACGTGGGTGCTCTTCTCTCGAACATAGGTAGGATGTTTACCAAACACCATGCCAAAGTGATCTTGCACCCTCCTCTGAAGACCGGTGGCCAATCCGGATGTGTGAAGACGCCGAAGGTATTACCTGTGGCATGGTTTCTGAAGTGGTATAAAATAACGACACTGACAAATATACATTATGTTTTCCAGAATACTGTGTGCACCAAGAACAAACAAACAGATTCTAATTACTCGACACGACTCGCAAAATGCTGCAAATACGCAGTAAACATGTACCATGAGATGATGAACCGCTCGGTGATTCTAAACCGGTAAATGAGAATAAAAACTGAATAATGAAACAAAGGCGGGACGGTTGAACTAATTCCTGGAAACCCCTATAAAATTAAATTAAGTTTTGCGCCTTTATATGAATCCGAAAGGTTTGGAGAGACATACAATGAAACATTATCCAGTTTTCGTCAAATCTGTCCCAAATAGAAAATATATCACATTTGAAATGTGGAAATTTGTTCATAAGTAGCTTTAATTTACGAAACTATTCACTAATGAACACAAAACGTATGTAATTTGTTCCTGAAAATTAGCAAACTGCAAAACAATAGTTTGAAGAAAAGATTGAAAAACCCGCCCTAGTCAAATGAAGCTTACCATTGTCAGCACAATATAGAAATTAATCTTCTCGTAAATGAGTACCAATAAAGACTATAACCTCTTTCTTCATAACCTATACAGTTTGTATTTTACTATTTCTTTACTACTTTATTAACCTGTCTCAAAATATGTAAACAAGAATTAGAATAATAATTCCATCTTGAAACTTAGTTTTTGAAAGGTTTCTGACTGCACAAAGCAGACAACGCACTTCGTTGTCATGTAAGAAGAACTCTTAGTTTAAGATGGCTCTGTGAACTATTACATCATCATAATTATATGTGAACATTTTTGTCAGCTGTGAAAGTGTATCGAAGTCCGAAATAAAATCATCTAGTAAAATAACATTATGACCAGGAGGGTAAATAGAAACACGAAATGTTATCCTGCTGCCGGAACCTACATTTACAAGGTTACACAAAAGAAGCAACCTAGGAGGTTATCATCAAGTCTTCGTTTTCATCAGATTAAGTAAAGTTAATACAGCTACTCCTTCTTAACTGTGTTCATATTTAGATACCTATGAGTAGCCGGCAAATTTGACTAACTTTGAATTCAACTGAAAATTGAAGGTGAATGTCTACACGGACTGTAAAACACGATGACTTCAAGAATCAAGAATCAGCTGTTGTAGAGCGACACCTAATTAAGTACGCTTGTGAATTTTATTCATCATCTTTGTGTTGCATGCTGTCCTCGAAGAATATACTTCAGTATCCTTATTTTGGTAAGAATGATAAGCACATTAAAAAAATGTCGGATTTACTGCATCCTGTCGACGGTATAACACAGGAGCCAGATTGAGTTTTCTCAAGCGGATGCAGAGACAGTGTCACTTGACCAACTGAATATAGGTTCGGCACATCCTAACCAAGGAGACTTAGGTCAACGTTAAAAGAAGGGACAGGGTAGGCTGCAAAGCATTTTAGAGCAAACGATGCAACACTGATGCCATTGCTCGAACAAATGTTTATGCTACTACAGAATTTACCAAAAACGCACAGGTTAGTGATAGAGCCACAATTGAAATCCATTATATAACCAAAGTAATTTTAGATATGAAAACAGCAATTGGACCCACAAAAACTCACAGAGGTAATGAACTAACCTATCTCGTTAACGAAGTTAGAAAGGAGTCATATGGCCATGTAATAGCTGTTTGCATCAATGTGAAGAAATTAGAAGAGCATTTTGGAAATAGAGAAAAGTGGGATGACAACTCAGAATCCAGACTGACATTTGTAGAACAGGGAATGATTGACTTAGACTAGAATGTGGAAGCTGAAAATAGTGCAGTAGAAAGAAAATGTAAAGGGTGAGCTAGAAGCGGTTGGTCAGTAAAATATGGAATACATTAATACACTTAATAACGAAATTGAACATATTTCTAAAGATATACCAGATGAAAATCAAACAATACGAAAAGTATAAAAATACGTGTAAATTTTGTAAATATACAGAAACAATTGCTGCAATCACAAGAATGAGCCTGTTCCAAAATATTTTTCAATGCTAGGTATTGTAACTGTTCATATATGTCGATATAAAGCTTTCCTAGTAATAAAGATTTTTATCTGGTAGATTTCAGGAAGCCCTGTAAAGACAATTTTATGCTTCGTGTGAATGATGATCTCAGAATGAAATTTGTGAAATATATTCTTAGAAGGTGAGGCTTTGTCTAGGACAAACCAACTTAATGGCCATAGTTTAACTTCTGATGAGTCATAAACAGGTTTTTTGAAAAAGTTTAGCTCTGGAGCTGTCCAGTTGCGTCGGTGTACTCACGAAGTTTTACTGTCGCGTGGCTGTGAACTCAATTCTGATACCATCGAACTGACATCTGTGAATAATTGTTGAAACAACAATCATAAACATATATATTGCCACGATTTGAAAGAAGAAGGTAGCTTTTGGGTGAAAATCGATTGACCTCTGCCATATCGGCCCCTTCGTAGAATTGAAATAATAATAGAAACGAAAAGTATCAGTCTGGTTAAAGAAAGGTGAGCCTTTGATGATGATGCGTTGTGCTTGCTCAACCACAGACACAACTATTTTCACATGTTGCCGAGCGTTAACACAACCAGTACTTGAATATTTCACTTCTTTCTGCGACATATTACAGAGGACTGATAGAAGAATTTTCAGGCTTTCACTTTAAACCACACCTGCAATAGAAATTTCATATACACTACTGGCCATTAAAACGGCTACACCAACAAGAAATGCAGATGATAAACGGGTATTCATTGGACAAATATATTATACTAGAACTGACATTTGATTACATTTTCACGCAATTTGGGTTCATAGATGCTGAGAAATCGGTACCCAGAACAACCACCTCTGGCCGTAATAACGGCCTAGATACGACTGGGCAATGAGTCAAACAGAGCTTGGATGGCGTTTGCAGGTACAGCTGCCCATGCAGCTTCAACACGATATCACAGTTCATCAAGAGTAGTGACTGGCGTATTGTGACGAGCCAGTTGCTCGGCCACCATTGACCAGACATTTTCAATTGGTGAGAGATCTGAAGAATGGGCTGGCCAGGGCAGCAGTCGAACATTTTCTGTATCCAGAAAGGCCCGTACAGGACCTGCAACATGCGGTCGTGCATTATCCAGCTGAAATGTAGGCTTTTGAAGGGATCAAATGAAGGGTAGAGCCACAGGTCGTAACACATCTCAAATGTAACATCCACTGTTCAAAGTGCCGTCAATGCGAACAAGAGGTGACCAAGACGTGTAACCAATGGCACCCCATACCATAACGCCGGGTGATACGTCAGTATGGCATGACGAAAACACGCTTCCAATGCGCGTTCACCGTGATGTCGCCAAACACGGATGCGACCATCATGATGCTGTAAACAGAACCTCGATTCATCAGAAAAAATGACGTATTGCCATAAGTGCACCCAGGTGCGTCGTTGAGTACACCATTGCAGGCGCTCCTGTCTGTGATGCAGCGTCAAAGGTAACCGCAGTCATGGTCTCCGAGCTTATAGTCCATGCTGCTGCAAACGTCGTCGAACTGCTCGTGCAGATGGTTGTTGTCTTGCAATCGTCCCCATCTGTTGACTTAGGGATCGAGACGTGGCTGCACGATCCGTTACAGCCATACGGATAAGATGCCTGTCATCTCGACTGCTAGTGATACGAGGCCATTGGGATCCAGCACTGCGTTCCGTATTACTCTCCTGAACTCACCGATTCCATATTCTGCTAACAGTCACTGGATCTCGACCAACGCGAGCAACAATGTCGCGATACGATAAACCGCAATAGCCTACAATCCGACCTTTACCAAAGTCGGAAACGTGATGGTACACTTTTGTCCTCCTTACACGAGGCATCACAACAACGTTTCACCAGGCAACGCCGGTCAACTGCCGTTTGTGTATGAGAAATCGGTTGGAAACTTTCATCATGTCAGCACGTTGTAGGTGTCGCCACCGGCGCCAGCCTTGTGTGAATGCTCTGAAAAGCTAATCATTTGCATATCACAGCATCTTCTTCCTGTCGGTTAAATTTCACGTCTGTAGCGCGTCATCCTCGTGGTGTATCAATTTTCATGGCCAGTAGCGTATTATGTTATTCCATTCTTAAATTGTGGCATTCATTTTTTATTTGCTGCAGCCTTATTCTGAAATTTAAAAAAAAAAATGCTCCCGAAAGTTGAGGTACAAAATCGTCTACTATCTAAGAACAAACATACATTTGAAGTTATAAGCGTTGCAATCGAGGAGCCCTTGTGAATACTGTATTTATTCGTGTGTCTTTTACATTACTACTCTGCTACACCGTCAATAATCAGCAAGTGAAATCAAGTTAAGCAGAAGTACTGGAAAAACGCCATTACAAGTTAAATGCATTTTAAAATGAAGCTATCGGGAGCTGCCAAAAATATCCATCTTCAGGATTGGTGAAATTGTGAAGACAGTACGAAAGGCAGGTCATCTGCGAAATTCAGTTTTCTCGTGGTAAAGGACCTCCTTCTGTTTGAAGGTACAAGATGATGCACTACGGACGAAGTAATCGCATTTTTTGTGAAGGTGGAAGTGGAGCAGCTATTCTAAACCAGAAAGACGAACTCTTTAAGTGACCTTCATTTATCGAGTTATTGTATCTCTAGGCGAGAGTGCAGAGTACCTAGGAACACATGACTTTTTTTTTCTTTTTGGTACTTCTGTCCAGTGACTGATTTGGAGAATCACATGAAGGAATGCACATTAAAGGCTGTTATACGCAGTTTCCACCATTTTCTACAGATTTTGTTATTGCTAGACATGAGGCTGTGTTTTGCGCAGCGTTTGCAAATATTTAGTGTTCTTCATAATTAAGTACTTGTCCGTATCGTATCTTCAAGATGTACATTTCCTTGATGATAAGCTATTCTTTAAAGTATCCACATGCTCTCATTCCCTGATACTGGATGAAAATAGTCTTTGTCATTTGCACGCTGTGAGTTACGCTGCATGGTGACGCATACATAGTTTCTAACTTGTGTACTTTAGTGATTGTGTTAAATCTTTAACGAATTGATTGTGTTGAATCTTTAACGAAGAGCCAAAGAATCTGGTACATCTCCTCGCATGGCTTCAACTAATGTCTGAAGTAGTCCTGGGGGGAGTTGTCACCATGAATCCTGTCCATAAATCCGTAAGAGTGCGAGGGAATGGAGATCTCTTCTGAACAGCACGTTACAAGATATCCCAGATATGCTCAATAATGTTCATGTCTGGGGAGTTGGGTGACCGGCGGGAGTGTTCAGACTCAGAAGAGTATTCCTGAAGCCACTCTGTAGCAATTATGGACGTGCGGGGTGTTGTATTGTCGTGCTGGTATTTGCCAAGTCCGTCGGAATGCACTATCGACGTGAATGGATGCAAGTGATCAGACAGGATGCTTATATGCAGATTAACAGTCAAGAGTCGTATCTAGACGTATCCCATATCACTCCATCTGCACACGCCCCACACCATTACAGAGTTTCCATCAGCTTGAACAGTCCCCTGCTGACATGCAGGGTTCTTGGATTCTTGAGGTTATATCCCTACCCGCACACGTCCATCCGCTCGATATAATTTCAAACGAGACTTGTCCGACCAGGCAACATGTTTCCAGTCATCAACAGTCCAATGTCGGTGTTGACTGGACCAGTCGAGACGTAAAGCTTTGTGCCATGAAAATCATGATGTCATCTGATGTTAAATGGCTCCTAATGCCATGTAGTCCTCACACTCTGCAGAAGTATGGGACAAAACACTTGATTTCGTCGTTGATAGCCAAGTATCCAGTCTTAACATTTTCCTGTCCATAAAGTAGGTATAAAAAATATACGGAAGTATCATCGCGATTATTCGCTGAACTCGTATTTTAGCGTAAAATCTTTTACTCGTTAAGTAATGTGGAGAAATGACTACAGGTAAATGATCAAGAAAAACGATTTTACTGATTATTTATGTGATAAGCTGCGATCTGTTAAGAATGTTTGTGTAACGGTAGCAAAAATGGGAGGGATTTGTGTAGGGCCCTGCTTGGTGCAGCAAAACAAAATTCGGCAAAGCGTATATTGATTTCAATGTGTTCTTTTTAAGAACACTTAAAATTTGCTCCCTAAAATTACTGTTCGGTCTCGTAAACTAACATAAAGCCGGGAAAACGGTGTGTGGACCACATGGCGCTCTATATCAGCATCCAGTGACGCCTCTGGACTGGGGATGATACGGCGGCTGGTCGGTACCGTTGGGCTTTCATGACTCGTTTGGGCGGACCACAGCTTTCTCTCTCTTTTTTTTCCTGTTGATGATGTTTGTTACCGAGACAACGCCGCAAAAATTTTCGTAATCACTCAGTTTCTGGAAAGAGTTTAAGCGCTACTAATTAGCATTTCCTGGAACAGATCTTCCGCAGTTACTAATTTTAGCCTACCTGGAAAGCTACCGCATTTCTGTCGGCTCATCGTGTCCGTGGCTGCTGGAATTTAAAGTGGACAGGCAAAGCCATATACGTTAGTGGTGCTTCATGTATCCTAATCAGTCCTGAACTCTCCGATTTTACGAATGAAAAGTTTATTCTGGTGGTCAATGCAGTGTTCTGATACAAAGAGTAAAAGATAAAATTTGTAACAATTGATATGATTCACCAAATTTTCATAATGAACACAGTTGTTAGAAAATAACCGAAACATGTGCACTATTCAGAAAACTCAGTAGCGGATACCTAAAAATTATGAAAACAATGCTGTTAGAATGTAACCTGTTGTTTCCCACGATAATACCGGACCCCTGAAAAGGCTATAATCATCTGATCAAGTATTTCTGAAATTCTGTGTTAACAAAAAATTAGGATGGTGGAAACATGATATTGAATGAATGCATTTTGAATGAGAACAATGTTTATTAATATACTTATCAGCCCTTCATATTACTACAATTTTCTTTGCTTTTACTGTCTGAGCGAATGGCCTCACGTAACTGCTTATTGCGTAACAATCTATTGTACAAGTCTGCACATGGAAAACTTAGATTACACTTGAGAATCGTTGCATTGGCAATTGTACGATCTAAAACGTTTCTTTTATCACATAACCAATAACGATTCGTATTCGAAAAAAACTCTCAATTCCTGCATTCGAACCCTGGATACTCGGAGGAAGTACCTTAATTTTAGGCAACACTTTTATTTTTATGCATTTTACCTTCATCACTTTAAATATTCCAATACATATGTTCCGCATTTCTTCCTTTGAATGGACCGAGTATTTCATTTCCCTCATACAATAATTTTCACAGTAATGTCATTTTTCAGCTACAGCCGTTTTGCCGGTACAACATTCTGAATGAATGGTGTACTCTACGGTATGTGTTTTCGTTGTAACTTATTTTTCGAACTGATCCAACAACGTAAATTATAATCTGAAAACTGCTTCCCCCATGAAACCAAATATTCAAGTGCTACGTTGTAGAATGGATGAACATCGGAGTAAAACCTTCTTTGAGCAGATTGATGACCTCCAGACAATTCCTTCAAGATAGATTTAATCTCAAAAATCATAAAATTATTTTTTTCTGATTGTTATCCTTTTCTGTAAGTAATACATAACCAGATATTGTCTCTGGAACATAGGCATTCTGCTTCTCGATTTCTCGGACTTTTATTTGAAACAGGTTGATCTGACTGTGAGCAAACCACAACCATAATTCAGATTCCATTGTTGAAAACTGATTCAGAAGATAAAGGTCGGAATGGTTTGGAGAAGAATATTTTAGAACAGGATATAATTCAGAATAGTCTGAAGAGCAGGAAGCAGTGCCAACCGTATTCTATTAGTGTAACGTAGCGATTGACAATAACTGATAATTACAATATCACGCAACTGTTTTAGTGTTTCCACCCTTACACTATAAATATGAAAATACTTGTAAATTTTACACATGATATTCTCTATGTCAACTGGCTGCTTCCCAGCCGTTGCTGTCACGTTGTTGTGGGTATGTGTTACTTGTTTCTTATTTAATAAAAGTAATCTCTCTGGCACTTCTGTTTACTCCACCAAACGTACCGTTCGTATTGTCAGCAGATAATGACACAATTTTAATTGCAGCCAGTGATCATAGATAACCGACATCATATTTTTAAATATTAAATAAGAAGTTTCATTTTCAATAGCAATGAATTCTATGTTTTTCATGTAAACAGCTTTCTGAAGTGGGATATTGAATTAATACTAGAAGAGACTTCCTTGATTTGCGATTACTGGTCAATAGATAAACTCAAAGAGTTTACAAGGTCAATATCTTCTTTAAGAAGTTGTTTGCACCAAGGACTTCATGCAGTATTAGCAATGGCTCCACCTTTAGTTCGTTTACAACATAACTTGACATCATAAAGTTTTTGAGTGAGATTTGTTATGCACTCCATAGAACTGTAGCAACGATTATGACGCACTGCATACTATGTAAAAGTCCCCTCAGCTGCAGCCAATGTAGCCTCTTAATTTCCCACAATTTCACAAATTAGGCCTTTCACCAGGTAACCTTCCATTCGGAAAGTGGGTGCACTCAGCGACTGTTATGTGGTTTATAAATTATAGAGTGCAGCAATCAGTCGTCCTTTTTTAGATTTTATTACGCAAATCCAGATTTCTGCTAGTGGCTAGCCATTCTCAATGCACTAGTTTCTATTCTCGATGCATGTAAGTCCCTGTTGTTCGGGCGTCAGTCACATTTCTTTGAATACTACTGTAGGAGATGTTACAGTAATATTCAAAGAAATGTGACTACTGTATGAGATGATACAGTAATATTCAAAGAAATATGAGTGACGCCCGAACAACAGGGACTTACATGCATCGAGAATAGAAAATAGTGCATTGAGAATGGCTAGCTACTAGCCGAAATCTGGATTTGCGTAATAAAATCTAAAAAAGGACGACTGATTGCTGCACACTATAACTTATAAAATTACGCCTTTACTATTTAACCATTCTGTCTTGATACAAGTCAGAGATTTACATATAACATTACTGGTTCTCAGTATATTGATTCGACATTAATGAAATGTCTTACAGCAATTATGGTGACGTACCAGGTAAACTATAATCATAATATCGTGTCTCGCATAATTATATTTAACGTGAAAGGTCTGAGATCTTGAATATCAAGGATATGATTTCGTGATAGCCTTTTAATAAAGCATGTTTATGGTGACAGTGCATACAGAAAACGTATGATACATTTCTTAAAATCTGTGAAGCAAACTTACCTAATATTTTTTGTTTTGGTGAAGAGGTCATTGATTTTAGAAGTTGTTACAACAGCGGCTGAAGAAGATAGCTTTCAGTTGTTTGATTTATCATGTTGAACAACATCCCAAAGCAACCGAAAATGTGGCTTCCAGATTTTACAGTGAACTTTATATTAAGCTTTGTCTCTTCGAAGATAAGATATTTCTCCTTTAAGATGGAAGAAAGGGATCATCTGCGTTTTGGAATAATATCTTAGTTCACATAAATAACAACACTAGAATAGCCAAGTTCGTTAGCCTTCATTGTTCACAGAATGCTCTAAACAATGACAACAATAAATGAGATATGCACCACTCGAGCATTTCTCACAACAAATAATGGCAAAAATGTTTCGGTCTTTAATTTAGAAACACAGTGGGAAGGAAATACTGGACTTATTGCCTCCCAACAAGATTTCTGGGGACGCATGAACTTCCAGTACTATATGGAAAACAAATACGTTGTTGTTGTTTATGTTGCTGCCTTCAGCCCGATGACTGGTTTGATGCAGTTCTCCATGCTATTCTATCCTGTGTAAGCCTCTTCATTCTGAGCAACTACCGCGACCTCCCCCCCGCCCCCCCGGGTGATCCTTTGATACTTAGTCAGTTTGTGCCACGAATTTCTTTTCTCTCTAATTCTACTCAGGACTTTGACATCTATTATGTGATCTGTCCATCTAATCTTCAGGATTATTCTGTAGCATCACATGTAACAAGCTTTTGTTCTCTTCTTTTCTAAACTGTGTATCATCCCAGTTTCACCTTCATTCAAGGCTACACTCCATACAAATACTTTCAGAAAATACTTCCTGACCCTTAAAGCTATACTCGATGTTAACAAATTCCTCTTCTTTAGAAAAGATTTTCTTGCCATTGCCAGTCTACATTTTACATCCTCTCTACTTCGAACACCATCAGTAATTACGCTGCCCAAGTAGCAAAACTCTTTAACTAATTTAAGTGTCTCATTTCCTAAACTAATCCCCTCAGTACCATCTGACTTAATTCGACTACATTCCATTATCTTCGTTTTGCTTTTGTTGATGTTCACCTTACATACTACTTTCAAGACACTATCGATTCCGTTTAAATGCGCTCCTAAGTCTATTTCTGTCTCTGATAGAATTACATTAACGTTGGCGAACCGCCGTGTTTTTATTTCTGCTCCCTGGACTTTAATACCTACTCCAAATTTTTATTTTGTTTCTTACTGTTTGCTCAATGTACGGATCGAATAATTTCGGGAATAGGCAACAACCCTATCTCAATTTCTTCTCAACCATCGTTTCCCTTTCATACCTCTCGACTCATAACTAACATCTGTTTCTGTCAGGTTGTAAATAGTCTTTCGCTCACTGTATTTTAGTCCTGGTACTCTAAAAATTTCAATGATGGTATTCCTGTTACCACTATCAAGAGCTCTCGCTAAGTGTACTAATGCTACACACTTAAGTTTGCCTTTCCTTAACCAATCTTCTATGAGAAGTCGTGGAGTCAGTATTGCCTCACGTGCTCCTAAATTTGTCCAGAATCCAAACTGATCTTCCCCGGGGTCGGCTTCTACAATTTTCTCCACTGTTCTGTACAGAATTCGTGTTAGTATTTTGTAATCATGGCGTATTAAACTGATAGTTCTGTAATTTTCACGTCTGTCAGCAGATGCATTCTTTGGAATTGGAATAATTATATTCTTTTTGAAGTCTGAGGGCATTTCACCTGTCTGATACATCTTGCTCACCAGATGGTAGAGTTTAGTCAGGACTGGCTCCCCCTAGGCGGTCAGTAGTTCTAATGGAGTGTAGTCTACTCACGGGAACTGGTTCCAACTTAGGCCTCTCATTGGTGTGTGAAATTCTTCACGCAGTATCTTATCTCCTATCTCATCTTCATCTACGTCCTCTTCCATTTCTAAAATATTGCTTTCAAATTGATCTCGCTCGTGCAGACTCTCTATATCCTCCTTCCACCTTGCAGCTTTCCCTTCCTGGGATAGGACTATTTTCTCATCTGAGGTCTTGATCAAGCAGATGGTTCTCTTTTCTCCACATGCCTCTTTAATTTTCCTGTAAGAAGTATCTATCTTTTCCTTAGTGAAAGATGCTTCCGCATCCTTAGATTTGTCCTCTAGCCATTCCTGCTTAGCCATTTTACACTTCCTGCCAATCTCATTTTTTAGACGTCTGTGTTCCCTTTCGTCTGCTTCATTTATTGCATTCTTATATTTTCGCCCTTCATCAGTTACCCACAGATCTCAACTAGCCCTTTTCTCTTTACCTATTTCATCTTCTAATGACTCCACTAATTCATCTCTCAAAGCCGTCCATTCTTCTTTTACTGTATTGCTTTACTCCGTTCTTAACAATCGTTCCCTAATGCTTTCCCCGAATCTCTCGACTACGTCTCGTTCTTTCTGTTCATCCATGCCCATTTACTTAAATTCCTATCTTTTTACAATTTCTCCAGTTTTTATCTACAGTTCATAACCAATAAACTGTGGCCACAGTCTACACCTGTCCCTGCAAATGTCTTGCAATTTAAAATCTGTTTCCGAAATTTGTGTCTTACCATTATATGATTAATCTGAAACCTTCCAGCGTCTCGTATCTTCCACTTCTTTCATGATCCTTAAACCATGTCTCAGCGTTGGTCAGATTATGCTCTGAGCAAAATTCTACCAGGGAGATTCCTCTTTCATTCCTTTCCCCAAGTCCATGTTCACCTACTAGTTTCCCTTCTCTTCCTTTTCCTGCTATTGAATCCCAGTCCCCCATGACTATTAAATTTTCGTATCCCTTCACTATCTGACTAATTTCTTTCATCTCATCGTACATATCTTCAATATCATCATCATCTGTGGAGTTAATTATCATATAAAGTTGTACTACAGTGAAGGGTATTGGCTTCGTGTCTATCTTGGCTACAATAAAGCGTTCACTATGCTATTCATAGTAGCTCATCCACGTTCCTATTTTATTATTCATTATTAGAACTACTACTGCATTACCGCTATTTGATTTTGTATTTACAACCCTATATTCACCTAACCTGGTGTCATGTTCCTCCTGCCACTGAGCTTCGCTAACTCTCAGTATATCTAACTTTAACCTATCCATTTCCCTTTTTAAATTTTATAACCTATCTGCCCGATTAAAGGCTCTGACATTCGATGCTCCGATCCGTATAAGGCCGGTTTTGTTTCTCTTGATAACTACATCTTCCTGAGTAGTCCCTACTGGGAGTTCCGAATAGAATATTTGACCCAAGAGGATGCCATCATCATTTAACCATACAGAAGAGCTATATGCCCTCGGGAAAAACCGCGGCTGTAGTTTCCCCTTGCTTTCAGTCTTTGGCAGTACCAGCAAGTATGGCCCTTATGGTTGATGTTTCAAGGTCAGGTCAGTCAATCATCCAGACTGTCGACCTGAAACTACTGGAAAGGCTGCTACCCCTGTCCAGGAAGCACACGTTCGTCTGGCCTCTCAACAGAATGAAATGAATACTCACTCGATCGATAGTGTAGGGTATATAAGCATATTATAGCATATCCTAAACACATTCTACGCCAAAATATTACTAAAAACAAACAAAAATTACCTTTATATTTCTAAGATTTGTTGACACAGCAATAAACAACTTTCTTGAAGTAGATGCTGCAATCTACTGGGAACATTCAGATACGAAAACTTGCGATGCACTGAAAGCACACAGTGTAATGTATGTGCTACAATCAGGCACAGCGAATTCGGTTGATTTCCTGAGCTAAGAAAAAATAAGTATTAGTATTGCAAAACTAACATAATGTTGCACTGGTCGTCTGCTACTAATGGAAGAGGTCCAACTGTTGAAGCCATATCCCTTAACCTCAAATACGAGTACGTTGACGTTAGCAAGAGCAGTCAGTACATTTGAGTCTACTAGTCTCGCTCTCGAGCAGTCATTTGTATTTCTGGGGCAGAAAATGCCGCGCAGTTGCCTTGCGTGATAAGGAAAACTAAAGGACGAACCTCTTCTGCACACAAACAGCAGTGTCGTAATTTTCAGTCAGCAGTAGCAGTTTAATTTCTTAAATGCTGGTAATAATTGTAATGATAAAATCATCAGATACAAAAGAAATGTCATGTTAGACGTTTAGTAAAGAAATTGAGTAAGTTCCATCTGGGAGAAGATTTTTGAAATTAATGTGTTTTCCCTAATTACAGTTTTCACTTTTAAAAGAAATTTTTTAATAATACGTTTCGATAATTATTAAAATCATACCTCTCTATCCGTTAATAATGCTTTTCATCATCTATACTAAATGGTATTAAAACTAAAAATAGCAAATACATGAAGCGTTGGAGTTGACTCTGAATTAATTACAATTCTTAGGAGTTATGTCAAAACTTGCAGTTAATTTCACACCGTACGAGTAAATAACAGTTTCGCTTCGACACAAAAGAAATAAAATATTTATTTCGAATATTATGTTTGACACGTGTATTTGACACTGCTGTACGCAACTGTAAACAATTTACTAATGAATTAATTCGTAAACAACAGAGAGAACTAGTTTTTATATCTCCAACTCTACGAACTCTATTACAGATAAATGAAGCACGAAATTAATCCATATAATGGGATAGAATATTCCATTTACACTTGCGTTCTTCCGTCATGAACTAGTTCACCCATGTTATTAAAGGTTGACCTAGAATTTAATCTGACAACGCTCGTGAGATTGTCACGCAGGAAAACTGAAATAGATGCGGCTTGCTTAATACTGGAAGCTAACGTAGGAAATACGGAAACGTTTCAAGCACCCTGCCTGTAGCGAGGTTTACTATTTAGTTCAGGAAATTTAATCACAGTAATCCAGTACTCCACAATAAGCGTGCAGCTAAGGTGATTCTTTATGACAAAGTGCATGTTTAATCAATATGAGTTTGTTGTGAACGTACAGAATCAGAATAAAATGCAACGCGACATGTAACTTCCTATTCTCACTATTAATCTGTCCTTCGGACGAAATGTGTAGCTACATCTTATTCCTTAGTGTCAGTATTTTATTAAAGTTTGCTGAATGGAGTGAGCATTTCTGGTGTTTGAATGGTAGCGCCTACAAATGGGTGGAACATTATCTAAAAGAAGGGCAACGGCAGACAACAGTACGGAAGCTTCCGATACACTGCCACCGAACACATCAGTCTGGACTCTGTGGATCATCCTAATCTCTTGAGCAAGTTTGTTTTCCGCCAACATACAGTGATTGGAGCTCTTGCGCTGACTGGTCCGACCGCACGTTATGTGTTACCAAACACAATAATTTCATACACCTGAAGATGGGATTTTAAAATACCAAAAACGGTCGTGGTTTGAATAAATAATTAGCACAACTAAATTATTTCTCTCTAAATTAGTCATCAAGCCTCTTAGTTGCGGATGTCCTACATACCAAATCTCGTGTGATTTGACATACAAAGGAAAAGCTCTCTGCACTTAATACTAGTACAAATTAAAATAGTGTTAGCTTTCAGGCTGCTTAGTTCCATTATTTAGCACATTTTTATATCACGTTTTTGAGACCTCGCATTCCTTAAACTGACAAGTTTCCTTTTGGCTCTATCTCCGATTCTTCGGCCGGCGTTTGTTTGATGATTTTTCTGATGCGAGTGGCTGGCATTGTCAACGCGTCACCCTCTGTGGCTGGTGGTGCCTGGCGTGCCAAGGACGAAGGGCTTTTCCATGGGCATTTTAGCTGACGTTCTCTCCTCGCTACCTGCAACGGCCATTCGCTGCAGTACGGAAAGCAGGATCCATTCACCTTGATACTGTCTTCCTTCTTGATGAAGATATTGCCATGTTTGTATATTTTTTAGCTTCTCTTAACAAGTGGGCGTGACAGCCCTTCTCTACAACAAGAACTTCCGTGTCGGCGAATGTGGTCGACCTCACAAAGCGCGTACTCCGCCACCGCCGATTTCTCCATCTGCCTCAACATGCAATGGCGCTTATGTTTGGCGATCCTGGTGCTCAAATGATCGTCCAGTCATTTCATGACAATGACGGACGTCACTTTGGGACTCTATTCGACGCAGTTCGCCAAGTATTCGGACGACCACCGGATTCAAGCGGCCGAAAACCGCTTGTCGCCGGCTGTACGAGCGGCTCTGGAGCAGCGCAGGAGGGCCCAGATCGAGCAGAACGCCCTCTATGAGAAAGAGGAAGGACTAGTTTATGGACCCGGAATAGCAGACTGAACGTACGTTCCATAATATTGCATTTATATGTAGTCAAAATTTCAAAAGCGTTTTTCTCGAAATGTCATTTTTTTATCGCGCGGTATGGTACCTACAAATCTACTGAACCGATTGGCATGATTCTTTGTTGCCGACGAATCTTGTCTAGGAGTTGTACCATTTTTATTCCGATCCATCAACTATAAATATTTTTACTTGACCGACGAAGTCAAAAAATCGATGAAAAAACCCTATTTTTTAAGTGGCCGCCATTTTGTTTCCTATGGTCCAAATAACTTAAGCGAGGTACTACTCCTAAAGAATCTTATATACTTCGCTAACGCCAATTTTGATTTCAGAAGAGCAGGCTGACCTGTGAAATACCGCGCGTGGAGGTCTACATTGAAATTTTGTTTCGATCCGACGGCACATCCACCTTTGCTCTGCGACACTTCCGGTCGAAAAAATTCCAGTTTGTAGGGGAAATATCAATAAACATTTTGACCAAATTTGACATTGGTATCTATAACATATCCGGAGAAAAAAATTCTCAAAGAGCATGCTTTTTTCGGGCCAAAGATAGTAAACCTCCCCTTAATAGATCATTTTGTTTGTTACGTGAAACAAACCGACGCCTTCCGTCGCCACTGGACGTTGCATGAAAGACATGATGAGCACTCTTTTCTAAGGGTGACTCCAGCCATACACTGCAGAAACAGAATAGCGTGTGTCTGCTGAAATACCAGAGAAAATGCTCTTGACAGTTCTTACAAGTGGAAGTAACCCCATCGCACTCCCCTCAGATTTAGTGGTAAGATGACCCATTGGATAGTCCGTCAATAACTGAACACAGATCAAGCGTGAAAACAGGAAGAAGGTGTACTACACTGGTAAAAAGGAGCAAAATAGAAACAGTAAACGGTCCAAGCTCAGGATGTGCAACATGGAGCGAAGCTGCATAGCCACGGCGTCGTGGTGTTGGACTGGATGGCGGAGTCTCGTGTTCAGATCTGAATCTTAACCCTTTTTGTTCCACAAAATTATGAACTGTTCGTCTGGTCACTAAGGTGTCTGCTCGCTGTTTTCAAATTTGTGTTGTGTCGCAGTGTAACGTCCGTTTGCAACGGCGGGGTGTAAGGAAGAGTCATCGTATTTGTCCTGCACAAGTAACAC
This sequence comes from Schistocerca piceifrons, assembly GCF_021461385.2. Taxonomy (NCBI): domain Eukaryota; kingdom Metazoa; phylum Arthropoda; class Insecta; order Orthoptera; family Acrididae; genus Schistocerca; species Schistocerca piceifrons. The sequence goes on from NC_060143.1 coordinate 224,872,498, forward strand.
ATATCATGAATCTTACGTTTCGTTTAGGAAGTTTTTACTTTTGAATTCCTTTGTTGTAACTTAGTTCACACTTCACTGTCTATGAGACGTCTTGCCTGCTCTCACAATTCATCACATTTACTCGCGACGGTAATATACTCTTACTACATGACTGTCACCGATGTATAGTATGAGAACTGCCCAGACTATAGAAGGAGAATGGATACGTCATGACCAGTTGGAAAGTTCACAACTTCCTGGAAAAAAAGGAGGCGCAAGGGAGATTTGAAAGTGGATCTCCCGATGTGTAGTCCAACACCGTGACCACACAACCGTGACGTCATGGTCCTTGTAACTCACTCGATGCTTTACACCTTGAGCTTGGACGTTCACTGTTTCGGTTTTTTTTTTTTCAATAACAGAACATCTTCTCCCTGCTTCACCTCTATTCCGTTTTTGACAGGTTATCAACTGGGCCATTTTGCCACAAAATCTGAAGGGAGTGAGATGGGGAGTTTGCCTTGTTAGAGGGGACACTCAGTATAAGAAAGCTGAATGTTCTATGCTAACATTATTTTCTTCATTTTTCCGTGGTTGGTCAGTTTTAACCATCGGCCATAGCTTTCGCGACCTTGTCTCAATCCCGTTTTAATCTCAACGTGCTCCAAAATTTCTTACCTGGATTTTACATTAGATCTTGTGTTGTTTGACTTATCTCTACTATTTGCATTTTTCGACGTCCAATACTTGTTCCTTCAGAATTTGTAAGAAAGACTCAGGGTTCACTTTGTCAAAAGGTTTTCAAAAAAATTGTCAAGGTACACGTTAGTTTCTTTATTATATGTTTTTATGTCTGATAATAAGTTTCATAATTAATAGTACTTCTGTGTAACATATATTTCAAGTGCGACATGGTTGATATTTGCTAAATTCGTATTGTAGTTTTATCGTTTGGTGTAGAGCGTGAACGAAATAAGTGCTGAAAGAGTCTAAAACTATGAAGTAAATTATTGTATCAGTCGACATATTTAAATACAACTAAAATGCTGAATAGATGGACACAGAGGAAATCAACTCGCTAAAATGCATTTGCTAAACTGAAAATACAGTATATTTATAATTTAACAGTAGTATGGAAATGATAGTTGCTACTCATCGCGTAGCGGAGATGCTGAGCCACAGATTGGCATAACACAAAGACTGTCGGAAAATGAGCTTTCGGCCAACAAGACATTCGTCGAAAATAGACCAAACACCCACCCACCCACACACCCACACACACACACACACACACAAACACACACACGCCAACGCAACTTACACGCTCATGACCACAGTGTCCGGCAGCCGAAGCCAGACTGTGGAATTCGTATAAGGTCTCAGCTACAGAAGTGAGTCAGCTTAGTGCTGCAAACTATTTAAAGACTGATTTTGGGCTACTGAAAGATACTTAGTGGAAATAACAATAAGAAAACAAAAGAAAAACAAATGGGTAAGAGAGTAGACAAAAGCCGACATTTACGTAGTGCACTTTGCACGAGTAAAACTGAAATGGAAATTGGCGGAAGATGGAACTGAGAGATTTTTAGTGGACTGTTTGTTACTAGTAATCACGTAGAATAACACCTGACTGATTATGGTTGGATCACATGAGAAACCGATGTCGATACTGAAACGGCATCTGTTTAAAATTTTTGTTGGGTATAATTTATCAGCTTCTTTACGAATTTTGCGGCTTAGGCTCTTATCTCAGTGTGGAATCAATTGCATTAGAAGGCTGTGAGTAGTTCTAGTAATTTTCCTGTATCCTTGTAGTTCAGTTTTGTGCTAGCTATGTAGAAGGAACAACACAACTGCCTTTTGGAACTTACTAATTTCATCTTATGAAATATGCAATGAATTTATTTTGTCTTCTTATCTCAAGAGTATCTGAAAAAACCACTGCTCACGGTAATTACAGGTATGTTTGTGTTACATACTTGTAATACTCGGTTTTTCACAGTACTTAACTAAGTCTCAGTTCACTTTATCAGATATCTTTTTCTTTGTAATATTTTAATTTTTTTTTTTGTGAAGCCAACTGGGTAAAGATGCAGCGACGAATAATATTAAATACGTCGCACTAGCTTTTGTTATATTTTTGCACTGTGTGTTTTGATAAAAATGTGGCGTCTCATACATACTAGGGGACTAACATGATCGTAGCGGGTTAAAATGATGGTTTTCTGAGAACCTTAACTTCTACCGCTGCTGCATTCACAACAATCGAGTAGTAATCGATGACTGATCCTATGGTAATTCGCTGCAACTTTTCTACTAGTTCTTTGACGAGATATACTGACTGAAGTGCATTCTGGTACTTAACTTTAGTAATGTGTAATCGCTTTGGATAGCAATAAGCTTTAATCTTCCGCTAGCTGCGAACCATTACCTTTGCTTTGAAGCTGCAGAAACGTCGCTTTTTGCCCAAAAGGGAATAACTTTTATTGTCTCACAGTAAAACAATATAAAAGAGATCATTTAGACAACAGGGCAGCCAGAGCTATAGAAATCAATTTTAATAAGTAAATAATCACAACAGCTGTCGTGATAAGAATTTTTGAGCTTGAGTTGTCTCACAGCTAGTCTCGTGACTTTAAATTCACATCTGGAGGTGTCAAATAACTGACCTTTTCTTTTTTTTTAGACATGGAGGCTTAATAAAACATAAATGTCGCATAGAATGTTATGCTGATTTTAGCGTAAATCGTTTTTGACCTTCGCGATTATTACGCTGTGATCAGAATAAGTACAGGGGACATCCTTGTTTGATTGAGGAATGTCTACCGTGAATTAAAAAATAAAAAAAAAATTAGTTATGGGGCATCTTAGGACGTGACATTAACGCAGCTGCTGCAGTTATTTGTTTGTTCAAACGATATAAAACCTTTAGATTTGTATTTTTAGATCGATTTGCGTCTGACTTCTGCGATTTCATTATGTTTTCTGACCTTTTTACACTTCAAATCTTTGCCATATTGAAATGAATACTTCGACATTAAAATTACAAAATTTGGTAAAAAAGTCATATTACCACCTTGAACTACTGGTAAAATACTTTAGTCTAACCATCATTAGGTTCTCATAAAATAGTATTCACAGCATCATGTAAGGCGAACTGTAAAATAGTTATCGTCAGATGATAAAACCCCATTAATATTACACTGTTATCATATTGTAATACAGATTACGTAGTCGATCAATATAAAATATGCCAGAGAATGTACTCCTCCGTATTAAAATATAGTCACCTGTGTGTGTATGAATCAGTTCACAACGTTGCAATTTACAGTTTTAACTTGAATGCGGTAGAGGACGTAATTTGTATTACGATATCATAACAGTGTATTAATCACGGTTTTATCACCTTACTATAACTATTTTATACTTCGCCTATCATGATGTTGTTATTACTATTGTATCTGAACAGATCAGACAACTGAAATTGTTTGCATAAATTAAGTATTTTATTAGCAGCATGAACCATAGACCTTGCCGTTAGTGGGGAGGATTGCGCGCCTCAGCGATACAGATAGCCGTACAGTACGTGCAACCACAACAGAGGGATATATGTTGAGAGGCCAGACAAACGCATGGTTCCTGCAGAGGGGCAGCAGCCTTTTCAGTAGTTGCAGGGGCAACAGTCTGGATGATTGACTGATCTGGCCTTGTAACACTAACCAAAACGGCCTTGCTGTGCTGGTACTGCGAACGGCTGAAAGCAAGGGAAACTATAGCCGTAATTTCTCCCGAGGGCATGCATCTTTACTGTATGGATTAATGATGATGGCGTCCTCTTGGGTAAAATGTTCCGGAGGTAAAATAGTGCCCCATTCGGATCTCCGGGCGGGGACTACTCAGGAGGACGTCGTTATGAGAACGAAAACTGGCGTTCTACGGATCGGAGCGTGGAATGTCAGATCCCTTAATGGGGAAGGTAGATTAGAAAATTTAAAAAGGGAAATGGATAGGTTAAAGTTAGATATAGTGGGAATTAGTGAAGTTGGGTGGCAGGAGGAACAAGGCTTTTGGTCAGGTGAATACAGGGTTATAAATACAAAATCAAATAGGGATAATGCAGGAGTAGGTTTAATAATGAATAATAAATTAGCAGTTCGGGTAAGCTACTACCCACAACATAGTGAACGCATTTTTGTGGCCAAGATAGACACGAAGCCCACGCCTACCACAGTAGTACAAGTCCAAATGTCAACTAGCTCTGCAGATGACGAAGAAATTGAAGAAATGTATGATGAGATAAAAGAAATTATTAGGATAGTGAAAGGACACGAAAATGTAATAGTCATGGGTGACTGAAATTCGATAGTAGGAAAAGGAAGAGAAGGAAACGTAGCAGGTGAATATGGATTGGGGGGAAGAAATGAAAGAAGAAGCCGCCTGGTAGAATTTTGTACAGAGCCCAACTTAATCATAGCTAACACTTGGTTCAAGATTCATAAAAGGCGGTTGTATACATGGAAAAAGCCTGGAGTTACTGACAGGTTTCAGATAGATTATATAATGATAAGACAGAGATTTAGGAACCAGGTTTTAAATTGTTAGACATTTTCAGGGGCAGATGTGGACTCTGACCACAATCTATTGGTTATGAGCTATAGATTACAACTGAAGAAACTGCAAAAAGGTGGGAATTTAAGGAGATGGAACCTGGACAAACTGACTGACCAGAGGTTGTACAGAGTTTCAGGAGGAGCATAAGGGAACAATTGACAAGAATGGGGGAAAGAAGTACAGTAGAAAAAGAATGGGTAGCTTTGAGGGATGAAGTAGTGAAGGCAGAGAGGATCCAATAGGTAAAAAGACGAGTGCTAGTAGAAATCCTTGGGTGAGAGAAGAAATATAGAATTTAATTGATGAAAGGAGAAAATATAAAAATGCACTAAATGAAGCTGGCAAAAAGGAATACAAACGTCTCAAAAATAAGATCGACAGGAAGTGCAAAATGGCTAAGCAGGCATGGCCAGAGGACATACGTAAGGATGTAGAGGCTTATCTCACTAGGGGTACGATAGATACTGTCTACAGGAAAATTAAAGAGACCTTTGGAGAAAAGAGAACCACTTGTATGAATAACAAAAGCTCAGATGGAAACCCAGTTCTAAGCAAAGAAGGGAAAGCAGAAAGGTGGAAGGAGTATATAGAGGGACTATACAAGGGCGATGTAATTGAGGGCAATGTTATAGAAAGGGAAGAGGATGTAGATGAACATGAAATGGGAGGTATGATACTGCGTGAAGAATTTGATAGAGCACTGAAAGACCTAAGTCGAAACAAGGGCCCAAGAGTAGACAACATTCCTGTAGAACTACTGAGAGTCTTGGGAGAGCCAGTCCTGACAAAACTCTACCATCTGGTGAGCAAAATGTATGAGACAGGCGAAATACCCTCAGACTTCAAGAAGAATATAATAATTCCAATCCCAAATAAAGCAGGCGTTGACAGATGTGAAAATTACCGAACTATCAGTTTAATAAGTCACAGTTGCAAAGTACTAACGCGAATTTTTTACAGACGAATGGAAAATCTGATAGAAGCCGACCTCGGGGAAGATCAGTTTGGATTCCGTAGAAATGTTGGAACACGTAGGCAATACTGACCCTACGACTTATCTTAGAAGAAAGATTAAGGAAAGGTAAACCTACGTTTCTAGCATTTGTAGACTTGGAGAAAGCTTTTGACAATGTTGACTGGAATACTCTCTTTCAAATTCTGAAGGTGGCAGGGGTAAACTACAGTGAGCGAAAGGCTATTTACAATTTGTACAGAAAGGAGATGGCAGTTATAAGAGTCGAGGGACATGATAGGGAAGCAGTGGTTGGGAAGGGAGTGAGGCAAGGTTGTAGCCTCTCCCCGATGTTATTCAATCTGTATATTGAGCAAGCAGTAAAGGAAACAAACGAAAAATTCAGAGCAGGTATTAAAATCCATGGAGAAGAAATAAAAACTTTAAGGTTCGCCGATGACATTGTAATTCTGTCAGAAACAGCAAAGGACTTGGAAGAGCAGTTGAACGGAATGGACAGTGTCTTGAGGGTAGGATATAAGATGAACATCAACAAAAGCAAAACGAGGACAATGGAATGTAGTCGTATTAAGTCGGGTGATGCTGGGGGAAATAGATTTGGAAATGAGACACTTAAAAATGGTTCAAATGGCTCTGAACACTATGGGACTCAACTGCTGTGTTCATAAGTCCCCTAGAACTTAGAACTACTTAAACCTAACTAACCTAAGGACATCACACACATCCATGCCCGAGGCAGGATTCGAACCTGCGACCGTAGCGGTCGTGCGGTTCCAGACTGAAGCGCCCTTAACCTCGCGGCCACTCCGGCCGGCTGAGACACTTAAAGTAGTAAAGGAGTTTTGCTGTTTGGGGAGCAAAATAACTGATGATGGTCGAAGTAGAGAGGATATAAAATGTAGACTGGCAATGGCAAAGAAAGCGTTTCTGAAGAAGAGAAATTTGTTAACATCGAGTATACATTTAAGTGCCAGAAAGTTGTTCCTGAAAGTATTTGTATGGAGTGTAGCCATGTATGGAAGTGAAACATGGACGATAAATAGTTTGGTCAAGAAGAGAATAGAAGCTTTTGAAATGTGGTGCTACAGAAGAGTGCTGAAGATTAAATGGGTAGATCACATAACTGATGAGGGGTATTGAACAGGATTGGGGGGAAGAGGAGTTTGTGGCACAACTTGACAAAAATAAGTAATCGGTTCGTACGACATATTATGAGGCTTCAAGGGATCACCAATTTAGTATTGGAGGGCAGAGTGGAGGGTAAGAATCGCAGAGGGAGACCAAGAGATGAATACACTAAACAGATTCAGAAGGATGTATTCTGCAGTACGTATTGGGAGATGAAGAAGCTTGCACAGGATAGAGTAGCATGGAGAGCTGCATCAAAGCAGTCTCAGGACTGAAGACCACAACAACAACAACATTAGCAGCTCAACGCCGTAATTCAAAATTTTGCAAAAATATAAGCGCTACAGGGAACCACCTCCGGAAAATGTACATGGTGTTCAGAAATTCTCGTTGCCAACTTCTAGGACTTATAGACGGGAGTGAGCACACAATATTTTGAGCAGGAACCTATGTCCGCAAACGCACCTTTTCCGTACGACAGCTGTTATGCTGGGTGGGCATGCAGCAGGGTAGTCATGGCGTGTGGTGGTTACGTCAGAACGGCTGTTGTCATTTGATGACTGTCCTACTTCTCTGACTTTGCTAGAGCCTCATTCACGTGTCTGTGAGTGTTAGAAGTACATGGTTGGGCGCACGTCTGCAGAATACGCTGATATGATCCTCGCGAATGGCGAAGTTCACGGTAATGGAAGAGCTGCTCGTCGCCTTATCGAGGTCGTTCTCCACAACTTCCGATTCTATCACTATAACTTTTCGCCACAATTACGCAACGGCTTCGAGACGGAGTAACTCCACCATCAGCAGGTGCGGCTGTGGTGCTCCAAGGAGACGCCGCACATACGAACTAGAAGGAGCCGTACCGCTTCACGTTGAAGAGAACTAGTCGGCTAGTACACATGCAATTCATTTGGTTATTATTGAGTGAAAATGTAAGACAAATGATGAAATGGGTCATGTGTGTTGTAAAAATGGTTCAAATGGCTCTGAGCACTATGGGACTTAACATCTGTGGTCATCAGTCCCCTCAGAACTTAGAACTACTTAAACATAACTAACCTAAGGACATCACACACATCCATGCCCGAGGCAGGATTCGAACCTGCGACCGTAGCAGCCGCGCGGTTCCGGACTGCGTGCCTAGAACCGCTAGACCACCGCGGCCGGCATGTGTGTTGTATTACGTGTAAAAGTCCTCATATTGGCAACATGTTTTCAGATAGTTGTAGCGCGGAAACACTACGTTTCCGGACATGGGTTCCAGTTAAAAAAAATTTTCTACTCACTACATTGTACAAGTCCTATAACCTTGTAACGGAAATTTCCGAGCACCCTGTATTAGTAAAATTTGCACTAGTGGTAAGAAATATAAATTTAATCCATCTGAGCCTAGTTATTAAACGGCAGTGAAGTGAGAGAGTTCATTCTTAGACTGGCCAGTTTTTTTTTATTATTTATCCATTTGCCCTTTACACAACATACTAAATAGCGGTTCAGAATTATTCTTACATGTGAAAAAAGGTCAAAGTGGTACCTCACAATTCTTTTCACCACTTGCTCTTGTAACGCCCCCGCATTTTACGTGTACGACTCGCGGCAGCAAGCCGGTCGGCAACTGGCCGCAGCCACAGTGTCTCCCAACATTCGCCTTCCCACGCCCGCGACCTCTAACAGGTGCAGCTCAGGGGCCGGCCTGCAACCAGCCACGCGCCGCCCCCGCCAGTTCCTGCTGGCCGGTCTGTCAGCTGCCGCCCACGCTGCAGCTCTGACGTCACGGGGTGAGCTCCGGCCCCGCGCGCCGCGCTGAATGTTTCACTGCGGACGCCTCCACCTGACAGCCACAGCGCCCCTCTCGCTCCACCGCGCCGGTAGTTCCTGGCAGTGCTCCAGAAATGTACTTCCACCCTCAAAGTCCTTGGACGACGTACGAGTAGCTTTTATTTTTACGTAAAGAAAAGTATTATCACAAAAACGTGCAAACCGTGAGCTACACTCTTAATTTTTATAAATGAAATTAGAGAATTTACTCATGTCATTTTTGTTGACCCTTCAGGGTAGCCGAGAGCAAAAAAAAAAAAAAAAAAAAAAAAAAAAAAAAAAAAAAAAAAAAAAAAAATGGTTCAAATGGCTCTGAGCACTATGCGACTTAACCTCTGAGGTCATCAGCCGCCTAGAACTTAGAACTAATAAAACCTAACTAACCTAAGGACATCACACACATTCATGCCCGAGGCAGGATTCGAACCTGCGACCGTAGCGGTCGCTTGGCTCCAGACTGTAGCGCCTAGAACCGCACAGCCACTCCGGCCGGCAGCCAAGAGCACTAACGCGCTGCTTCCTGGACTCGGGTAGGCACGCTGGCCCCAGACGTAATCTGCCCGGCGGATTAACGACGAGGGCCGGTGTGCCGGTCAGCCTGCGTGTTTTTAGGCGGTTTTCCACATCCCGCTAGGTGAATACCGGCTTGGTCCCTATGTTCCGCCTCAGTTACACAGCTCGCAGACATCAGACCACATTCGCACTATTCCATGGATTACACTCGACGCAGACAGCTGGGGTACACTAATTCCATCCCAGGGGGTACAGGGTGGCGGCAGGAAGGGCATCCGGTCGCTCCTTAAACATTAACATGCCAAATCCGATTAACGATGGCCAACCCTGCGTAACTGCGGCACACAGCTCAAGCGATAGATAGATAGATAGATATACTCATATCATTTTTGTGGCCTATGCTTGTGGTCACTTTCAGAACTCAAAGCAATAATGAAATAATTTATTTAATTAAATTGAACCTTTAATTGCTGATGTACCCATGTATCAACACAATAAATTAAACAAAAGTGAGTAGTTGAGGAAGTATGAATAAGAACAATGGCGTTTTTACCTTTACAAAATAAATCAGGTCTTATTAATCTTTTTGTACCTACAACTATCTGGTAGATCTTACACATAAACGACAAACACAAATCAGAAAAGGAATGGTGTTTGATTTGTAAAGCGTGTATTGAGGTGGAAGCTTTACAAATGCCGCTGGCTCTTAGTCCACCACAGAGCACAAGCCTCACCCACTATGGAAAGACCTCAAGCTCCCCACCAGGGAGGACCAGAAGACGAAGAAGGAAAAGAATCACAATCACTTTTGATCAAGCCTCAGTACAGGAGCTGAATTAGCAAAAATGAAACCGCCTGACATTTCACAAACCAATCAGATTATCCTCTACTCATTGAATCTCCCCTCTTGACTTTTCTGTTGGCCTGTAAGCTAATCCAGACACAACACTGGGGTTTCCACATTGGGGGAGCAAGCCTTCACTTTGCATATCCTGAAAGGAGTCAATCAGCGACTCCAAGTCCCTCATACTTGGAAAAAGAAGATTTTAGAGTAGCCAGGCGCCGTTCTCACTGTAAGCATGCGGCTTTTCGCGGATGATGCTGTAGTATACAGAGAAGTTGCAGCATTAGAAAATTGTAGCGAAATGCAGGAAGATCTGCAGCGGATAGGCACTTGGTGCAGGGAGTGGCAACTGTCCCTTAACATAGACAAATGTAATGTATTGCGAATACATAGAAAGAAGGATCCTTTATTGTATGATTATATGATAGCGGAACAAACACTGGTAGCAGTTACTTCTGTAAAATATCTGGGAGTATGCGTGCGGAACGATTTGAAGTGGAATGATCATATAAAATTAATTGTTGGTAAGGCGGGTACCAGGTTGAGTTTCATTGGGAGAGTGCTTAGAAAATGTAGTCCATCAACAAAGGAGGTGGCTTACAAAACACTCGTTCGACCTATACTTGAGTATTGCTCATCAGTGTGGGATCCGTACCAGATCGGTTTGACGGAGGAAATAGAGAAGATCCAAAGAAGAGCGGCGCGTTTCGTCACAGGGTTATTTGGTAACCGTGATAGCGTTACAGAGATGTTTAATAACCTCAAGTGGCAGACTCTGCAAGAGAGGCGCTCTGCATCGCGGTGTAGCTTGCTCGCCAGGTTTCGAGAGGGTGCGTTTCTGGATGAGGTATCGAATATATTGCTTCCCCCTACTTATACCTCCCGAGGAGATCACGAATGTAAAATTAGAGAGATTAGAGCGCGCACTGAGGCTTTCAGACAGTCGTTCTTCCCGCGAGCCATACGCGACTGGAACAGGAAAGGGAGGTAATGACAGTGGCACGTAAAGCGCCCTCCGCCACACACCGTTGGGTGGCTTGCGGAGTATAAATGTAGATGTAGATGTAGATGTAGATTATTTTAACAAAAATATCTCATTTACGGAGGTATCTAATCTTTCCAGGATGTCCACTTCTAATTTCTAAAACAAGGCTGTTAAGCTCCCCAGACAGTCGTGCCCGTGAAATACATGTTTTTGCCACTCACTAAAAGAACCTGACAACTTCCTGGCATCAGGGGGGTTGCAATCTTGCCTCCACTACACTCGTGCACCAGTCGCTGTGTATCATACCATTTGCTAACATGAGAAAGCATGGAGTTTTATGACCTTCCCTCTGTTTGCACAAAGGCTCAGTTTACAGCAGCATATCTTAAATGGCTTACTCCACCCACTTTCCACTAACTGGTCACTTTCGTGACGGACTGTCGCCTGGCTCAGGTGAAATGTTTTGTGAACCGGCGCGCTCCTGTCTCACCCCAATTGAAAGGAGGAGAGTGCTATGGCCAGAAGTCCTTCTGCAGCTACGGTCCACTGAACACTGCTTCCCAGAATCACTCACACAGCCTGGTCGCTACACTCAGCATTTATGGCCGCCAATCCACGTATCTCCCTGTTCTCTGTCGCCTCTACTACGGCCCTTCGGGTACAACTTCTCCACAGTTTATTCATGCAATTGTAAAAGGATTCTGCCCACAATTTCCTCATGTAAAAAAATCATGAACCACGTACGCCACATGTTTTACTGGGGAACACTGAGATCATGACCTAAAATATGAACACTAATCTGACTAACAATGGTGTGGAAGTGAGAAAGTGGCACGCCTCGTCTCAATTCCATGCATACCTTCAGGAAAATTGAAAAAGAAAGAACAGATTTTGCTTCCTACAGACCAACTGCAAAAGACACAAACACATGGTGCATGTCACTAGATAGAGAAAAGTTCATAGTTTTGACACAGCTGCGCTGCCGTTTGTCTGTAAGAACCTGCCGACTACACAACAAGAGAAATCATTTTGTGGGTGGGAATTTGCGCAAAGCCAGTCGATTGTTCAAGTGGAATGTGCGTTCCGTCATCGCTTCAGCAAGAAGCCGCCTCCCTACAAGCAGATTTATGGCTGGCATAAGAAATTCTTGGAAGGTGGTGGCATATGCAAAGGTCGGCCAAGCACGTCGCATGAAAGTGTCTGAGATGCGTTGAAACAGAGCTCTCGGAAATTCCGAAGACGGGCAGGACAGGAACTTCAACTTTCTCAGACAAAGCTGTGGCGTGTTCTGAAACGACGTATGAAGTCTTACAAGTTGCTGTTATTGCAGGAACTGCGACCCAATCACCATAACAATAGGTACGAATTTTGCATTTCATTTGTCTAGGATATCGCAGAGGACACTTTTTCTGAACGACTCATATTTTCGGTCGAATGGACGCTTCATCTATTGGGTAAAGTAAACCGTCATAACATAAAAACCTGGTGGTCACAAATTCCTGGGATTGTCGTTGAACATTAAAGAGACCGAAAATAACCTGTTTTGTGCCGTTTCTGTTCACAAAGTTTACGGACCTTTCTTTTTTGCGGAGGAAACTGCCGAGAATGCCATATGTGGACACGCTGCAAAATTGGCTGTTTGCTCAACTTCACGAAAATTGCAATGATTTATTTTTATTCATGATGGCACTAAGCCTCGCTTCCAACTTGAGATGCGGTGTTATCTTAACAACACCTTTCCACAACGTTGGATTGGAAACTCTGGTCTACAAATGCTTTTTCAGCTTTTTGGCCTTCCAGGTCACCAGGTCTTACAAACTGCGATATTTTTCTGTGGGGGGGAGGGGGGGGGATGTGCAAAAAAACTATATTTTTGCCTCACCTATGGCGGCTTCTCCGCAAGACCTAGGAAATCGAGTTTGTTGAAGCTGTCGATTCAGTAAACAGGGACCTGTTGATTTGTGCCTAGAATGAAATGGACTACCATTTCGATGTCTCATGAGCAACGATTGGTGCCCATGTTGAGCGAATTGTATAGTGTCTGCGCGAACATAAAGCTTAGAACCTTCCTCTGTCCAGTGACATGCACTAAGTGTTTCTGTCTTTCATAGTTTGTCTGTAATGAACAGCTGAAATCTGCTCGTTCTTTTTTAATCAATGGTACTGGTACTGGTACTGGTTTTGGAATTATGGACTATTTACAGGCTGTTCTTTGTAATGTTCACTGGAATACACTCTTTGAGATTCTTAAGTTTTAAGCGATAAAATACTTACGGGTTCTTTATCCCGAAATATCACGAATCTCTACCACGTTTAATCTTAAATGATACGAATATCAACTTCTCTCCCTCGGCAAAGAGTGTAGGATTAATAACCGATAAAAAGCTAATCTGGGCTTCACACACAATTGTAACGTGCTAGAAGGCAACATCATATCTACATTCCATACCAAAAAAATATGAAGACGCTCTTCGCTTTCGGACTTAAAAAGAACTTCCTGCTGTTGATTATCTCGATGTTATCCTGCAATGTCTTTCTCAGGAAAGCCACAACGCCTGGAACTGGTGATGAACACCTGCGTTCGATATATCTGCTACATTGGAGTCTTTTATCACATTCCACAGTATTACGCACGGCTGTCCTCCCTAGATGAAGAGAAGTACAAAACTTACCAGCACTCTGTCTCCTCTACTGTATTATTAACACACACTCTCTTTCATATCTCTTCTTGACTCTAATGCTCTTGTCAGAACAACACTGCGGATACAGTCGTTCCCATCAGAGTAAAATCCCTCTGTTCCGCTCCATCACTAAGCCGCTTTTTCGATGTCCTTTTCTGTAACAGGAACCCGACATTTGAGTGGCCTCCTTCATTATATTACAAAACTGAATAACATCTCCAGCTTCAAAAGACAGTTACGAGTAATTACATATCTACTGGTGCCACAGTAACGTCTAACATTGTCCCTGTAAGCAGTCGTTAGTCCATTGCACTGTTGTTTACCAGCAGATCGTCCTTATTTCCCAATGCTTTTACCTGATACAGCCTCAATAGATATCTATCCATCAGAATGCGCTCTGTCGGGTAACTTTTGTACACCCATAAGTACATTTTCTATGTGCCGCTATTACTTTTATTATTATTACTATTATTATTGTTATTCTTAGAGCGGCTCTATCGATATCCACCAAGATTAAGATCTACAGAACTGAAATACAACCCGCCTTCCTACACGGAGCAGAGACTGGACTATGACACAAAAGACAGAAAGGACACTCTTGACATCTGGGAATGCTGTTCTGGGACAGATTTCTTTGTGTAACATTGAAGGATGGAGACACCTGCAAACGAACAAAAAATTGTGAATTGCCAGAGTTGCACAAATTGCTGGAGATTGCGGCTCTGATGAGAGTACTGAAGTGGAGTGGGCACGTAATGCGCCGAGACGGCTAGGTCACCAGGAGGCAGGTGATGGAAGAAGTTCATCAGGTGCAACAGACCGTGGGGAAGACCACGAGTGAGCTGGACTGACGGGGTCAGAGAGAATATGAGTAGGTTGAGACTAGCTGGAGAAGAACACCTGGACCGTGGAAGAGGCTGACTGGCGGGGCCAAAATTTGACAGCGGTTTTGTGTGACCAACCCAGTAAGCAAGTAAGTAAATGATTAAGTCTGTAAGTGTTATATCGGCAGCAGGGGAAACAGTAGTAATTACTTGGAAAGAAAGGTCTTTAAGCGTGAAATCCCAGTCCGAAATACGAGAGAGCTTCTTCTAGGGCCTAATCTGACCAGGTTAAATACATAAATAAAATAAAATACAGGTTATTAACTATTTACACATCAGACTGCAGTTATAAGGATCGAAGGACATGAAAAGGAATCGGTAACTAAGAGAGGAATGAGACAAGGGTAACCTCTGTACATTGAGCATGCTGTGAAGTGAACGAGGAAAAATTTGGATAGGGATCTGGAGTTCACGAAGGAGAAATAAACACTTTAAGGTACGCTGACGTCTTTGAAATTCTGACAGAGGCGGCAAAGGAGTTTATTAGTTGAACGGAATCAATATTGTCTTGGGAAGAGGCTATAGGATAAACAACTAAGGTGGAGCAAGGGATATGGAATATAGTCCCATTAAGGAACTAGAATACGAAATGAGACACTAAAAGTAATAGATAAGTTTTGTTACTTTGGCAGCAAAATAAATGACGTTAGTCGAAACAGAGACTATGCAAAGTGAAAATTGGCAATAACAGGCAAAACGTTTCTGAAAAAGAAGTTATAAAGCGACAGAGTCAACGATGTGCATAAACGAAAGTGCTGTTATTATTCCTCTTCACCTCCAAGTAACCGATTATACGCTTTTTTTTAGGTAATTTTAAGAAACGGGATAGAACGAGTTCCTCTGATAAGAGTTAATGGCGGATAACAGACTGTAAGATTTACTACTGAAATTGTTAATACACTCCTGGAAATGGAAAAAAGAACACATTGACACCGGTGTGTCAGACCCACCATACTTGCTCCGGACACTGCGAGAGGGCTGTACAAGCAATGATCACACGCACGGCACAGCGGACACACCAGGAACCGCGGTGTTGGCCGTCGAATGGCGCTAGCTGCGCAGCATTTGTACACCGCCGCCGTCAGTGTCAGCCAGTTTGCCGTGGCATACGGAGCTCCATCGCAGTCTTTAACACTGGTAGCATGCCGCGACAGCGTTGACGTGAACCGTATGTGCAGTTGACGGACTTTGAGCGAGGGCGTATAGTGGGCATGCGGGAGGCCGGGTGGACGTACCGCCGAATTGCTCAACACGTGAGGCGTGAGGTCTCCACAGTACATCGATGTTGTCGCCAGTGGTCGGCGGAAGGTGCACGTGCCCGTCGACCTGGGACCGGACCGCAGCGACGCACGGATGCACGCCAAGACCGTAGGATCCTACGCAGTGCCGTAGGGGACCGCACCGCCACTTCCCAGCAAATTAGGGACAATGTTGCTCCTGGGGTATCGCCGAGGACCATTCGCAACCGTCTCCATGAAGCTGGGCTACGGTCCCGCACACCGTTAGGCCGTCTTCCGCTCACGCCCCAACATCGTGCAGCCCGCCCCCAGTGGTGTCGCGACAGGCGTGAATGGAGGGACGAATGGAGACGTGTCGTCTTCAGCGATGAGAGTCGCTTCTGCCTTGGTGCCAATGATGGTCGTATGCGTGTTTGGCGCCGTGCAGGTGAGCGCCACAATCAGGACTGCATACGACCGAGGCACACAGGGCCAACACCCGGCATCATGGTGTGGGGAGCGATCTCCTACACTGGCCGTACACCACTGGTGATCGTCGAGGGGACACTGAATAGTGCACGGTACATCCAAACCGTCATCGAACCCATCGTTCTACCATTCCTAGACCGGCAAGGGAACTTGCTGTTCCAACAGGACAATGCACGTCCGCATGTATCACGTGCCACCCAACGTGCTCTAGAAGGTGTAAGTCAACTACCCTGGCCAGCAAGATCTCCGGATCTGTCCCCCATTGAGCATGTTTGGGACTGGATGAAGCGTCGTCTCACGCGGCCTGCACGTCCAGCACGAACGCTGGTCCAACTGAGGCGCCAGGTGGAAATGGCATGGCAAGCCGTTCCACAGGACTACATCCAGCATCTCTACGATCGTCTCCGTGGGAGAATAGCAGCCTGCATTGCTGCGAAAGGTGGATATACACTGTACTAGTGCCGACATTGTGCATGCTCTGTTGGCTGTGTCTATGTGCCTGTGGTTCTGTCAGTGTGATCATGTGATGTATCTGACCCCAGGAATGTGTCAATAAAGTTTCCCCTTCCTGGGACAATGAATTCACGGTGTTCTTATTTCAATTTCCAGGAGTGTAGTTACAGCCTAGTCCAGTTACAGGCAGTTTTAGCACTGCCCCATATGACACAATGCGACTTTAACTGCTTCCCACTGAAACAGTGAGATCATTAAATACGCAGAGCAAATAGACCGAATCCATTACTTCCCAAAATGCACGTCTCACGCGAGTGCGGTCGACCAACAGTAATGACTGAATCCCACTTTCAACTCGCAGCTTCTGTTGGTAATCACTGATAGAGCCAGCCATTAATGATCCTTCAGTCGCTGGAGAAAAACGTTACTTGGTGCTGAACATGATGAGGAGTAGCTGCTAGGGAGAACACGGTATGAGAAATACCAAGCTTTCGTAGGCGCGTTGTTGTTTGGATCAAGTATATTCTGTGAATCTTAATTTAACTATCGTGAATACATCAATAAGAGACAATAACTTATTAAAACCGGTAAAAATGTCTTCCTCACGTAAGAGGCACCTTACAACGATCACTTGTATGGTGCAATGGCGCGCCAAAATTGTCGTTTGTTCATTCGACGCAGACCTGGTGAGCGCTGTACATTCGTCAAAGGTTCACTGGCCCCACCCCAGGGCTTATGGTCCGGGGTGCGATAAGCTACAATTCTCTTCATTATTGATGTTTCTGGAGAGGACGCTAACCAGCACTCGGTATGTGCAAAATGTCGTCAGATCGTTTCTTTTGCCGTTCTTGCAACACAAAGGTGATGCGTTGTTCTGCCAGGACGACGTTCGCACACACTCTGCCTGTGAAGCTCAACGCGCTGTGCAAGATGTGCACCAACTTCCCTGGCCTGCACAATCCCTGGACTTGTCTCCAGACGAGCACGTGTGGGATATGATTGGCAACTGACCCGTGTGACTCGTTAGCGAACAATTCTTATAGAAGTACGTGAATTCGAAGAGAACACGTGACATAACGTATCCCATTGTAACGTCGCGAGTCAATACGCAATAGCATTTATTGCACTATTTTGCAGTACGGCTCGTACCTATGGCGCCGTTGGCGGTGATAGAAACAGCCGCTTGTATCTTAGCGTGACTCATTCGCACCTGTCGCTAGCCTAGCCGTGGGAAGCGGTACCTGTGTCAATTCGAGCGACAGGATATTCAAGCCCCTCAGAATCTAAATAAGCTATATTAAATATTATTCAATTTAGTTAAAAATCAATATACTGCCCTTTGTTATTAAAAAGAAGATAGTGTAAAAATCTCAGCTTTCTAGCTGGCATATTTTCAGAGTTAGAGAAAATTACCTAAAACACCCCAAACCGACACTTGTAAGATTAAAGTCAATTAGGATTCACAACAGTTTGTCTTTTAGTATCATCTGGAATTATTACTGAAGTTCACAAGATGTTAGGTCAATTTGTTTGAATTTTCATAATTAAAAACGCTAACTATTTTTCAGTTTCGTAATATAAAATTCAGAAAAGATCAGTAAATATTTAATGTGTTGTCGTGTGAGTAAATGAGAATGAGTGAGAGTGTGTCTGTGGGATATACGAAAAAATGTAATATTATCTCAGGTTAAACATTACGTAACTGTATCATGGCAAAAAGGTTGAGCAAGCAAGTTGCAATGAAAAATGTAATTTCTCCACCTTGCTAGTGACATATGTCTAAGGGTGCTTGCTTTTGTAAGAAGGCAGCCAGAATATCCCTTTACAGGGTAACAGTTTTCTAATGTTATTTCAAGGTTAGCTTTCTTTTCGTTTGGTTTTGTTAAACATTTTATTAATATTTACATGACGAAGTGACGTAAATGCATCTGTGAATATTTATTGGCGTAGGACAGTTTTGGCGCGAGATAGAACTCGAAGGATTGTTTTGATTGGCTGGTCATTTAGAACAACAAATCAGCGTTAAGCATTTCCCGCGCATTGCAAGTAGTTACAGGCCCTGGAAGGAATGGCAGTGAGTCAGTCGTTGGGTAGCTATCGGACGTGTAGGTCATGTTGGACGTGTCCGTCTACATTATGAGTAAAATGAAGAAGTTACTGGTTTCTCGAGTCTGGATTGTACTGCCGCGAAAGCAGTCGCATTTACGGACAAATAGTGAAAATATGAGCTTTGTGAAGTGATCTGTTGGAAAGATAAACGCATGTGAATTTTCGGCCTTTGTAGAATTCCGCGTGGCGTGTTTCATACCCGTTTATAGAATAGTTGGCGAGCTGTTTCTGTTAATAGAAATCCACTGAAAAAGGACCAAAAGTGAAACTCATATATTGTAGCAGAGTATTGACTGTAGATCGCCTAACAATTAGGGTTGGATTAAGTACATTTCTGGCTGCCTAGCGTGTGTACTGGGTTGCATGAACTGTGAGCTGAGGACAGTGATGTTATTGGTTAATTAAATTCGGGCTCATGGCAAGTGTTTAATTTTGAACCTAAAGAAATAAAAGAACTCAGTGCAGAATATTGTCATTTTTCTAAAGAGATGAAGAAATCGCTCTCCACCCGAAAATTGTGTTATAAGATATTACAGGATAGCTTGCTGCCAGAGCTTACGTGGACTTTGCAAACCTAAGTACTGACGGTGTTTTTCTTCAAAGCTTCTTTTAACATCGTCTGAACAGTATCTACGTATCAGAGAAACAGGCTGGTGATCTGACGCCGTTCTGAGGTAAGTGGAACTTTTGTAGTGAACAATACGATGTGAGACAGTGAACAAACATAGACGACAATTTTGTAACCCACCCCGCCGCACCAGGACAGCATTCGCCATCTGTACGATCGACTGGATGTCATAGCCAGCACCTGCATTGCTGTCTGTGGACTCTACACCATGTAATAATATGGGTGTTTCAGCATGGGTCGATACCTGGTATCTCATAACCGCTTGTGTTGTAGATCTGTAATCAGTTCATGTACTCCATAAGCACAGCGAGTGAAATGGAAACATCTAAAAGGGTGTGCTAATTTGTTGCGGCAGTGTATAAGGAATACTGAATGTTGTGTGTTTAGATTGAATGACTAATGTAGAGGAAGTTAATTAAATTAGGACTGAAAGGAAATCTGTGGCACATATTGACTAAAAGAAGCTACAGGTTTGTGGAAATATCCTGCGGCAACAAGTAACAGTTAATTCGTGTATGAAAAGACGTGCATGTTGAGGGAGACCAAGGATTCAGTACAGCAAGTAGGTTGAAGTGGATCCAGGTTTTAGTAACTACGCAGAGGTGAAAGGTCTTGCACAGGATAGACTAACGTGGTGGAGCTGCATCAAATAAGTCTCTCGACAGTGGGCAATACCAACACTACAATCAAAACAGACACTACCCCATACATGATGAATTAGAAATATGGTTTTACAAACTTCAAGAACTAACTTTTCAAACGGATGCAAGTAAAGCATGTCCTTATAAATAAATTCGTCATTTTTCACCAATCATTCATTCTCGGCATGTGCTTTAAAGATTATCACCAATGAGCCTAGTGACCCCGAAAGATATGGATTTGGTACTAATATCGGTCGTTATCGAATATTTTTACGTGTCGTGTTTGTCACCCCGCACCACAGCAAAGGGCGTATTACCTCCACAGCAGTTTTATGCAAATAATTATGCAAATGATGAATTAAGTGTATACCACATTTGGTTGAAACCGCTGCAGAAGTTCATGAGTTACGGTGCTACGTCACTCCATTTTCACCTCCACTGCCATCCCTGTGGAAGGTAAGTGGTTCTTAGCTGCTTAGAAACCTACGCGGGTGGGTGTATAAAAACTCACCGAAGTGTCGCCTCAGTCGGATGAAAGGTAGAGAAATGCGAATAAGACGCACAGAGAAATATTCATTACTGTATGATAGATATTGTCTTGTTTACAGTATAAGTAATTTGATCCCTATTTTCTTAAGACAGTGTCTCATGTTTAGTACTAAATATTCGTGTCATCTATCTGAGTATATGGACATGTGGACTTAAAAATTACTTAACGTACGAAACTGACCTTTGACGTAGAATTAGAGTAAATAAACAGCCTTGACAGGGAACACTTGTAGCTTCTAATGGAATTAAGAGGGCCTCCTAGCCTGGGCGTGATGAATTTAAATTTTAAATAGCAGAAGTTACGTAGAAAATGAAACCTGGTAGTCAAGGGAAGGCAGGATTCGGTTACGATTGTGGATGGGACCGTAATCAGTTACTATTGGTTGCATTTACAGATACACACAATTTATTTTAAACCAGTAATTCCAGACTCAACAATAAATAAAAATACCACACGTTATTAATGAAGGAATACATAACTGTGTAAATAATATTGGTTTCCGGTGAGTTACAACTTAGCAAATCACCATTAAAGCAAGCCACTGTGATCTGGGCAGAAGGCTTTACGCACCAGGAATGGCAGTAAATAAGGTTTTAAAGGTTTACTGCGTAAATACAAGTACCAAATTAGAATTTTAAGGCAAGTGACAACAGCCAAGTCTAAAGGCCTTACACTCCTAGAATGGCAATAAATTAAGAATTGTTTAAGATCTCACTGCAATTTTCTACTCACAGGTATTGAAATATTAAAGGTAAGTCTTCACAAACACAGCAGAAGGCATCAGACGCCAGGAATGGCAGTAAATAAGATTTTAAGGCTTACTGCTAAAATACAGATACAAAACTAGAATTTTAAGCAAATGACCACAATCACGGCTGAAGGCCTTACACGCCAGGAACGGCATAAAATATAAAAAATTTAGAAACCTGCTGTAAAACAGCAAATACAATAGCAATTTTAATTAGAAAACAAGCAACTGATCACCTAAAGGGTGAAATAAGATGATGGTAAACTTTGTAACACAACCCTTAACATCCACTGAACTCTACACTGCTATATTTATTCCAGAAGAAGAGCAGAACTTTTAACTAGATATACCGCGTGATCAAAAAGTCAGTATAAATTTGAAAACTGAATAAATCACGGAATAATGTAGATAGAGAGGTACAAATTGACACACATGCTTAGATTGACATGGGGTTTTATTAGAACCAAAAAATACAAAAGTTCAAAAAATGTCCGACAGATGGCGCTTCATCTGATCAGAATAGCAATAATTAGCATAACAAAGTAAGACAAAGTAAAGATGATGTTCTTTACAGGAAACGCTCAATATGTCCACCATCATTCCTCAACAATAGCTGTAGTCGAGGAATAATGTTGTGAACAGCACTATAAAGCATGTCCGGAGTTATGGTGAGACGTTGGCGTCGGATGTTGTCTTTCAGCATCCCTAGAGATGTCGGTCGATCACGATACACTTGCGACTTCAGGTAACCCCAAAGCCAATAATCGCACGGACTGAGGTCTGGGGACCTGGGAGGCCAAGCGGCTGAGCGCACGATCATCACCAAACGACGCGCGCAAGAGATCTTTCACGCATCTAGCAATACTTTTTTTTTGGTTCTAATAAAACCCCACGTCATTCCAAGCATGTGTGTCAATTTTTACCTCTCTATCTCCATTATTCTGTGGTTTATTAAGTTTTCAAATTTATACTGACTTTTTGATC
The DNA here is from genome assembly GCF_021461385.2 of Schistocerca piceifrons. Taxonomy (NCBI): domain Eukaryota; kingdom Metazoa; phylum Arthropoda; class Insecta; order Orthoptera; family Acrididae; genus Schistocerca; species Schistocerca piceifrons. The sequence goes on from NC_060143.1 coordinate 224,894,730, forward strand.
ACCCAGTATATAACCTTTAATGTAGTCATCACAAGGTATTGTAATAAATAATACAATAATAAAACACAAGGACCAGTACATAAGTTCCTGAAGGGTACTGAGGTAGATTATACTCGCAGAAGGCGTGGGCTGAAGAAGCATTACACTGAACTACTGGCCAGCAGACCTGCTTTTAGAACACAGATGTCTTACACGAACCAAGGGGCTACAGACGGTGCTCCAGGAATGGGCCTCTGAGAAGGTCCAGCTACAAACATTTTCGCGAACAATGAGATAGGCAGCCAAGAGTTACATTCACTTCACAAGATGGTAACTCAGACAAGTGGCAGTTCAATGAGTGACTAATGATAATCTTGCTGAAGCTACCTGACGTCCATTAAACCAAATGAAACGATGGAAACAATACGCCAAAGCCGGAACCAGCGGTCTGCACTACGTCCTCAGAATGCTGTGTTAGAGTGCCCGGAACGAGAAAGGAATCACTGCCATCAGAATAGAAGAATCACCAACCATCCTACAATCAAGAAAGCTGTCAAAACTACAAGTCTTACCAGACAGCTGCGGCAAGGCGAGGAAACGTACACTGCTGTGACACACTAACACCTAGGGCAGTTAACTGAGGCGTTAGCGGCCACAAGGCAAGAAAAATTGCCGCTGGTTGAACTTAAAAAATTGTAACAATTTGTACGCAGTGAATGGTAATACGAAGTCTAGGAAAGCTAATCAGATCCGCCTTCCCCAAGCACTCCACTCGCTGCTCTTCTCCTCGGTGACACTACGAGCAGCAACACGAAACAAGTCACTGGAGAATCGCGAGATATCACAATGGTGGAGGATTCTCTACTTGGATTGAAATGCATTCATCTTAAAGCTTGCTGGATCCGGTTTAGGACGATGTCGTACACCCTCGTGACCACAGCCCTTCCATCTGGCAGTCCATGCGTGCCGCCGGCGGTCCCGGCGTGTTTACACACTGCGCGGATCTGACTGCTCCTGAGTCCACAACCGAACTGCGACACTCACTCGACCACGACGTCGCCACAAAGATAGGGCAGCAGTTACTACATATCGATAACCATCGCTGCTGCCACTAGCGGACAGGCAACGCTTGTGAAACCGAGTGACGCTAGACAACACGAGAAGAAGACAAACAACTGCAACCATGCCAACTAAAGGATACCGTCTGGCCTCCAACAGAGGGCGGAAACCTACAAACAGCACCAACGCGAGCCACAGCACGGCTCAGAAAATCAGTACAAACTAATTTCCTGCCAAATGGTAAACAACTATAAAAAAAAGTTCCATTTGATAAATACCGTAATAGGAAGTCCAACCCAACTATGTTTTGAAACCTCTTTTGTTTTCATTTGACATTAGGGCTACAGGATTCTAAGCAATCAGCGTTGTACTTGCACTCATTTCCAGTGTTAGGTATTTCGAGTAAAATCGTAAGACTCCTTCTGACTGTTTCCTGCTGTCAGCGACCAGTTTGCCGTAGTGAACGTAGAGCTTCTGGTCTATGTAAAACGGTTTGAGTTTAAGAAAATCACACCTCGAAGATCACTGTTGTCTACTTGTAACACGCCCGGGAGTACGAATGGGGGGTTCCTAAAACTGACTGCTCTTTTAGTGACCGTTTCTTTTCTTGACCGTGCGCCCTGTCCACACCACGTACCTGGTACTCCCGCGGCGGTCGTGCTGTTCTGCTCCACACTGCTTCTGGCTTGCCTGAAATTATCAATCGAAATATGCAAGCGGGATTAGGGGAGCCACTCAACGTTAGAACACAACACTGTCCTATGTCTAGTATGAACATCTATATCCTGAGACGATATGGAAACCACAGGTTGCACTGATTACACTCTAAATCGTGTTGACCCCAATTAACAATCTTGATGATTAACAGTCCAAAATATAATTCAGACGAGCGTACGCGTAACCGACACGACGCGGGTGATTGTTGATGATGCGGAAGCCGAATGATCGAACGAAAGTTCTTACGCTCGTCACATATTCAGATACCTGGTAATAGTCCTCCTTGTCACTATTGATGATATAACACTGTCCGTAAAGTTAATTTTTCATTTCTCAGTTTTCACTTGTACCAGCGTGCTCGTAGCCGTCGCGGCGCGGCTGATTGTTGATAATGCGGAAACGCGATGATCGAACGCACGTCCTCACGCTCTCTACAAGACACTGGCACTTGAGTGCACTCTTTTATGGTAACTAAATTCTACTGATTCACATCAGTTCATTCTGGGAGACCGAACACGGCGCGGATGATTGATACTGTGCGACACGCAACGAGAGTATACACAAATACGTTGTCGGCGGCACTGCTAATTTTTAATTACATCTTGACTCATTTTCCTCTGAATTACTTCCATATTTAATCAGTTTACTGTAATAGCACTTGTAGTGACACTTCAACCTGAATACTAACAATGCTTCTACATGCAGAGCTACACACCACACAAAATAACAATTTCGTGTCCCGTACTCGACTCACTACAGACGCGGCTGCCCGCAAAGATACTCCACAACTAAGCCAGCGATATGTCAATACGGTTGGGTGGTTGGTTTGGGGAAGGAGAACAGACAGCGTCGTCATCGGTCTCATCGGATTAGGGAAGGATTGGTAAGGAAGTCGGCCGTGCCCTTTCAGAGGAACCATCCCGGCATTTGCCTGGAGTGATTTAGGGAAATCACGGAAAACCTAAATCAGGATGACCGGACGCGGGATTGAACCGTCGTCCTCCCGAATGCGAGTCCAGTGTCTAACCACTGCGCCACCCCGCTCGGTATATGTCAATACGCTTACATACTCTTGAGTATGCTGTCCGCCGCGGCAGCTGAATGGTATGCGTGACTGACTGCCATCCTAAGGTTCCCGGGTTCGATTCCCAGCTGGATCGGGGATTTTCTCCGCTCAGGGACTGCGTGTTGTGTTGACTTCATCATCATTTCATCCCCATCCGGCTCGCAGGTCGCCCAAGGTGGCGTCGAATGTAATAAGACCTGCACCAAGGCGACCGGTCCTGTCCCGTAAGGGACCTCCCGGCCAATGACGCCAAACGCTCATTTCCATTTCCATGAGTATGCTGACTGTAAACTGCTATTTGACTCTACTCGCAGCGTACGTGGAAGGGTAACACCATGAATCTGTGGAGTGGCAGCTCCACCAACCAACACCACACATACATGTGAACTTCACTGATGCCAAGGCAGATTATGCCCTCGTAGGCAAACATAGTTTGGCTCTACGTATGCATCCTGTAGTCATGTTTTCTATTTAAAATAGGAGACTAGCTGCACTGTGAAGGCGTATGAGACGATGCTCACATAATGGCACTCTTCTCGCAGCCCATCCATCACAAAACTTTGATAGTTATATATGAAGCTGTGTGAGTACAGCTGAGATTTCGACTTGACCCTGTGGATATCAGAATGTTCCGCATCGGCTCGACTGGCTGATTATCAAACTGCTCCCCATGAGCTCATGTACATTTAATCAAAGGTACACCACAACGGCTAACTAATAGGACAGAGGCGTACGTAGCAAACACATCGGTTCATCCCATGTAGGCTTTCACGGCCGGCGTCTTCATCAGTAAACACTTCCGGACTAAGTTGGCGTGGTCGATCTGTAGAACTTCTTCTCCCTGACGTTTCGTTCTCAACTACGGAGAACATCTTCCGAGGTGAGTCGACGACTGGCTGCTAGGAGCTGGGGCTGCCGCTTATATGGAGATCGTAGAGGGCGCCACCGCACGTCACGTGGCGTCGATGTGTAGCTATCTCTGGCTATCGTCTGTTCTCTCGATTGCAGGCAATCGATTGTCACGTGATTGATGCAACGTCGACCGCCATATCTTGTCCAATTTTAATCCTTCTTCTTTACGATTAAAATTGTATTGATGTTTGTGGATTTCAATTGCCTCTCTATACATACGTGTACAATAATGCGACGTCCTCGCTAGCACGCTTGTCTCACCAAATTTTATTTCGTGATCTCCATCCTTAAAAACATGTTTCGCTACTGCCGATTTGTCGACATGTCCCAAGCGACAGTTTCTTTTGTGCTCCGTCGACCGTGTATTGATGCTTCTTTTTGTAGTTCCTATGTAAACCCTGCCACAACTACACGGAATTTTATATACCCCTGGGGTGGCTAGGCGGTGAAGAGCATCTTTTGTTGATCTTAGGCATTCACTAATTTTCTTAGTAGGTCTGAAAATAGTCTCCACCTGAAACTTGGCTAGTACTTTCCCAATGCGATCCGTGATGTTATGGATGAACGGAAGAAATACTTTTCCAGCTGATGGTTGTTGCTGTCTCCTATTTTTAGGCATTTTTCTGCTTGGGTGAAGTGCTCGGTTAATCTCGTTTTTCGTATAACCATTTTTCGCAAAAGCCATTCGTATATGATTTAGTTCTTTTTGTAAGTAGCCTGGTTCACAAATATTACTGTTTTAATGAATACTGAGGAGTGATCAGAAGATCAGTGATCTCCTGGAACCAGCACATACAAGAAGTTGAAAAAGGATCCCACAACGAATGTGCTGAATGCCACCAATCGTCTGATAAAACAGTCTTCTATTCCTACAGAAGTTAAAAAGTATCTTTGTAAAACGGAGGCTTATCCTCCGAGATTATATGGATTACCAAAGATACATAAGCCTGATGTTCCTTTGAGACCGATAGTCAGCGCAATTGGAGCTCCTACCCAAGAACTAGCCAGACACCTTGCCTCTTTGTTACAACCTTACATAGGCAAAACTGAGAGTCATATTAAAAACTCTCTACACTTCATTGAGAAATTGAGGGAAATTACTGTCGGTCCTAATGCCATCCTTGTGAGTTTTGATATAGTGTCTTTGTTCACTATGGTTCCAGTTGATGAAGCTCTCTCTAATATAGCCGATATGTTTCCTACTTATATAGTGGCCTTGTTCCAACACTGTCTATCCTCGACCTATTTTTAGTACAATGGTGAATTTTATGAACAGATTGATGGGGTAGCCATGGGAAGCCCCCTAAGCCCCGCTATTGCGAATTTATTCATGGAATATTTTGAACATCAAGCACTGCAGTCGGCCCAAAAAAGCCCCTCGAAGTGGTATCGGTATGTGGATGATACCTTTGTAATACGGAATCATGAGGAAGAAGACTTGAATGATTTCCTGGTGCACTTAAATAGCATCAACCTAAAGATCAAATTTGCTATGGAGAAAGAGAAGAATGGACAACTTAACTTTTTGGATGTATCAGTTATCAAACGGGCGGATGGGACCTTAGGCCTTAAGGTCTACAGGAAAGGCACACATACTGATCGCTACCTCCATAAGAACTCAAACCACCACCCTAGGCAAAAGAGGGGGCTCATAAAAAGTCTAGTGGATAGGGCCAATAATATTTGTGAACCAGGCTACTTACAAGAAGAACTAAATCATATACGAATGGCTTTTGCGAAAAATGGTTATACGAAAAACGAGATTAACCGAGCACTTCACCCAAGCAGAAAAATGCCTAAAAATAGGAGACAGCAACAACCATCAGCTGGAAAAGTATTTCTTCCGTTCATCCATAACATCACGGATCGCATTGGGAAAGTATTAGCCAAGTTTCAGGTGGAGACTACTTTCAGACCTACTAAGAAAATTAGTGAATGCCTAAGATCAACAAAAGATGCTCGTCACCCCCTAGCCACCCCAGGCGTATATAAAATTCCGTGTAGTTGTGGCAGGGTTTACATAGGAACTACAAAAAGAAGCATCAATACACGGTTGACGGAGCACAAAAGAAACTGTCGCTTGGGACATGTCGACAAATCGGCAGTAGCGAAACATGTTTTTAAGGATGGAGATCACGAAATAAAATTTGGTGAGACAAGCGTGCTAGCGAGGACGTCGCATTATTGTACACGTATGTATAGAGAGGCAATTGAAATCCACAAACATCAATACAATTTTAATCGTAAAGAAGAAGGATTAAAATTGGACAAGATATGGCGGTCGACGTTGCATCAATCACGTGACAATCGATTGCCTGCAATCGAGAGAACAGACGATAGCCAGAGATAGCTACACATCGACGCCACGTGACGTGCGATGGCGCCCTCTACGATCTCCATATAAGCGGCAGCCCCAGCTCCTAGCAGCCAGTCGTCGACTCACCTCGGAAGATGTTCTCCGTAGTTGAGAACGAAACGTCAGGGAGAAGAAGTTCTACAGATCGACCACGGCAACTTAGCCCGGAAGTGTTTACTGATGGAAACACATCGGTGTTACATATCGCAAAAGAGAACAAACAGGGTGATCATCTAATTACGGGACTATACAATATGTTCCACACTCATCTCTATTTATTATTAAGTTCACTACTAACATATACATGCACAAAAAATTACTATGCATTCCACTCTATTTTAATAACGCAGAGAATACGAAAACTGACAATTATTGTCAATGCACAGTACTAATACAACACTTGAATGTCTCAACAAAGACTGGACGTTTTAAGGGGACTGGATAAAAAAGTGATCTACGAATGCGCTACAGCAGGATAAATCTGCGGCGGATAAAATGTGGTTGCCGGAACCCTCTAGAAGAATGAAAAGCTACCATACGCAAATAGCATCACTGATAGAGCCAGCCATTAATGATCCTTCAGTCGCTGGAGAAAAAATTAAGATTCACAGAATATACTTGGTCCAAACAACAACGCGCCTACGAAAGCTTGGTATTTCTCATACCGTGTTCTCCCTAGCAGCTACTCCTCATCATGTTCAGCAGCAAGTAACGTGGGGAGTTGCGAGCGCCGTGACCTGCAGCGAACTGCAACAGGTCCACTGTCGATTACCAGCACAGCCCTTTCCTGCGTCTCCAGACTAAGAGTGTCATTCTGTGCCTCCAGTCGAAGTGTACCTTGCCTTGACTCCAGACAAAGTGACCTATCTAGACCAAATGCGTTCTCTTCCATCAAAGGTTTCTCTCTACAAGTCCGCGCTGTTCCCAGACAACCATGGAGAATGCTCTACAAAATGCTTGGCAATGATATTTTTGTCAAGACGACAGCTGTCCCTCCTCCTGGAAAAAGTTTTACGACGTTAAACAACCGTTTCACAGTATTGGGGTGCAAAAACGGAACGCTGAGATGACTGCTTGTTACTGACTTCCCCTTGGACAGTATTCTTGGATGGTGACTCGTTGACAAAAGAGAAGAGTTCCATTCGAATGAATCTTTTTTATTTTCACTGCTGCATGTCACTACCTGTAAAAACTAAGATTCTGCAGGTGTTTGTCACGCTACGTTACATGGCAGTTGTGAATGCTGAAGATGCAGGAACATGACACCCAAACTTCCGTGCTCAATAGCACCTCGGCTGCGGTTAGGTATCTGTCACAAGCGGCCACTTCACCTCATCCCCTCGCTCTATCGTCTGAAAGACAAGCTGCAACTCCTTGGAGATACCAGCCGGACACCAGGTCACTGGCCTAGACTTCTATGCCGAGACTGGCACATCAGGGACCCAGATAAACTACAGAGCCTATTACAAGCGAAAGAGACACTAGGCTTCATCCTGGCAATCACTGATCATACTTATTACGAGTATTAAATATTTCATTAACTGACTGGAATAGAATTCAGACAGTAATGACTTTATGTCAAATATAAATAACACTTGATAATGTCAGTAGGGTGATGGACTGACGTAGCGTATGAAAGCCATGGATGCTACATTGACCCTGCAATGTGTCACTTGAAACCATGACCACCTTTCATGCTCATCATATTGTTACTATCCTGTCTGGAGCTTAATGAGTTGAGCCCCAACTGGTCTCTATTAGTGCCCCATGCAGATATGGTGCTTCTTCTGTTGACAGGTTTTCATTTTCAGGTTACCGCTGACGTGTCTGTGTACTCAACGGAAGTACTTTAGTCTTGGTCACCAATACAATTTTATTTATCTTATCACTATGTGTTTCTGGATAGCCCCATCATCAGACCTATATATTACGAGAGTGTGCTAAAAGTAATGGCACCCAATGAGCTGTTTGATGCCTTGCTCATTACTTGGTCAACTTTCCCACTTCGCTGACGCAAGATCCAACCCTCTGCCACTACAGGAGTTCGAATTGTAACTTGGTAGCTTGTAACGTAACCATGTCAGCGCCTGAGAAATAGTGTGCTGTAATGAAACTTCCTGGCAGATAAAACTGTTTGCCGGACCGAGACTCGAACTCGGGACCTTTGCCTTTTGCGGACAAGTGCTACCCAAGCACGACTCACGACCCATCCTCAAACTTCAATTCTGCCAGTTCCTCATCTCGAGTCCCGGTCCGGCACACAGTTTTAATCTGTCAGGAAGTTTCATATCGGCGCCCACTCCGCTGCAGAGTGAAAATGTCATTCTGGAGCGTGCTGTAATGTCCTTCAGCATGACAACGCCAGACCACATACGAGCACTACTACATGTGGAACAATCTGACGCCTTGGGTTCACCGTCATCGTTCATCCTCCATACAGCCCCGACTCCAGATTTTCATTAGTTCCCCAAACTTAAAGAACACCTTCGAGGACTTCACTTTAATAATGATGAAGTGAAGTTGTGCATACTTCAACAAAGTATATCTATTTAAAAAAGCCGATAAAAATGCTCTTAACGCCTTTTTAAGAGACAGTCTTCACTCCTTGCGATATGTTCATGTAAGTGTAGAAAAGTTGTGGAATGTTTTCGAAGAGATAGTATCGACAGCAATTGAGAGATATATACCACATAAATTAATAAGTGATGGTACTGATCCCCCATGGTACACAAAACAGATCAGATCGTTGTTGCAGAAGCAACGAAAAAACATGCCAAATTTAAAAGAACGCAAAATCATCAAGATTGGCAAATTTTACAGACGTTCGAAATACGGCGCGTTCTTCAATGCGAGAAGCTTTTAATAATTTCCACAACAAAATTCTGTCTCGAAGTCTGGCAGAAAACCCAAAGAAATTCTGGTCATACATAAAGCACATTAGTGGCAAGACGCAATCAATACTTTCACTGCTCGATAACAACGGTGAAGTCACTGATGACAGTACCACTAAAGAAGAGTTATTAAACACGGTTTTCCGAAACTCCTTCACCAAAGAAGACGAAGTAAATATTCATGAATGCTAATGAAGAACGACTGCCAAGATGAGAAACATAGCAGTAGTTATCCTCGGAGTAACGAAGCAGCTTAAATCACTTAATAAAGGCAAGGCCTCCGGTCCAGATTGTATACCAGTCAGGTTCCTCTCAGAGTATGCTGACAAAATAGCTCCATATTTAGCAATTACATACAACAACTCGCTCACAGTAAGATCCGTACCTAAAGGCTGGAAAATTGCTCAAGTCATCCCAATATCCATTAAGGAAAGTAGGAGTAATCCGCTCAATTACAGGCCTATATCACTAACGTCGATTTGCAATAGGGTTTTGGAACATATGCTGTGTTCCAACATTATGAAGTACCTCGAAGAAAACGATTTATTGATACATAGTCAGCACGGTTTCAGAAAATATCGTTCTTGTGAAACACATCTACCTCTTTATACTCACGAAGTGATAAGTGCCACCGACAGGGGATGCCAAATTGATTCCATATTTTTAGATTTCCAGAAGGTTTTCGACACCGTTCCTCACAGGCGTCTTCTAACCAAACTGCGTGCTTACAGAGTATCGCCTCAGTTGTGCGACTGGATTCGAAAAAGTACAAAGAAGGGCAGCTCGTTTTGTATTATCGCGAAATAGGGGAGATAGAGTCACATACATGGTACGTGAATTGGAGAGGCAATCATTAAAACAAAGGCGTTTTTCGTTGCGACGGCAACTTCTCATGAAATTTCAATCACCAGTTATCTCCTCCGATTGCGAAAACATTCTGTTGGCACCCACCTACATAGTGAGAAATGATCATCACGCCAAAATAAGAGAAATCAGGACTCGCACAGAAAAATTTAAGTGCTCGTTTTTCCCGTGTGCCGTTCGAGAGTGGAACGATAGAGAGACAGCTTGAAGGTGGTTCATTGAACCCTCTGCCAGGCATTCAGTTGTGAATAGCAGAGTAATCACGTAGATGTAGATGAAGATGAAGTCAAACGTTTTACAGTGACGGTACCAACAAACTTGTCCCTCGTTGGGAGAAATATGTTGGTCTACAGGGCGACTGTGTTGAGAAGTGAGTAAGTAGACATGAAGAATAAAGACGTAGAATGTTGATATAGTTTGTTTTATTTAAAAAGCTTTAGGAGTTTTCACATTAAAACTTCGGAGGCAATGCATTACAGCAAGCCGACGTACACCAAAGGTCTGACGGATGGCCTCATCCAGAATTGAATTATGATGAGATGTTGAATGAAAATGACATTGGAGACCAAAACTAGTGCAACTCCATTTAGCGCGCTAAAGATGGTCCCATATCTCCTAAGAGACTTCTCGTCTAATGATAGAGTATATGTATACATATTAATGTAAGGAAACGAAACAAAAGCGCTCATTTCATTTTTGGTTAGTGGATGGTAATACTATTCTAGCCCACGTAGGCTGGCTTTGTTGTAGATAGCCTCTGTTGTGTGCTGTTCCCAGTGGTCCGATGTTCATGCTTTAGTATTAACGGAGCTGTTCAGTCAGTTGGCTGTCTTTGAACGCCATAACAGCGTCCAGGAATGGTTGCATCACATCACACATGTGATCCATCATGCTGCTGACCTGTCCATACCAAAATCTTTCGGCCCTCTTCAGCGGTTGAAGTTAGATATAGTGGGAATTAGTGAAGTTCGGTGGCAGGAGGAACAAGACTTCTGGTCGGGTGACTACAGGGTTATAAACACAAAATCAAATAGGGGTAATGCAGGAGTAGGTTTAATAATGAATAGGAAAATAGGAATGCGGGTAAGCTACTACAAACAGCATAGTGAACGCATTATTGTGGCCCAGATAGATACGAAGCCCACGCCTACTACAGTAGTACAAGTTTATATGCCAACTAGCTCTGCAGATGACGAAGAAATTGAAGAAATGTATGATGAAATAAAAGAAATTATTCAGATTGTGAAGGGAGACGAAAATTTAATAGTCATGGGTGACTGGAATTCGAGTGTAGGAAAAGGGAGAGAAGGAAACATAGTAGGTGAATATGGATTGGGGGACAGAAATGAAAGAGGAAGCCGCCTGTTCGAATTTTGCACAGAGCACAACATAATCATAACTAACACTTGGTTTAAGAATCATGAAAGAAGGTTGTATACATGGAAGAACCCTGGAGATACTAAAAGGTATCAGATAGATTATATAATGGTAAGACAGAGATTTAGGAACCAGGTTTTAAATTGTAAGACATTTCCAGGGCAGATGTGGACTCTGACCACAATCTATTGGTTATGACCTGTAAATTAAAACTGAAGAAACTACAAAAAGATGGGAATTCAAGGAGATGGGACCTGGATAAACTAAAAGAACCAGAGGTTGTACAGAGATTCAGGGAGAGCATAAGGGAGCAATTGACAGGAATGGGGGAAATAAATACAGTAGAAGAAGAATGGGTAGCTTTGAGGGATGAAGTAGTGAAGGCAGCAGAGGATCAAGTAGGTAAAAAGACGAGGGCTAGTAGAAATCCTTGGGTAACAGAAGAAATATTGAATATAACTGATGAAAGGAGAAAACATAAAAATGCAGTAAGTGAAACAGGCAAAAAGGAATACAAACGTCTCAAAAATGAGATCGTCAGGAAATGCAAAATGGCTAAGCAGGGATGGCTAGAGGACAAATGTAAGGATGTAGAGGCCTATCTCACTAGGGGTAAGATAGATACCGCCTACAGGAAAATTAAAGAGACCTTTGGAGATAAGAGAACGACTTGTATGAATATCAAGAGCTCAGATGGAAACCCAGTTCTAAGCAAAGAAGGGAAAGCAGAAAGGTGGAAGGAGTATATAGAGGGTCTATACAAGGCCGATGTACTTGAGGACAATATTATGGAAATGGAAGAGGATGTAGATGAAGGTGAAATGGGAGATATGATACTGCGTGAAGAGTTTGACAGAGCACTGAAAGACCTTAGTCGAAACAAGGCCCCCGGAGTAGACAATATTCCATTGGAACTACTGACGGCCGTGGGAGAGCCAGTCCTGACAAAACTCTACCATCTGGTGAGCAAGATGTATGAAACAGGTGAAATACCCTCAGACTTCAAGAAGAATATAATAATTCCAATCCCAAAGAAAGCAGGTGTTGACAGATGTGAAAATTACCGAACTATCAGTTTAATAAATCACAGCTGCAAAATACTAACACGAATTCTTTACAGACGAATGGAAAAACTAGTAGAAGCCAACCTCGGGGAAGATCAGTTTGGATTCCGTAGAAACACTGGAACACGTGAGGCAATACTGACCTTACGACTTATCTTAGAAGAAAGATTAAGTAAAGGCAAACCGACGTTTCTAGCATTTGTAGACTTAGAGAAAGCTTTTGACAATGTTGACTGGAATACTCTCTTTCAAATTCTAAAGGTGGCAGGGGTAAAATACAGGGAGCGAAAAGCTATTAACAATATGTACAGAAACCAGATGACAGTTATAAGAGTCGAGGGACATGAAAGGGAAGCAGTGGTTGGGAAGGGAGTAAGACAGGGTTGTAGCCTCTCCCCGATGTTGTTCAATCTGTATATTGAGCAAGCAGTAAAGGAAACAAAAGAAAAATTCGGAGTAGGTATTAAAATTCATGGAGAAGAAATAAAAACTTTGAGGTTCGCCGATGACATTGTAATTCTGTCAGAGACAGCAAAGGACTTGGAAGAGCAGTTGAATGGAATGGACAGTGTCTTGAAAGGAGGATATAAGATGAACATCAACAAAAGCAAAACAAGGATAATGGAATGTAGTCTAATTAAGTCGGGTGATGCTGAGGGAATTAGATTAGGAAATGAGGCACTTAAAGTAGTAAAGGAGTTTTGCTATTTGGGGAGCAAAATAACTGATGATGGTCGAAGTAGAGAGGATATAAAATGTAGGCTGGCAATGGCAAGGAAAGCGTTTCTGAAGAAGAGAAATTTGTTAACATCCAGTATTGCTTTAAGTGTCAGGAAGTCATTTCTGAAAGTATTCGTATGGAGTGTAGCCATGTATGGAAGTGAAACATGGACGATAAATAGTTTGGACAAGAAGAGAATAGAAGCTTTCGAAATGTGGTGCTACAGAAGAATGCTGAAGATTAGATGGGTAGATCACATAACTAATGAGGAAGTATTGAATAGGATTGGGGAGAAGAGAAGTTTGTGGCACAACTTGACCAGAAGAAGGGATCGGTTGGTAGGACATGTTCTGAGGCATCAAGGGATCACCAATTTAGTATTGGAGGGCAGCGTGGAGGGTAAAAATCGTAGAGGGAGACCAAGAGATGAATACACTAAGCAGATTCAGAAGGATGTAGGTTGCAGTAGGTACTGGGAGATGAAAAAGCTTGCACAGGATAGAGTAGCATGGAGAGCTGCATCAAACCAGTCTCAGGACTGAAGACCACAACAACAGCGGCGACTTGTACCTCGGTGGACAGAAGAGTGCCATTCAGCCATCCGGGACAGGCGTGCGGCTCTTCGACGATTTAAATGGCGCCCAACAGCGGACAATCTTCCCGCCATTGGAATCGCGAGAGCGGTCATTAAAGAGAGCAAAAAACGGTCATGGCAGGAGTTACTGGATTCCATCAACCGTTCCACTTGTTCCACAAAAGTATGGGAAGTCATATGGAGGGTTTCCGCCCGCATCTCGTGGTCGTGCGGTAGCGTTCTCGCTTCCCACGCCCGGATTCCCGGGTTCGATTCCCGGCGGGGTCAGGGATTTTCTCTGCCTCGTGATGGTTGGGTGTTGTGTGCTGTCCTTAGGTTAGTTAGGTTTAAGTAGTTCTAAGTTCTAGGGGACTGATGATCATAGATGTTAAGTCCCATAGTGCTCAGAGCTATTTGGAGGATTTCCGGCACACGCAGCTGTTTACCGATAGCAGCAGTGCTGATACTGGGGTGCCGCCAAGCGACGCCCAGAGACATTGCTCAGACGCTGGCCGAGCATTTCGCGCAAACTACGGAGAATGCAAGCCAGGATTCCGCGTTTCGTCGCTACGGTGCAACTGTAGAGAGGGAAAAGGTGGACTTTAGATCGAACAGTTCTGAGGCCCACAACTCCTCTTTCTCTATGTGTGAGCTCGAATCGGCGCTGGCTGAGACTGCTGACACTGCACCCGATCACGACCACATCCGGTATTGCATGCCTCGACATTTGCAAGCGGCGTCCGAGGAAATCCTCCTCGACTGTTTTAATCTGATATGGCAGTCAGGCAACTTCCGCAACTCGTGGAGGGAGGCAACTCTGATCTTCTGCGCAAACCAGGAAAGGACCGCACGTGTCCAAGTAGTTATCGCAGAATCGCCCTAAAGAGCTGTACAGGAAAGACCATGGAGCGAATGGTTAACCGTCGTCTGGTCTGGCTTTTGGAGACCAGGCAACTCCTTAGCCGCTCTCAGTGTGGATTCCACCGATATCGATCCACAGTCGACAACTTGACCCTCCCAGAGGCGGCTGTTCAGCAGGCTTTCCTCCGTAAGCCTCACTGTATTGGGATTTTCTTCGATATATGTAAGGCATGTGATACTACCTGGAGACACTGTATACTCGCGCAGCTGTATGAGTGGGGATTTCGTGGGCACCTCCCCATATTCATTCGGTCTTTCTTGTCTCAGCGGTTTTTTCGGACCCGAGTTGGTGCCACACACTGTGATCGATTTGAGCAGGAGAATGGTGTCCCTCAGGGCAGTGTTTTAAGCGTTACCCTCTTTGCTATAGCCATCAACAGTATTACATCAACGGTAAGGAGTCCTGTACAACGCTCCTTATTTGTGGACGACTTTGCTGTTTTCTGTTCCTCCTCCAGTGCTGCAAGGGCGAGTCGCCAGTTGCAACTTACAGTGCGGCGGCTACAGGAGTGGGCTGCAAAGACGGGTTTTCGGTTTTCTGCTAATAAGTGCGTGTGTGTTCATTTTAATCGTTCTCGTCGTCTTTTTAATTTGCCTGCCTTGAAGATGGGAGACACCATCCTACATTTTAGAGACACAGTGTGGTTTCTGGGCCTAATTTTTGACTCCAGATTGTCGTGGTTGCCACACCTGCGAGACTTAAAAGCCCGAACCCTGAAGGCGCTGAACATCCTCAAGTGTCTTAGTGACAGATCTTGGGGAGCGGACAGGGCGCATCTCCTCCATTTTTATCGGGCTTTTGTGCGCTCGCGGCTGGACTACGGGTGCATGGTGTATGGGGCCATCGAGGCCCTCTCCTTTGCAGATTATTGATGCTGTCCGCCATGAGGGAATTCGGCTGGTCACGGGTGCTTATCGGACCAGTCCCGTACCCAGCCTCCGTGCTGAGGCGGGGGGAACCGCCACTTACCTTCCGGCGCCAGCTGCTCATGGTGAGCCAAGCATGTAAGTTCCTCGCAGCTCCAACTTCACCCGCACAGCATACTGTTGTTCGTCCACATCTGCAGTACCTTTTTTCCAACCGTCCACAAGCCACGATGCCATTTTGGATCCGTGTGCAGCATGCGCTGGAGTTACTCGGTGTGGCGCCAGTGCGACCCCGAGTCCAGGGTTTTAACCGTCTGCCACCCTGGTTACTGGAGCGGCCCAGAGTGATTTTAGATTTGGTGTGGTACAGGAGAGATAGCTCTCCTGTTTCCGTTGCGGTCTTTTCTGCCGTTTTAACTGGCACCAAGACCATGTAGCTGTTTTTACGGATGGGTCTAAGCAGGGTGACTCCATTGGTTGCTCTGTCGTCTTCCCGGATCGTGTCCTCAAGATCAGACTGCCTCCCGAATTCACCATCTTTGACGCAGAATTAAATGCGGTCTTGCGGGCACTGGAGCAGATGGGACATTCTCCCAGAGTTAGATTTCTCGTCTCTTCAGATTCTTTGGGTACCCTTTACTCTCCCCCGCAGATAAAGTAACCCAGACTATCGAGGATGCCCTCCTCCAACTACAGCGACTGGGGAAGGAGGTGTCTTTCAACTGGGTAGCAGGGCACACGGGAATTTTGGGGAATGAAAGGGCTGATCGCGCAGCCAAGAAGGCGTGTCGTGACCGTCAGGTCTTTCAGTGTGCTATCCCCCTGCATGCCCTCACCTCGCTGTTGCGGTATAAAGTCCTGTGTCGCTGGGAACATGAGTGGCTAGAAGTGACCGACAACAAGCTCCGTGTCGTCAAGCCCACAACTCTACCGTGGCGTACTTCCTTCCAGGCACGTCGACGGGACGAGGACCTCCTCACTCGTCTTCGCATCGGCCTCAACCCTATGATGCATGGATTTTTACTCCGGCGAGAGGACCCTCCGATGTATGGTGCTTGTGGCGTGCAGATCACGGTGCACCACATTTTAGTGGATTGCACTTTATTTGCTGACCAGCAGACTGCAACGGATTTGCCGGCGGATCTGCAGCCTATTTTATGCAGTGATCAAACGAATGTGGTTCGCGTTTTAAAGTTTTGTGTATTGTCCCATGTTTTTAACAAGACGTTTTAATTGTGTGAACAGGGTGGCTGGCTCACCCAAGTTTTTTGTAAGTGGTCAGCCAGTCACATTTCCCTGTGCTGTTCTTTCAGCTCTTCTGTGTTTTGTTTTCCCTCTGTTTTAATTTCTTGATTAGCTATCTTGCCTCGTCATTGGTATTCAAGGATGTGACAGTGCCTGTACGATAGAGTCATTGTGTGGTCATTTCATGTGCATGCGTGTACGACAGTTTTCGTTCTTATCCATATTCGCTTATTTTAATCATTGTTAGGGCGCTGATAACCTCACCGTTGGGCGCCCATAAGATCCCCAAACCACACACACACACACATGAAGTGAGGTTGTTTCCTTTTACGCACAGCCAAGTGAATAAAAACGGCTGGAATGTTGTAAAAATTTACTGAAAAGGTGATCGTCAACGAATTACAGGCATACTGAAACATCGTCTCCGATTTTTTTCTTTCAGTCTCTCCACAAAGGAAGCGTGAACGCTGTAGCCACAAAAGGAAAAGTTTTTTATTTGATGCTTCAAGAATGTGACCAGGCCAGTATCGGTTTGTATTTGTATGAAACAGGGAATGGTGAAAGAAGGGAAGGGATGGGTGGAAATTCGTGACCTCCTGCCGCGCAGGGCATTATGGTAATTCAATGGCGGAAGTTGAAAACCTCGCCGGATCGCGAATCGAGCCCGGATTTACCGCTTCTCATGAGACGTTGCCCTAACCGTTCGGCCTACCGGGTACCGTCCCTGACCGACTAAAATTTCCAACATGTCACACGTTGCAACGCAGCGTCCCTAATCCGTTTTGGTTCAGTTCCCCTTGTCCTAAGAAGATTCTTACCTAGTTACACAGTTTTACATTTAGACGAAGGATTACTGACGAGTAATTGTACCAGGCAAGCAACTGTAAAGATCTCTTTAACTGAGATTTCAAAATGAATGCTCCAGCAGGGTGGAGACGCGTTTTATAATACGTACGGAAACCGGCACGTCTTGGAGATATTTTAGCTCCGTAACTTTCTCTTAATATTAATATCATTTTTTATGTCACAGCCGGTCCACGAATGCCTCTTTAAATTATAGAGTTTCGTAAGCAATAAATTACTTAGTTGGTAGAATCTGCAATAACAGCATTAACACTTTACTGGGAAGGAAAGGTAGGTCTCCGTCTCAACAAACAGTTATGGAATACCAATAATTTCTCTTTAAAAACTTGTTGATATTGATATTTTACTTGTGTAACTACATACAATATTCACTATATTTGTCACTGTTTCAGATTATAATGATTTTATATGGCACCAAATGACTCTTTTTAAAGGAGAGACAACAGTGAAGAATATGAAAAAAAAGAAACGCAAAATCCTCACGCAAAGACGTTTGTCACTGTAGGATATGTGACCTATCAGTTTTCCTCGTAAGTTAAAGCGACCACTATTTAGAAACGTAAGGCTTAACTTGGAGCTTAAGCGTTACTTAACTGCAGAGTAATCCATTCCACTGAAGAAAATAAAAACACATAAGGAAATCTTATCAAGTCTGTATCACGTGCCCAATACAGCCATGGTATATGGATTTTTAGATCGAGAGGTATACAGCGTTGCCAGCAAATTCCGTCTAGGAAGCATTAAGTCTTGGTGACCTGTAATAACGCACGTTCCCCGCGCTGAGGGTTGATTAAGCTGCAGTAAGCCGATTCCGTGAAATATATCGCTCCAAGTAAAGGAGGTCGGCGGGAAGCGCTGCGGCCGTTCCGGAGACAAATCCGCTCACACGTCTTCCTGGTCCTCCAGAGCCTCCAGGCCATCCGTCGCCGCGGAACAATCCTGGAAGAAGCCTGAAAGGAAGAAGGATGGCGTGAAGAGCTGAAATGTCGTAACTCCGCAAAAGAAGGAAAGGAGAGTAGTGAAAACATCACAGACTCAGTGAAACCACTTCTGCTACTATTTGGGAACGTAACTGTAAGGTGTATGCTGTGATTAGCAATTCATCTGCTTCCATGAGTAGATAAAGCCCTGATATGGCAATCAATGCATTGAAATATGAAGGTCAGTGCCCCTGTATTCACTGAAAAGCCGATCTGTTCTCAAGTAATTCAAAGAAATTGTCGCAGTAACACATACACTAACATAAATATGGACAACGGTACACGAATATACATAGCTGTTTACCAGAACATCGATAGTAGACAAACTTTCATAAAGTCCTGCACAAAAATAACATCTCAGACGGAGTGTGAAAAGGGTTCTCTTGCCGAAAATTTTGGATTTTCAGCTACTGAGAAAAAAAAAATAGATTTATATCTTGAAATTTGAGTGTGTTATGGCAGGTTGAATACTGGTGACGGAACATCGGTGTTTAGAAATACTGCGTTTTGAAGTCTCATTTGACATATTTGAGAAACAAGTTCTGCATGTAAATTACCCTTAAAATGTTCTTTGTCAAACTCTACCGAAAACACAACTTGTTGTGACGTCCTTGCACGGTTTGTGGTTCTTTAGTGGATACAAGAGGGGGAAACACATGCTTTTCATGAACAGATAATTCAGAGACTAATTTATTCTACATGTAATATCAAACAGTAAAAATAATACGTACCTTTGTTACTGTATTTGCAGCATCAATCGCTATCAGTAGATCTGAGCGTAGAAAGAATGAGATTTTCACTCTGCAGGAGAGTGTGCGCTGATAGCTGATATGAAACTTCCTGGCAGATTAAAACTGTGTGCCGGACCGAGACTCGAACTCGGGACACTTGCCTTCCTTCCAAGTTCGAGTCTCGGTTCGGGACACAGTTTTAATCTGCCAGGAAGCTTCATATCAGCGCACACTCCACTGTAGAGTGAAAATCTCGTTCTGGAAACATCTCCCAGGCTGTGGCTAAGCCTTGTCTCCGCAATATCCTTTCTTTCAGGAGTGCTAGTTCTGCAAGGCTCGCAGGAGAGCTTCTGTAAAGTTTGTAAGGCAGGAAACGAGGTACTGCCAGAAGCAAAGCT
Organism: Schistocerca piceifrons; assembly: GCF_021461385.2. Taxonomy (NCBI): domain Eukaryota; kingdom Metazoa; phylum Arthropoda; class Insecta; order Orthoptera; family Acrididae; genus Schistocerca; species Schistocerca piceifrons. Next base: position 224,914,316 of record NC_060143.1, read on the forward strand.
GTGAGGACGGGGCGTGAGTCGTGCTTGGGTAGCTCATTTGGTAGAGCACTTGCCAGCGAAGGTCGAAGGTCCCGAGTTCGAGTCTCGGTCCGGCACACAGTTTTAATCTGCCAGAAAGTTTCATATGAGGGTAGAAATATTTACAGATGCCAAATATTTATACAACAGTCACATTTCAGTACAATGTCTACACAGAAAAGTCGAGCCCTGGCCACTATGACAGTCTCTAAATGTTATTCAACTGGCAAACACATAAAATGGGCTCTCTCCATGAATATTAAAACTTAAGCACACCTGTAGCTGGAGCTGCGGAGAGGGGATCATTGCACCTCATTGGCAGCGGCATAATCGTTCGTGGCAGCCCCCTCTTGCCGCGGTGGCAGTTATGGGAAACGCGGCGGCGTAACTGGCGGGGCGCGTGTTTCAAAGTGCGGCCGATACCGCAGAACTATAGCGCATTACAGTACAGTAGTTGAAAAGCTAATAAACTGCCTCTAAATCGAGTGCATTTTTTTGGCAAAATATTGGTTTTTTTATTCGGTGCTACGGTGTCTTTTAGTCGGAATTTGGATTTTGAAGCCATTAATGAGCCCAAAACGACCTAAAATTTTCAGTTCAACCACCACCCCCCCTCACAATATATATCTGAGATCCCATATTTTATAGTAGCCAAAGATTTGAGTTTCTACTTCTAAAATACTTGTGCCTGAAGAGGTTGAAGATGGTTCACAAACAAGCGTTTTTGCCTCTTCTTTGGTTCTAGAATATCTGGATGGACCGGTGTTCTTCCTCAGGATCCTCAATGTCACTGACTTGAAGTTTTAGTTTAGGTTCTAGTTCTACTTCAGGACACACAATATCTTTTTGTACGTCATTGCAGTAGGTCCTGATGTTCTTAAAAAGATGATATTTCCTTGTCCTGTCATCCCTGCTGGAATTACTGCACCAGGAAACCAAACGGATCACTTTTATTCGGGAAAGATGAGGTGCAGAAGTTCATTTCTACCAATGTCCATTTTTCAATGAGCTAATGATGAAGTCACAGTAAATGAATTTACTTATGTGAGGTACTTTTTTTAGCTTTACTATTCTTCAAGACATTTAGCCAGTCATACGTATTCACAGAAACGTCTCCTTTTTTTATTTCCAGTGAACAACAGAGTTAACACATGTCGTAAAAGAAGGATTTGGTTGCTATAGTGACGTCAGCTGTCCACTGGAGTTTTGGGGATACTAAATGCTGACAGGTAATATCGGCAGATATTTCTAGTTCTCATATGACAAGTGATCACTTGTGTTGTTTGGGATTAGTATATTCAGAAAACGTTCTTCTCTTATGTAAAGCTACACTGAGACCCATAAAATGACAATAAAATTTAGGAGATACTATTATGTGAAGCATTGGGTACACATGATCCGAGATTTAGGAAAAGGGCTCCTTGTAGCAAACGTTATTTTTCCATAGCGACAAGAGATCAGTTTTCAGAAGAGTGATATCGACTGATTTTAATGATGTTAATGACCCCTGTTGAATTCAAACAACTTTCAGATTGAGAGGAGCTTGTACAGACTGAAGTGAAACACCAAAATCTACAGAAAAATGAAAACATGTTTCAATCATTATTTGCTTCTACTAAAAATTTTACTTGTCGGACTAGAGGTCTCTTTTCGGTTTCCGTTTAACGTGGGTAGTACGAGCTTATAGTCAAAAGTCGTGTTATTTCGACATTTCCTCGTGACTGTAACTACTGCACTTAGATTAGAAACGATTTACCGCTGAAATTCTCGCTAAACCAATAGGATGATGACGTAATTCAAAAGCCAAAATTGCACATACAATTGAAAGCTTGAGATGCCCCACAACCGTGTAGTCCACAATGTAGCTCACTACTGTACGAAGAAGCACTCTGCACAGTCTAAAACAGCAAGCCGTATTCCGAAACAGGTCCGAGATCACCTTGATGTACCTGTAAAATACTCGTGCACACATCCTAAAATTTAAAATCAATGAACAGAAATAGCTGCATATGACTGAAGTATTTGATTATTCGCACGCTGACGTATCACTAGTGGGACAAAGGTTTTAGCAACGCGTGTCAGCATGTACCTATCTCACATTCAAAAAGAAATGAATGGGTTAGCAAGAGAAAAGTAATTAATTGGAATACTAAATACAGCTTCTATATTGTTCTCAAGCTGTGGAGAGAGATAACTAAAAATATATCAATTAAAGTTAATGTAAAAAGCTTGAACATATATGTTCTGTAGATACATATTCCCCAAAGGCAATAAACTATTCACAACGTGGGAGAGAATTATAACACTGAATACGTAATACAACGGACTGAAAGATCTCACTTGATGCGGAATATCAGCTTCCAGGTTATGAATAACGGGCAACCTGAGCCTTCACAGTGTCATGTGCATGAATACCACTTTGCATTACAACTGATTGCAGGTTCCGTGCTCGAGATGATTTCAAAATAGCCGTACCAGCACTTACATCACATGAATGAAATGACTTATACGTTGCCTTTTAACCAACACAGAAAAGTAAGTGGAAAGAGTCCATCGTAATTATTCACCATTTCTGACTTCCGAACTGCTTCGCATGTACCACAGAACACACAGCACAAAACAATACCCATTCAAGTTTACACGGACTTATGGCCCCGACGACCATCGGCATTTCCCATTAGTTGCAGGCCAGAGCAGCACACCGAACATGCAAACAATCTTCAATTGCGCCACAAAATACAGATTCAAACAGCTTGCAAGACTATTAGAAACTGACTGTTGTATGTCCTTACAGCATACTGTAACTATAAGGATTACTTCGAGATTTTTGAAAGTAAAACGTTATAGGCAAAAATGAAACATGAAGTTTAACAAGCAATACTCAAAGAGTTAATAGTGGTATGAAACGATTCATCGCCGTTTCGCTTCTACGATATTTACCAGTTTGTCTTCAGACACTTGAGTTCTGATAAAAGAGTCCCAATTACTGTGTGTAATCTGTCGACTGATTGAAATTACACTCCTGCACGGCTTGTAGGTTGCTGTCAGTTTGTGTTACATAATAAAATAAAATATTGTTGTTCATTTCGATACTAGCTCGGTAGTTCAGCAACTAAGTGGCAGACTACAGCTCCAAAAAGATTAGGATCGATCTCTGGTCATTTCTAGGCTCTGTCACTCATCACCTATTCCCTCTGGTAATTTTTGGTAAAGGAGACATTCCTGCTTGCACGGTGGTTCAGAGCACACGTTAAACAGTGGCACCCACTATAACTACCACTATAACTAACTAATAATAAGTCAGATCAAAGTTGGGAGCAAGGCAAAGACACACCATCTCCAATACGCCATGACTAGTAATGCACTGTGATGATCAAACCAATTTGCGTACAACTGAGAATTTAAACTAACTTTGAACGACTTAAGGTCAAATTTGGCATAGGAGATAGGGAACGTTTCATCAGAATTTCTCAGTTCGTTTGGGGAATTGGTAACAAAACGATTACTCATACTAGTGTATGGAGTGCATGAGACGGGCGATATACCACCAGACTTTTGGAAAAACACTTTCCACACAATTCTGAAGATTGCTAGAGCCGCCAAATGCGAGAATTATCGCACAATCAGCTCTATAGCTCATGCATCCAAGCTGCTGACAAGAATAATATATATTCAGAAGAATGGAAAAGAAAATTGGAGATCAGTTAGTTGACGACCAATTTGGCTTTGGAAGAGGCAAAGACCCCAGAGAGGCGATTCTGACGTTGTGGTTGACAATGGAAGCAACACTGAACAAAAATCTAGATATGCTCATAGGATCTGTCGACTTGGAGAAAGTGTTCGACTATGAAAATGGTGCAAGATATTTGAAATTTTAAGAGAAACAAGGGAACATACACGGAAAGAAGGGTAATATACACTCCTGGAAATGGAAAAAAGAACACATTGACACCGGTGTGTCAGACCCACCATACTTGCTCCGGACACTGCGAGAGGGCTGTACAAGCAATGATCACACGCACGGCACAGCGGACACACCAGGAACCGCGGTGTTGGCCGTCGAATGGCGCTAGCTGCGCAGCATTTGTGCACCGCCGCCGTCAGTGTCAGCCAGTTTGCCGTGGCATACGGAGCTCCATCGCAGTCTTTAACACTGGTAGCATGCCGCGACAGCGTGGACGTGAACCGTATGTGCAGTTGACGGACTTTGAGCGAGGGCGTATAGTGGGCATGCGGGAGGCCAAGTGGACGTACCGCCGAATTGCTCAACACGTGGGGCGTGAGGTCTCCACAGTACATCGATGTTGTCGCCAGTGGTCGGCGGAAGGTGCACGTGCCCGTCGACCTGGGACCGGACCGCAGCGACGCACGGATGCACGCCAAGACCGTAGGATCCTACGCAGTGCCGTAGGGGACCGCACCGCCACGTCCCAGCAAAATTAGGGACACTGTTGCTCCTGGGGTATCGGCGAGGACCATTCGCAACCGTCTCCATGAAGCTGGGCTACGGTCCCGCACACCGTTAGGCCGTCTTCCGCTCACGCCCCAACATCGTGCAGCCCGCCTCCAGTGGTGTCGCGACAGGCGTGAATGGAGGGACGAATGGAGACGTGTCGTCTTCAGCGATGAGAGTCGCTTCTGCCTTGGTGCCAATGATGGTCGTATGCGTGTTTGGCGCCGTGCAGGTGAGCGCCACAATCAGGACTGCATACGACCGAGGCACACAGGGCCAACACCCGGCATCATGGTGTGGGGAGCGATCTCCTACACTGGCCGTACACCACTGGTAATCGTCGAGGGGACACTGAATAGTGCACGGTACATCCAAACCGTCATCGAACCCATCGTTCTACCATTCCTAGACCGGCAAGGGAACTTGCTGTTCCAACAGGACAATGCACGTCCGCATGTATCCCGTGCCACCCAACGTGCTCTAGAAGGTGTAAGTCAACTACCCTGGCCAGCAAGATCTCCGGATCTGTCCCCCATTGTGCATGTTTGGGACTGGATGAAGCGTCGTCTCACGCGGTCTGCACGTCCAGCACGAACGCTGGTCCAACTGAGGCGCCAGGTGGAAATGGCATGGCAAGCCGTTCCACAGGACTACATCCAGCATCTCTACGATCGTCTCCATGGGAGAATAGCAGCCTGCATTACTGCGAACGGTGGATATACACTGTACTAGTGCCGACATTGTGCATGCTCTGTTGCCTGTGTCTGTGTGCCTGTGGTTCTGTCAGTGTGATCATGTGATATATCTGACCCCAGGAATGTGTCAATAAAGTTTCCCCCTCCTGGGACAATGAATTCACGGTGTTCTTATTTCAATTTCCAGGAGTGTATTATATGTATAGAAACCAAGAGGAAATAATGTAAGACTGGAAGAAGGAGAACGAAGTGTTCTGATTAAAAAGGGTGTATGACCGGGATATAGTCTTTCGCCGCTACTGTACAATGTATACATCGAAGAAGCGGTGACGGAAATAAAAGTAAGGTTCAAGAGTGTTATTAAATTCAGGGTGAAAGGATATAATTGACAAGATTCGATGATGGTATTACTATCCTCTGTGAAAATGAAGAAGAATTGCCGGACCTGTTGAAAGGAATGAACAGTCTAGTGAGTACAGAATAGGGACTGAGAGTTACTCGAAGAAAGACGAAAGTAATGAGAAGTAGAAATGAGAACAGCGAGAAACTTAAAATCAAATCAGGAGATTCGAGAGTAGACGAAATTGACGAATTCTACTACCTATTTAGCAAAGCAGCCCATGATGGACGGAGCAAGGAGGACATAGACATCAGACAAGCACTGGCGAAAAGGGCGTTCCTGTCCAAGAGAAGTCTACTAGTATCAAAAGGAGGCTTCAATATGTGGAAGATATGTCTGAGAAGGTATGTTTGGAGCACAGCATTCCATGGTAATGAAACTTGGACTGTGAGAATATGATAACAGAATAAAATTGAAGCATTTGAGATGTGGTGCTACAGAAGAATGTTGAAAATTAAGTGGACTGGTAACGTAAGGAATTAGGAGATTCTCAGCAGAATCGACGAGGGGAGTAAGTGGATAACACTGATAAGAAGAAGGAACAGGGTGATAGAACACCTCTTAAGATATCAGGGAATGACTTCCGTGGTACTAGAGGGAGCTGTAGAGGGTAAAAACTGTAGAGGAAGACAGAGATTGGAATACATCCAGCAAGTAATTGAGGACGTAGGTTGGAAGAGCTACTCTGAGATGAAGAGGTTAGCTCTGGAGAGGAATTCGCTTGTCGTCTCATCACACCCGTCAGGAGACTGATGACTGAAAAAAGTTAAATTGAAATTATCTGAGTCTGGAGAATGACCTCCGTCGGCATGTAATGATGTAATGAATAATAATGTTTCGCATTTCGAATACATTCGCACGTGTTCAGCCACATACACTATCGGATCAAAAGCATCCATGCACCCCTATCTAAGACAGGTTTGACTGCTACTGTGACGAGAGGGGGACCTGCCAGTATAAAAGGAAGTGATGATTATTATGCTGTTGGCTGAGATGGAATAGTAGCTGAATGAGTTGGCCTGGAGAGCTCAGTGGTTTCTAACAAGAAGTAGTCATTGGACGTCACCTAAGTAACAAATCCATCAAAGACGTTTCTAGCCTACTAAACCCGCCCTAGTCGTCTGTTCACTGTGAAGTGGAAACTCAAAGGAACAACCACAGTTACACCAAGACCAGGCAAACATCATGTATTGATCGACAGAGACCGTCGAACATTGTGGTGAGCGGTTGTAAGATACTGCATGAAATCAGCGGAAGGAGTTCTGTTGTGTTACCGGCAATCCAACTGTCACAAAAAGTTACTATATATGGGTATCTGAAACAATGTGGCACAGTTGCCGAGAAGCTTCAACATAACTGGCCATTAAAATTGCGACACCAAGAAGAAAAGCAGATGATAAACGGGTATTCATTGGACAAATATATTATACTAGAACTGACATGTGATTACATTTTCACGCAATTTGGGTGCATAGATCCTGAGAAAGCAGTACCCAGAATTACCACCTCTAGCCGTAATAACAGCCTTGATACGCCTGGGTATTGAGTCAAACAGAGCTTCGATGGCGTGTACAGATACAGCTGCCCATGCAGCTTCAACACGATACCGCAGTACATCAAGAGTAATGACTGGCGTATTGTGACGAGCCTGTTGCTGGCCACCACTGACCAGACGTTTTCAGTTGGTGAGAGATCTGGAGAATGTGCTGGCCAGGGCAGCAGTCGAAGATTTTCTGTATTCAGAGAGGCCCGTACAGGACCTGCAACATGCGGTCGTGCATTATCCTGCTGAAATGTAGAGTTTGGCAGGGATCGAATGAAGGGTAGAAAAAAATGGCTCTGAGCACTATGAGAATTAACATCTAGGGTCCCCTAGAACTTAGAACTACTTAAACGTAACTAACCTAAGGACATCACACAACACCCAGTCATCTGAAAGGTAGAGCCACGGGTCGTAACACATCTGAAATGTAACGTCCATTGTTCAAAGTGCCGACAATGCGAACAAGGGGGGACCGAGACGTGTAACCAATGGCACCCCATACCATCACGGTGGGTGATACGCCAGTATGGCGATGACGAATACATGCTTCCAATGTGTGTACACCGCGATGTCGCCAAACACTGATGCGACCATCATGATGCTATAAACAGAACCTGGATTCATTCGAAAAAATGACGTTCTGCCATTCGTGCACCCAGGTTCGTCGTTGAGTACACCATGACAGGCACTCCTGTGTGTGATGCAGCGTCAAGTGTAACCGCAGCCATGGTCTCCGAGCTGATAGTCTATGCTGGTGCAAACGTCATCGAACTGTTTGTGCAGATGGTGGTTGTCTTGCAAACGTCCGCATCTGCTGGCTCAGGGATCGAGACGTGGCTGCACGATCCGTTACAGCCATGCGGATAGGATGCCTGTCATCTCGACTGCTAGTGATACGAGGCCGTTGGGACCCAGCACGGCGTTCCGTATTACCCACCTGAACCCTGATCTTCGATGGCCATTAGCTAATGCACCGCTAGAAACTATACACTGTGGCAACTCGATGGAAAGGTTTGGGTTAGGCAAATGTACTTACATGTGGTCATGTGTCTTGCCTACCAGGATGTATGGAGTAGGCAGTGTTAGGTAGAGTTTTTTTTTTTTTCTTGGTTGGGTTGTGGTCTCCATTTTGCTTTTAAGGTGCCGCTAAATGTGTAATGGCACCAACAGATTTAACTGCATGATGTACTACGTACAGTAGAGGAACTGTTTTGTGTAAGAAGATTGTTTCTGTCAGCACAACAATGGATTGTGCTGGACAGTACCATATCTGAAATGGAGTGGTTGTCGAGAGTCCTGACCTGAACCCAATGATACACCTTTGGGACGAGTCATAACGCCGACTTCGCTCCTGACCCCAGCATGCTACATCACTATCTTCCCTGGTCGCGACTCTTGAGGAAGAACGGGCTCCTAATCCTCTACAGACAATCAGGCACCTCTTTGGAATTTCCCTAGTAGAGTTCAAGCCGTCGCAAAAGTGAGGAGTGGACACACATAATATTAATGGTGCCTTCTCATGTGTGGCAACGGCCTTGCCGCAGTGAATACACCGGTTCCCATGAGATCACCGAAGTTAAGCGCTGTTGGGCGTGGCCAACACTTGCATGGGTAACCATCCAGTCGCAATGCGCTGTTGCCATTTTTCGGGGTGCACTCCGCCTCGTGATGCCAATTGAGGACCTCCTAGACCGAACAGTAGCGGCTTCGGTCAAGAATACCATCGTAACGCCGGGAGAGCTGTGTGCTGACCCCACGCCCCTCCTATCCGCATCCTCCTCGGAGGATGACACGGCGGTCGGATGGTCTCGGTAGGCCACTTGTTGCCTGAAGACGGAATACTTTTTTTGAGTGCTTCTCATGTGTGCTTTCAGCCACTTGGCAAAGTTTTTCCATTTTGGCTGCATGTTCACGGCATTGCTGATTCAGTATATCTGAACTTGCTCGCAGCGATTTAATTTCGCGTCACTGCATCTTGAGTGATTTCATCCGATTGATACATTCATTTCAGTGAAACACGTTACATGTAGAGAATGAGTTAGCCAAATGGCACATGGATCCCTGTGAAGATAAGGAGTGAAAGTCATATAAACATATGGCAGGAAGTATGTTCCAAGGTGGATTTAAACGATCTCTGACAGTGAGTCCAGTACCAGCATCACGTCTGTGTCCAGCCGACAGGGGTAAGGCCGACAACTGTAAAGGAACATTTTCCGTGACAACTGCCACTTACTCTGTTGATTCATTGCTAGTACGGGACTACTGCCAGTCAGATATTTACCAAACAAAAATCACCAACCAGTCGTATGTTTTTATGAGTTGTAATTTTATCTAAACGACTAATTTCGGGACATCTTTAATGCCAGTTTCAGGCCCGTATGTACTCCACGAATAGAGAATCAGGTACACTGGTGCGTGCATATCTGGAGACATCAGTACCAAGATGCCTTAAATTCTTCGTGGAATGTGTACTTCCAAGACTTGAAAAGAACTGGTAACCGTGGTTATGCATTCATAGATGTATCTGATTCTCTATAGATAGAGTGAATAGGGTCCTGAAGATGGCATTAGTGAGATGCCGAAACTGGTCGTGTAAATTAAATAATAACTTGTGAAAACATACGGTTGTTTGGTGATTTACTTTGGTAAATAACTGCCACTATCAGTGTCACTTACGCCGTGTTATTACGGTTTATTACCTACGGAATTATTACTACAGCTGCAGTTTTGTTGCTGGTTCCTCACACAGGGCACCATCATCCTGTAATCTGTGTCATCCATCCTATAATGGGACTGCGTTTATGAGGGTGGTACCGTTAAACTCCACTCCTGTGGGCTACGGTGAATTCTCACGGTGTGATGGCGGCAGAAAATCAGCAATGGCTCAGCCTCATCGTCTGGGCAGGATTTACTAGCGACCAGCTCGTGAGACCCGTCACCGTTCTACAACGGCTCACAGGTGACTCCTGTATGTATTTCCAGCGAGTGGCCCTATCTCCCTTTCTGGAAAGTGTGCCTTTGGTGGTACTAAGGTTTCTGTGTCGTCGTTGACACTATAAGGGCTTGTACCGTGGGAATCAAGGAGAGGATGTTGCTTAGTGGACGGTACCCTGTTTCTACATCACAACAGCAATGTTGTGTTAACAGGGTTCTTTATTCACAAGAACAAGAAAGCTACTTACCTTTAAGCTAGTCCATGTGTTGTGGTACAAGCTCTTCTGTAATAGTCCATGTTAGCCTCAGTGCTGGTGAAGTGCGTGTCCCGCTATGCGCACTACTCTGGTAGCTATATGCTGCCTGAGACTCAGACCCTGACTGCGACTGCAACTGACTGGGCTAGAGACTGGGCTGACTGTCTGTGACTCATTGTCTGGATGGTTGACTGGGTAACTGACTGGGCCCTCCAGTCCGTGGCAGTGATCCAAATACTGGCGGCTGAGAGGGCGTTGGCGGTGCATTTCTAGTGAGTCTGTCTTTTGGCTTCTCTCCTGATAGGGGAGACTGGCGGGCTGGCAAGAGCTTAACGCCAGCACGAAGGTGATGTGGCTACTATATGATGCTACTTCAGCTCACCATTCTCATGAGTGTGGAGCTGAAATACTCGTACCGACTGAATATTCCCTCACTTTTAGTCATTGAAACCTACAGTCTCAAAAATTATTTATGTTCATGTACCTTCCTCGGAACTTATGTGTAGCTATAATTCCTAATGATCGTAACCCTTCCATAGTTGGCTTACTGCTGTTAGTCTCCATTCAGGGTAAACAATAGACACATACCGACTCCGTTCTCTCAGTGTTGCTATTCTCCGAGGTCTGTGGGAAAAGTAGAGAGACTGATTTTCTATCTAATAAAGTTTTTATTTTTTTCAAGCGACAATATTTTCCTCTTCAAAGTAGTTCCCTTTGGCACCTATAGCCTGGCGGAATCGTTGTTACCAGTCTTGGTAGCAGCGCTGGAAGACTTCAATTGGCAGGGGCTCTAAGATGCCTCACATTTTTTTGATCGCTCTCCAGAGTCCCAAAGTGACGTTCTCTGAGACATTTTTCAATTTCGGGAAAATAAAAAAAGTCACAAGAACTAAAATCAGGGCAACAGGGAGGGGGGTGGGGGGTGGGGGCTGTGGGACATCAGGTTCAAAATGGCTCTGAGCACTACGCTACTTAACAACTGAGGTCATCAGTCCCCTAGAACTTAGAACTACTCAAACCTAACTAACCTATGGACATCACACACATCCATGCCCGAGGCAGGATTCGAACCTGAGACCGTAGCGGTCGCGCGGTTCCAGACTGAAGCGCCTAGAACCTCCCGGCCACACTGGACGGCTGGGACATCAGGAATGCCTTTTGAGGTAAAAAATTCCGTGATAAATGTGGCCGTGTGACAGAGGGAGGTGTCATTATATAGCATCTACTTGTCTGCAATATCTGGTCTCACTCGATTCACCCTCTTCGTGAGCCTTTCAAGGATGTATTTGTAAAACAGTTGGTTGATAGTTTGTCCTCCAGGAACAAAGTCTTTATGCACGACATCCCTACAGTGAAAAAAGCAAATCAGCATTGTTTTGATCTTTGATTTTTTCGGTCTAGGAAATGTCTCAGTGTTCCACTCCTCACTTTGCCGCTTTGTCTCGGGGATCGAACTCCAAAATCCACGATTCATCACTTGTGGTCCCACGACTGAACCATTCGTGGTCGTTCGCAATCCTCTGAAGAAGATCAACGCACACGTTTGTTCGACTGTCCTTCTGCTCGTTTGTGAGGTTTCTCGGCATTATTTTGGCGGAAACATCACGCATGGGCAAAAATTTGGTGAAAATTTGATACATAGTGGAAGTGTTTAAGTTTAAAAAGTTATCCATCATCCTTATTGTTACACGTCGGTCTCATATCACAAGATCACGGACAGGTTAGACGTTTTCGTCTGTTTTTGAAGTTTGAACTCTCCCTGGGAGAGGCTCATATTCAGTATGTTCTTGGTCTTCCAAAAATGATTTGCGTGACAGAAAAACTTGTGCTCTTGATAGGGTGTGTTACCCAAAGTCCTGTCTGAATTTCTCAAAGGTCACACTCGCGGATTCCTCAAGGTATCACAAAGCCTGAGGGCTTGACGTTGTTCTAACTTCCGCTATTCCACATTTGTAACATACAACAAAAACACAACTTCACAGATGGCGCTCTCAAAACCCTCGAGATGACTGTACGGAGCTGAAACTCAGACTGAGCATCTGGAAGGGATGAACACGACGGTCTACACAAGCAGAACGTCATAACAATGCCAGATCGCCGGCAATGTTGTCAGTTCATTACTTTTCTCACACGACTCGTAATTCCACAAAAGCCGTGGTAGGAGAGCCTCCGGCACAACTTTTTTTTTTTTTTATCTTCAGTCCTCTAATCTGATATGGCCTGCCATGAATCCGTCTCCAGTGCCAACCTCTTCATCTTGGAGTAGCACTTTACAAAAAAATTGGTTCAAATGGCTCCGAGCACTATGGGACTTAACATCTGAGGTCATCAGTCCCCTAGAACTTAGAACTACTTAAACCTAATTAACCTAAGGACTTCACCCACAGCCATGCCCGAGGCAGGATTCGAACCTGCGACCGTAGCAGTCGCGCGGTTCCAGACTGAAGCGCCTAGAACCGCTCAGCCCCTCCGGCCGGCAGCACTTTACATCCTACATTATCAATTATTTGCTGGATTTATTCCAATCTCTGTTTTCCTCTACGGTTTTTACCATTTACAGCTTCCTCTAGCACCATGGATATTATTCCCTGATGTCATATCATCCTGTTCCTTCTTCTTGTCAATGTTTTTCATATATTTTTTTTCCTTTGGTCCACATTTTTTATTTTAACATTCCAACTAATTTTCGACATTCGGCTCTAGCAACTCATCTGAAATGCTTCGATTCTCTTCTGTTCCGGTTTTCCCACAGTTCCTGTTTCACTACCACACAATCCTGTGCTCCAAATGTACAGTCTCGGAAATTTCTTCCTCAAATTAAGGTTTATGTTTGATACAATTATAATTCTCTTGGCCAAGAATGCCTTTTTTGCTAGTGCCAGTCTACTTTTGATGTTCTCCTTGCTCTGTCCGTCATGGGTTATTATGCTACCCAGGCACCGTAATTCCTTACCTTCATCTGTTTCTTAAGCATCAGTCCTTATACTAAGGTTCTCCGAGTTCTCAATTCTATTATTGTTCTTCGATTTACTCTTAATCCATATTCTGTCCTCATTAGACTGTTCATTCCATTCAACAGATCAACTTGAATAGACCCTTCGTTGACACTTCCCCCAATGATTTTAAAAATTCAGCTGTAATGTTATCTATTCCTTCTGCCTTATTTTATCTTAAGTCTTCCAGTGCTCTTAAACTCTGATTCAAATACTGGATCCCCTATTTCTTCTGTATTCATTACTGTCTATTCTTCTATCACATCACACATATTTTCCCTATCACAGAGGCCTTCAGTGTACTATTTCCGTCTCCCCGCTCTCTCCCCTCCACTTTACAGTGAATTTAGCGTTGCACTCTTAATATTATCACCCTTGCTTTTAATTTCACCGAAGGCTGTTTTCACTTTTCTATATGGTGAGTCAGTCATTTCGACAATCATTTATTTTTCGATATCTTCACATTTTTCATGCAAGCATTTCGTCTTAGCTTCCCGGCGCTTTCTATATATTTCATTCCTCAGCGACTTGTATTTCTGAATTTCCCTGAACATTTTTGTACTTCCTTATTTCATCGATCTGTTACCCATGGTTTCTTTCTTGCATCGCTGTTTTCCTTTGCGACTCATGTGACTGCTGCTTTTAGAGATGTCTATTCCTCTTCAACTTAGCTCCCTACTGAGCTATTAATATAGCAGTATCTACATAATTGGAGCACTTGAAGCGTATCTCTGTATTCCTTAGTCCTTCCATATCCCAATTCTTTGTATATTGATTCTTCCTGACTAATGTCTTAAACTTCAGTCTACTCTTCGTCATTACGAAATTCTGATCGCGGTTTATATCCCATGCTGGGTACGCCGTACGATCGAGTTTCTAATTTCGAAATCTCTGTCTGATCATGATGTAATCTGACTGCAATTTTGCCGTATCTCCCAGCCTTTTCCAAATATATCTCCTCCTCTTGTGGTTCGCTATTAGCAGCTGAAATTTATTGCAAGACTCAATTAGTCTTTCTCGCCTCTCATTCCTACTACGAAGCCCATATTCTCCCGTAAGCCTTTCTTCTACTCCTTTCTCTACAACAGCATTCCAGTCGCCCATGAGTATTAGCTTTTCATCTCCCTTTACGTACTTAATTACCCGTTCGCTACCGTCATATACTTTCACTCTCTCTTCATCATTTCATCATCGACACTGGACTCGCATTCGGGAGGACAACGGTTAAATCCCGCGTCCAGCCATCCTGATTTAGGTTTTCCGTGAGTTACCTAAATCGCTCCAGGCAACTGCCGGCATACGGGATCGTTCCTTTGAAAGGGTAAGGCCGACTTCCTTCCCTGTCCTTCCCAAATCGATGACACCTTCCTGTCTGGTCTCCTCCCCCAAAAAACCCAGCCACGCTTATCATCATCGGCTAGGGTTGTCGGCATGTCTATCCGAACTATCGTTATCAGTGTGGTTTGCTGTCGATTCTGATGAGAACAACCCTATCACTAAACTGTTCATAGTAACATACTGTCTGCCCTACCTTCCTATTCATAACGAATCCCACTCCCGTTATACCTTTTTCTGCTCCCGGCGATATTACTTTATTGTAATCTGACCAGAGATCCTTTTTTCCATTTCACTTCACTAACCCCCCAACCCCTCACCCCTATATTTAGATTGAATTTCTGCATTTCCCCTTCCAGATTTTATAGCTTCCGCACCACGTTCAAACTTCCGACATTCCACGCCCAGACTCGTAGAACGTCATCCTTTAGTTGGTCGTTCAAACTTTTTCTCATACTCACCTACCCCTTGGAAATCCCCTCCCGGATATCCGAATGGGGGATTCGTCCGGAATCTTCTCCCATTGGAGAGAACACAGTGACATTTGTTTCCAATTACATGCCACGTACAGAAAGTATAGGTGGAAACATCAGTGGCACTAAAAGCTTGAGCCAGGTCTGCTCAGACAGCCTAGTGGCTATGACGACTACTCTCAGTACACAGAGAATGAGGTTTCTCGTCCCGATTTCATTTGCCAGCACAGGCAGTTTTTGAAAAATTTAAAGTGGCATTCTGTAACCAGTGCTCGACGCAGCGTATCCACTACGTCCATTAATTGCGCTGAGAAGAGGAAATGAAGAACAGAACAGAGTCTAATGGGTAGAGTGAATGCAAGTTTCATCACAGAGTCTTCACTATACATCGTAGGTCGGCCACCATTTTATAAACGTAAATCAGGTTTAGTAGCTCGAGGAAACATAGTGGAACACATAGCAAAGAGAAAGAGTTAAATGAGCTCTGAGAGCCGCAGGCTAATTCCTCGAGACGGATAGGGCCGGGCCAGTCAGAGTCGCTATTATCCCAGAGCAATTTCCTTCGAGGTTCTCATTTGCATTATTAAGACAATCCGTCTCTGGCGAGCAGCTGCGACTGTCGTTTTACAGCTGTGGTCTTTCTCGGGCTTCTTCCTTTATTGGCGGCGCGTGGTTTTATAGCGAGCGGTCTGACGGAAATGAATGGTGGGTCTGTGACGTGTCGTTCCAGAAAGCTATGGCACGAACGTGACGCGCGAGGAACCCGTTTCCCAAAAAGTAGAGGAGCCCCGGTGGCCTGTGAACCGGGAAATAAGCTATCCCTCTGTGTCACGTCTAACGCCACAGACCACTGTTCGTCGTTGACGATACGGTGGTTTGTAAGTCAGCTACCAACAAAGTTCTTGTGAAGACGCCGTACTGGTGCTGCTGATTACCGTCAGTAACTAAACCGATTCCACCAGCCTCGATTAGTAAAACGAATTCAAAACAGTTATAAAATTTTTGTTTTCCTTAACCACACTACTGGCCATTAAAATTGCTACACCACAGAGACGACGTGCTACAGACGAGAAATTTAACCGACAGGAAGAAGTTGCTGTGATATGCAAATGATTAGCTTCTCAGAGCATTCACACAAGGTTGGCGCCGGTGGCGACACCTACAACGAGTTGACATGAGGAAAGTTTACATCCGATTTCTCATATACAAACAGCAGTTTACCGGCGTTGCCTGGTGAAACGTTGTTGTGATGCCTCGTGTAAGGAGGAGAAATACGTACCATCACGTTTCCGACTTTGATAAAAGTCGGATTGTAACCTATCGCGATTGCGGTTTATCGTATCGCGACATTGGTGCTCGCGTTGGTCGAGATCCAATGGCTGTTAGCAGAATATGGAATCGGAGGGGTCAGGAGGGTAATACGGAACGCCGCGCTGGATCCCAATGGCCTCGTATCACTAGCAGTCGAGATGACAGGCATCTCATCCGCATGGATGTAACCGATCGTGCAGCCACGCCTCGATCCCTGAGTCAACAGATGAGGACGTTTGCAAGACAACAACCACCTGCACGAACAGTTCGACGACGTTTGCAGAAGCATGGACTATCAGCTCGGAGACCATGGCTGCGGTTACCCTTGACGCTGCATCACAGACAGGAGCGCCTGCGATGGTGTTCTCAACGACGAACCTGGGTGCACGAATGGCAGAACGTCATTTTTTCGGATGAATCCAGGTTCTGTTTACAGCATCATGATGGTCGCATCCGTGTTTGGCGACATCGCGGTGAACGCATATTGGAAGCGTGTATTCGTTATGGCCATACTGGCGTATGACCCGGCGTGATGGTATGGAGTGCCATTGGTTGCACGTCTCGGTCACCTGTTGTTCGCATTGAGGGCACTTTGAACAGTGGACGTTACATTTCAGATGTGTTACGACCGGTGGCTCTACCCTTTATTCGATCCCGGCGAATCCCTACATTTCAGCAGAATAATGCACGACCGCATGTTGCAGGTCCTGTACGGGCCTTTCTGGATACAGAAAATGTCAGACTGCTACCCTGGCCAGCACAGTCTCGAGATTTCTCACCAACTGAAAACGTCTGGTCAATGGTGGCCGAGCAACTGGCTCGTCACAATACGCCAGTCACTACTTTTGATGAACTGTGGCATCATGTTGAAGCTGCATGGGCAGCTGTACCTGTACATGCCATCAAAGCTTTGTTTGACTCAATGCGCAGGCGTATGAAGGCTGTTATTACGGCCAGAGGTTGTTGTTTTGGGTACTGATTTATCAGGATCTATACACCCAAATTACGTGAAAATGTAATCACATGTCAGTTCTAGTATAATATAATTGTCCGTTTCTCATCTGCATTTCTTCTTGGAGTGGCAATTTTAATGGCCAGTAACGTATGTTTCACCTTTCCACACTTTTACTGCAGCACTTTCCTTATAGAAGACACTGTCTGGAGACATTAACGGGACCACCGCCTATATTCAACTTTTGAGTGCTAGAACCACTCATAACAACAGGAGGAACCTCCAGCATTGAAGGGTATATGAAGCGTATCGGGGGGACGCGGAAAACAGTGCAGTCGTTATAGTAAGGCGGAAACGGAGCAGTTTTTCTGACGTCCACGAGGGTATGAACATTTTCTTTTGGGACAATGGTGGAAGCATTTCCTGAACATCTAAATATGTAAACTGTTCGTATGTCCCCAAGGTTAAAGGACAGCGCGCAAATCTCACTTGTGTACCCTTGATGACTGCACGACACGGAACTTTACGCCACTCCTGGACGCGTCAACACCGTTATTGGACTGTTGATGACTGGAAACATGTTGCCTGGTCGGACGAGGCTCGTTTCAAATTGTATCGAACGAATGGACGTGTACGTGTTTGGAGACAACTTCATGAATCCATGTACACTGCATGTCAACAGAGGACTGTTGAAGCCGGTGGAGGCTCCGTAATGGTGTGGGGCGTGTGAAGTTGGAGTGATATGAAAGCCCTGATAGATCTAGATACGACTCTGATAGCTGCACGTACGTAAGCACACTGTCTCATCACCTGCATCCATTCATGTCCATAGTGCATTCCGACGGATTTGGGCAATTTCTGCAGGACAATGCGACATCCCACACGTCCAGAAGCTACAGAGTGGTCCCACGAACACCCTTCGGAGTTTAAACACTTCCACTGGCCACCAAATTCCCCATGCATGAACATTTTTGAGGATAACTGGGGTGCTTTGCAACGTACTGTTCAGAAGCGATCTCCACCCCCGTACTCGTACGGATTTACGGACAACCCTGCCGGATTCATGGAGTCAATTCCCTCCTGCACCACTTCAGACATTAGTCGAGTCCATGCCAAGTCGTGTTGCGGCACTGCTGCGTGCTCGCGGGGGTCCTACACGATGTTAGGCAGATGTACCGGTTTCTTTGGCTCTGCAGTGTATAACATATTGCGAATACTTAGGTGATTTATTGCATTATTGCATAACAATGACTGGAAGTAGTTACGTCCGTAAAATAAGCAGAAGTATGTTTATGTGTCTGGAGTGCAACGACCACATAAAAATTAATTGCGGGTAAGGCAGATCCCAGACTGAGATTCACTGGAAGGATAGTGATGAAATGTAGGGCCTCAGCGAATGAAGTAGCTTACAAAACACTCTTTCGACCAGTACTTGAATATTGCTCTTTAATCTGTGACTCATAACAGATAGGACTGAGTGAGGAAATAGAGAAGATCCAAAGAAGAGCAGCATGTTTCATGACAGTTTCATTCACTAAGGGCGAAAGTTTCATCGAGCTTCAGACGATGCAGGAGAGGGTTTTGCTTCACAGTATGGTGTAGTGTTAAAATTTCGAGAGCGTATGTTCCTAGCAGAATCAACCAATACAGTGCTTCCTCGATCGTATAAGAAGTGAAAAGACGATGAAGACAAAGTAGCAGAGATTCGAACCCACACGCAGTCTTACCTACAATTGTTCTTCCTGCGAACCACACGCGACTGGAACAGAAAAAGTGTGAAGTATCACTGGTGCACAAAGTACCCGCCGCAACACACCGTAAGGTGCGTTACAGATCGTAGACATAGATGTGGAAGTCAGATGCATGCATTGCTCAGACTTATGGAACAACAGCCCGTTTTGGAGTTGTGTTCATTGGATTCCCTATCTTCATCCATGAACGAATACGCTGCGACGATACGGAGAGGTAGATTTATCTATCGGATGGCTATAATTAAACTTTTCCTATTGAACACGTCAGAATACGGAAACTAATTACCGTAAGAGTATCAAACTCGGTAACATTAATGTCAACGACATGGGGAAGAGAAATAATGACGAATCAATTCAATTGAACCACTTTTAATGTGCTGCTACGGTACATCATATCATAACATACCGATGCGGTTACTGCTACAAAAAGGGCTCAATATGGCGCCCACAAGTGTCCAGGAGAGTCTGAAAGCACAGGAGTGCATTCTGCACAGCAGAACGAAGCATGTCCGTAGGTATGCTGGCTGCCTCTCTTGATTTGGTAATCTTCAGATCAGCACATGTGTGGATGTTCCCCTGGTAAACCCTGTCCTTCAGGTAGCTCTACAACCAGAAATGACTCGGAGTGAGATCAGCTGATTGTGCCGGCCAAAAATTTGGAAACGATCGGCTGATAATTCGATCATTTCCAAACGTGTTTCGGAGAAGCAGCTGAACTTCACGAGCGATGTGCTGTGGGGACCCATCTGGTAAGAAAACTGTTGAGTTCAATTCGTCTCTCTCCTGTATGGCGGGTATGATATGCTGGCGAAGCATATCACGGTAACGCTGACTAGTCACACTGTATGTCTTTGGTCCTTCAGCGCCAAACCCTCCGTAAAAGAATGGGCCAATGAGGCCACACCATACGATGATACGTTCACCATACAGAGGAACTTCATGCACAATGACTGGAGATAAAGGTCTCCACAATGGACAATTCTATGTGTTCACCTTACCCGTCGGAGAACAATGAGCTTCGTCTGTCCATAGGATGGTCCAGGGTGGTGAGCGAACTCAACATGTCGTTGTGCGTCCTGTGGTGAAAGCACATGTACGATGTCGATTTTGTACCGATATCATTTGAGAATGGTTCGCAGCATCTTCCCCACAGTGGACCACGGGGTGTTCAGCTGTCGTGACGTAATACGCGCACTGCCTGACGATCGAGAAATGTCTGCCATAGCAACAGTGGTTACATCAACCACCTGTTGTGCAACCGGTCGTCGGCTTCTTCTCGGAGCGACGCCCAGTTCTCCAGTTGATTCGAACTTGGTCATCTTCTGTAATCCTTTCAGCTGGCGGTATTCTCAAAGTGCAGCTGCAGTATTACTTTTCTTTTGATAATAGAGCTTCACCAATAATGCTCTGCTTCTTTTGTCCATGCTCATGTTGACACGTCAAGAAATGCACTGCGACTGTTCAGGTGTGTGAGTCTGTGAATGACGACGACTGATCGCGGCACCTGTTGGCCTGAATTGGAACTGGACGAGGGCGCTGACGTGTGGAAATCATGCACCCCATACTCTGGACATTACTGTTTCCAAGTCTGGCACCCGTACGGTAATTAGTTTCCGTGTTATACTGTGTTATGTAGCAGAAAGATTAATTATAACCACCCAGTATATGATCTTCCACGCCTGGCCCCTAGTACGATACGCAAAGTAGTGTATTACTAATCTCTATCTACTGATAATTGTCATTTGTGTCTCGTATTCTTCGCGCAGTCGGCTTCTGAAATCCCGTTTTTATGAGCTATTGCAACAAGAGTATACACTCGTGGTTGATATCATTTTCCAACATAGTCAACCCATTTTCAGTACACTTGGTCCACTGTTGCACAATCTTTTCTGATACCTTCTGCAAGAAAGGTTTCAACTGTTGCTCGGAGCTGAATCTACAGTCCCTGAAACAATTCGTTTGGGAATCAAACAGTTGGAAATCTGACGCGGCGAGATCAGGATTACGCAAAATGCTTCAAAAGATCGAAAAAAGTGTCCAAAGGTTTGGAGCAGTGTGGGAGGCGAAATGTGGAATCGCACTGTCGTGCCACAAACGCACCTTCTAACATTCTGTCTCTGCGTTTATTGCTAATTTCAGTTTTCAGTTACTTTAACATCATCAACTCGACTGCCATTCAAAGTCAAAGCACGGATTTGTTCAACATTGGCATCAGCTGTCAATGTAGCTGGATGCTTCGCTATTGTCCCATCCTTCACGCTCGTTCGAATACTTCTGAACTGTCCAATCCAATGGTAAACACTTCACTGTGACAAAACATTGCCCCCGTATTGTTCTGGAAGTCTTTATTAAGTACCACTCCAGGTTCACCTTCAGAGCAGAAAAACTGGATTATGGAACGCTGTTCTTCTATAGCGTAAATCGAGAGTGGTGACGGTATCTTTACGTCTCAACAGTGGGAAGGGGACTGATGTGACAGCGCTGCAATCAAACACAGGAAGAAAACGGTACCATCTAGAGCAACGATTCCCAGTCTGGGCGTAATTACCCTCTGAGGGGTAAAATGTAATATTCTACGGGATACAAATTAAATGATCCGATTCTATTTCAATTATGAAACTCAATTATTTTCAGAAGAGCATTACTATTATCACAATTGTGTAGGACTCTAATACTGATTTTATAAGTTATCAATGATTTTTTTCTCCCAGTCAGTAGCAGCAAAGCAGTGGAAGTTACAGGTTCCTCACATAGTCCGCCCACTCAACACATGTGTTCCGCTTTGTACCGTACATTACTGACAATAAAAGCGAGACATTTACGTAAGCAATGCTACATGTCTCAAGAAAAGTCTTCACCAAGCTGTAGGTATTACCTGCAGTGGTACAGAAATTGCATCATTACTCGCTTAGAAACAGAGAAATGAAATAATTGACACCACAGCACTGCAGTAACAAGACAAGGGCTACTATTGTGCTGTACACAATATTATTATTATTATTATTTGACTGATTAGATATGAAGTATTAATAACCTGAAGGCGTCCAGTTTCTGTCAGTTCAGAAGTAATAAGTGCAGCAATCAAGTGATTTACGAACAGTTAAGTATAGTGCACACACTTGAACTTGGTTGATCTTTAAACGAGCTGCAGTGCGCAGGTCAAGGAAATGACGAATTGGAGGGAAGTAATGCAGGAAGAGGATCTTTTGTAACAAGTGTCTGCACTCACTGTGGATAGTTAACGTTCTTATCTGAGAAGGAGTTGTGGGTAGCACTTGCGATGTACCACGAATTCTTTCTTTATTCATTCTAACAAAGAAACACACACACACACACAAACACACAAAATTAATATCGTTCATCTTCCATCATTTTAAAAGTAAAAGTTTTTCAAGATAACTCTTTCATTCTACAGTTTTTTTAGGTGATAAAGTGTGTGTGTGGGGGGGGGGGGGCAACAAGCGCCAGGGTGGGGGGATGGGGGGGGGGGGGACGGCGGGCTACTTCAGTACTGGCCATTAAAATTGCTATACCAAGAAGAAATGCAGATGATAAACGGGTATTCATTGGACAAATATATTATACTAGAACTGACATGTGATTACATTTTCATGCATTTTGGCTGCATAGATCCTGAGGAATCTGTACTCAGAACAACCACATCTGGCCGTAATAACGGCCTTGATACGCCTGGGTATTGAGTCAAACAGAGCTTAGGTACAGCTGCCCATGCAGCTTCAACACGATACCGCAGTTCATCAAGCGTAGTGAGTGGCGTATTGTGACGATCCAGTTGCTCGGCCACCACTGACCAGACGTTTTAAATTGGTGAGAGATCTGGAGAATGTGCTGGCCAGGGTAGCAGTCGAATATTTTCTGTATCCAGAAAGGCCCCTATAGGACCTGCAACATGCGGTCGTGCATTATCCTACTGAAATGTGTTTTGAAGGGATCGAATAAAGGGTAGAGCCACGGGTCGTAACACATCTGAAATGTAACGTCCACTGTTCAAAGTGCCGTCAATGCGAACAACAGGTGACCGAGACGTGTAACCAATGGCACCCCATACCATCACGCCGGGTGATACGACAGTATGGCGATGACGAATACGTGCTTACATTGTGCGTTGACCGCGGTGTCACCTAACACGGATGCGACCATCAAGATACTGTAAACAGAACCTGGATTCATCCGATAAAGTGACGTTTTGTCACTCGTGTACCCAGGTTCGTCGTTGAGTACACCATCGCAGGCGCGCCTGCCTATGATGCAGCGTCAAGGTTAACCGCAGCCGTGGTCTCCGAGCTGATAGTCCCTGCTGCTACCAACGTCATCGAACTGTTCGTGCAGATTGTTGTTGTCTTGCAAACGTCCCCATTTGTTGACTCAGGGATCGATACGTGGCTGCACGAGCCGTTACAGCCATGCGGAAAAGATGTCTGTCATCTCGACTGCTAGTGATACGAGGCCATTGGGATCCAGCACGGCGTTCCGTATTACCCCCCAGACCCCTCCGATTCCATATTCTGCTAACAGCCATTGGATCTCGACCAACGCGAGCACCAATGTCGCGATACGATAAACCGCAATCGCGATAGCCTACAATCCAACCTTTATCAAAGTCGGAAAAATGATGGTACGCATTTCTCCTCCTTACACGAGGCATCACAACAACGTTCCACCAGGCAACGCCGGTCAACTGCTGTTTGTGAATGAGAAGTCGGTTGGAAACTTTCCTCAACTCAGCACGTTGTAGGTGTCGCCAGCGGCGCCAACCTTGTGTGAATGCTCTGAAAAACTAATGATTTGCTTATCACAGCATCTTCTTTCTGTCGTTTAAATCTCGCTTAAATCTCGCGTCCGTAGCACGTTATCTTCGTGGTGTAGCAGTTTTAATGGCCAGTAGTGTAGTTCATGTCTGATGGCACTCAGGGGTGATGGTCTAAGAAAAGTAGGGCACCACTATTCCAGCAGCTGGGGAGCACATTAAGCCTTAGACCCAACCTAAAGATAATTAGAGGAAAACTAAAGATGCTTCTGTGTTACTCTTTTACTTAAGAATCAGCCCCCATTCTAGGGACGTGCGAGTCTGTACCACGCTGGCGGCTGACGGAGCCCAGCACTGAGGGCTGCTGTAGTCTGTGAAAAGAGGGCTGTGAGCACTCCACGGTTAGGAGAGGCGGGCGGTAAGAGCAGGCGTGCCCCTGCAACTCCGGCTGGCTTAAGTGGCCAGCCGGGCCCAGGAACTGCCGGCCTGGCCTCTGAGAGGGAAAGTTGCTCAGCGCGAGCCTCAGCAGCCAAAGTCTGCATTATCCGCAGGGAGCAGCCGCACAGCCTCAATGATTCACCGGCTGGGTAACTATCGCTGGCGGGTTGACAGCAGCGGCAATACAACTCAACAGTACCAGAGCTACATTTTTCAGCTAGTACATATGGAATGGCCGTCAGTAACTCAGGTGGTGGTTTCAAGAGCAGAGATTGTTTCTGTTTTCAGATTGCGTTAAACTTGAATTTATTCAAGTTATATAGCTGTTGTTTGAGACCTGCGACAATATTGTAAGATTTACATGAAATAATATACTGGGTAGTCCATTGATAGTGACCGGGCCAAATGTCTCACGAAATAAGCATCAAACGAAAAAACTACAAAGATCGAAACTCGTCTAGCTTCAAGGGGGAAACCAGATGGCGCTATGGTTGACCCGCTAGATGGCGCCGCCATAGTTCAAACGGATATCAACTGC
Source organism: Schistocerca piceifrons (assembly GCF_021461385.2). Lineage (NCBI taxonomy): Eukaryota > Metazoa > Arthropoda > Insecta > Orthoptera > Acrididae > Schistocerca > Schistocerca piceifrons. The sequence goes on from NC_060143.1 coordinate 224,939,175, forward strand.
GTTTTTTAAAATAGGAACCCTCATTTTTATTACATATTCGTGTAGTACATAAAGAAATATGAATGTTTTAGCTGGATCACTTTTTTCACTTTGTGATAGATGGCGCTGTAATAGTCACAAACGTATTAGTACGTAGTATCACGTAACATTCCGCCAGTGCGGACGGTATTTGCTTAGTTATACATTACCCGTGTTAAAATGGACCATTTACCAATTGCGGAAAAGGTCGATATCGTGTTGATGTATGGCTATTATGATCAAAATTACCAACGCGTGTGTGTTACGTACGCTGCTCGGTATCCGGGACGACATCATCCAAGTGTCCGGACCTTTCGCCGGATAGTTGGGTTATTTAAGGAAACAGGAAGTGTTCAGCCACATGTGAAACGTCAACCCCACCCTGCAACAAATTATGTTGCCCAAGTAGGTGTTTTAGCTGCCGTCGTGGCTAATCCGCACATCAGTAGCGGACAAATTGCGCGAGAATCCGGAATCTCAAAACCGTCGGTGTTGAGAATGGTTCATCAGCATTGATTGCACCCGTACCATATTTCTATGCACCAGAAATTGCATGGCGACGACTTTTAACGTCGTGTACAGTTCTGCCACTGGGCACAAGAGAAATGACGGGACGATGACAGATTTTTTGCACGCGTTCTATCTAGCGACGAAGCGTCCTTCACCAACAGCGGTAACGTAAACCGGCATAATATGCACTACTGGCCAACGGAAAATCCACGATGGCTACGACGAGTGGAACATCAGCGACCTTAGCGGATTTATGTATGGTGCGGCATTATGGGAGGATGGATAATTGGCCCCATTTTATCGACGGCAATCTAAATGGTGCATTTTAAGCTGATTTCCTACTTAATGTTCTAAAAATGTTCAAATGTGTGTCAAATCTTACGGGACTTCACTGCTAAGGTCATCAGTCCCTAAGCTTACACACTACGTAACCTAAGTTATCGGAAGGACAGACACACGCACCCACGCCCGAGGGAGGACTCGAACCTCCGCCGATACCAGCGGGACAGTCTATGACTGCAGCGCATTAGACCTCCGTAGTGTTCTACCGATGTTACTACAAGATTTACTGCATGACAGAATGGTGATTTCCTTCCAACATGATGGATGTCCAACACATTGCTCGCGTGCGGTTGAAGCGGTATTGAATAGCGTATTTCATGAGAGATGGATTGGTCGTCGAAGCACGAAGCACGAAGCACGAAGCCCGAACGTTCACCGGATCTGACGTCCCCGGATTTCTTTCTGCGGGGAAAGTTGAAGGATATTTGCTATCGTGATCCACCGACAACGCCTGTCAACATGCGTCAGCGCATTGCCAATGCGTGTGCGAACATTACGGGAGGCGAATTACTCGCTGCTGGAAGGAATGTCATTACAGGTATTGCCAAATGCATTGAGGTTGATGGACATCATTTTGAGCATTTATTTCATTAATGTGGTATTTATAGGTAATCACGCTGTAACAGCATGGAACAACCGAAATAAAATTTTCTATCGTACCTACGTTCTAGGCGCGTCAGTTTGGAACCGCGCGACCGCTACGGTCGCAGGTTGAAACCATGCCTCGGGCATGGATGTGTGTGATGTCCTTAGGTTAGTTAGGTTTAATTAGTTCTAAGTTCTATGGGACTGATGACCTCAGATGTTAAGTCCCATACTGCTCAGAGCCATTTTTGTACCTACGTTCTGTATTTTAATTTAAAAAACCTAGCTGTTACCAACTGTTTGTCTAAAATTGTGAGCCATATCTTTGTGACTATTACAGCGCCATCTATCACAAAGCGAAAAAAGTGGCCCAACTAAAACATTCATATTTCTTTACGTACTACACGAATATGTAATAAAAAATGAGAGTTCATATTTTAAAAAACGCAGTTGATATCCGGTTGACCTATGGCAGCTCCATCTAGCGGGCCAACCATAGCGCCATCTGGTTTCCCCCTTCACGCTAGACAAGTTTCGTTCTTTGTTGTTTTTTCATTTGACGCTTATTTCGTGAGATATTTGGCCCGGTCGCGATCAGTGGACCACCCTGTATACAGCAAGTCACTTGTTACTAGTATTTTATTAGCACAACGCGTTTCGGCAGGATGCTTCCATCATCAGGTTCATTTACAGTTACTTTCCCATTGCAATTAAAAAGAAAGTAATGTTCATTTCCTATGCTATAGGTGCCAGTGAGGTTATGTGTGGCAAAAGAAGCCTCTTCAGGAAAATAAATATGATATTGTGTGTATATTAAGTGATAGGCATGGTTAGCCCTGTTTTATTGCGTTTACTAACAAAATCAGCTATTCGTGCCTGTTACTTAATATGCAAACTGTAACACACTTCTCTTCCTGAACAAGCGTCTTTTTCGACATACAACCTCACTGACACACAGTTCATTTTAAATACGATGTAAAAGTAACTGTAAATGCAACTGATGATGGCACATGATACCGAAACGCGTCGTGCTAATAAAATATTACTAACAAGTGATGGTATGTACTATTTCATGACACTGAAATAACACATACATATAAGCAGAATAATGTATCAGTTCTCTCCAGATCAGGGTTATCATAATGTAATCATACCCAAAAAACCACGTGGACTGAAAAAAGTATTTAAAAATTCACCAAGAGACTCAGTAAAACACGACTGTATTTGATTATGAAAACTTAATTAACATACAAGATGTTACGTTGTTAGCATTACGAAAATTAGAAAGAGCCATCATATTTACTGAAGGCAACTGTTTTCTTTAGCAAGAATTTATTTAATTAATATCGTGATTTAACCTTTCTTGCAGTGTAAGAACATAGTTAACTAATTTATAAATTATAAAGTGCAGCAGCCGCCCTTTTTAGATTTTATTACGCAAATCCAGATTTCGGATAGTAGCTAGCCATTCTCAACGCGCTATTTTTTATTCTCATTACATGTAAGTACCTTTTGTTCTGGCGTCAGTCACAGTTCTTTGAAACTGACGCCCGAACAACAGGGACTTACATGCATTGAGAATAGCGCATTGAGAATGCGCAATTTTCACTAGCCGAAATATGGCTTTGCATAATAAAATCTAAAAAAGGACGACTGATTGCTGCACTCTATAAATAATAAGTAACATACAGTCGCTGAGTGCATCCACTTTCCGAATGGAAGGTAACCTGATGATAGTTAAGTAATATTTAGACTTCCAATATACGCTTTAATTTCATATAGAATCGTAGTGAGTGTAAAGAATAAATTCGGCTCATATGCAGAAAACTACAGACCTTCTCTAATTTCTTGGGTCTTTTCTGTCCTAAATTATTTCTCTCTCTCTTTTTTTTGACCGAAGAAGCCTGGATTTCTCAGTAGATTAATACACTCCTTGAAATTGAAATAAGAACACCGTGAATTCATTGTCCCAGGAAGGGGAAACTTTATTGACACATTCCTGGGGTCAGATACATCACATGATCACACTGACAGAACCACAGGCACATAGACACAGGCAACAGAGCATGCACAATGTCGGCACTAGTACAGTGTATATCCACCTTTCGCAGCAATGCAGGCTGCTATTCTCCCATGGAGACGATCGTAGAGATGCTGGATGTAGTCCTGTGGAACGGCTTGCCATGCCATTTCCACCTGGCGCCTCAGTTGGACCAGCATTCGTGCTGGACGTGCAGACCGCGTGAGACGACGCTTCATCCAGTCCCAAACATGCTCAATGGGGGACAGATCCGGAGATCTTGCTGGCCAGGATAGTTGACTTACACCTTCTAGAGCACGTTGGGTGGCACGGGATACATGCGGACGTGCATTGTCCTGTTGGAACAGCAAGTTCCCTTGCTGGTCTAGGAATGGTAGAACGATGGGTTCGATGACGGTTTGGATGTACCGTGCACTATTCAGTGTCCCCTCGACGATCACCAGTGGTGTACGGCCAGTGTAGGAGATCGCTCCCCACACCATGATGCCGGGTGTTGGCCCTGTGTGCCTCGGTCGTATGCAGTCCTGATTGTGGCGCTCACCTGCACGGCGCCAAACACGCATACGACCATCATTGGCACCAAGGCAGAAGCGACTCTCATCGCTGAAGACGACACGTCTCCATTCGTCCCTCCATTAACGCCTGTCGCGACACCACTGGAGACGGGCTGCACGATGTTGGGGCGTGAGCGGAAGACGGCCTAACGGTGTGCGGGACCGTAGCCCAGCTTCATGGAGACGGTTGCGAATGGTCCTCGCCGATACCCCAGGAGCAACAGTGTCCCTAATTTGCTGGGAAGTGGCGGTGCGGTCCCCTACGACACTGCGTAGGATCCTACGGTCTTGGCGTGCATCCGTGCGTCGCTGCGGTCCGGGCCCAGGTCGACGGGCACGTGCACCTTCCGCCGACCACTGGCGACAACATCGATGTACTGTGGAGACCTCACGCCCCACGTGTTGAGCAATTCGGCGGTACGTCCACCCGGCCTCCCGCATGCCCACTATACGCCCTCGCTCAAAGTCCGTCAACTGCACATACGGTTCACGTCCACGCTGTCGCGGCATGCTACCAGTGTTAAAGACTGCGATGGAGCTCCGTATGCCACGGCAAACTGGCTGACACTGACGGCGGCGGTGCACAAATGCTGCGCAGCTAGCGCCATTCGACGGCCAACACCGCGGTTCCTGGTGTGTCCGCTGTGCCGTGCGTGTGATCATTGCTTGTACAGCCCTCTCGCAGTGTCCGGAGCAAGTATGTTGGGTCTGACACACCGGTGTCAATGTGTACTTTTTTCCATTTCCAGGAGTGTAGATGCAGTGCTCGCAGGTCAAGAAACGGAAATGGAAATTTGTGGTAAGGTCTTATGGGACCAAGCTGCAGAAGTCATCGGTCCCTAAGTCCACACAAACTAACTTAGACTATGGACAACACAAACACCCATGCCCGAGGGAGGACTCGAATCTCCGACTGGGGGAGCCGCACGGACATTGACAAGGCGCCTTAGACCCAATTTTACCCATTGTTTTTATTAAAAAATACACAGGCTTTTCTGAAGTTCCAGTCATCTCACCCAGTTTGTAGCTAACACGTTTGAAACATCTGCATCTATTTTTTCACTCCGTAAGCCACAACGGGGTGTGTGGCCGAGGGTATTTCAAGTACATCATTTTTCCCCCTTTTGTCTTCTATTCAGGAATACCATATCGGAAAAATTATTGTATGCTGCCGTCATGAAACACGGCGCTTCCTTGGATCTTGTCTCTCTCTTCAATTAATCCAGTCTGGTAAGGGTCCCTGACTGATGAACGGTACTCAAAAATCGGTGAAATGAGTGCTATGTATGCCACTTCTTTCGTGGATAAATTACATCTTCTTAAGATTCTTCCTATGAATCTCTGTCTGACATATACATTCCCGTTGTTTCTTTTATGTTATGCTTCACTTTATATCAATCTGATATTTTATGTTACTATTTCCAGTGATTTATCACCTACAGTGCAACGGAGCAATAGTGGATCTCTTCACCTATCTTTGTGCAATACTTCACATGTATTTATTCAAATAAACGTGTATGGTTCCAGAGACGTTTTCAGGTCTCAAACATCTAGGATATATATGTGGAGACCGAAGCGACCTATGAAAATTTGTACCAGGGCCAGGATTCGAAGCCAGGTCTTCTGCTCACTAGGAAGACGCGGTAACCACTACGCCACTTTGGCACAGTGGCTTTGAACAACTGAACGGGATACCCTAGCAAGTTTCCCTCCTCAATGTGAATTCCCATTTATGCCTCAGCCCATTTAGTATTCCCCCTAAACACGAACAACACTGCAGTGGCTGTCCAACTGTATTGCAATACCACCTCAACATCGAACGAAACAGGGGATCCTCCCTCGGCAGGGGTGGCCGAGCGATTCTAGGCGCTACAGTCTGGAACCGCGCGACCGCTGCGGTCGCAGGTTCGAATCCTGCCTCGGCAATGTATGTAAGTGATGTCCTTAGGTTAGTTAGGTTTAAGTAGTTCTAAGTTCTAGGGGACTGATGACCTCAGAAGTCCCATAGTGCTCTGAGCGATTTGAACCATTTTGTAATCAAGTGAAACTACATGGCTCCAGAGTTCTTTTCAAGTGTCAGACATCTATGATGTATACAAGCAGACTGAAGTGATGAGTGAAAACTTGTACGAAAGCCAGGAATCGAAGTGCAGCTGTGCAAAGCCAGTGCGCTATGGAGGTGTAGCGTTTAGTGCAACTGCCTTTTTCGAATTCTGCCTATATACAGCATAGATGTGTTTACTCTCAAGTTGAACTGCGATTCCATGCCTCTTTTGTCGATCCTCTGCTTTTCTTCCAGCATTTCGCTACACTACTATGGCATTGCATGTGCCTATAGGTAACAGTATTGTCTGGGAATAAATGAACTTCCAATATTATTCATCAAGTCATTGACATAAATTATATACTTACTAGGTCTAATTCCGAAATTAACTTTACATTAGTCGATAGTGTTCCGTTAACGACGACCTGTAGAAAAGTATCTGTCATGAAGAACTACACCAGTCACAAGATTCGTCTGATTCCCCGTAAGCTCGTATTTTGTTCCCTAAGCAAGAACACAGAACAAAATCGAACACCTTGCTGAAGTCAAGGAAGATGGAGTCAAACTTGACTGTCTGGCACTTTGGATCTCGAAGATGTTAATCTAACTATTATGTAAAAGGAGCAATTACACCCCCCCCCTCCCAGTCACATTCTTCTACATGATCCAGTCAAATTAATGTATTAATGTGGTTAGAGCCTACATTGGACATCTACAGGTAATAACCACCAACAGACAGCAGGTGGCAGCTCTGGTAGTGTTGGGTATATAAACAGTGTCGGGGTGATGCCAAAAACAGGCAATCACCATTGATCGTACCACCCACTCCTTCCAGCTCCACAATTTTTACCTCACCATATATGGTCGTCCTACCCACCTCACCCCTACCCTAAAATACCTTGGCCTCACACACGACAATCAGCTCACCTGGACTCCCCATCTCCTTATGATACAACACAAAGTCCACAATGCAATACACCTCCTGAAACTCCTGTCCAGTCAGACATGGGAACTGCATCATTCCACCATCCTTCACACCTACAAATCCTTGATCCGTACCATTCATTGTTACGTCAGCATCGCTTGGATTTCTGCCCCTCCCAGATTCTATGAAGCCCTCCAAATCTCTGAAAAGCATGCACTCTGCCTCGACTTCCATATCTGCCTCCTGTCCCCCATGCAGATCCTCTACAATCTCATCCCCTTCCCACATCTTCTTCTTTTCCTTGAATACATCCACACCCATTGCGTCATCCGCTGGCTCGATCCCCCACACCCCCTGGTGTCTTCTATCCATTGTACTCCCAGCCTGTTGCCGCACCTGTACTGTGGTGTTATGCCCTTTCTCCATCTCCACACTCCCCAGCTCCTTTCCCAGTGCTATTTCCAGTGCCTGCCCCTCCCATGACGAGCTTCGCCCTGATACCTACGACTCCTACCAACTCTAATCCCACCTTACCCTTTCTCCTCCTCAGGGCTCCCTCTCCCCTCCTCTTCCCTTCTCATGTGTGGTTTTTTCTTCCCTCCTCCGCCTCATACATTTCCAGTGCAACTCTTCTGTATTTCTACTCTCTCTCTGACTTGCCTTCCTCCCCATCTCACACCCTGCCCGACTCCCGCCCCTTGGTGCGTCCCCCGACCCCTTTCTTTTCATTCCACCCCCTCAAGTTTCCGTCCCTCACTAAACCTTTTTCTCCCCTCTTTTTCCCTCCTCTCAGGACTCCTCTTCCTTGTCAGGTCCCTCCCGGCAGTTTTTATTCTTTGTCATATGTCCTCTGTCTCGTGGTATTGTGCAGTGATTTTGAAGTGTCTTCATTCTGGGGTGTTTTAATACTGTGACCAACTTTTAAATTGTGTGTGTGACTTTAGGTATTTTACGTGCTCCACAAATCGCTAACTGTGATTTTTATCTTTATGTAGACTTTTTTTAACTGTCCCACATGAATGGCTGTGTGTAAGCGTATATTTTAACCCCCACTCTTTCTCCTTATTACGTTCTTAAGTCTCCCTTTTTATCGTCTTTTATATGTATCGTTTTCATCTTTTTACTAAATGTATCACTCGGCTGAAGAGCGGTGGATTGTGCCACTACCAGCCCTCCCCTGACCACATGGGGCAGGGGAATGAAATAACAATAAAGGAAGAAAAAGTCGTGAAAAACAGTGCAGTGGTTGCGGTAACAAGGAAACGAAGCGATTTATCTATCGGCCAAATGAGCATGATCACTGGCTTTCAGGCCAAGGGTGGAAGCATTTCCGAAACTGCTAAGTCTATAACCTGTCCGAGCACCTTCGTGGTTAAAGTACACTGCGTATCCGAAAATGGTGCTATCAAAAACCGGTGCAGAGACAACTGTGATGACCCACAAGCCATGTGGATGAGAACAGTGAACGACCGCTGTGGAAATGTGTACAGGTGAACAAAGGTACCGCTGTTGGGCAACTGATCACCCAGATTAACCAAGGGGTACCAACAGCTTCTCTTCATCGACCGGTCAGCCAATACTATCGCGTGTGGGCCTCAGCAGTAAGCGCCTGATTAATCCACCCGCACTGACTGCTGTTCGTGGGTGAGGAAGTCTGGAATCTGCACGCTGATATCGTAACTGGACGTCCACTGAGAGGCGACAGCTGGCGTTTACAGACGAAAGTTGGCCATTGACGTGTACGGCTTGAAACGTCTGAAAGCAAACACCCTGCGAAAATCGTGAGAAGGATCCAGGCCACAGAAGGAGGTATTGTGTTGAGGGGAACGTTTTCGTGGAATTCTGGGAGGCACAATGGATCAACACAAGTACGCATCTGTCCTTGGGTATCACGTCCAGCCCTACATTGTTTTTTTCCTTGGTACGATGGCATCCACTAGCAGGAGAATGCAACTTAGCACACAGCTCACAGTACATGTTCGTGGTTCGAAAACCACCAGGATGAATTTGTTAAACACTCCTGGCTACCAAACTTCCCTGGATTTAAATCCAATCGAAAATTTGTGAGACCATCTTGATAGGGCTGTTCACGCCATAGACCCTCAACCGAGAAGCACAGCTGGCTACGACACTGGTGTAGTCACACGTGCCCTGTCGGTACCTTTTAGAACCTCATTGACTTTGTTCCTGCACGTATCGCAGCCGCCCACGCTGAAGAAGGTGGCTATTCAGCTTCTGACACGTGGTCACATTAATGTAACAGGACAGTGTATAAAACGATCATAATTGTTTCTGGAAATTTCTGAGAAACGGAGGCAACTATCCACGATAAGCTGCGGAAGGAATAAATTTACGATTTACGCCAGCAGGGCCGGCCGTGGTGGCCGAGCTGTTCTAGGCGCTTCAGTCTGGAACCGCACAACCGCTACGGTCGTAGGTTCGAATCCTGCCTCGGGCATGGATGTGTGTGATGTCGTTAGGTTAGTTAGGTTCAAGTAGTTCTAAGTTCTAGGGGACTGATTACCTCTGATGTTAAGTCCCATAGTGCTCAGAGCCATTTGAACCATTTGAACGCCAGCAGGAAAAGCAACACGATCCCAGACGTACTTAACCTTGTAAAACAAATAGCAGAATATTGAAATAGGGGCTCTGTTAGACTAATAGAAAGCCATTTAATCTTTGCCAGTCAGACTGATCTCTTCCTGCAACCATCTTTACCCAACACATTTGCTTAAGGGGACCACACTCTGCCTATCTAACCCATGTTAATTTAGACAAGTACTTGACCCATCCCTGAAAAAAATATTTGCTGCAGGACCTTAATAATTTTCCTGTAGGTTATATGATGCTAATAGAGTCAACTGCACTAAAATCTACTTTATCCATTTTATAGTATTTAAGAGTTACTTTTTAATTTATTAACAAAAAATATTAAGTTTTTTCTGCAGAAAATATGTTTTGTGAACTTCCTAATGGGGGAATATTAATGAATGTAGTACCAGAGGTGGCTTTTTATGTTATACAGCGTCTCTGAAAATGGGGCATATGTACTGAAAATTTTATTTTGCGGGACACTGACTTCAAAGAAAATCTTTTGAAATTTGTTACTTACAGTTAATTAAAACTGTCCAGCTGCATATGATGGCCCTTTTTTGGCCTCTAGCAGGTCTTGCAGTTTCTTTTTCACCTTCCTGGATGTTTGTCTTGCTTTCTGGGCCATATTAAATGCAGACCTGCCTGCATCGGCTATCCTCATTTTATCGCAGTGTTGCAGCCGAGGTATCATATTTTCACCAGCATTAATTCCCAGATTTTTCAGTAGTCAACACTTTCCAATATTACCGCAACAGAATGTAATAACAGCGTCATGAACGACTAGTTTCATTGTATGCATGTCTACAAATACAGTTTTAGAAAGGCGGTTCCAAATTATGCTGTTGAAACATTCATTACAGTTCTGTGTCTGCCCATGTAGACATTTCCTTAGAAGGTCAGGATGAGCCAAGTCTCTGAAAATAGGTTTAATTGCTGTAATAACAGCACCAGGAAGAGAATGCTGGTGAGAATAAGATTCTCCAGTTGCCTGAGCCCTACTTTATTTGCACCACGAATTTTCTCCTGATGGACACAGTCCATGACATGGCTTATTATCAAATGGTTCAAATGGCTCTGAGCACTATGGGACTCAACTGCTGTGGTCATAAGTCCCCTAGAACTTAGAACTACTTAAACCTAACTAACCTAAGGACATCACACACATCCATGCCCGAGGCAGGATTCGAACCTGCGACCGTAGTGGTCGTGCGGTTCCAGACTGTAGCGCCTTTAACCGCTCGGCCACTCCGGCCGGCGGCTTATCATCAGTAGAGGACTTATGGAAGAATATGGCCCAACCATCTTTCTTCATTGCCTCCAGATTTCCTTTATTTCTCCTAATTGCCTGCCCATAGTATACCTGTAAGTTTTCTATTTCAGTTTTAGTTAACTGACCCTGTCCGGTCAACAATTTTCCATCTTTTAATTGTTTTCCTCTCATATCAGCAGTTAGTTTTCTCAGCCTTGTTCCCAAACGTTTTTCAACATAGGCTACACATTCTGTTTTGCTAATAATGGCATCTCCATATGGTTTAGAGTACACCACATTCTTGTATGCCTTACTGTCACCATCGCCCAAATATTTGGTGTACCATACGCCTCTTGTTTCTACAGAACGATGAAATTTTTGTTGTTCTCCATGAACTTCCATACCACCACTTGTTCCTCTAAAATTAGCCACACAGTTGTGTTCTTGATGTTCATTGACTTTACAACATTTGCAATATTTAGACATTACCTCTACATCTAACACTTTACCGGTGTCTACACTCGTGGCAGTCACTACTCCATTCAGAGAAGTATGTCCTCTTTTCTGCCAGCTTCCATCAAGTGCAACTGCAATATACGAACATCCATCACTTTCTTCCACTGCTTCCCTAGCAGCCAGTTTCATGCTTTCCTCACTGACCTCACATTCAGCTTTCTGTAATATTGCAGTCAGTTTTTCAATTTTCTTTGGTGGTTGATGTAAGTTCATCACTGAACAAAATGTTCTCCCTGCAGCCATGCCCTTGCCAATGGATCGTAAGGCATGAACTAATCTAGTATTGATTTCATAATGACCACTTGCATCTGGTTTTGAAGAACTCATAAATGAAATCACAGCTAAGCATTCAGTGCAAATGAAATCCAAAGCAATTGCTAAGCCTTTTCTCCCACTGGCACTCTTACAAATTTTTACATTGTCTACATTGTACAAATTTAGAAATCACATACGATAATATTCTCAAATTTATAAAAATGTTCCTGCACCCCTTGTCACTTATAGTAAATTCGTTGCAACTCTCTTGAAATGGCGAGAGCTTCTTTGATGATGCACTTGTTGAAGAATTACAATTAGAAACATCGTTGCCAGGTGACATAACCTCTTGTACAGAAACCTTTCTAAACTTGTTTTCTCTGAATTGTCGTTTCTTGAAAATGCCTTTACGTTTCGTCATCTTCAATAAACACAACTAGCCGGCCGAAGTGACCGAGCGGTTCTAGGCGCTTCAGTCTGGAACCACGCGACAGCTACGGTCGCAGGTTCGAATCCTGCCTCGGGCGTGGATATGTGTGATGTCCTTAGGTTAGTTAGGTTTAAGCAGTTCTAAGTTCTAGGGGACTGATGCCCTCAGATATTAAGTCCCATGGTGCTTCAGTCTGGAACCGCGCGTCCGCTACGGTCGCAGGTTCGAATCCTGCCTCGAGCGTGGATGTGTATGATGTCCTTAGGTTAGTTATGTTTAAGCAGTTCTAAGTTCTAGGGGACTGATGACCTCAGATGTTAAGTCCCATAGTGCTCAGGGCCATTTGAACCATTTGAACCAAACACAACAAAACACACGTAAACAAGCGCTGCTAACGTAAGTATAACCACTACTCGCAATCACACTTGAATAAAACTAACGGCGTGTTTGGAAGTGTGTTGCTTACAAACAGCAGAAACAAAAGAATGCCGACCGTTCCATTCCAAGGATAGCCAACACACTCGGCAGCAAAAAAAAAAAAAAAAAAAAAAAAAAAAAAAAAAAAAAAAAAAAAAAAAAAAAAAAAAAAGTGGGTGACAGAAAAGTGGGCGTGGCATATAAACACATGTGGTAGGAATATGCTCTTTAAGTGCTCGAAAAAAATTTTTTTTCGGCAAAATCCTTTTCAGAGTACTTAAATACTTAAATAAAACCTTAATCTATCGAAAGATGATAAAAAGGAAAATCGATTTTTGTCGAGCTGAACCACGTTGTGGTCCCCTTAACAAGCTTATGATTTACATGAACAGCGATCGTACTGTTACTTTGTTACCATTCTTTGTTTTCTTTATTTTATAATGCCATATAGATCTGCCTACTATAAACAATGTCCTATTTGTGGTTGTTGTTGATGACGTTCTGGTCTTCAGTCCGCAGACTAGTTTGACGCAGCTCTCCTCGCTACTCTATCCTTTGCGAACTTATTCAGCTCCGAATAACTACTACTGCCTACATCCTTCTTAATTTGCTTACTGTATTCATCTCTTGGTTCCCTCTACGGTGTTTACCCCTCACGCCTCCCTCTAGTACTAGACTGGTGACAGCTAGATGTCTCAGAATGTGTCCTATCAATCGATCCCTTCTTTTGGGCATGTTGTGCCACAAATTTTTCTTGTCTCCCCAATTCTATTCAGTACCTCCTTATTAGTTACACGATCTACCCATCTAATCTTCAACATTCTACTGTAGCAGCACATTTCGAAAGCTTCTAATCTCTTTTTGTCCAAATTGTTTATCGTCAGTGTTTCATTTCCATACATGGCTATACTTCAGAAAAGACTTCCTAACTCTTCAATCTATAGTCGATGTTAACAAATTTCTCTTCTTCAAAAACGCTTTCCTGGACATTGCTGGTCTACGTTTTATGTCCTCTCTACTTCGGCCATCAGCAGTTATTTTGCTGCCCAAATAGCAAACTCATTTACAAGTTTAAGTGTCTCGTTTCTTAATCTAATTTCATACCTTGTTTTGCTTTTGTTAATGTTCATCTCATTTCTCCTTTCAAGGCGCCGTCCGTTCCGTCAACTGCTCTTCCAAGTCCTATGCTGCCTCTGACAGTATTGTTACAATGTCATTGGCCAACATCAAAGTTTTTATTTCTTCTCCCTGTACTTTAGTCCCACTTCAAATTTCTCTTTTGTTCATTTTACTGTTTGTTTAGTGTACGGATCGAATAACAAATGGCTCTGAGCACTATGGGACTCAACTGCTGAGGTCATTAGTCCCCTAGAACTTAGAACTAGTTAAACCTAACTAACCTAAGGACATCACAAACATCCATGCCCGAGGCAGGATTCGAACCTGCGGCCGTAGCGGTCTTGCGGTTCCAGACTGCAGCGCCTTTAACCGCACGGCCACTTCGGCCTATCGAATAACACAAGGAGTAGGCTACAACACTGCCCCACTCTCTTCTCAACCACCACTTCACTTTCATGCCGCTCGACTCGTATAACTAGGTTTTGTACAAGTTTTATATAGCCTTTTGCTCCCTGTATTTTACCCCCGCAGAGTTCCGGACTTCAGAGGGACTTTCCCAGTCAGCATTGTCAAAAGCTATCTCTAAGTCTACAAATGCTAGAAACTTAGGTTTGTCTCTCCTTAACCTACCTTTTAAGATAAGTGGAAGGGTCAGAATTGCCTCACGTGGAATCCAAACTGATCTTCTCCGAGGTGCGCTTCTACTAGTTTTTCCACTGTTCTTTAAAGAATTCGTGCTGGTATTTTGCAACCATGACATACTAAACTGGTAGTTCTCTAATTTTCACACCGACAAGCAACTGCTTCCTTTGTAATTTTAACTGTTACATTCTTCTTAAAATCTGAGGGTATTTAGCCTGTCTCATACATGTTGCACACCACATGGAATTGTTTTGTCATGGCTGGCTCTCCCTAAGCTGTCGGTGGTTCTGACGGAATATAGTCTATTTGTTGTGCCAGGTGAAACACTCGCTGGTACAACACTGGGTTCTTTGGTTGGCTCCTAGAGCAGACTGAGTGTAACTATAACACATAAGGCGTTACTTCACTTTATTACATCAGGGTACAGTCCATTTCCACGGGAATATTAAAGTTGTTCTTTACAGTCCTGGCAAGTTCTATGGCCATCCTGTAGACGTATCCATCTCTTTCTTCACAGGATGGGCACGCCAAGACTGTAAAGAAAAACTTTGTTATCTATGTGTACTTCTTTTGAATTGTTTCGTTTTGCCATTTTAGCCTGAAGATGAGGTTTATATCTCGAAGCATATTGCTTTATTAGGTAATTGGCAAAGTACAGAGCATTGCCAAGGAATATATTTATTTCAATCTCTTATGGGCCCGTCCTCTCCTTTCTGCTCTCTCTGTCCGTCTCGTACTCCCTTTCTCTCTGTGCAGCTCCTCTTTCCCCCTCTCTCTACCCACCTGCTCTACTCCGCACTTTCTGTTCATATCTTACTCCAGCCTTTCTCATTCTACGTGCTCCTTCCTCCCGCTGTTAAGCTCATATTCTCCTTCTTCCACCGTCCGTATCATCCTCCCCATCTAAGTCCATTCCCTCCTCCATCAACTTCTCATAATTTCCTCCTTCCCATGCCGCTGTCCATCTCCTCCTTCCACTGTCCACCCCCTTACACTACTTTCTTCCCGTCCGTGTCCTCCTCCACCCCTCTCTATCCAATTCCTCTTCAGCACTCTCTGTGTCCTCACCCTCTACACCCACTCTCTGCCCATCCCGCCCTGTGCCTCTTGTTAGCAGCATACTCCTCTCTCTCTGTCTGTCAGTCTGCTCCTCTACCTCTGTCATTTCATCTGTTCCTTCCCCCTCAGTCCGTTTTTTTCTCCTGTATTTCTATCGTCTCCGCCCCCTCTTTTCCCTTCCAAATCGCTCCATCTCCTGCTCACCCTCTCTCTGTTCATCTCCTCTCCCTCTCTCCTTCAATCTCCTCTCTATCAATCTGTGTCCAGATTCTGCATTCCCCTCTCCGCCTCACTGTCTCTTCCTCCCTTCCCTCTCCGCTTATCATCTCAGCCCATCAGGAGATTGTGGTTCTTAATGCAACAGTATTTCTATCCAAGTAGTAATGAATATGTGTACGACGTTCGGTTGAAACCGATCCAGGGTTTTAGCAGCAGTATACCCACGCATTCGCCTACATACGCCCTTCTCACGTTCGTTTAAAATACATTTAATGTATTTTAGTCATATTTGGGCACATATTTCTCCTGTCTCTCTACGGAATTTCGACCTGCAGTTTAGTTTCCACGCAGATCTACCCATGTTTATGACGATATATCGCCTGAACTATATGATTTAAACTGATATAATTTTGCAAATACTCCCAGTAGTGTACGTGGGTTACTGTCTGTGAAATGTGTTGCGAGTAGAGATAGTAGTAAAGAAGTAATAAATTTAAAAGTCATACCTGATGCGGCAGTTTTACTGCATGAACAGCAAAAATCTAGTAAGCCAATAACCTTTTCCTTTCATCGTTTTGTGGGGGAGTGTCAGCGAGAAAATGTCTCGTCAAGATTTGAAATTGTGTGTAAGATTTGTTTCAGGTCTCGAAGTGGTCTCAATCTCAAATTTCAGGTGAATACATTCTGGATATTTGCGCGTCTTGATCTACGATACTTTCCGGCCACCCTAACTTGTTTGAGAGGAAGATGTTTCTTACCGCTATATTGATTCTTTACAGATAGTAACTGATGTGTATACTAAGTCTGGTAGAAATCGATACAGATGTTTGAGAGAAAATGTGGAACATTGATACACATACCGGGTGATCAAAAAGTCAGTATAAATTTGAAAACGTAATAAACCAGGAAATAATGTAGATAGAGAGGTAAAAATTGACACACATGCTTGGGTTGACATGGGGTTTTATTACAACAAAAAACAAACAAAGGTGACAAAATGTCCGACAGGTGGCGCTTGACAGCAAAACTGCTACCGTGACGGGTGAGAGGTACGCCGATATGTTACAGAATCGCTTCATCCCCAGCGTGGCTGATAAACACCTGCTGGAACGTACGATGTTTATGCAGGATGGCGCTCCACCCCATATTGCTAGATGCGTGAAAGATCTCTTGCGCGCGTCGTTTGGTGATGATCGTGTGCTCAGCCGCCACTTTCGTCATGCTTGGCCTCCCAGGTCCCCAGACCTCGGTCCGTGCGATTATTGGCTTTGGGGTTACCTGAAGTCGCAAGTGTATCGTGATCGATCGACTTTTCTAGGGATGTTGAAAGACAACATCCGACGCCAATGCCTCACCATAACTCGGGACATGCTTTACAGTCCTGTTCACAACATTATTCCTCGACTACAGCTATTGTTGAGGAATGATGGTGGACATATTGAGCGTTTCCTGTAAAGAACATCATCTTTACTTTGTCTTACTTTGTTATGCTAATTATTGCTATTCTGATCAGATGAAGCGCCATCTGTCGGCCATTTTATGAACTTTAGTATTTTTTTGGTTCTAATAAAACCCCATGTCATTCCAAGCATGTGTGTCAATTTGTACCTCTCTATCTACATTATTCCGTGATTTACTTAGTTTTCAAATTTATACTGACTTTTTGATCACCCGGTATATTCATTCATCTACTTTCATAATATGTACGGATTTAATTAATTAAAAAAAATTGTGACTGGTTGGAGTCTCTGCAAAAGCTTTTCATACTGCTCTTCGTAACGAGCAAAGTTACAAGAGCGAAAATCACAATCGTTGTTGTCTATGCTAGATATTTATTATTTTGGTGCCGGGTAGGTAGTTAGTTTTGGGTGGTCAATACAGAAGGCAGAGCCTGTGCTATACTGCAAGGGCTCACTGCTCGACGTCGGGTGGGTGAGACTCACCCCGCTGCGCCGCGCCGCTGCTCTGCGGCCGCCTCTCGCTGCTACAGACGGCTTTGTGCGGCGCTACTGGAAACGGTGCTCCAGCGCTCGCTACAGAGGCCGCGCGCCAGAGAGCAGCTCCAGCTCCAGCCGCCGGAGAGCGGAACAGACGCCGCGTCTCGCGTCAGGTTTCGCGGCCCCTGCGGCGCCGTCGCCTAGCAACAGCGAGGGGCGCGCTACTGCCGCAGTATCGTCCGTCTACCGGCGCGCGCTCCAGCATCGATTCCGCGGCCGGGCGCTACCGCGGCAACGGGAGCGGCCACCTGTTATTTTTAATTTTTCAGCCGCGGCCGTGGCGGCGGGAGACCGGCGGAAGCCGCCCTGTCCGCTGCGCATGCACTATTCACGGCGTCCGCCGCGGCTTCCACCGGCTTTGCGCTGCTCCCTGCGGAATGTGTGGGCCGGGCTAGCGGGGTTCCTACCCGCACGTCACCCGCAGCCCCTGCCAACTGTTGCTCGTCCACTCTGCCAGCGTATTCTACAATGGAAATTCAGCAGCTGTTGTGTCGTCATTGGCCTCGGTCCTTGTGGTACCGACAAAGGTCACCACACGCCATCGCTAGAGACCACGCGATAACATTGGCCAAAAGCATGGTGACAGTGTGTCCTAAATGCTTTGTTAGTCTTATGGCGGGACTGCGGTTAGAATCTACACTCTGACGGAGGTCAGAATTAACGCTGCTCTGCAAAACTTACGGACCAGATAGATACAACTTGTTATAATGGGTAATTCCAGGTAACCTGATAACAGTTTAATTAATAACGTTTCTTCTTTGCTGCACATTTACTCCGGATGTAGCGCCAACCTGTAAATGTTAGATTTTGTGTCTGCTTACGTTGTCCATGAAGGTGAGATTACATATACAGGGCGGTCCATTGATAGTGACCGGGCCAAATATCTCACGAAATAAGCATCAAAAAAAGAACTACAAAGAACCAAACTCGTCTAGCTTCAAGGGGGAAACCAGATGGCGCTATGGTTGGCTCGCTAGTTGGCGCTGCCATAGGTCAAACGCATATCAACTGCGTTTTTTTAAATACGAACCCCCATTTTTTATTCCATATTCGTCTAGTTCGTAAGGAAATATGAATGTTTTAGTTGGACCACATTTTCGCTTTGTGATAGATGGCACTGTAATAGTCACAAACATACGGCTCACAATTTTAGAAGAACGGTTGGTAACAGGTAGGTTTTCTAAATTAAAATACAGAACGTAGGTACGTTTGAACATTTTATTTTGGTTGTTAAAATGCGATACAATCACCTTTGTGAACTTATCATTTATGAGAACGCATGCTGTTATAGCGTGATTACCTGTAAATACCACATTAATCCAATAAATGCTCAAAATGATGTCCGTCAATCTCAATGCATTTAGCAATACGTGATCAAAAATGGTTCAAATGGCTCTGAGCACTACGCGACTTAACTTCTGAGGTCATCAGTCACCTAGAACTTAGAACTAATTAATCCTAACTAACCTGAGGACATCACACACATCAATGCCCGAGGCAGGATTCGAACCTGCGACTGTAGCGGTCGCTCGGCTCCAAACTGTAGCGCCTAGAACGGCACGGCCACTCCGGCCGGCGCAATACGTGTAACGACATTCCTCTCAACAGCGAGTAATAGTCACAAACGTATAAGTACGTGCTATCACGTAACATTCCTCCAGTGCGGATCGTATTTGCTTCGTGATACATTACCCGTGTAAAAAGGGACCGTTTACCAATTGCGGAAAAGGTCTATTTCGTGTTGATATATAGCTATTGTGATCAAAATGTCCAACGGGCATGTGCTATGTATGTTGCTCGGTATCCTGGACGGCATCATCCAAGTGTCCGGACCATTCACCGGATAGTTACGTTATTTAAGGAAACAGGAAGTGTTCAGCCACATGTGAAACGTCAACCACGACCTGCAACAAATGATGATGCCCAAGTAGGTGTTTCAGCTGCTGTCGCGGTTAATCCGCACATCAGTAGCAGACAAATTGCACGAGAATCGGGAATCTCATAAACGTCGGTGTTGAGAATGCTACATCAACATCGATTGCATCCCTACCAAATTTCTATGCACCAGGAATTGCATAGAAACGACTTTCAACGTCGTGTACAGTTCTGTGACTGGGCGGAAGAGAAATTACGGGATGATGACAAATTTTTTGCACGCGTTCTATTTAGCGACGAACCGTCATTGACCAACAGCGGTAACGTAAACCGGCGTAATATGCACTATTGGGCAACGGAAAATCCACGATCGCTGCAAGTCGAACATCAGCGACCTTGGCGGGTTAATGTATGATGCAGCATTATAGGAGAAAGAATAATTGGCCCCCATTTTATCCATGCTAGTCTAAGTGGTGCATTGTATGCTGATTTCCTACGTAATGTTCTACCGATGTTACTACAAGGTGTTTCACTGCATGACAGAATGGCGATGTACTTCCAACATGATGGATGTCCGGCGGTTGAAGCCGTATTGAATAGCATATTTCATGACAGGTGGATTGGTCGTCGAAGCACCATACCATGGCCCGCACGATCACCGGATTTCACGTCCCCGCATTTCTTTCTGTGGGGAAAGTTGATGGATATTTGCTATCGTGATCCACCGACAACACCTGACAACATGCGTCAGCGCATTGTCAATGCATCTCCGAACATTACGGAAGGCGAACTACTCGCTGTTGAGAGGAATGTCGTTACACGTATTGGCAACTGCATTGACGTTGACGGACATAATTTTGAGTATTTATTGCATTAATGTGGTATTTACAGGTAATCACGCTGTAAGAGCATGCGTTCTCAGAAATGATAAGTTCACAAAGGTACATATATCACATTGGAACAACCGAAATAAAATGTTCAAACGTACCTACGTTCTGTATTTTAATTAAAAAAGAAAACCTACCTGTTACCAACTGTTCGTCTAAAATTGTGAGCCATATGTTAGTGACTATTACAGCGCCATCTATTACAAAGCGAAAAAAGTGGTTCAACTAAAACATTCATATTTCTTTACGTACTACACGAATATGTAATAAAAAATGGGGGTTCCTATTTAAGAAAAAACGCAGTTGATATTCGTTTTACCTATGGCATCGCCATTTAGCGGGTGAACCATAGCGCCATCTGGTTTCCCTCTTCAAGCTAGACGAGTTTCGTTCTTTGTAGCTTTTTTGTTTGATGCTTATCGCGTGAGATATTTGGCCCGCTCACTATCAATGGACCACCCTGTATACAGGATGGACGGGAAGTCACTGTACCCCTGGTATCGAATAATAGTTGATATGATTTGTCTTACCCGAAGTCCTTACTTTGGTATTAGTTTTCAATATATCGGTATGCTCTCTATCATGCTGTAAGCACATTTAGATTCGCCTCCATGTTCTTCTTGAAATATTTTTGGGCATGACCGATGTTGCAATGCGAAATGTGTCCTCCACAGCTTACGTAGTTCTTCCTTTGTAGCATAACGACGCCCAGATACATGCACCTTACTGACACCCCATAACGCGTTATCAGGTGTGGTGATGTCATGAATTCTTCTACATCTACATAGATACTCCGGAAGCCACAGTACGGTGTTCATATGGTTACGAGTGAGCCCTAATTTCTCGTATCTTCCTTTCGCGGTCCTTACGCGCAATTTACAGTATGTCGGCAGCAGTAGAATCGTCGGGAATCAGCTTCAAATGCTGGTTCTCTAAATTTTCCCAATAATGTTCCTCGAAAAGAACTTTACTTCTCCTTCAGCGATTCCCTTTTGAGTTCCCGAAGCATCTCCGCAACAGTGTCGTTCTAACCTACCGGTAACAAATCTAACAGGCCGCCTCTGAATTGCTTCGATATCTTCCTTCAGTCCATGATACGGATCGCAAACACTCGAGCAGTATTCAAGAACAGGTCGCACCAGCGTCCTATATGCCGTCTCCTTTATATTTGAACCACACTTTCCCAAAATTCTAACATTAAACCGCAGTCGACCATTTTCCTTGCGTATCACAGTTCTCGCATGTTCGTTCCATTTCATATCGCTTTGCAAGGTTACACCCAGGTATTAAAACGACTTCAGTGTGTCATCCAAGGCACTACTAATAGCGTATCAGAAAATTACAGGTTTGTCCTTCCTACCCATCCGTGTTAACTCACATTTTTCCACATTTAGAGCTAGCCGCCATTCATCATATTAACCAGAAATTTTGTCTACGTCGTCTTGTTACCTTCTACAGTCACTCAATTTCGACATCTTACCCTACACCACAGCATCATCAGCATACAACCGCAGACTGCTGCCCATCCTGTCGATCAAATCTTTTATGTATATAGAGAAGAACAGAGGTCTTATCACACCTCCCTGGGGCACTCCTGACGATGCTCTTGTGTCCGATGAACACTCGCCGTCGAGGACAGCATACGGGCTCTATCACTTAAGAAGTCTTCGAGCCACTGACATATATGTGAATTTATTGTCTACGCTCGTACCTTCCTTAACAGCCTGCAATGGGGCACCGTGTCAAATGCTTTCCGGAAATACAGAAACATTGACTCAGACTGTTACTGATATGGAGTCTCCTGTATCCCAGCTTCTCCACCCAATGATATGGTTTGGAGCGGGATACAGGGGCTGCTGGAGTGGAAGGCTGAGCAACAAATTGAGGATAGAATATAAAATTAAATTTATTACCCAAGAAAATTTATGCAAGGTACTGGTAACAACATATTGACATAAAACTTGTTCAATTGAAAGGTACATCAACTGATTTAACATGAATCATCAACAAGTTATCTAACATCAAACAATCTGTAAATATGAGATTTAAACCTTTCTCAAAATTTTAATGCTTGTAAAATGTTATTACGAAACACAGAAAGTTTCCAAACTGGTCACTGTATTTAAGCCTTACATGACCTAATGGCCACAATGGCTTACAGGAAATAACGTACAGCAATATCTGCCCACTACAGCACTGTCTTACGTGGCCTTGTGTGCCACAGTGTTTCGCAGAACCAACTCATATAGTTAAATGGTAAATATTACCCACAATGGCGCTTGCGTTATAATTTTACGTAGCACACCGATTTACCAAGACAATGCAATTAATGCCAAGTACAGTCTGGTCCAGAATAACGAGTGCCCTACCAGTGATTAAACTACTCAGAATCAGTAATGAACTGTTTTACAAGGCAAGCACATTCAGTTCAGACAAGTGAGTAAGAGAAAAGGAAAAAAAAAACCACACCGCACTTACAATTAGCCTTGAATTATTCCTAGCTGTGGTTAAGATTATATTAATTTTAATCCAACAGGTAAACAGTGGTTTCGCAGGAGACTTAAACTCTACTTGACTAGCGTGACAATTTGGGCGTCCCTTAACTGAAATGCAATTTAAAGACACTCAAGTAAGAGTATTGTGAAACACTTCATCAACAATTTAAGCAAACACGTCCACATAATCACTCCAGTTCATACGTAAATCAACCAGGGCACAAGTCAGTATCTCGACGCGCGACGTGGGAACACTCACTGCTCAGCAGGGCAAGCCAGAATGCGACAGAAAGAAGTCTCGCTGTAACTCCACCAGATGAAGATGCACCAAACTAACAGCTCTCCTTTAACAATGTTAATCCAAATGCAGTTAATAAGCTAATGGCCAGAATAACAGCACTCCGTAGCCACAGCGTGAGGAAGGCTGAGCTCGTAAACACGACGAACGACAGCGAGTCACTGCAGCACCTCCAGTTCCGCTGCTCGGCCGGCCCCAATGCAACTGCCACACTCACACCACCTGCGAACGCGAGTTTCCGCGATCTTCCGGCGTCGCTCCGCCCAGGCCCACTCGTCTCTCTCTCTGCCCGAGGCTCCCTTTCGGCTTCCCGCACGGAATCCCAGAGGGCACACCAACCAGCGCACCCCAAAGTCAATCGAAAGACATCGAACACACTACAACGGAACAATCAAATCGCAGGACCATAGGGCACAGTCCCCCTTCATACATAGTTCGCAGTATATCATGTAGGAAAAGGGTTATCAGAGTTTCGCACGAGCGATGCTTTCCAAAAGCATTCTGATTCGTGGACATAAGCTTCTCAGTCCCAAGAGCGTTTATTATATTTGAACTGAGAATACGTTCAAGGATTCTGCAGTAAACCGAAGTTAGTGATATTGGTGTGTAGTTCTGTGGGTCTGTTCTTTTACTCTTTTTTGTGTACAGGTGTCACGTATGCTTTCTTCCTGTCGCTTGGAACTAATATGTGCGAGAGATGTACGATAAATGCATGCTAGGTAAGAAGCCAATGTCGTAGAATAGTCTTTGTAAAATCGAATTGGGATTCCATCTGGACCTGGTGATTTTTTTTTTCAAATATTTCTGCTGTTTCTGCTTATTAGTATGGCGTACATTCGGGAGTCTGTCCGTTGGTCAAATGACGATATGTTTCTACGATTCTCGTGTGTGAACGATTTCTTGAACGTGGAATTTAAAACTTGGGCTCTAGTCTTGCTGTCTTCAACTGCCACACCAGACTAGTCAACAAGGGACAGAACGGAAGCCTTAGACCCGCTTTTACATACGAGCAGAGTTTTCTCGGGTTCTCTGCCGGCTATTTTGCTAAGGGGTGACGGTGCTGGTTGTTTTATGCTTCGCGCATAGATCTTTCCACATAACGACGAAACTCTATAAACCTTTTCTTGTCGTTCTTGGTGGCCATTGCAAGGGAACTGGTGTTACTGATGAACCACGCTCTATCCACCGTCCGGAAAATGTTGAGTTTGGAACTCGCGCACTGCAAGAGCTTAGTGAGGAAGTGCTCCATCTTCCTGCAACCATGCGTTCTGTGAGGCCCCTTTCCTCAAGCTGAGCTATCAACCATGTTTTTAATACGTGTAAATAATGTGCATCATTCAAAAAAAGTGTGCTCCAAGCAGATTTCATCGGTGTCTGTATCATTACATGAGGCGGGTACCTTTCTAACTCGTCTGTGTAATGAGGATTATCTTTGGCTCAAACGACAATATGTTTAGCACGTGAACTGCGATTGTTGACACATTCACCTGAAATAATAACCATCGCACAATTCACTGCGTTCGGAAATTGACTGAACAAAGCATGTATGCTAAAACGGGCTCATTCCGGTATGTATCTGATAACTCTTTCACAAACGTGGGTCGAAAAGGTTTCACCTTAAGGTCTTTTCTGACGTGATTTCACACTGTTGTCTTCGGCGTACTGAGATCCGCAGCAAATTTACATTCCGACTTCATTGTTTTCGCGTCTTGCTCCTACCACTCCGCGACCTCCTCTAACAATGCGAAAAGCAAAAACACCTCTTTACCAACCCAGAAATGTTACCTTCCGACGTAGAGCCTTATTAAATTTTATTTGGAATGCTCCCATAATCTGTCTCACTGTCTGCCCTGTGTTCTCGTTAGTGCATCCACATACCTAAACGCTTCTCAGTAGTGTAACAATGACCTCTCACACCTCAATGGCTACAAATTAAGACTAAGACAGCGGCTGCGAAGACATGTAAACATGAATTCCAACTATTGATTCTAACAATCGATAAGAAGTAACATAGTTACCAACATGCATAGTAGCATTTGCTACTAAAGAAGGGTTACAGGGGTATGGCGACTTCTCGTACATCCTGTACTTACATCTAGTTGGAATAGATGACTATATTGAATCAGTTGGTAAACTGCCGACAGTCTATTTGTTGTTAGATGTTATAATCGTATAAGTGCTACTTGTATAGAAGATTTTCGTGTAATATTTATGACAGCTAGTTTGACAGTTTATTCTCGTTGATGCTTCACGTTTGCAGTGTATTTTTTGCTAGTCAGTGATGTTAGCTGTGTTTCATTGATATCATAATTTTGTTATGATTTGTGTCAATGGTAGCCTTTGTTTTTGTTATTATTTCCCGTGTTTTTGATACGTTCTCGTTTGCTAAAATTTCAATAACATTCTCCAGATAATTTTTATGTTTGACATTGAGTTGTTTATGAAGGGTATTGTTTGTACGATTTTTTTGTGGGCATATATGTTTCTAATTCCTCCAAGCACTTCATGGCAAAATCTTTTGGTATTCTGTGTAGAACCTGGAATGAATTTTCGATTGTTCTTCCTTGTGGTTTTGGTTCTTAAGAAATAGCTAAAAGCTTGATTGATTGTTGATGCAATTTCTTGTGCCTCCTTTGAAACTAATCGTGAAATTTTATCGAGTTTGACCGGTATAGAATTTAGCACAGTTGTTACACTAAATTTTATGTATATCTGGGTTGAGAAAACAGGGATTTTGGTTTTTCCAAATCGAATATTCGTTTTTAGATAGTTGTTTGATCAGAAAGCAAATATTGCGGTTGTTTTGTTTAAGATGTGATTTATTTTTTCGACTTTTGTCCCAAGAGCGTTAATGCTGCATATCCTGCTTTGTGTTTTATTTTTATTGTTAATTTTATGTCGCTGTGTATGGTTTTATTTTTAGTTTTCATTTGTTTTTCATACAGTTTGTGAACTATATTCGGGTTGAATTTATTTACTTGGGCTATATATTGAGTAGTGTGAACTCACTTCGCATTGTTTGATGTTAGAATAAACAATTAACCACTCGAAACCAAGAAATACAAAATGAGCTCCAGTATATAGCCCAAAAAAATAAGTTCTACCCGAACGTAGTTCACAAACTGTATTAAAAACGCACCAAATCTAAAAACAAAACCAGACACAAATAGATAAAATTAACAAGAGAAAACATACATAAACAAACAGCAACAAATGTACAGTTAATATATTTACACAAATGTCAAATAAAGTAAAGCAGATCTTAAACAAAACAACCATGAAAGGAGCTTTCTGAACAGATTGCAATCTAAAAGTGAAACTTCGTTCTGGAAAAACCAGTCGCTGTTTTTATCAACCCAGGTACATATAAAATTTCGTGTAATCACTGCGCTAAATTCTGTCGAGGTCAAATTGGTCGATACAAGAAATAGCAATAGGAATCAATGAAGTTTTTAGCTCCACCTCAAGAACCAAAACCACAAAGCATAACATATTGAAAATGCATTTGCAAAGTTGTACACAGAACGCCAAAAGGATGTGCCATGAACTTCTTGGAAGAATTAGAAATATTGTTGTTGTTGTGGTCTTCAGTCGTGAGACTGGTTTGATGCAGCTCTCCATGCTACTCTATCCTGTGCAAGCTTCTTCATCTCCCAGTACCTACTGCAACCTACATCCTTCTGAATCTGCTTAGTGTATTCATCTCTTGGTCTTCCTCTACGTTGTTTACCCTTTATGCTGCCCTCCAGTGCTAAATTTGTGATCCCTTGATGCCTCAAAACATGTCCTACCAACCGATCCCTTCTTCTAGTCAAGTTGTGTCACAAACTTCTCTTCTCCCCAATCCTATTCAATACCTCCTCATTAGTTACGTGATCTACCCACCTTATCTTCAGCATTCTTCTGCAGCACCACATTTCGAAAGCTTCTATTCTCTTCTTGTCCAATCTAGTTATCGTCCATGTTTCACTTCCACACATGGCTACACTCCATACAAATACTTTGAGAAACGACTTCCTGATACTTAAATCTATACTCGATGTTAACAGATTTCTCTTCTTTAGAAACGATTTCCTTGCCATTGCCAGTCTACATTTTATATCCTCTCTACTTCGACCGTCATCAGTTATTTTACTCCCTAAATAGCAAAACTCCTTTACTACTTTAAGTGTCTCATTTCCTAATCTAATTCCCTCAG
The DNA here is from genome assembly GCF_021461385.2 of Schistocerca piceifrons. Classification (NCBI taxonomy): domain Eukaryota; kingdom Metazoa; phylum Arthropoda; class Insecta; order Orthoptera; family Acrididae; genus Schistocerca; species Schistocerca piceifrons. The sequence continues at coordinate 224,966,445 of NC_060143.1, forward strand.
CATCACGCGATTTAATTTGACTACATTCCATTATCCTCGTTTTGCTTTTGTTGATGTTCATCTTATATCCTCCTTTCAAGACACTGTCCATTCCGTTCAACTGCTCTTCCAAGTCCTTTGCTGTCTCTGACAGAATGACGATGTCATCGGCGAACCTCAAAGTTCTTACTTCTTCTCCATGAATTTTAATACCTACTCCGAATTTTTCTTTTGTTTCCTTTACTGCTTGCTCAATATACAGATTGAATAACATCGGGGAGAGGCTACAACCCTGTCTCACTCTCTTCCCAACCACTGCTTCCCTTTCATGCCCCTCGACTCTTATAACTGCCATCTGATTTCTGTACAAATTGTAAATAGCCTTTCGCTCCCTGTATTTTATACCTGCCACCTTCAGAATTTGAAAGAGAGTATTCCAGTTAACATTGTCAAAGCTTTCTCTAAGTCTACAAATGCTAGAAACGTAGGTTTGCCCTTTCTTAATCTTTCTTCTAAGATAAGTCGTAGGGTTAGTATTGCCTCACGTGTTCCAACATTTCTACGGAATCCAAACTGATCTTCCCCGAGGTCCGCTTCTACCAGTGTTTCCATTCGTCTGTAAAGAATTCGCGTTAGTATTTTGCAGCTGTGACTTATTAAACTGATAGTTCGGTAATTTTCACATCTGTCAACACCCGCTTTCTTTGAGATTGGAATTATTATATTCTTCTTGAAGTCTGAGGGTATTTCGCCTGTCTCATACATCTTGCTCACCAGATGGTAGAGTTTTGTCATGACTGGTTCTCCCAAGGCCATCAGTAGTTCTAATGGAATGTTGTCTACTCCCGGGGCCTTGTTTCGACTCAGGTCTTTCAGTGCTCTGTCAAACTCTTCACGCAGTATCTTATCTCCCATTTCGTCTTCATCTACATCCTCTTCCATTTCCATAATATTGTCCTCAAGTACATCGCCCTTGTATAAACCCTCTATATACTCCATCCAACTTTCTGCCTTCCCTTCTTTGGTTAGAACTGGGTTGCCATCTGAGCTCTTGATATTCATACAAGTGGTTCTCTTCTCTCCAAAGGTCTCTTTAATTTTCCTATAGGCAGTATCTATCTTACCCCTAGTGAGACAAGCCTCTACATCCTTACATTTGTCCTCTAGCCATCCCTGCTTAGCCATTTTGCACTTCCTGTCGATCTCATTTTTGAGACGTTTGTATTCCTTTTTGCCTGCTTCATTTACTGCATTTTTATATTTTCTCCTTTCATCAATTAAATTCAATATTTCTTCTGTTACCCAAGGATTTCTATTAGCCCTCGCATTTTTACCTACTTGATCGTCTGCTGCCTTCACTACTTCATCTCTCAGAGCTACCCATTCTTCTTCTACTGTATTTCTTTCCCCCATTCCTGTCAATTGTTCCCTTATGCTCTCCCTAAAACTCTCTACAACCTCTGGTTCTTTCAGTTTATCCAGGTCCCATCTCCTTAGATTCCCACTTTTTTGCAGTTTCTTCAGTTTCAATCTGCAGTTCATAACCAATAGATTGTGGTCAGAATCCACATCTGACCCTGAAAATGTCTTACAATTTAAAACCTGGTTCCTAAATCTCTGTCTTACCATTATATAATCTATCTGATACCGTTTAGTATCTCCAGGATTCTTCCAGGTATACAACCTTCTTTTATGATTCTTGAACCAAGTGTTAGCTATGATTAAGTTATGCTCTGTGCAAAATTCTACAAGGCGGCTTCCTCTTTCATTTCTTCCCCTAATCCATATTCACCTACTATGTTTCCTTCTCTCCCTTTTCCTACTGACGAATTCCAGGCACCCATGACTATTAAATTTTCTTCTCCCTTCACTACCTGAACAATTTCTTTTATCTCGTCATACATTTCATCTATTTCTTCAGCATCTGCAGAGCTAGTTGGCATATAAACTTGTACTACTGTAGTAGGCATGGGGTTTGTGTCTATCTTGGCCACAATAATGCGTTCACTATGCTGTTTGTAGTAGCTAACCCGCACTCCTATTTGTTTATTCATTATTAAACCTACTCCTGCATTACCCCTATTTGATTTTGTATTTGTAACCCTGTACTCACCTGACCAAAAGTCTTGTTTCTCCTGCCACCGAACTTCACTAATTCCCCCTATATCTAACTTTAACCTATCCATTTCCCTTTTTAAATTTTCTAACCTACCTGCCCGATTAAGGGATCTGACGTTCCACGCTCCGATCCGTAGAACGCCAGTTTTCTTTCTCCTGATAACGACGTCCTCTTGAGTAGTCCCCGCCCGGAGATCCGAATGGGGGACTATTTTACCTCCGGAATATTTTACCCAAGAGGACGTCATCATCATTTAATCATACAGTAAAGCTGCATGTCCTCGGGAAAAATTACGGCTGTAGTTTCCCCTCTTCAGGAACCACATGTTTGTCTGGCCTGTCAACAGATACCCCTCCGTTGTGGTTGCACCTACGGTACGGCCATCTGTATCGCTGAGGCACGCAAGCCTCCCCACCAACGGCAAGGTCCATGGTTCATGGGGGGGATTAGAAATATATGCGCATACAATATATATTCCAAACGATATCCCTCATGAAAAAATTGATTACAAACACAAAAATTAACTAGAAAATTTTATTGACAATTTAGTAAACGAGAACCGATAAAAGAAAGCACAGGAAATAAAAAAGAACGGAAGACAACCATAGGTACAGGTTGCAACAAAATTATAGCATCAGTGAAACGCAACTAACGTCACTGACTAGCTAAGATTGGTCTGTAAGCAAAGCATCACCGAGAGTAAATTTTCAAACTAGCTATCAAAAGTATTTCACGAAAATATTCCTTACAAATTGAACTTACGTGACTATAGCAATGCAGCAAAAAATAGACATTTGATAGTTAGCTTACCAATGCAATGCGGACATCTACTCCAACTAGATGTAAGTATTTTTGTAAACTCACCTTTATGTGTAAATTGCACTACTGGCCATTAAAATTGCTACACCAACAAGAAATGCAGATGATAAACTGGTATTTATTGGACAGATATATTATACTAGAACTGACATGTGACTACATTTTCACGCAATTTGGGTGCACAGATCATGAGAAATCAGTACCTAGAACAACCACCTCTGGCCGTAATAACGTCCTTGATACGCTTGGGCATAGAGTCAAACAGAGCTTGGACGGCGTCTTCAGGTACAGCTGCCCATGCAGCTTCAACACGATACCACAGTTCATCAAGAGTAGTGACTGGCGTATTGTGACGAACCAGTTGCTCGGCCACCATTGACCAGACATGTTCAATTGATGAGAGATCTGGAGAATGCGCTGGCCAGGGCAGCAGTCGAACATTTTCTGTATGCAAAAAGGCTCGTACAGGACGTGCAACATGCTGTCGTACATTATCCTGCTGAAATGTTGGGCTTCACAAGGATCGAATGAGGGATAGAGTCACGGGTCGTAACGCATCTGTTCAAAGTGCCGTCAATGCGAACAAGAGGTGACCGAGACGTGTAACCAATGGCACCCCATACCATCACGCCGGGTGGTACGCCAGTATGGCGATGACGAATACACGCTTCCCATGTGCGTTCACTGCAATGTCACCAAACACGGATGCAACCATCATAATGCTGTAAACAGAACCTGGATTCATCGGAAAGAATACATTTTGCAATTAGTGCACCCAGGTTGGTCGTTGAGTTCACCATAGCAGGCGCTGCTGTCTGTGATGCAGCGTCAAGTGTAACCGCAGCCATGGTCTCCGAGCTGATAGTCCATGCTTCTGCAAACGTCGTCGAACTGTTCGTGCAGGTGGTTGTTGTCTTGCAAACGTCCTCATCTGTTGACTCAGGGATCGAGACGTGGCTGCACTATCCGTTACAGCCATGCGGATAAGATGTGTGTCATCTCGACTGCTAGTGATACGAGGCCGTTGGGATCCAGCACGGCGTTCTGTATTACCCTCCTGAACCCACCGATTCCATATTCTGCTAACAGTCATGGGGTCTCGACCAACGCGAGCAGCAATGTCGCGATACGATGAACCGCAATCGCGATAGGCTACAATCCGATCTTTACGAATTCGGAAACGTGATGATATGCATTTCTTCTGCTTACACGAGGCATCACAACAACGTTTCACCAGGCAACGCCGATCGACTGCTGTTTGTGTATGAGAAATCGGTTGGCAACTTTCCTCATGTCAGCACATTGTAGGTGTCGCCACCGCCGCCAACCTTGTGTGAATGTTCTTACAACCTAATCATTTGCACCTCACAGCATCTTCTTCCTATCGGTTAAATTTCGCGTCTATAGCACGTCATCTTCGTGGTGTAGCAATTTTAATGGCCAGTAGTGTATGTACACGTTAGCAAACTCGGCAAGAATGTGACATCTACAGGTTTACTTTAGAATGGCGCTATAGTCAAAACAAGGTTGTAGTAAAGAAGAAACATTACTCCTTAAATTGATGCATTTTATCTGGAATTATTCAGTTTAAAATGTCACACAGTAACGTATTCTATACGACTTGGCCGGCCGAAAAGAAAAAGATCCAATCTGCCCTTGAGATATCATTAGGATGACTTCAAATGGGGAAGAACCATCTGGAATCAGGAAGAAGTGTGACGAGTGTAGCCCAGGAGTTTTGAATTGCTCAGAGCATTGATTCACGTGCTTGGTAAGAGTTTCGAACAACTTGCACTCCTGCTGGAAGGACGCCGGATGGTCGACACCGTTGAACTACAGCTGAAGATGACCGCTAAAAGGCGCAACAGGCAAGAAGGGCCCCCATGTCAAACAGTGGGTCAAATGGCAACCACATTAAACACGACTGCAAGGCACGCATGCTCAAGCTTCACGGCGGCACGGCGACTGTGTGGGGTTGGTCTCTTTGCCCGACAACTGATATATTGTGTTCCTGAGGCACTGTATTTGAAAGTGGCAAGAGTATAGGGATGGACTAGCGAGGTATGGGAATTTTGCGCTCTTCTCGGATGAAAGCAGATTCACTCTGAGTACTTATTCTGGACGTCGCCACATATGGCGAGAGATGGGAATACGTAATGTACCCACGAAGATGGTCGAATGCGATCGTTTTGGTGGTGTAGGTGCTGTCGTGTGGTGAGGCATAAAGTTGAATGGGCGTAGTGACCAGATCTTTGAACCCTTTACACTCACTGCCAGCGTTATTCTGAAACTGCATTCCTTTCCCATGTGCGTCTTGTCAGGGATGCTGAAACTGCATTCCTTTCCCATGTGCGTGTTTGCAGGGATGCATTCCGCCTTGACCTCATTTTCATGCATTTCTGTGCGCGAGTACATTGAAGAGCGCAGGTAGAGGAGCTGTTGCCACGGGAAGATATTCGGCGAATGCACTCACCTGCCCGTGCCGCCGACTTAAATCCCATCGGGGAGGCATGCCGCAGCACGTCCAGATGCACCAGCGACCATTGAGCAGTAGCCAACGGTCCTGGTGGAGCTATGGGACGCCCTGCTACAAGAACTACGTACCAACCTTGTGACCAGAGTAGGAGCACGTCGCAGAGCGTGTACTGCCGTCCGTGGTGGTCACACACCGTATTAAAGGGTTTGTCTCGGCTTTCGTAATGTCCAAAGGACCATTATGAATTGCGGTGACTTCAGTGTGACAATTGTCTTTGAATAAAAGTGCAAATTTTTGGTCGTTTCATTTTGTATTTCTTTGAGTTATCTACTAGACTATACTGTAGCAGTTCTTTTTATTTATGGTCCAAGATTCATTGAGCTGTGTTACTTCGCCGTGATACATGATGCGAAAATTACTATAGTCGCCAATTTTCGGTACCACTGCATTATTTCTGATGAAAATGAACACAAAGGGTTCAGAAGTAAATCAAGACCTACGAAAGGTGCTAATCAGAATTACATTATGGGCCTTAGAATATGACCTACAAATAAATCAAAGAGATAATTTTCAGAGGAGATGATAACGTCCCATCGTAAGACACACCAGCCCTTAAAGAGAAAGTAGTAGAAATGTTACCGAAACATAAAATCTCAGAGTTACTCTCGGAAAAAAACACTGACATCATTCAACACTCTTGTGAAAGAAATAGCAACATCAGAAATCAAAGCAATTTCCAAGATCCAACACCCTCAAAGGTTCTCAATAATAGCGGAAATGGGACTATTTAATAGTCGGTAAAACCAATATTAAGTAACGAGTTCTACATAGTCTGGGACAAACTAAAAGTCAACGAGCTCGTACATTAGAGAAAGTCAAATGCCGTTATATGAAACGATTACTGGGTGTCAGAATCTATTCCACCCGCCTTTGATGGGAAAGATGCAGCAACATGCTGTTGTTATTAAAACTATGAATGTGAACGAGCTATGTCTATCTCGCAAACACCGCGGCGAGTACTGTTCACTCTTTCCTCAGTTACTGGCAGCGCGGGGTAGCCACGTGGTCTAGCCCCACATTGCCACGGTTCGCGTGGTTCCCCCTGTCAGAGGTTCGAGTCCTCCCTCAGGCATGGGTTTGTGTGTCGTCCTTAGCGTAAGTTAGTTTAAGTTAGATTAAGTAGTGTGTAGGCCTAGGGACCGATGACCTCAGCAGTTTGGTGCCACCGGAGCTTACCAGCACCTGTTACTGGAGTAGCCTGAGATGTTTTACGAATGTGTGAGATGAAAGCATGCTCCATCTCTTTCATACTCGAGATGATTCGTGGTGACATTGAAAATAAAGATTACAGACGCTCAGGCCAACTTGAAACAAATTCAGCAAATCAGATATATGTCAATTAACTGTCATTCAGCTTAACTGTGGCCAGCTCAGATGTTTAGTGCACCCCTCGGGAGCTACAGCTCAACAACCGCTGACCCAGAGAAAAAGTAACCTATCCGTATTGTCACGAAAATTTTAACTAAGTGACAATGTCGCACAAACAGAATCGTCTAATTCAATGGTAATTAGTAGGGTCGGCCCAATCAAGCGTGAAAATACGGATACCACACCACACATCGATTTATTAATGACAGGAGGGACTATCTATCTATAATGACAACAAGCGATCACCATAAAAATTACGTTTATTACCGCAAAGTATCAAAACATGGGTTACACACGGACATAATCAAATGAACATTTAATAAATGGAAAAGGGATTGTAATTGTTGAACATAAACTCGGCAGTCGGAGGTGAGCATGATAAAGACCTAATTATCAGAAGAATTCGCTAATACGGCCAATGACTGCAAAAGCGATTAGCGGATTAAAGAAGTAACACGGAAAACTAAGTATGGGCGCAGATCGTTGGAATTGCTATACAGTCTAATGAATCGCTGGTGGACCATGACTATGACCAATCGAACTACAAACATCACATGTAACATATAAATGGTACGATCTTATACACTGAAGCACAAAAGAAACTGGTAGTCATGCGTATTCAAATACAGAGATATGTACACAGGAAGAATATGGCGCTGCGCTCGGCAACGCCTATATAACAAAAGAAGTGTCTGGCGCATTTGATAGATCGGTTATTGCCGCTACAATAACAGGTTATCAACATTTAAGTGAGTTTGAACGTGGTGTTACAGCCGGGGCACGAGCAATGGGACACAGTATCTCCGAGGTAGCGATGAGGTGGAGATTTTCCCGACCGACTATTTCACGAGTGTACCGTGAATATCAGGAATCCGGTGAAACATCGAAGTTCCGACATCGCTGTAGCCTGAAAAAGATCCTGCAAGAACAGGACCATCGACGGCTGAAGAGAATCGTTCAACGTGACGGAAGTGCAGCCCTTCCGCAAACTGCTGCAGTTTTCAATGCTGAGCCATCAGCAAGTGCCAGCGTGCGAACCATTCAGCGAAACATCATCCATATGGGCTTCCGGAGCGGAAGGTTCCCCCTCGTGTACGCTTGATTACTGCACGACACAAAACTTTGCTCTTCGCCTGGGCCCGTCAACACCGACGTTGGACTGTTGATAACTGGAAACATGTTGGCTGGTCGGACGAGTCTTGTTTCAAATTGTATCGAGCGGGTGGACGTGTACGGGTATGGAGACAACTTCGTCAATCCATGGACACTGCATGTCAGCAGGGGACTGTTCAACTTAGTGAAGCCTCTGTAATAGTGTGATCGTGTGCAGTTGGAGTGATACGGGAAACTTGCTACGTCTAGATGCAACTCTAACAGATGACACGCACGTAAGCGTTCTGTCTGATCACCTGCATCCATTCATGTGCATTGTGCTTTCCGACAGATTTGGACAATTCCAGCAGGACAGTGCGACACCCCACATGTCCTGAATTGTTACAGAGTGGCTCCAGGAACACTCTTCTGAGTTTAAACACTCCCACCGGCCACCAAACTCCCCAAACATGAACATTATTGAGCATCTGGAATGCCTTTCAACGTGCTATCCAGAAGAGATCTCCACCCTCTCGTACTCTTACGGATTTATGGACAGCCCTGCAGGATTCATGGTGTCAGTTCCCTCCAGCACTTCCTCAGACATTAGTCGAGTCCATGTCACGTCGTATTGCGGCACTTCTGCGGGTTCCCGGGGACAGTACACATTAGGCAAGTGTACGAGTTTCTTTGGCTCTTCAGTGTATAAACTGACAACAGGAGAAAACGTGAAGTCTGAAGGCCTTTTCGGGGTTTTAACTCTGGATTTCCTTCGACTGCGTGTAAATAAAGATGCTAAACGACAAATTCATTTCTGAGCAGTGTAGCGATTGTCTAGTCCTAACTATGCTGTACAAGAACTAATTGTCTTACATAAAAATGAACAAATTTTTAGAGAGCGTTTAAAGTAAAAACGTAGAGTCAAGCTTCTATAACCATAAAATACCTACATTAAACTGTATTTAAGTTAATCCTTAAAGCATTCATAGCAGGCTAAATAGTTACGATATACTGTTCACACTAACAAGTGTTGACAACAATCAAAATTATATATGAGAGTAGTAAGTGAGATTGCAAAATGTATACTACCTACAGTACTGAAGGGGGCAGTATAAAGCTATTTTATGAGTAATCCTCCCTTACGACGGACAAGAACGAATCTCTTATGTTACATATTAATAATGAAGTACTCTGTATTGATAAATAAATAATAATATACGTTTTGTAACATTTTACTGGCGGCACTAAACACGTGATACAGCGATAAAGTAGAAACTAACTTTCATGTAAATCGTATCTGTGACAATCATCGTTGCTCTGGGATTGTTTTGTAATCCTCTTTCTTCTCTTGTTGATTGTCGAATAGAATACACGTGCTATGTAATCTGTCGCTATCTGAAATAATAATCATTGTCGTCCGTAGCTCGTGGTCGTGCGGTAGCGTTCTCGCTTCCCGCGCACGGGTTCCCGGGTTCGATTCCCGGCGGGGTCAGGGATTTTCTCTGCCTCGTGATGACTGGGTGTTGTTTGATGTCCTTAGGTTAGTTAGGTTTAAGTAGTTCTAAGTTCTAGGGGACTGATGACCATAGATGTTAAGCCCCATAGTGCTCAGAGCCATTTGAAGCAATAATCAATGTCAGACTTAAACTTACTTGTACTGATCATTCTAACATTTCTTTCCTGATAAATGGAATATGAAATCGTAATAATCATCTTGAGGTTGAAGGTCTTTGTCCGTGTTTGCTTTAATAATACGTATGTTTTTGGATAGCGTCCACCTTTAGCAAAACACAGTTGTGTTTTGCCAAAGGCGCACCCTATCCATGACACATGTGTTGAATTCGTAATATTTAACGGTTCGAACTGAGCAGGAGACGGCACTTTTGATGACACAATGATGAGGCGCCTTCAGTACTGTATCGTTCAGTATTGCATTGTTTAAAGTGAACCTACATTGTGTCATGAAATACGATAGCCTTGTTTTTAAACGACTTGTACGTGTGAATGGCAATACCAATTAACTTTCACGGTCAAGCGTAACGCCTCCAACATTACACTTAGGCCGGTACTAAATACGGAACTTTAACAAAAGACAATAATTTAACATGAAACATCGAAATAAAATATCGTATTTAAATAGTTTCATCATCCTGTTAAGGAAAGTATGAAACTTCCCCTTTGAACAATTATACAGGACTGTGCTTAAACTGACACACAATATTTTGTTAGCGCAACGCAATCTGACTTTCAAAAATCCCTACAAAAGAATGGCCCTGACTAACATTAAACTATACCTTTCACAAATCACTTACCTCACAAAAATCTTCGCTGCTCAAGCTACTGCAATACAGCGAGCGCCACTACTGCCAGCTAAATAAAAGATTCAAACTATGGAAGGCACTAACTACTGATAGGGATAGTTAGCAAATGAAAGATATTGGTAGAGAACAAACAATGTATTTACCTTGATATCATCATATATAAATATAGCAGTTCATGACAAATTACAAATCTCCGCCATCTCTCTCCCCACATCCACCACTGCTGGCGGCTCACCTCCAACTGAGCAACGCTACGCGCTGTTCACAGCAGCTGCCTAACACTACAATGGCGAGTATTACAACAATGCAAAGCAGCCACAGACTGCACACAGCACAGCCAGTGATTTTCATATTGAGCGCTATGTAACGTTGCCAATAAGAAAACATAAACAGCCTACTTACATAGAGAAAACATAAACAGCCTACTTACATAGCCCCCATGCTCCCCACAAAAAATTTTACAAATTTTGTTGGGCAGTGGCCAATCCAGATTTGAAAAAATTTTTCATAATTGCAATAACAAAGATATCAAATGCACACACTTATTGATACAATGTTGGTCAAAAGCTAAAAATTTTTCACAGTCCATAAAGACAGTCCAGATTGTTCATCACAGTAAAAATGCAGAGTTTTTCTCAAAGTCTGAGCAGTAAAAGAAAATGCACACAGAAGTAGTGGATTTCCATGCAGTCTTGAAGAAGTAGTGTTGTCCTTCCAATGGAAAGACAGTGCTGACTCTTGACATGCAGACAGGTAATGGGCCACAACAGAGCAAACCCACAGCAGAGTCAGTCGAAGTTTTGAAGAATATTGGTAGGTAGGTCATCACAGAGCAGACCCACTGTAGTCCTGGTAGAGATAATGGTATTGGTGGGTCATCAAAGATGCAGACCCACTGTAGTCCTTGTAGAGACGGCCAGCAGCCATCTGTTGCAAATGTGCAGGTGCACAATCACCATCGAAGAGTCTTGCGGACAATATAGCAAGTCCATAAACCACCACTTGTGCACTCACAAAGTTTCTGGAATTGTCCTTAGATCCAGCAATGCTGTTATCCAGTCCCTTGCTGAATTATTAACACACGTGCAAACACTAACAGTCCCTACTTCTCACATATTGTCCATATACTATGACCAACAGAAACGTGTGCAGTGAAATGTAACTAACAAGTTAATAATATCATGAACTGGTGACAATTACAATTTTATAACATAAGAATACAATTACAAAGGTACAAAATACATCATTAAAAACATAATAATACAGATAACATTTGTAGTAATATGGGCTTTACAAAAGAATCGAAATAACATATACATCAGTGTTACAGGAATTATGACATTAGTAAATACATAAAAGATCAGAATAACTTTTGAAACATCAATTTCACACATGAGCATTAAAACAAAACAGAATAAAAAAATGTCTAAACATCTTTACAAAGAAAATAACATATTATCAGAAAAATTCTACAACATAACTCTTATTAGCTAAACACATTAAGACTGGAAAAACACAAATTCACATAGTGTAATAACACAAAAATACAGGACAGGGTTTGTTTTTAGTGTGACATTTGGTACTGCAGTCCACCCCAAAACTTCAATCGATATATCTTTCCTCTTATTTCAACATTTGTTTCCACCAAAAAAATTCTATCCAAGCATGCTTTCTGTATTTATATGTTCACACATTTCTTACCTCATTATTTATTTACCATTATCTTACCTCATCATTTATTTCCAAGAAAATCCTACCTAAACCTGTGGGCCCAAAATCCTACTTTTTTGGTTCATATCCTCTTTCTAAATTCCTTTTTTTTTTTTGGCCAAACCATTTTCTTATAGCTTCTAAATGCATTTCTTCCAATTCATCATAGTTAGTTTCTTATATAGTCTACCCCCTCTTAAGCTAACTTAAATCTACTGAGCTCAGATGCTTAACTAAGGGACGAGGCAATGCAGCAGCACAAAACAATTAATACAAACAGCAATGACAAAAAAAATGCCAATTTGCAAAGCAAGCAGCAGTAAATCTAAATTAACAAAAAAAATGCAAAATTACAACTAATATAAGGCACTGTGCAGGAAACAAGAAAAACTAGCTTAGAAGAGTAACACAAAGTCAAATTCAGTAACACTATGCCTGGCAAACAGCAGCAGCAAATATAAAAAATATAAAAAATACGAAACTTATGTCTATACATGACAAAGCTCAAGCAGAAAAAATATCACAGTAAAAACAACAATGCAGAAAAGGAAAATATATATTCACATCTTAATGTCTATGTAATTAATGTGGTGCACCACAAGAAGTTATTCTACCAAAAAGTTACCAATTACTTGAAAAGAAAATTATGAATGCAGTTCCTGTGAAGGTAAATGTCATTTTGTGCTCCCTCATTTTTTTTAAAAAAATTATTATTTACTCGATCTGTAGACAGAAAATATTTATATTAGTACATCTATAAAATTTTATTTTAACCAATGCTGCAGTGCAGCTAGAAACTAGATATCAAATGAAATAAGCAACTATGTACAAAGCAAAGCATAAGAACATCGTTCAATAGTCATGTGGCATTTCATAAGTAGTAAAAAAATCTCTCAACTAGAAAGACAGTAGTCATAGTCAGGTGTGTAGACAAACTATTTCTTGTCATTTCATTAGGCATTTCAGTAAATATCAGAAAGTATGATATGTTTTCAAGTAATCAGCGTGTCGGATTTGCGATGCTTTCTCTAAAGGAATGACAATGGCCAGGATAATGGCCTTCCCTTTTTTTTTTTTTTTTTTTTTTGTGCTCTGAAAGGCATGCGCTAATGGCTTTTTCTCCAGGCGTCTGACACAGCTGGGTGCCCACGACGCATTATGTGCAGGTGGTCACTTAATTTTCTTACGGAAATATTTACGACAACAGTTTCCGCTACAGTGGCAGTCTCATATAAAAATATTTCACAGGTCAAGAATTAGCGTTGCAAATCTGTAGAAAGAAAATCCTATAAATATAGGTGTCCAAATAAAATATTCGTCAGCATTGTGATACAGTCACGCATTTACGCACATTTCATAACTCTTAAAGTACGATTCTTGGTTTCCAACATACTTCTTATTCCTCATATACGGTAGCATCATCTTATTGATCATAAACATATCTCAACAGCATAGTACACATCGTCGTCGTAATAATAACATCATAACACCTCAGTCAAATCTCAAAAACGTCATAGCTTTCTGCAATAATTTCAAAACCTAAAAAAAATTCTCTGCTCATTTCAATTGTGTCATCTACCTCAAACGTACTTTAAAATCATGCTCCCTTGCCAAATATATCATTCAAAGCTCTCATAGTATCACAATGGTTCCGAAAAAATGTGAGCAGATCAAACAGTACAGACAAAATACAATTTCGTAAGTGTGAAGTAATCCAACTCTGTAATTGCGTAAACATATGTCACTGATGTAATAAAAAAAGATTATCTCTCAGTTACATGATCAGATAGCTGTGTAATTTGTGTGTTAGAGAAATATGGTACTGATGTGTAAAGTTGTATAAGCAAATACCATAATAGCTAGGGTTCCTTGTGGTTGCCACACACATGGTACACAAAGTAAGTGTGTACCCCCCTGAGGATTAATGTAATTATACCCTCAGGTGTTACAGATTACAGCAATGGAATGAAATGTATCACGGAAAACTTTCTTTGTAATTCAAAAATCTTTAAAAATAAATGTTTTAAGTACAAAATTAATCACTCAAATACGTGTACTGTAGCGCTAAATGTGCGTCTTGTTGCAACATAATCTGTGTGGAAGTGTCGTAGTTATCGTCCTCCGAAAGCTAAGTTCTGCAGAAGTCAATGTACTTACCTCATAATACACAAAAGTGAAATGCTTTGCGTATAAATGTCTTAGTTATTACGCTTATTGCCGTGGTGAGGAAAGTACTGTGCTGTAACGTATTGTTGTGCTACGGAAAAGGCAGTCTCATTGTAGCTATACCACAAAAGTTACTATTAAAACATGTTTTACTTTCCAGAATAAGTCAGAAAAACTGTGCAGATATAAAACAGATACTCCGCAAAAGCAACAATGTAAATTGTCACACATTAGTAACGTCGTGATATAAATCGTGTAGCTGTCCCATAAACTAACCACTGTGTCATCTGGTATCTCACAGAAAGTACTTTAAATACAGAATGTATTTTCAGGTAACCAAAATGTTGCATTAAAATCTCATTAGCAGTACTGGTAAATGTTCTAAGTATGTAAGCCTGATAGTCGTTACGTAATCGTGCAACTAACAAGCAAGAATGTACAAATACAACACTGTGTCTTCTGTTCACTATAACAATGCATTCGTAATTTCTGTTTAAAAATGTTCCCTAGGTTCTAGCTGGATATTTAACTTCAAACATCGTTGTATGTTAGCAGTTTCTTAAGTCTAACACAGCATACTAGTAATGTAAAGTGAAAAGTTATATGGCAAAGACAAAGTTAAAAAGCAGATTATCTTTCAATAAACGGTTTTACATGTGAAATGTGGTGTAAACCTTTACTCTTCCTAGTACTCAGAGTTTCAACTTGAACGGAATTATCATGTGGTATACGTCGGTGAGGAGTGCTAAAAATTTTCTCAAGGTTAACGTCTTATGTTATTTTTCTCGGAGCTAGTGGGCGCACGCGGCTGCCTGCTGCATGCGGTGTGAGTCATTGTCTGTCCCTTTGTTGGCGCGCGTCGTTATTGGGGTTTGGAGACCTAACTTCTACAAATTCACCGTGACGAGAAGGCCCTGCTCTGTTTGAATCCCGCCAGTTCTGATGCAATTCAGTTCTGTCGTTACGATCATATCGTCTGTCGTCATGTCGGTAGATTCCATAGTTTCTTTCTTGTCGGTCACATGGTGGAGAATTTCTCCCTGAATCGTAACTGTGCGCCAAACTGTTGCGTCTGAAGTTATTCTGTCTCCCTTGATAATAATAGTTCTGATTACCATATTGTCTGTTTCTATGATTGTCTCTGTCATATTCATTACTACGGAAATGTGATCTTTCTTTGTAACTATTATTACTCTGCCAGTGGTTGTCATATGGGTGGTGTCTGTTTTGGTCACGATTTGCGTTGTAAGAATAGACCAGTCGTGTCCGGTTATTGTTTCTGTCGTCACGGAATTGTGACGGATGTGACCTGTAATTGTTGTGTCCTTGTTTTCGCGTTCCGCGATTATCAGTGTCAATTTCTAGTTCTTGTAACAGTCCCTGAAAAGCTTCAATGTCGTCTTTGCAACGTCCTGCTAAAATAATATGCCGTAAATGTTCAGGTAATTTGATTAAGCAAATGCGGATGAGTTCTGAGGGGCTGTATGGGTTTGACAGGTACTGATTCTTGTGCAACATGTCTTCAAAATATTTCACAAGACTGGAGAATTCAGATTGTTCGAAATGTTTCATCATTATGATACCATGTTTTACTCGGTCTTGTGTGGCTTGAGACCAATATGCTGAGAGGAAGGCATGGTAAAAATCTCCTTCACTGTGGCAATCGTGAATGACCGATCGCATTCTTACAGCTGGTTCATTCTCTAAGTAGCCACACATAAATTCTAATCTGTGTTCCAACGACCAGTTGGGAGGAAAACAATGAGAGAATTGATGGAGTCATGCTTATGGATGAATGTCGTTGCCAGAATTCTTAAATGTTTTGAATTTACGTGTAGTAATGAACAGCTTATAGTCAAAATCATCATGTCGGCGAGTCGCATATCGGTCATTGTTAGGTCGTGTCGGCCGTTCCATCTCAAAATTCGGTGCACATTGCCAATTTCTTTCATAACTTCCGAAATGCCCTGTGTTATTATTTTGCGGCTTTTCCGTGTTTCTAAGTCCCTCTTCCCGTGTTGGAGCGCCAGTGTCCTCTGAAATACGTAATTCTTGTATTACCTGTGTCAGCTGATCTTGTACTTCCCGGATTTCTCTTTGGTGTTGTGTATTAATTTGATTCTGATTTTGTTTGAATTTTCTTATTTGTTCATACTCTTCTGTGTCAGTGAAGGCTACGGGTCTTGTGTCATTCAGATCATCATCTACCTTTGTAGATAAGTTAGTGACCTTATCCGAAAGTTCGGCTACTTTCTCCGATAGTGTCCTTATTTCTTCAGTGTGTTTTTCTGAACCAAGTTTCAGAGTATCTACTGTGTCCTTAAAGTTTTCCTGAGTTTTTGCAAGTTGCGTAACCGAATTGGTAGATGCAACTGAGTCAAATTTAGCTTGCAAGGTCTCATGATTTTCATGAACAATAATTTGCAGTTCTTTTATGGCTGCTTCGTGATTCTGTAATGCATTTTCATGCCGCGAAAAAATAGGTTGAAAATGCTCACAAATTTGTGTTTTTACGTCATTACAGACTTTTTGACATTTCGATTCAATGTTATGTAACTCAGTAGTTAAATCTTCGCGTGTTTGTTCAAGTGTGGTGTGAAGATTTTGCTCCATTGCGTCTAACTGTTGCTGTGTTTGTCTCTGGTGTTGTTCCATTGTGTCTAACTTTTTAAGATTTTGTTCCACTGTGTCTAACTTTTTAAGATTTTCTCCCATTTGTCTCTGATTGTGTTCCAGTTGTTGCATTAACTGCAATAATAATGTATTAGTGTCTGGAATCTGTTTCTCTACGCTTTTCGGCAGTGCATTTGCACCGGCAACATTCACATTTTGACAAGCAGAAAATGTGTCTTGACTTATTTGAGAAAACGGTGATGACCCAAAACCTGAATCTACAGTATTTGCGAAATTGTGTCCTGTCATTTCGGATTCCTGAGGCGAGCTGTTCCCGACCGATCGATCGATAATGCTTCCCTGTTCACTACCTGTTTCACTGTCTACACCATTGTTTGCAGCCCGCTCCATTTCCCTATGCACAATTACCAAATTACTACTTTGAATGTCTGTTACTTCATTACACAGTGGTGCTGCTAAGCTACGCTCGTCGTCACTATTATTTCTCAGTTTACTTTGGAGCCTAGTGTTACGTTTTTCACACTCCATTATTGTCACAATATTTCACACGATAACACAGAAAAACACAATTTGAAGATCAAAAATAAGAGAACACATTAACATAGCACTGAATATAATATCTAGTTAATTGCAGCTGCGAAATACTTGGTGCAAATCTACATGCATGCCACAACTGTTTTACTGTACAACAATGAAAAACTACAACTACAAAGGAAATTCTCTCTATAATTATGCGCTAGCAATAAACAATAGCTACACTAATTACACAAACTACAAGAAAAAAATCAGAAGATTCCAGTGAGGTATCCTGGCAGGGTCGCCATATGAAACTTCCCCTTTGAACAATTATACAGGACTGTGCTTAAACTGACACACAATATTTTGTTAGCGCAACGCAATCTGACTTTCAAAAATCCCTACAAAAGAATGGCCCTGACTAACATTAAACTATACCTTTCACAAATCACTTACCTCACAAAAATCTTCGCTGCTCAAGCTACTGCAATACAGCGAGCGCCACTACTGCCAGCTAAATAAAAGATTCAAACTATGGAAGGCACTAACTACTGATAGGGATAGTTAGCAAATGAAAGATATTAGTAGAGAACAAACAATGTATTTACCTTGATATCATCATATATAAATATAGCAGTTCATGACAAATTACAAATCTCCGCCATCTCTCTCCCCACATCCACCACTGCTGGCGGCTCACCTCCAACTGAGCAACGCTACGCGCTGTTCACAGCCAGCTGCCTAACACTACAATGGCGAGTATTACAACAATGCAAAGCAGCCACAGACTGCACACAGCACAGCCAGTGATTTTCATATTGAGCGCTACGTAACGTTGCCAATAAGAAAACATAAACAGCCTACTTACATAGAGAAAACATAAACAGCCTACTTACAAGTACATCAGCTCCGTATAAGTCTTGAAGTGATTCCTTTCGATAATTATTCTGAATTGCGGATGTATATTAAAAGATAATACAACAAAAAAATTAAATAAAGTTTTGGGTTTTTCATGAAAGTCCCCCACGCCAATAGCTAAACGTGTTGAAAAATAAGATAAAAATTAGTAGAAAATGCAAATTTTTGGGATAGAAGAAATGTAAAAGGCGGGAAAAATCCACCACGCTACGTCAGAGAATTAAGGAGAGTGGCGTTCAAAATACTAGCTGAAATTACTTGGTTAATAGCTCGTTAATCGCCGAAGCGAGCGATCAGCTGAAGGCGACATCATTGGGATGTGTCGCCATGTGAGGGCCCACTTAAAACTCTTTGACACGAGACACATTTTTTCACGATCGACTACTCTTGGTGAGTGAGTCTGCTGAAACTGCGTTTTATTCCTGTACTGAATCTCACCCGTCAGGAGTCATCGTTTTTATTGATCTGTCGGCGCCAAAATTAGGTGTTGTGAAGGCTGTCTGCTGTACAATTTGGAATCGAATCGGTAAAACTGACTTTATGAGGGACTATGCTTCTTAACGTAGAAATACAATAACAAATTTAAGGAACCAGCACTGATAATAGAGTTTATTAATATCCAAATCGAAAATTAAGTTGGTTAGCGTTGACAAAGTTCGTGCGACATATCCTCCACACCGCGCAGGACTACACAAGTGGAAAGTGTCTTCTAACATTTCAGAACCTCAGCAGAAATTTTCCCGAGAAAATATTTGCATAGAAACACACCAAATAATATTTAAAAGCCTTTTTCTCTTTTTAAATACCAGAAAACATAGAAAACTATTCATCTCGCTTGATAGTTCTGAATTTTTCACTGTTGAGACAATTTTCATTAAGGAAAGTTTACCATTTATTGACATTCTTGCTTATGTACAGTGCCTTTTTCTTTGTGCATGTACTGTAAATGCAAATCTGTCTTCACTACCAGATATTTCGTCTCTTGTGGAAGAAAACAAGTAGGAAACATGAAATGGTTTTGTTTACAGAGCAACGTTTTCTGCTCCCAGCCACGATTTTGTTTACGCTCACATTTTTCACGATGCAAACTGTGAAACGATTCTCATTTTCGAGTTCGTTTTTCCCTGTGCTATGCCATTTATTCGTGCTGTTTTACATGTGTGATGTGCTTCATTGTTCTGCTGCTTTAGGTCTTCTTGCCAACAGAACAATGCAGCACATCACACATTGAAAACATTACCAATAAGTTCCAGAACAGCCGAAATATGCACCTGAAAATTGGGAATCATTTCCCCAAAAGCGTCGTGAAAATTAAGAACAAAAATAAAATTGTGTCTGGTAGCTGAATATGTTATTTTTTGGAAGCGTCCGTTGTTTTTAGTCGCAGGCTTTTACCAACCATTTCAAGTGGGTAAAATAAAAAAAAAATATCAAGTCATCATGCAACCTTTGCAGTGATACCGGAAACAAAGCAAACCATGAAGCTAAAATTAAGAAGGAACAAATGCGCAAAAGTTAAATACTATTACATGAATGAGTACAACGAGAATTGAAGAGCTTCGTTGTTAGCAGACAGCACTGCAGTCTTCTGTTTTTGCGCATAGGCAGTCTTTAGCACTATAAAGATTTTAGAAATCTATACTCGGTCCAGTAAATTGATCATTAACGTCATCGACCAGCTCGTGACGTTGTTGGCGGCTGATTTACACCACTCCGAGAGTAGTTGGCTTTGACTACAAAGTGGCTCACTTAAAACGGACCGTTATTAACATGGCAATTATGTGATACGTCATTTCCATTATAACGAAAGTACCCCTAGCACGGACAGCTAAAATCGAATATAAACTATTTTAAAACCCGAAGATGTGTCTGTTTTACCATCTACAAAAATCATTTACCTTTAAAGGTCTTCATTTCTGTTCAACCGATACTTCAAGGATAACAGGTCGTAGTAATAATCTGGGTAATGTTACTATTTTTACCTTGGCTGTCAGATTACTGCATTGTCCATACAAGCCGTAGCGCTTCCACGTATGATGAACTACAGCAGTGGGGATGCATTGGAAGTGACTGCTTATTCATATGTCTTCCCTGTCAAATGTGCGTACTGTTGTATATTTATCACTTTACGGAAGCTCTAGATATGCTTCTTGATGATGAATAAGGGAGGATCCACTATGGGAATATAACTCTGAAGTAATACATGTGCCACCTTAAATTACTTCAAACGACTGAATTTCTTGTTAGCAAAGAATATCTCATTTATGACTGTAATCTGTCTGCGGATATATTGGTCTGTTAAGTAGTATTGTTGATGGATCTGTATATTAAAAACATTTTTACTCCGTTTTAACAGTTCGAACTCAGGGTACTACACTTATCAGTACATTTAACATCACACTCCTGTGTGTGTAGATGTAATAAAAGATTACTTAATATGAAGCACAACCGAATGCTTCAAGAACCTGCTATATCGAAAACCACCAACTCCATTCTTTAGTTTTTATTATTTACTTTTATCCCTGCTGACTGAATTTTGCTATTGGAAGGCTCATGCTTGATGTGACTTAACTTGTAATTGATCTTATAGCTGGATATGTGGTTGGACAGTAGTTCCCTCATATACTGACAGTTATCATAAGCATTCATTCCATATTCCCACCAAAATCCTCATTATACGGAAATTAAGTCCCATGCTTCTTGACAGAGCGTAAGGAAACGAGGCGGGAAAACCGCACCGCCGTACTAGGCAAGGTCCCAATGAAGGTGGTTTGTCGTTACCTTCTTACGACCGTAATGGGGATGAATGACGATGATGATGAAGACGACACGACAATAGTCAGTCATCTCGGGACAGGTGAAAATCCGTGATCCCGCCGGGAATCTAACCCGGTAACCCCTGCTCGGGAAGCGAGAACGCTACCGCGAGACCACGGCGGCGGACCCTGTTTATGTACAACTGGAAAAATTGAAAAGAATTAAACAAAATAAACAATATGTAAAATTGTAATATTAGCAAGGCATATACTTTTTACATATAATATAATAACTGGGAACAAAACAAAAAGATATCAGGTATTTTTGGCTGATTAAATGTTACATTAGATCAGAAAATAAAACACTAAAAGTAGTAGTCGAGTTTCGTCAATTCGCAGCAAAAGTCCTGACGATGGCAAACTAGCTAAAGCGAGAAATTTTTTCCAGAAGAAAAGATAGACGTTAACACAAACATAAATTTAATTACTATGAAGTCTTTCGTGAAAATATTTATAATGTAACGTCATACGAAATGAAAGGCGGACGGTGAACAATATAGACAAGAAGAGACTTCTTGTCTTTGTACTGTCGAACGTAACAGCTTCCTTGCCCAAGGGAAGCATTCATTCTCGTTTGAGGTATGGTGCCCGTTGCTACAAGAAAACATTTGTCTGAACCATTTTTGTTTTCTGACATCAGTAAACCATTTTTTGAATTGAACTACTACATGATAAAAATTTCATTTGTGTTGTTATGTGGCAACGTGTATCGCTATTACGGTATTAGTATATTCGTAAAAAAATGCTATTCTTTGATATCTGGTCATCTTGACATTTACCTGCTTAGACATGGCGGGAGTATATTTCTGTAAAGAACAATTTTTTTCTGGTCATAAAACATGGTGCTCCGAAATGTAATCACAACAAGAAACTCAGTGAAGTACGCTGAGGGCTATGTTCTATTTTCTTGTATTGTCTGCTAAAACGTAAAGAAGAACATACTATTTTAGGATTAGTTTACAGAATCCTTTTCCACCCAAATTCGATTTTCGCTTTTAGACGTAAGATGTCCTTGATAATTTTTGCCTTTTTTTCGGTTTTCCTGTTTGATATTTGGCACCGACCGCAGTTATGTCACCGCAAAATTCGTTTATGTTTCGTAGTTGTGTTAAAATGCCGTTATCTTGAATTTTTATGAGCTATACTTTTTGCTGCATTTATTCTAGACGTTTTGTGTCCTCTATACTTTTATAATTATTAATATGTTAATGTGACCATTTAGCATTACAATATCAGTGTTCTAGATTACTTACTTTATGTCCAGTTGCAAAATTTTTGCGAATTATGGGATTAAAAGTTTAGTGTAGAATCCTGTTCTACTCTGAAGCGTGTGATATTTGTAGTTGATTAATTGACAATTCATGTAGTACAACAGGTGCTTAAATACAGGTCATAAAACTACTAAAATATAAAACTGAATGAAAAGACCAATAGTTGCTGAAGCTGTATACATTTAAGCCTATTAGGGGCACACACAACTGGTTTCGCAACTTTTAAGCTGCATCTTCTTGTGTATATCTGTACAGAAAATTATATCAATTAATGCTTTGATGATGGGGGAAAGGACGTTGTCTCTCATGTCTTAAAGTACTGAGTGAATAAATTTAGTTCCTAACTAGATGTGTAATATCTTCTTCCATGTTTAAGTCTGTTCACCCAGTACTATAAGACGTGACTGATATTTTCATTTCCTGACTATCAGTTGATTAACTTATAAAATTTTGTGTTCCAATAAACACCAGAAGATGCAACTTAATAGTTGCGAAACTGGTTTCGTGGGTCTCTAATCAACTTAAATGATGAGTAACAGCGGTCTATTAGACTTTTCATTCTGTATCATATTTTAATAATTTCAGCACCTGTATTGAAACACCTGTTGTACTGTACGAATTGTCCATCAGTCATGCATATCTGTGTAGCTGTGGTTGACCAAGTTTTAAAATTATTTGATATTTGTAGTCTTATTTTGTTGTTATTACGTTGAGTTTGATGCAAACTGGATAGTCTGTGGTATGTTGTGGGAGGGGTAGGAGGAGGAGGACTGAACTAATACCATAAACGCTAAGCAGTTGCAGTGAATTCGCTTTTGTAGACATATACTAATAGTTGCATATTTTTAATTTTGCCTTTTCTGAGCAATTCTTTCAAAACTAAATCGCACAGTGACAGGGACAAGTAACGCATGAACTGAAATGTACCTACTTGGATGAAGATGTGTAACCGCTTCAGGTAAAAATAATCTGTCTATACGTAACTGTTTTGAAAGTTGATAAGAAATTTATTCAACAGGTTCATTAAGAAGACGTATTCACTTGTAAAGTGGTTAGCGTTGTAAACTATGTCGCCGTTTTTTCCCGCAGCCTAATTCCGGCAGAAAGGTTCAGTACATAATCTAACCACTAACTCACGCAGTTTAGTTTGTGATTTGTATGTAAAACAACTGTGTACCATATCCTCGTGTAAACTGTGATTTCAAGCGGACCAACCTGTACGAACGTGTGTGTATTTGTGTGTGTGTGTGTGTGTGTGTGTGTGTGTGTGTAGACACAAGGGCGTGAACATGTCCCGAAAAGTCCACCTCGGCGGCAGCCATGTTTAACATGCAAATTGCTTATTTATCGCTCGTGCCGTCACTACTACGTAGAGGCCTAATAACCGCTTTTTTAACGGTTCACTTGCCGTAATTAGTTTTCCCCGTCTCGACAAGAGTAATGGAAAAATTGCTTAATTACGCCAAGGTAAATTTGGCGCCAGAATGAACAGCCTGGGCGCTCGGGTTAGGTATTGCGGTCAGCGCACTTGATGTGCGGAGATGAGATCCGCCAGCCATAAAACTTTTATCAGCCCAGCTGCAGTTTGTTCTCCGGGAGCGCTCTTTCGGGGTTTAGGCGTGGAATGAGCTACAGTTGCTGATGCTCTGTGTGTGATGCGTAGAAAGCATGCAAGTTTCCTCTGTGAAAACTGTTTTTCTTCACAATTATTGCAGCTCATGACACACAGAAACTAAATGCAAAGTAGACAATTTCGTCGGGAAATTGCTACGCTATTTCCATGCGTGATTGTTTGTTGTGTAGTTAAACCTCATCTTCTACACCTGCAGTCTGTTAGCAGGAACGACGTACATTAAAAGAGGTGTCAGAAGAGAAACTTTCTCTCAATTATTGCTCAGCTAACATTGTGAAAAATGTTTAATGCAGTGGAGATTACTTTAAAATGCAGTAACATGATTGTGCATTCAATAAGACATGAGTAGTAACTGACGTCAGTTACAGCTGACAATTGAGTCACAAACAAGCATCAAGTCTAACTAATGGAAATGACGAGCTAATTCACAATGTTCTCTTGTAAAGCAGCAAGTACTGAAATCTCTTGAAACAAACGATTATACAGTCATTTGTAGTATTGACCACTAAGGATAGTGAAACCACGAAAGAAAATGGAAAAGCAGGGAGCAGGCTGGGAGGAGCGGTAAGTTACAGAGGCAGAC
Source organism: Schistocerca piceifrons (assembly GCF_021461385.2). Taxonomy (NCBI): domain Eukaryota; kingdom Metazoa; phylum Arthropoda; class Insecta; order Orthoptera; family Acrididae; genus Schistocerca; species Schistocerca piceifrons. The sequence goes on from NC_060143.1 coordinate 224,990,926, forward strand.
AGTATAAACAGTTCCAACCAAACTGTATTACAACACAATCCAGTAAGTGCTAAAAATACAAATGCAATTCAGGTAACGAATAAGACCTTCAAGTCTAGATCGGTAGCGCTGATAATGATTTCTTAAAATGAAGTACTGAGAGGGAAACATGTTATCATCCCCTTAAATCTTTAATATCCACTTGATCGGCAATTCGGAAAATGACAGTACAGGACGACGGACTTATTAGCCTTGAAATGCATAACATAAGCAAGTGATGTGAGGTATCCAACATTTAACGAGTATTTGTGGAAAATGACAAAAGTGAATACAATTTTTCTGATTTGCAGCTTTGACTTCAACTGTAAAGCAATATGCACCAGAAATAACGTGCAAGAGAATATTGAAAAGAAAATATTCCAACGTAGACTACGTGGATGTACATTTCACCCGCAGTTTCTCAGATTAGGCACTTGAGTAATTTACAATTGATTCGCCGTTAGAAAAAAATCAGTGAGAGTCATAATAAATAATCACGACAAAATCTAAATAAAAAGTCTTTACTTCAGCAGAGACCTGTCTGAATGCAAAATCATAGCAGTAAAATGCAATACTGTTGGATGAAAAAGTCCCATGAATAATAAAATTCGTGAATCACTGATAACAGAATTAGACTTTGTGAAGAAGAAACATGGGATAACAATTTAATAAAAGAATTACATGGTACGCAGGCTTCTAGTCTATCAAGAGTTTTAACGGAGAGCAATTTTAGAATATCATAAATGGTAACTCCTAAAACCTTGCATGAAAAACAAGGAAAACCAAATACAAATACCAACATTATGAATATGGATAAAATAAAAGAAGCAGTCATCAAATTATTTACTCGGATGGGCAGCTACACAAATCAGTGAGCAAATATACGTAATGATGCAGTACCGTTGGGGACATCAAAATGGTTCAGGAACATGGAATAATTGAGCATCGACAAGATACGATATCATGCATGTTCAATTCACTCACGATAATGAGTCTAAGTACTGTCTGCAACATAATAAACTTCATTACTACACTTGCCACTCACATAAGCTTGCTTATCACTAAACTTAGAGCCTACAAAAAAGGTAAATCCAAAAGAAGCTGATTTTAATAGTGTCATGTTGACAAATAAGCACCAGAGATCGTAATACCGGACACAGGTCGTAACAACTGCTCTGTAGAAGAACAGGAGTATTTAATCACAAACTGGGAAGGGGAAACCTACATGCTACGCGCAAATGCCCCTGCACCAACTTGGCGAGGTGCCTAGTAGGAAATAACATCCGCGATGTAGGTACTACTAAAGGAAATGACACCCTAAACACGCCGGACACGCAAACAGCGCAAGTGCCTGGGTGGCGGGGTCGCTAGAATAGAAAATGACCATCGCACAGTAGAGTACTAAAAACTGACATTACAACATAAACACGCTCTTTACTCAAATCCAGTACCAGCTTGCTGGCGCCCCTGAAATTGGAAATGACAGCCACCGACTAGGATACTACTGTCGGACACTAACACCAGAATGAAACACTAAGAAACAAAGATGTTTGGTAGACACCAAACGACAGAGCTACCATAGGGTATAACGATAATGGACCTGGTGAACTTCACAGGAGATTTCAGTACAGAAATTAAATAAAAGTTGCTACTGGATGGACACGTCACACCATTAAGCATCAAAAACATCGGATGTCACATAAATCATGACACCTGATCACTCGGTGGACTTAAAATTGATATTTAAGGTCTTACACAGCTACACGACTCTTCACAGTATGTGGTTCTAACACGTGCAGCAGAAAAATGTTTAACAACTTAAGCGACCACACACTACGGCCAGATAGAACAAGACGCACATGACTTAGAAGGCAGGAAGCAAGAAACTTTGAGAAACAGGCAGAAACCTTCAGATAATGTCAAAGCCGACGCTCATCATTAATACTACTTTCTGAAAACGAGATAATTCCAAGCTGCGGTTAGCGCCGCAAGGATGTCGAATCCGAACCACTGACTAAAAGCAAAGAACACAAAGCTGGGCCACCTCGGACGTCCGCTGGCAAGACATTCACAAAATCATTGTAATACATGTGAAAAAACCAAACATTTATCTGTATTATTAGTATTATTTGATTTCTATATGAACGGTTATCAATTATGTAGACTCCGTAAAAGAAGACCTTTTTTCATTTTTATGTTTGTGCAATAATTATGTATCTATATTTTGCAAATAACTTCTGTGGTCGGCGAGTATAGAAATCGAAGCATACAATAATAAGTAAAAAAGATCACAAAGCTGCATATTAAATTGCCTGTAAATAGTGGAGGTTAAAACATTACTCTCTGTGTCTTCTTGTAGCCGTTAAAGTTGTAAGAGGTGTAGCGCTCGATTGAATAGTTGGTTAGCTTTCTTTTGTTCCTTGGTCGAGAAAGACGCCATTAGAGGCTGATGAACGAAAAAGGTGTGTACTTTAAATTTATGTTGATTTTTGAATATAGATATTGTTGAAAATACTTGTAATAATTTATTGCTAGCTTGCCCAGTATTTCATTCCACATTTTTAGTCGTTTTCAGCATACTTACAAATTTTCATGACGCAGAGCTGTGCAGAGATCGCGGGAGCCGCTGCTGCGGCAAATTCAGATTAAATTGAATGAAAGCAGTTTTCCCGCAATTAAGTTGGCAGGTAACGGTACATTAAAATTATTTCTTTCAGCTTCCCGGAGACCTCAGAGGTGAGTGATGGATTTTATTATGTCATTTTCAGGTGGACATGGGCAGCTGCCATTACAATATCGGTGACGTAAATAATTTAAGTAAATCAGAGCACTAAAGGTTTAGTTGTGTGATATCAAAGACAGTTGTGTTGAAACCTGTTCTGCCTAATAATACAAAAACCAAATTTCATTTTTAGTTTCATGCTCTCGTGTTAGTCGTGGCACTCAATATTGTTCATATACTAAAACATCCACTGCAGCTTTTACGTTTGGCGAACGTAGAATACTGTAACTTCTGTACGTATAGTAAGAGTAATTTCCAGTGCATTTCACAGATGTAAGGAGCGAAGTAAGTTACAGTAATGATAACGTGTTCCATTTCTAATAAGCCAGATCGGGGTTACATAAAACTAGTTTGCAAATTAAAGATCATACGTGCACAGCAGGCAATCTTTTAGTGTTGTGCGAATCGCCAAGTAATAGATCAAGGTGCACAAAGTTAAAATATTTTCAAATGTGCAGTAAATGTAAAAGCGAGTGCTTTGGACAGCACAAGCAATCTGTTTGAGGAAAGTCCTTGTGAAGCTGTGGGGGCTGGGGCACAGGAAGTGGTGCCACCGTCCACTAGTGCCCAAGCAGACGTAGAAAAAGAAGTAGTACAACCACCAGCAGAGCAGGAACCAGATATTGGTAATCTGCCCGGTGGATATTCGATTCAGGCCATGTTAGACCGCATGCTAAATTATCAGACGAAGTTGGCGCAACATCAGGCTGAGCGGGACCGCCAGCAGTTGCAAAAGGATGAAAAAATCGAAAGTTTTCCTGCACAGCAAGCAAAGCGAGACCAAGTAGTACAGTCCTTAGAATCCGTGTAAAAGGAGATAGCAAATATGAAACAAACCCATGAGTCAATACCTAAAGCTGTACAGGAGTTAACTGCGCAGGTAAATAATCTGCAGTTAGCTAATACTACCACTGTAGATGAAATGGGCGTTTTAGCTAACCGAATCGATAAATACAAACTACATTCTACACACAGCTTGTCAAAGACAAATTGAACGAACAAGCTACTAAAAATGAGACTGAATTTAATTCTTGGTTACAATTGAAAGACAGTGAAATCGAGAAAAAGATTGATTCAAAGGTGAAAGCAGCTTTTGACGATAAGGACTCTGAATATTTTAACGCTGTAATAAACAGTCAGGTACAGAGAGATGTTCAGACTATCTAACAAATACTAAGTGACGATATTCCGCATTGGCAGATGAATATAGCTGAGCGGATATCAGACTGGGAAAAAGGTTTATCCGATAGCAGCAAACGTACAGAAAATGGAACTGTGTCGCGAAAAGCTACAGCTACAGCTCAGAGCAGGCAGCCTATGCACCAGGCGTGAATGCGTACAATTCAAAAATTCTAGTCGAGGAAAGACTAATTAAGAATAGACAATTCCAGACATTCACTAACGAGCAAAAGTCAGTACATCCGGTGGTGTTTATTAAAATTTTCAGAAACATCTTGCCAAGCGCATGGAATGAAGCGCAGAAAATACAATACGTCATGTCCTATATTCAGGGTGACGCACCATTATGGGCTAATGAAGTAGCGAATGACTGCATGACATATGCACAATTTGAGAAGGCATTATTTTGCAAAATATTGGTCGCCTTGCATCCGAGAGCGGCTTAGAAAAGAGGTGTACAATCCTGAACCTTATTGGAAACCTAAGACGATATTTTGAAAAATACATTAACAAGACGCGCTATAGGGACGAGCTTATATCGTTGAGAGACATTATTAGTCTACTTAAATCTCATTTACCTACCCACATTAAGAAAAAGCTGATACACGTTCCCGAAAATGACATGGAACATTTCCTGTCAGTACTAGATTCGATTGACAGAATCCAGGAAGACGTAGATTTGACGAGCGATATGATTCCGGACCAGCCGGGGCCGACCGCTGGAAAAATGCACGAGGTCAATGGAACGATAATTACAATGAAAAGAACCGTAACTGGAATCATAATCACCGACCGAACCACGACCGACGAAATAATGAGAGGTTTATAACAGCAGACCATCACAGCAAAAACGCGCCTATCGCGCAGCTGTGGCGGCCTGGAAATCAAAATGTCCACATTATGGTGGTCACGGATAACAACCATCCAAGCACCTCGCAGGAAAATAGTTCCACAAACTAAAATCGGCCACGATATGCTTTCCGTCGATGGCCGTGGGGTGGAATGAGAGCACCACAAATGATAGTACACCTGGTTCAAATGGCTCTGAACACTATGCGACATAACTTCTGAGGTCATCAGTCGCCTAGTACTTAGAACTAATTAAACCTAACTAACCTAAGGACATCACACACATCCATGCCCGACGCAGGATTCGAACCTGCCACCGTACCGGTCGCTCGGCTCCAGACTGTAGCGCCTAGAACCGCACGGCCACTCCGGCCGGCAGTACCCCTGGAATCAACATGCTGCGTTACAATGACGGAATTAGTATGGAGCATGACCTCCTAACAGAACCGCACGAATGTGCAAAGAATAACAATGAAGGCATATAAGGAATCATAGAAGCAAAATCTATGATATTGCTGTAAATATAATCGCTGACACAGGTGCCTCGGACAGTGTGATCAGTGCAGTGTTTAACGCACTTGGGAAGGGACGAAGTATACCACATCAGGTGCAGGTAGAAATTTGTAAGCGAGCTCGTTCTTCGTTGTTAAGGGGTTAAGGGTAGCCCTCATTCTGAGAGTAGATTTTCTCTGGGAGAGGGACGCAGTGATCGACCTCTCTGCAGGAAAACTAAGCATCATTAATAAAGGCAGAAGGGTTGAATTGTCAATGATGTGATCGAAAGAGGTACTTGTGCCATGTTGTAACAGAAATAATATCAAGGGTAGGAACCCGTGTGTACTGCACTTAGATAATAATTCACCAACAACGGATTTTTAATATCCCAACATGGTCAGTAATGATATGGAAACAAATTTAGATGCATTCCTAATAAAGTACAGGAATATGAAAGTTTAAGTCCTATAACAACAGCTAACGCAGCCTCTGTCAGAGTATACAATGGTATTTTCTGAACGACCAGGAGTAATTAGGGGTTACAACTATCATATAGAGGTGAAGACCCACAAAACTTGTTGTCGAGCGTCTTACCCCGTTCCATGGTCGAGAAGGGAGGCAGTGGCGGAAGAACGTGAAACTATTTGTACAATAATTTGTAAATAGTAGCCGTAAGGAAATTTCATATTTGTGTCTTAGAATGTAAGTTTGTTTAGTTTTAAGTATGAATTTGTGTACATTCAGTTTTGAAAGTAAAAATAGTTAAGGAATATTTATGGTGTGAGCAAATACTCGTTAGAAAGTGTAATGATGTGCTAGGTGATGACTTGTTTACAGACAGATTAGTGTCATTAAAAATTATTTCATGCTCATCAAGCAGTAAACAATTTCTTGTTTAGAAAGTGTAAAACAATTTCTTGAGTAATTTTTCATTACCGTGTGTGTAGATAATTGATGATTAAATCCCATATAATAGTGTAATCGATTTAATTGTGTTGGGTTAAAGTAAGCCCTGAGAGAGACTTTATTTAAATGAAAGTGACTTTGAGTCATAGGATGCTTATGTATACCAGTGTTACCACCAATACTGATATGACAGCGACACGTGAATAAATTCAGCCTGAAGCGAACCCATTTTAAATGACGTACACTTTGTATGTAACAATGCTTCAATTGAAGGCAGTGTATTTTGTACACGTCTTTGAACAATGACTGCGCGTTATGCGAATTAATTCATTCCACGCGGAAACTACACTGTAATCGCGTAGGACAGTTTATTCATGTAAATTTCTGTCACCAAATGAAGTATTTATTGAACAATATGCCCAAGTCCAGCTGAGATGCACATGACAAAATTTGTTCACAGGAGGAGTGATAACTTGGCAAGCCACAAAAAAAAAGAATGTGCAAAGGCACACACCTCCATGTAATTGTAAAAAAAGGTCGTTTATGCATTGTAACAACATTATGGAAAGTGCAATGGATACTGTAAATGTGATAATCTTACCACATGTGAACGTAATTGTGTAAAGAAGGGACAACATGCCTTCCAGATAGACTGTGTGTACATACACAATCTTGTAGACAGGTGAAATATTTTGTGTAGAAGGGACTTTGAATGACTGTTGGAACTGCACCAATATATACGTAGAAGTAAGATGAATGTTGAGTTACAAACTGTCATAACACAGTGCTCAAACAATAACAGACTTAGCATGTGTAAGGGAGTAGGTAATAATCCGTTCGAAGACCATAACAATAAACATCGATCGATGGAATAAATCAGTGTGTGTGTGAACTAAAATGATTTCGCGTGTTCAGAGAAGCTCTGACAGCGCATCGACCGCGAGAACGAAGCAAAAGTGTGTAGTTTAACTTGCGCGTGGTAAGCTCTTATAGCAGTGTCACAGTGCAATTCAGTTGCCAGGCCTTGAAAACAGTTATCAAGACAACATATTCTGTGCAAACCAGCGAAACGACGGCTTACTGGACAATAAAAGCTGATTAGTCAAGTGGCATTCTATTCCCACAGCTTATAACGTGTACCCTTAAAGATAGTATACTGTGGTGGAATGTTTGTTACATGTAATTTGACGGAGATCCGTGCAGAGGAGCAGCAAAGGGATGCAGTGCTGTCTCCAGTCAGCCGATCGCGGGCGAACAACAGCAACACGCCACAACAACGGACCGGTGCAGCTCAGCTCGCGACTGCGCAGGCGCCACCAACCGCCGCACCGTCGCTACTTCTTCGGGTACGCGGCGTAGATCCCGACGGTCGCCGAGACATCGTGTTCCAGCCGACGCTCCGGGACACAACATTGACCTCACCCCACGTACACACCGTCCAACGTCATTTTTAACATTTCGTCGAACATAAACCTCAATGTCGATGAACTAAACATTAGAGTGATTTTTGTAAGACGAACCTACATCGAGTGAAGAAGACTTTAATTCGTTCCAGTAATGAACTCAAACTATGAACCTATTAGACACTATATATTAGATGTTTTCCTCATGTTATCAATATAAATTGACATGAGTAAATTGGCATGGTAGAATGTCTATAATGAACAATTACTAGGATAAGTCATAACACTACTTTGAATTATTTAATGAACAATATTGTACTTTCCCTAAAGCATAAACTTGAACATTGTGAACACAAGTGTCGAACTTTGTTTGTGAATCTAGAGATGACCATGGCTCCGGTGCAGTTTTCCCAGGTTTCCTGAACGCACATAGCCCGAATGGGGGAGCCTAAAACTGCAATGATCCTGGGACTAGGTATATGGTCAGCTCGCAAAGTGGAGGAGCGACATACACTCCACGAGAAAGCATTGAATAGTGTAAACAAACTACCATATGACATAGTGAACAAAATGAGCTTTAGTTTCCAAACACAAAGTGATATACAGTGAATGTGTTGAAGTCAGTGGGAACATATTGACAAACATTTGCCAATGTTAGTCGTATGCTGCCAGGGGGCATTGTGACGTAACCTGGCAAGACATTCACAAAATCGTTGTAATATATGTGAAAAAAGAAACATTTATCTATATTATTATTATTATTTCATTTCTGTATGAATGGTGGTCGACTATGTAGATTCTGCAAAACAAAAGACATAATCTTTCTTCATTTTTATGTTTGTGCAATAATTATGTATCTATATTTTGTAAATAACTTCTGTGGTCGGCGAGTGTAGAAACCGAAGCAGACAATGATAATTAAAACAGATAACAAAGATGCATATTAAATTGCCTATAAATAGTGGAGGTTAAAATGTTAATCTCTGTGTCGTCCTGTAGCCGTTAAAGTTGTAAAAGTCTGTAACGCTCGATTGAATGCTTGTTTAGCTTTCATTTGTTCCTTGTTTGAGGAAGACGCCATTGGAGGCTGATGATTGATAATGTTGTGTACTTTAAATTTATGTTGATTTTTGAATTTAGATTTTGTTAAAAATGCTTTTAAAAATTCATTGCTAGCTTGCCCAGTATTTCATTCCACATTTTTAGCCGTTTCCAGCACATTTAGAAATTTTCATGACGCAGAGCTGTGCAAAGATCGCGGGAGGCGCTGCCGCGGCAAATTCAAATTAAATTGAATGAAAGCAGTTTTCCCGCAATTAAGCGGGCAGGTAACGGTACATTAAAATTAATTCCTTCAGCTTCCAGGAGACCTCAGAGGTGAATGGTGGATTATATTACGTCATTTTTAGGTGGACGTGGGCAGTTTGCTATTACAATATCAGTGACGTAAATAATTTCAGTAAATCAGAGCAATAAAATTTTTCTTGTGTGATATCAAAGACTGCTATGATGAAACCTGTTCTGGCTAATAATGCAAAAACCAAATTTCATTTTTAGTTTCATGCTCTCGTGTTAGTAGTGGCAATCAATAGTGTTCATAAATTAAAAAAATCCACAACAAAAAACAAAGAAAATTGCTTCTCATGAACTGGGTAATCGACACTGATAAGCTACTGTGAGGTAAATTAAAGACTGCCAGAGGACAGTTTTAATCCGGATTCCCTCCAGTGTGGTTCATGCACTTCATCATAAGTGTTCACTATTGTGTTTATAACACATTGTCACAGATCTTGTTCTCAAACGTAACTATATAACAAGTGTATTCTAGGATGTTACCAGACTTCATCTTTTAATGCTGAAGTTGTGAATGTGTGTTATACAAATAGGTTAATGTTATCGTTGAGTGTTACAATCGCGCAAAGTTCGAAGATCCTAGTACCACTTGAGACTGAGATGAATATCAACTTCATTGGTGTATTTTCTACTTCTTATGAGGAACGATCATTGGGTTTTTGAACAAAAACAGTAATCTGAAGTCATTTCTGTAAGAGCACAGAATGCTTTGCAGCATAATCATTACCTGAACTATGTTTTCGTGGCATTTTCTAGGACCATTAATGTCGTGGATGACACAGTGGATCTATCTGACTGCAAATAGTGGGAGACAATCGTACTTCACTGAGTAAGATGGTGTAAAGTTGTTTAAGTGACTACAATGTCCATCCCCTTAATGGTCAGCGCATCTGAAGGCCATGCAGCGGGACGGAGTTCGATTTCCGGCTGGGTCGTAGATTTTCTCTGCCTGCGGACTGGGCGTTGTCTTGGCCTCATCATCATTTCTTCATGATCGCCACGCAAATCGTCCAATGTGGCGTCCACTGAAAAAGAGTTGTAATTCGGCGGCCGAACTCCACCGGGTACAGATTCCCTTACAAACATTTAATTTCATATCATTTCATGTCAGTCTTTACAACACCTAATCAAATTTTCAAAGGCATTTGCAGTATCAGCCCACTTACCAGTATGACGTTTCTCCACCTCTTGCCTAGATTCAAGCACAAGTTTGGTTAGGAAGAGTGTTTTTTATTTTTCTTTTTTTTGGGTTATCATTCCTGTGACTGGTTTGATGCGATCCGTCACGAATTCCTCTCCTGTGCAAACCTCTCCATGTCAGAGTAGCGCTTGCAACCTACGTGCTCAATTATTTGCTGCATGTATTAGAATCTCTCCCTTCCTCTACAGTTTTTGCCCTCTGCAGTTCCCTCTAGTATCATGGACGTTATTCTCTGATGTCTTAACAGATGACCCAACATCCTGTCCCCCTACCCATGTCAGTGTTTGCCACATATTCCTTTCCTCTCCTATTCTGCGGAGAACTACACTATTTCTTATTTTATCGGTCCACATGATTTTCAATATTGTTCTGTAGCATCACATTTCAAATGCCTAATTTCTCTTCTGCTCCGGTCGTCTGCTCGGTTCACATGATTTTCAATATTGTTCTGTAGTATCACATTTCAGATGCCTAGTTTCTCTTCTGCTCCGGTTTTTCCACAGTCCATGTTTCACTACCATACAATTCTGTGCTCCAGACGTACATTCTCAGAAACGTCTTCCTCAAATTAAGGCCTATGTTTGATACTAGCAGACTTCTCGTGGCCAGGAATGCCCTTTCCAGTGATCGTCTGCTTTTGATATCCTTCTTGGTCAGTCCGTCACTGGTTATTTTGTTGCCTACATAGCAAAATTCCTTAACTTCATCTACTTCGTGACAGTCAATCATGATGTTAAGCTTCTCGCTGTTCTGGTTTCTGCTACTTCTCACTACTGTAATCTTTTGGTGATTGGAAGGGTGTTATAAGGCCTTTGTATCCTGAGGAAAAATGGCCCAAAGTCGTTTCAACTGGTCCTTTGTATTATAGATACTGGCACTGGGCCGTAACTGACATCAGAGCTGGTACCACAGGGTGGGGTCGGATTTGGGAATCTTGCGTGCCGAGGGAATATCTCAAATCACGCAGACAGTACATAGAGACACATGTTTTGTATGACACATGCCATGGGCCAGTCGTCACCATGTTCTACTTACATAGCCTTAGAGTATACACCATAAATATATCGCAGCCACCAATGCTGCCCCCGATCTTTCAACCAACGATCACTGCCAGACTGCCCAAGCACTTGCGTACCAACAGTAGGCCTCCTCCGCAAGATTTCATACCCAGGATCCAGCTGCCGTCTCATGGCCTGAGAGTGGTTGGCTACCACCAATCTGGATTTCGCCAGCAATCTGCCGCTGCTCTCCAGGCACTGGTCGGGTTCTAAGAGACGCAGCTGAGTGCCTGGTGCTCTGCAGCATAGATAATTCTATTGTGTGGAGGATACAACTGACACAGTGCCAAAGTACCAGCAACACAGGTCAGTACGGTGATTCCCCTGGCATCATATGTACACTACTGGCCACTAAAATTGCTACACCAAGAAGAAATGCAGATGATAAACGGGTATTCATTGGACAGATATATAATACTAGGAGTGACATGTGATTACATTTTCACGCAATTTGGGTGCATAGATCCTGAGAAATCAGTACCCAGAACAACCACCTCTGGCCGTAATAACGGCCTTGATACGCCTGGGCATTGAGTAAAACAGAGTTTGGATGGCGTGCAGAGGTACAGCTGCCCATGCAGCTTCAACACGATACCACAGTTCATCAAGAGTAGTGACTGGCGTATTGTGACGAGCCAGTTGCTCGGCCACCATTGACCAGACGTTTTCAGTTGGTGAGAGATCTGGGGAATGTGCTTGCCAGGGCAGCAGTTGAACATTTTCTGTATTCAGAAAGGCCCGTACAGGACCTGCAACATGCGGTCGTGCGTTATCCTGCTGAAATGTAGGGTTCCGCAGGGATCGATTGAATGGTAGAGCCACGGGTCGTAACATATCTGAAATGTAACGTCCACTGTTCAAAGTGAAGTCAATGCGAACAAGAGGTGATCGAAACGTGTAACCAATGGCACCACATACCATCACGCAGGGTGATACGCCAGTATGACGATGACGAATACACGCTTCCAACGTGCGTTCACCGCGATGTCACCAAACACGGATGCGACCATCATGATGCTATAAACAGAACCTGGATTCATCCCAAACAATGACGTTTTGCCATTCGTGCACCCAGGTTCGTCGTTGAGTACACCATCGCAGGCGCTTCTGTCTGTGATGCAGCGTCAAGGGTAACCGCAGCCATGGTCTCCGAGCTGATAGTCCATTCTTCTGCAAACGTCGTCGAACTGTTCGTGCAGATGGTTGTTGTCTTTCAAACGTCCCCATCTGTTGACTCAGGGATCGAACTGCACGATCCGTTACAACCATGCGGATAAGATGCCTGTCATCTCGACTGCTAGTGATACGAGGCCGTTGGGATCCAGCACGGCGTTCCGTATTACCCTCCTGAAGCCACCGATTCCATAATCTGCTAACAGTCATTGGATCTCGACCAAAGCGAGCAGCAATGTCGCGATATGATAAACCGCAATCGCGATAGGCTACAATCCGACCTTTATCAAAGTCGGAAACGTGATGGTACGAATTTCTGCTCCTTACACGAGGCATTACAACAACGTTTCACCAGGCAACGCCGGTCAACTGCTGTTTGTGTATGATAAATCGTTTGGAAATTTTCCTCATGTCAGCACGTTGCAGGTGTTGGCACCGGCGCCAACCTTGTGTGAATGCTTTGAGAAGCTAATCATTTGCATATCACAGCATCTTCTTCCTGTCGGTTAAATTTCGTGTCTGTAGCACGTCATCTTCGTGGTGTAGCAATTTTAATGGCCAGTAGTATACATTTCAGGGTGCAACCTGCGCCTATGTTGCCTGTAGCTACGAGAAGAAATATCACGAGTCAACTTCAATACCATCGCAGAGACGAAGACACTCCGAAATAACTGTTCAACTTTGATGGATTAATAGAAAACTGTGTATTCATCACTGGTTGGTCTGCAGCTTCTGACAATATCGCACGCTTCTCCCAAGCAACAAATAGAGCCAACGAAGCCCCAGACGGCGATCGAGCCCATCTAGGTTCACTTCGAGGCAGCTCCCACCAACCAGCACGCGCTCCGACCGCTATTCAGGATGATCCCTTGATGATGTTACAAAGTTTTGGGGAATGTAAACGTATCACTCTTAGGTTAGGGACTCTGCTACGGAACTGACCGAGTCGAAAATATAAGCGAAAATTGTTCGGACACCTCCAAAAATGTACCTCTTCTATTGCAAGCTCTTTGCTTTCCATGATTTGGGAGGATCTAGTATGGGGAAACAAATGCTTTGTAAATATAAGCTCTGAAATTCATACCTAAAGACAGTGGAATCTAACCTCGTGGTAATTACCGCTAAATAGTAATATCAAATTCTCTGAGGGGTAAAAACTAGAGGCATGGAATGTATTTTGATCACTAACTTGTTTATTTTTAAAAGATGCTGTTTCGTAAAACGGTAATACTGATTAACATGTTCGTCACACAGTTCAGCACGCTTTATTCCTCCATGAGATCCATAGTGCTGTAGATAATTTCCTAGATTGCAGGAATGGATTTTACAAAGTCCCAATTTGGCCTTCATTGGAAAGTAATAAGACCTTAACGAGTATAGGAGCAATTTGCCACTAGATTCAAGACTTCCTTGCAGATCGCTCTTAACGGAAAGTAATTCGATAGACGTAAATTTCCGGAGTAGCCTAAGGAAGTGTGAGAAGACCGTTACGTTTCACAACGTATATACATGATCTATATAATGAAATGACAAATTTCTTTCACGCAACTGGCTGCTTATTATAACATTATGTAGTACTGAGGTTAAAATACTATAAATGATCTTGCCGAAAGCTTCGGATGCTCTTTAAGATTGTTTTCAGAGAGTGCGGTTGACTATAACAAAGTAATAACGCCAGAAGACAGTATCGATTTGGCGAATGACCTGCAGAATATTGATTAATGGAACTGGCTCTGGCAGTTAACGCTGAACGCAAATATATGTAGCATATTGCGCATACATAGAGAAAGAAAGACACAGCTCTACAAATACACAGTTAATTAGAGACTGCTGGAAATATTATTTACCATAAAATATCTGGGAGTAACTATCCAGAGTGACCTAAAGTGGTATGATCACGTAAAACAAACAGTAGGAAAGGTGGCTGCCAGACTGAGATTCATAGGAAAATCTTAAGGAACTGTAGATCATCATATGGGAGAAGTGGCTTACAAGACACCCGTTCGACCGATTCGTGAGTATTGTTCTTCAATATGGCATCCTTCACCGGTAGGATTGAGAGAAGAGGTACAGAAGATCCAACGAAGAGTATCGTTCAGTCAGAGCGAGAGTTTTACTCTGATGCTGAAAAAACTCCATTGGGAAACGTTAGAGGAGAGGCGTTGTGCATCAGGCGGAGATTTACTACTGAAATTTCGAGAGAGCACTTTCCGGAAAAGAGTCGGAGAACATACATCTCGCGTAATGACCATGGCAAGAAGATTTAAGAAATTAGAGCCAATATACAGGCTTACCGACAGCCATTCTTCCCACGCTGTATTCCCGACTGGAATAGGTTGAGTTGGGGGGGGGGGGGGGGGGAGGGGTGAGGAAATCTGTTAGTGGGATCAGCAGCAGCAGCAGTACGCTCCACAACACACCATTAGGCAGCTTACGCAGCAGGCTGTAGATGTACATGCCCATCCACAAAAGACATACTTTGTACGTTTCATCATGCGTCTATGTCTGCAATATTGAGGCACGTACATCACATATCCTTAAACACAGTAAGTGATCAAAAGTATCCAGACACCCCCAAAAACATACTTTTTCGTATTAGGTGCATTCTGCTGCCACTTACTGCTAGGTAATCCATATCAGCGGCATCAGTAGTCATTAGACATCATGAGAGAGAAGAATGGGGCGCTTCGAGGAACTCTTGGACTTCGAACGTGGTCAGGTGATTGGGAGTCACTTGTCTCATACGTCTGTACGTGAAAATTCCACACTCATAAACGTCCCTATGTCCATTGTTTCCAATGTGTTAGTGAAGTGGAAACGTGAAGGGACACGTACAACACAAAAGGGTACTGGCCGACCTCGTCTGTAGACTGACAGACAGCGCCGACACTTGGAGAGCGTCGTAATATGTAATAGGCAGATATCTGTCCAGACCATTACACAGGAATTCCGAACTGCATCAGGATCCCCTGCAAGTACTATGACAGTTAGGCGGGAGGTGAGATTTCACGGTCGATCGGTTGCTAATAAGCCACACATCACGCCGGTAAATGCCAAACGACACCTCACTTGGTGTAAGAAGCATAAAAATTGGACGATTGAAGAGAATCACGGTACACAATGTGGCGATCAGACGGCAGGGCATGGGTATGGCGAATGCCAGAGCGTCTAGTGCCAACAGTAAATTTTGGAGGCGGTGGTGTTATGGTGATGTCGTCGAGAGGGGTTGCATTCTTTGTTGTATTGCATAGCACTATCACAGCATAGGCCTACATTCATGTTTTAAGCACCTTTTGTTTCCCACTGTTGAAGAGCATTCGGGAACGGTGACTGCATCTTTCAAAACGATTGAGCACCTCTTCATAATGCGCGGCCTGTGGCGGAGTGGTTACACGACAATAACATCCCTGTAATGGACTGGCCTACACAGAGTCCTGACCTCGATCCTATAGAACACCTTTGGGATGTTTTGGAATGCCGACTTTGTGCCAGGTCTCACCGACCGACGTCGGTACCTCTCCTTTGCAACACTCCGTGAAAAATGAGCTGCCTGCAAGAGTGGAAGCTGTCATTAAGGCTACCGATGGAGGGCGCCACGAACTTTCATTTTGTGCTAGGTATCTGGATAATTTTGATCATACAGTTTATCTCAAGAAAATGCTTTTTGTGAGTTTTCTCAGTGAACCAGAAACTTGTTGACTATTCACTTCAATTACAGGTAAACGAGCGAATTCATAGCTCAACACAAAAGTAACTCTGTAGTGTCTACTACAATGCTATAGGGCCTACAAGTATAATAATAATAATAATAATAATTATTATTATTATTATTAATATCAGTGATCAGACAGAAATAAGAAATATACCAAGTTTTGGTACTTCAGAAGTATGGAGTACAGCAATGAAGTCATCCACATACAGTAAGCAGACTGGATGCATTGTAACTTGGTTGATGTTAAATTAGTATACAGAGACTGCTTGAAACAGGTACCGCTAAGGAGAGGATTGATGCAGAGGAAGCATGTAACAAGTGACGACCCTCAATGCGGATGGTTCGCATAGGTTTACTGTCAGATGTTTCAGAACGATTTTCGCTTGTAACTTTCGACTCTGTCGTTTCTGCTCCAGTGACCCATTCCTCAAGATGATACTTTTACCCTTGTCCATCATCCCTCGAACTTTGTAACATCATGAGGGTCTCACCCTGTATTACGATGTGCTTGGTTCACAATTCGTCGGCCGGCATCTGTGGCCGAACGGTTGTAGGTGCTTCAGTCCGGAACCGCGCGGCTCCTACGGTCACAGGTTCGAATCGTGCCTCGGGCATGGATGTGTGTGATGTCCGTAGGTTAGTTAGGTTTAAGTAGTTCTACGTTCTAGGGATATGATGACCTCAGATGTTAAGTCCCATAGCGCTCATAGCCATATGAACCAGTTTTGAACAATACATCGATCGTCCCTTATGTGGTCAGATGTGGTCGACCGGAGCCTAGAAAAGCGTGCCTGCCATCACGTACCCACACAGTCCAACATCGAGCCACTGTCACGCCGAATGCCCCACAGATCTGGATATTGCAGGATTCGAGACGCCGGCCACATGGAGATTCACAAGGAGGCCCATTTTAAACTCGGTCACGTTTTGATAACGCTATCTCGCATGAGAACGAAGCATCTCCTTGTCCTTCACGGTGATCGCTCAACATCTGGCACTATTCACGACCCTTATAATAGTTCTGATCCCAACGCTAAACATCAAAAACTGTAATGCAGTCTGGTGGCCATTCAAGGTACAGCAGGGAACTGCAACTCAAATCATCTACATACCGGCCGATGGCGTGCACGTCTACGAAGTTATATTGATGTGTGACTGTCTCTTTCAGGTGGTTCAGTTTCTTGTCTGACAGTGCTTTTCAGTAAGGACACAGCCTTGTCACACGTAGAAAACATGAGTTTGCAACTGGATGGAAGATCAAGATGAAGAAGGCACAGCTTTCATTTCTCGCTCAACGGAACAAACGAGTGACCGCAAAGAACGCGTTATCGGGTGAAATGATGCAATGGTTAACGCTCTGGCGTTTTGGAAAAAATATTAAATCCCGATCCAGTCTTCAACAGATAGTTTTTCCGTGCACTGGACTGAGACACTTTCAGATCATCTTTCAATACGATTATTTATCTATTGCCAACAATATTTACTCTAGATACCATCAGATGGTGATGCGCCCGGATGGCGCACGCGTTAGCACGCCACTTTCGGGATTTGGGGATGATCGCTAGAAACGGTCAGAATCCTCCCGGCTGATTAACGACGACGGTTGGTGTACCAAACAAACTGAATGTGGTTTTAGGTTGGTTTCCCACAGATGGCTGCATGAATACCATACTAGTTTCACATCCCCCCTTAGTTACACGTATTGCAACAGACGCGAACATATGTGGTACATAAAATTCCATCCGATAGAAGGGAAGGGGGCTATAGGAAGAACATTTGGCCACTCTCTACCACAGACACTGCCGAATTCAGAATAACATGCTGAGAACGTTTAGAAATGGGCCAGAAAAAAAAAGAAACCACCAAGTATTCTCCGTAACATCTCCCGGCATGATGAGTTTTCTGCGTAACTAAAAGTTATGTTTTTTCAGAGATTATCCGTTGGTAACAGGATAAAGGTTTAGGGCGCAGAGAATAAAGCTGTCGTGACAGCAGAAGCCGTGCATACATTTGCAATACGTTCTGCACAGGTATTTCGAAGCACTCAGTATATGTTTCAAAGTTTACTGGTTCCGCTACAGTGCATTCAGTTTACAGTGCAGGCGAGCGGCTGTAGCATGTAGCTCTCAGACAAGGATTCGCATTCTCAAACTCTCCAGAATCACATTTGCGGTGCTAACATTCCGTGCCACGAGCAGGGTAATCCAGGCAGTCACCCTTCGGCTTGTTGCTCTGCACTGCGTCTTACTGGGGTTAAATTAACTGTTTCGTAGAGCGGGATGTAACAAACACGACTCGGAGTTGCACGGAAAGAAAATAAATAAATAAAAACTGCTGGTCGAATACGGAGCTACACCCGCGCTCGCTCTGCTGCAGTTATTATTTTGTATTCCGCGTCAATAACTTGGTACTCAAATACATTAATTTTAAGCAGCGACCTTTGCGAAGTTAAATGTGAAATTTCTGGACGTAAATTATTGCATACGACGTTTGGTGACCTTTAACTACAAAAACAAGTGATTTTAAAATGTATCTGGTGTGTACACATCTAACTGGTTTGCATTTTCACATTCGGTGCAGATGTGGGGGTGTTATGCATGAAGTGCTGTATTAGAGAAATTATTAGAGAACTCGTTAAAAAAGACAGAAATTGTTATTAACTCTGCATCTATAAAGCTACGTATAAAACTGAAGTCCCCCTCCGCGATTTTTCTGTCTGTATGTGAAGAGTAGTGTGAGAAACTACTGTAGGGATCTTGATACGGTATTCACTAACAGATAGACCGACTGACGAGGAAGGCTAGTGTATACAGTTCATCACGTCCACGCCGAGAAGCTGACAGGTCACAGACAGTTTTACTCGTGCGAGGCCGTGGTAAGATGCTAGTAATTTTTTACGAATTACTTTCATATTTTTGACTCCAGTTTTTTTGAAGGACAGGGTCATGTCTTTGTCCCTACTACTCAATCTATATATCGAAGAATCAATGACGGAAATAAAAGAAACGTTCAGGACTGGGATTAAAATTCAAGGTGAAAGGATATTAGTGATAAGATTCGCTGATGATATTGCTGTCCTCAATGAAAGTGAAGAAGAATTAAACGATCTGCGAATAGAATGAACAGACTGCTGGGTACTGAATACAGATTGTGAGTGAATCGAACAAAGACGAAAGGATTAAGAAGAAGTAATGAGAAGTAGCAGAAATGAAAACAGCGAGAAACTTAACATCTAAACTGGAGATCACGTGGTAGTTGATGTTAAGGAAACTAGCAGTGGCAAAAAGGGCATTCCTGGCCAAGAGAAGTCTACTAGTATCAAATGTTGGCTTGACTTTGAGGAATGAATTTCTGAGAATCTACGTTAAGGATCACAGCGTTGTATGGTAGTGAAACATAGGCTGCGGGGAAACCTGAACAGAAGAGAATCGAAGCATTTCAGATGCGGTGCTACAAAGGAATGTTTAAAATTAGGTGGACTGATAAGGTAATGTTGAGCAGGTTCTGTGCAGAATGGGCTGACAAGAAAAAGGGACAGAATGGTAGGGCTTTTGTTAAGACATTTGGGAATAACTTTCACGGTACTAGAAGGCGCTATAGAGCGTAAAATCTTTAGAGGGAGACGGAACTTGGAGTACATCGAGCAAATAATTGAGTACGTAGGATGGAAGTGGTACTCTGAGACGAAGAGGACAGGAATTCGTGGGAGGCCGCATCAAGCCAGTCAGAAGACTGACGGGAAAAGTAGAAAATGCGTTGGTGGAACAGTCGGAGATGCCAGTTCTACATTTACATATGTGCTCACCAAGACGCCGTGGCTAATAATAGCAATAATAGTAGGATCATGCCCTACTACGTTTGCTTAATGACAGAGGAAAAATTGACGTATACATGCGTTTGTATGCACCAAATCTCTTTTATTAGCATCATCTATATAAGAGATACGTGAAGGTGACATCTAAGGCGTTGCAGTTATGGACTGTGCTGTTGGTCCCGGCGGAGGTTCGAGTAGTCCCTCGGGCATGGGTGTGTGTGTTTGTCCTTAGGATAAAAATGTTCAAATGTGTGTGAAATCTTATGGGACTTAACTGCTAAGGTCATCTGTCCCTCAGCTTACACACTACTTAACCTAAATTATCGTAACGACAAACACACACGCCCATGCCCGAGGGAGTACTCGAACCTCCGCCGGGACCAGCCGCACAGTCCATGACTGCAGCACCTTAGACCACTCGGCTAATCCCGCGCGGCTCCTTAGGATAATTTAGATTAAGCAATGTGTAAGCTTAGGGACTGATGACCTTAGCAGTTAAGTCCCATAAAATTTCACACACATTTGAACATTTTGTGAAGGTGACAGCAGAATGATCGCACAGTATTCCTCGAATAAAGGTTTCCTTATTTATCCAACAGGTGAACTACGTCATCTTTCATCTGATTAACATTTAAGTTACCAGAACATTTCTGTTACAATTTCGTGTACTGAACTGTTGCAAAAGTTAGGTGCACGTTTCTGAAAGCATTCGACATTTATCTCGTACATATTTATTAAGGACTCCAAACGCCAGAACAAGCCTCTAGAATTGCATGAATGCGTGGTGTCTGCTCTGTAGGACATGCCTGTTCTTTCGGACATGTTCGAAAAGATCAAACGCTACGCATTCATATAACTGATTCGCCTCGATGATAAATGAACTCATAACCTTCAGTGTGGATGCACGTTAACGTTCGACTTCCGGCGGCAATGTAAAATTAGCAAGCATGGAGGACATGCGCAGG
Organism: Schistocerca piceifrons; assembly: GCF_021461385.2. Taxonomy (NCBI): domain Eukaryota; kingdom Metazoa; phylum Arthropoda; class Insecta; order Orthoptera; family Acrididae; genus Schistocerca; species Schistocerca piceifrons. Next base: position 225,011,834 of record NC_060143.1, read on the forward strand.
TGCCACAGATAGGTGGCGCTAGGCGGCAATGTGAGTCGCATGGGGCGTGCGGAGATGTGGACGCATTTGCGATAAACACTGTGTACGTATGGTGCAATGCATAAGTGCCTAGCAAGCAACGGATCATTCGTTCGAGTCGTCGTTGGGCACACATTTTTACTCTTCGCCGCTGATTCCACATGAGTCCCGTCACAGCTTTCCTTTCCCTTCTCCCCCTCCATCTTCAGTTTACATACAACTCCAGAACTGTTTGTATTAGCAACTTGTTTGCGATTTGCTTCATAGGTACTCTTAACTTTCCCATAACGCTTTTGAAGAAAGTTAAGTCTTCCAGTAACATGGATTATACCACCTTTAGCGACTGTAATGAATATCGCATTTAGGCCACTTGTGTTTTGCTGTATTTGAAAACAGTCTCTGATGTCAACTGGTTTTTCTGACAAATATGGTTTTTGCTTACAAATCTGTATGTGAAGATCGTAAACTGTTCTCATGTTTCACAATACTGCCATTAAACAGTATTAAACTACAATTATTACTCGCGATTGTTTGCTTCTTTCATATTTAATGAAGCCGCGCGGAGTGGCAGCGTTGTTTAAGGCGCCATGTCACGGATTGTCCGCCCCCTCCCACTGGAGGTTCGAGTCCTCCCTCGGGCATGGGTGTGCGTGTGTGTGTTGTTCTTAGCATAAGTTAGTTTAAGTAGTGTCTAAGTCTAGGGACTGATGAGTTCAGCAGTTTAATCCCTTAAGAATTCACGCACATTTCATACCTGATGATCCTTCACACATAGATACCCGATTTTAAGAACATATTTGCGTCTTCATAGTGTGTAACTGCGCTTACACCTTGCATGATTTGTTTCTATATTTCATGGTTCTATTTTAGTATGTTTTGCTTTCTTTGGGTGTAGATCCGACTCTTCTGTGTGTGTACACTCCGTCTCCAGGCCACAAGTGGCCGATCGTGACCATCCGACCGCCGTGTCATCCTTAGCTGAGGATGCGAATAGGAGGGGCGTGTGGTCAGCACACCGCTCTCGTGGTCCTTATGAAGGTTTTCTTTGACCGGAGTCGCTACTATTCGGTCGAGTACCTCCTCAACTTGCATCACGAGGCTGAGTGCATCCCGAAAAATGGCAACAGCGCATGTCGACCCGGATGATCACCCATCTAAGCGCCGGCCACATCCGACCGCGCTTAACTTCAGTGATCTGACGGGCACCGGTGTATCCACTGCGGCAATGCCATTGCCACTCCTCTGTGTATGCATGTGCATATTTCTGTGACTAGTATGTGCCAGCACTCATGCGTGCGCACTTGTGATTGTGTGTGTGTGTGTGTGTGTGTGTGTGTGAGTGTGTGTGTGTGTGTGTGTGTGTGTGTGTGAGTGTGTGTGTGTGTGTGTGTGTGTGTGTGTATGTGTGAGTGTGTGATTGTAGGGGAGATATATATGTCTGTTAAAGTTAGTTTACTATGGTACTGTAGAGGGTGATCACAAGTGGGTATGTTAGCTGTTTAATGTAGCATAGTGGCGACGGGTATCGCTATTTATCTTCTCTGTGTTGTATTATTTTAAATAACGTTTGGTTGCTCACGTTTGCTTGATCACTTATTATGTCTTTCTTTTCTGAGGCCGCCCCTTAATTTGGAAGTTTCTTGTTGTGTTAGGAGATGTTTCTTGTTGCTGGGTCATTACTTTATAACTGTTTCTACAGTGGTTGGGAGGGGCTGGTTCCCTTGTCGGAGGTGTTCTGCAAATATATGTTGGTTGGTGCCATACTTGCATAATTTTTTATTTTGTGTATTTCTTGTTTCAAATACTCTACTGGTCTGTCTTAAGTATAGAATATTACAGCTATTATAGTATGTTGTCTGGTGCAGAGTACCATGTACGACTATTGCTCATTTCCTTTCTTATTCCACTCGTAAACAGAGCACGGGGAAGTCTAATGCTTATGTGCCTCGCTACAAGCCCTAATTTCTCTAATCTTTTCCTGTCCTAGCGGTCCTTAGCGCTAAATGTACGTTGGAGACAGTAGAATCACCGTACAGTCAGCTTAAAATGTCTCTCCTCTACATTTTCTCAATAGTGTTTTGCGAAGAGGACGTCGTCATCACCACAGGAATTCCCTTTTCAGTTCACAAGGCATCTTCGTAATACCAGCATATTGATCAAACCTACCGGTAACAAATTTAGCAGCACGACTACAAACTGTTTCAATGTCTTCGTTCAAACCGACCTGGAGGAGGATCACAAAAACTTGATCAGTATTCCAGAATTGATGGCACTAGTATTCTATTCGCGATCTCCTTTATACACACCTCAGCAAAAGTCTGGAATACCACAGAGTTTACTACAATGACCTGTTATAGTACACTCACTGAGGTTTGTACAATACCTTATTAGCAAAATAAACATAATTCCTTCTGGAAGCCAGAACGATTTTGGTTAGTTACTAAAAGTCATTACAAAGCAAAGTAGACTCTCTTCTAAGTGTACATCTTCAAGACAAAAACAGCCAAAATCTTTATCTCATACTGACGATTATCAGTCGTTAGTAGTGAGTATGTCCTTCCCGCACACGGATGAGTTCTTCGTCTCTGCGAGGAGTGCTGTGGATGAGACCATCAAATTTATCTTAGGGTTTGGAGTCGCACTCCTCAATAGCAGCTTCGCTGAAGTCCTGCAGATTGTCAGGTGGATTCGGACGCTGTGCAATGGCCACCTTCAACAGGTCCCATGCACCCTCAATTTCATTCAGTCTAGGAACTATGCTGGCAAAAGGATTCGATTGATGTTGCACCTTTGAAGATATCGAGACTGCTAGAGCATGGAGGAAGTTTTCACCGGCTTCTCGTCTGTAGGGCCTTAAAGTCGTCTTTAGGAACGCTTGGAGGTATCGGGGACCAGTCAAATTGCCGTAGATGGGAATTAGAGGGGGTCGCCGTCTCATCATTATTGGTACCCAGAACATTACATTTACACCTGCCAACAGATGGACTTCCAGAACGTATCGACGTTCCTGGTGTCGTCTAGCACTTCTCCAAACCCCGACAGTTCTAGTGTCCGGTCGCAAACCAACCCTGGTCTCGTCAGCAGACATAGCACTACCCGATTCTGCAATGATCCAAATGTTCTTGTGCTACGGCCCAGGGTCTTCGATTGCTTCGACTCAGTTGGTTCAGTGCAAAACTTCCCATTGGTCTTCCGGAATGAAGGCCATCCTGTTACAATCTTCTAAGCATTCTTTAGTGTGAGATACGAATCTGTGTTGCCTGAGAGAACACATTTCCAATATTTCTGGCAGCTGACGCTGGGCGCCTGAGAGCCGTCAGTTGGAGGAAACGATCCTGCATCGGTGTTGTCGTACGAGAACGACCACTGCGAGGTCTATTGTTTCCTCTGTATTTTCTCCACACCTTAGAGACGCCTACTTAAGCGACATGTAACCGATCAGCAATATCTTGCTGTGTATGACCTGCTGAAAGTAAAGCCACTATCCTGACTCTATCAACGTGCTGTATGCCTCTACGTGTCGTATTACTGCAGTGCTGGAGACAAACACAAGGAAGCTGCTCTTGGTGCGCCGATGCGGCATCGGTATGTTTACTTGATTAGGAAACGCCCACAAAGCATGCCAGTAGTAAACACCGTCCAGTATATGACCTCTGATTGGCTAATCCATGAAGTACCTAGGCCAATGAGCTCTCTGGTGTCGTATACCACGTTTTAAGATACTATTCAAAACTTTTGTTGAGCAGCGTAGATAAGCTACAGTTTCATAGAACTATTCCAACACCCCGAAGTCGACCTTTCGTCTTTCCTACTGCCGGCCTTGCGAGCTCTTTTCAACTCATTTAACTTTGTAACTATACGTCTAGATACTTATTCGACTTGGTAGAGTCAAACACACCACTAAAACTGTATTTGAACATTTGAAGACTGCTTTTTCTACTCATCTGCGTAAGTTGTATTTTCAAGCTGCCATTCATCACAAGAGATAGAAATTCTGCCTAAGTCACCTAGTGTCCTTCTACACTCACTCAGTGACTACACTTCCTCACACACCACAGCGTCATCCGCAAACAATCGCAGATTGCAGCTCGCCGTATCTGTCAGATCATTCACGTGCATAGAGAATAAGAGTGTTCCTGTCGCACTTGGCTGAGCCATTCCTGATGATACATTTTGAGCCGTAGTTGTGTCCGGCTCTTCGAAAAGCGCGCCAGGCGGAGTGCTTTCACTTCGCGTCTAGTGTTTGCGGTGGCGCTTTCGGTTTGGCGCGCTGTTTAGATCGCTACCGCCCCCTGGCGTGAGGTGGAGGAAGCGTACGGTCGCGTGACAGTTGAGGAGTACGTACTGGGCGGTGACCAAGAGAGGTGGGGGTCGTCAACTGCTCGCCACGTGCTTTGCCCGACCTCTTGGCTGTCAGGGGCGAAGTGGCTTATGAAGCGTAGAGGCCGTGGTGCCGTGTGTCTTCTTATCGGCCGTTCAAACCACTGGCAACGGTTGGCTCTGATGAGCATAAGGAAGTGCAACGAGTTCGCGGCGCTGTGGTGGAGTGTGAGAAGTTGAGTACTGTTTTTGTGTAACAGAGTTATATATACACTACTGGCCATTAAAATTGCTACACCAAGAAGAAATGCAGATGATAAAAGGCTATTCATTCGTCAAATATACTAGAACTGACGTGTGATTACATTTTCACGCAATTTGGGTGCATAGATCCTGAGAAATCAGTACCCAGAACAACGACCTCTGGCCGTAATAACGGCCTCGATACGCCTGGGCATTGAGTCAAACAGAGCATGGATGGCGTGTACGGGTACAGCTGCCCATGCAGCTTCAACACGATACCACAGTTCATCAAGAGTAGTGACTGGCGTATTGTGACGAGCCAGTTGCTCGGCCACCATTGACCAGACGTTTTCAATAGGAGAGAGATCAGGTGAATGTGCTGGCCAGGGCCGCAGTCGAACATTTTATGTATCCATAAAGGCCTGTATAGGACCTGCAATATGCGGTCGTGCATTATCCTACTGAAATGCAGGGTGTAGCAGGGATTGAATGAAGGGTAGAGCCACCGGTCGTAACACATCTGAAATGTAACGTCCACTGTTTAGATTGCCATCAATACGAACAAGAGGTGACCGAGACGCGTAACCAATGGCACCCCACACCATCAAGCCGGGTGATACGCCAGTATGGCGATGACGAATATACGCTTCCAATGTGCGTTCATCGCGATGTCCCCAGACACGGATGCGACCATCATGATGTTGTAAACAGAACCTGGGTTCATCGGAAAAAATTACTTTTTGCCATTCGTGGACCCAGATTCGTCGCTGAGTACACCATCGCAGGCGCTCCTGTCTGTGATGCAGCGTCAAGGGTAACCGCAGCCATGAACTCCGAGCTGATAGTCTATGGCGCTGCAAACGCCGTCGAACTGTTCGTGTAGATGGTTGTTGTCTTGCAAACGTCCCCATCTGTTGACTCAGGGATCGAGACGTGGCTGCACGATCCGTTACAGCCATGCGGATAAGATGCCTGCCATCTCGATTGCTAGTGATACGAGGCCGTTGGGATCCAGCACGGCGTTCCGTATTACCCTTCTGAACCCACCGATTCCATATTCTGCTAACAGTCATTGGATCTCGACTAATGCGAGCAGCAATGTCGTGATACGATAAACCGCAATCGCGATAGGCTACAATCCGACCTTTATCAAAGTCGGAAACGTGATGTTACGCATTTCACCTCCTTACACGAGGCATCACTACAACGTTTCACCAGGCGACGCCGGTCAACTGCTGTTTCTGTATGAGAAATCGGTTGGAAACTTTCCTAATGTCAGCACGTTGTAGGTGTCGCCACCGGCGCCAACCTTGTGTGAATGCTCTGAAAAGCTAATCATTAGCATATCACAGCATCTTTTTCCTGTCGGTTAAATTTCGCGTCTGTAGCACATCATCTTCGTGGTGTAGCAATTTTAATGGCCGATAGTGTATATAAAAGGGGTTTTTCAAGTTTTAGTGAAGTGTATGAGTTTCTCCACCAGTGGTTTTGTTGGGTTCTTGCCACCACAGTTTTCGTTTGCCTGTCCGCGGGAATATGGTAACTGCTTCTTGGTCGGGCCGTTTCATTCACAACTTGATTGGATGATTTAGGGTCGGTGTCGTGTGTCTCTGTGGTTCAGAGTCTGTACAGGCACCACCCTTGCTACAGCTTCCGGTTTTGTGTAACTCGGGAAGGTCGGTTCAAATGGCTCTGAGAACTATGCGACTTAACTTTTGGGGCTGGTCTGCTGTGGCCCTGTAGACCACCAATAACTATTCCGACCTATGTGATCGGGGCCCCTTTAGACGTGTCACTCCCTCACCGAGCTAAGGAAAATTTTTTTTGGGAACTGCCTTTAATGTGAAGGTTTGTGTGCTGGATTATTCTTATTTATCTTGTAACAACTGACAGGTGTGATATAAGTTATTTAACTGGCTAGAGGCAAATAATTTTGCTTTAGTACAAACTGACTACTTAAAGGTGTTTTTTTAAGGAACTGTTCTCTTACAGATATAACAAGTTTAAAATCTCATTATTGGGAAGTAGTTAACGTCATACCTAGCAATATCCTCTACATAGAGAAAATTTGCCAGCTATTTAAAAGAGTTTTCTTTTAATTGTTGTCTTATACATATATATATATATATATATATATATATATATATATATATATATAGTTAAAATCTTACTACTGTGAAGTTGTTAACGTCATACCTAGCAATCTTCTTTTTATAAAGAAAATTTGTCAGCTATTCGAAATTTGAAATTGTTTTTCTTTTTTCTTAAATGCCAGACTTAAAAATTTATTATTGAGAAAGGTAACCTTATCAATGTGTGTTTTTTCACCAGCACCTCCTCACCCCTACTTCCACGATAACGTTTTCGGAATAACTTGTGTACTTAAGTTGTTGTTTGTGAATCACCCTTATTGACGGTTCACATTTGTCTCTGATGAACACCCGCCGTCAAGTACGACATACTGGATTCTTTTACTTAAAAAGTCGTCGAGCCGCTCACGTACGTAGAAATCTATTCCGTACTCTCGGAACTTCGTTAACAGTTTGGGTGGGGCACTGTGTCGAAGGCACTGTGGAAATCTGGCGTGTACGTTCACAAAATATTTAATGGTAAACAGCGGCTACAGTGAAATTGTTCAGTCACTAGTGATAAATGTCTTGACGTATTAAATTAACAATGGGCTTGTACGTGAGTGCTGTTATTTATCTCTGACGTAAACAGCGGAAGGAAGACAAGTATCGAAGCTGGAATCTAAGTGAAATGTCACGGGGGTTATAAGCCCTCCCTCCCCCCTCCCCCTCCTCCCTTCTATGAGAAAAGTTTACTGAAACCACATATATTTCAGCGTATATCGCTCTGCAAAACTTCCACTCACATTTCACAAGATAAAGTACCATCTAAACTACGGGCCTCGAAACTATTAGGGAATCCCAGACTTTACGAGCTATGTTTACCACAGGGTGCTTTCCAGTTGCTTGGCTGGGAGCTAGTCCACATGGAAGAAGTTGCGATCTGACCGGCTGCAGAAAACATTCCCTTCAGGCAACTTTAAAACAGGCCCTTTTTCGCGCAACCGCTGCTTCATATCACGTGCATCCGTGTGCGGTGTGTAACACTCAGTTGCTAGCGAATTCCCTCTGCTGGTAGAATGTATCTTGGCAACCCAATCCAAGTACACGGGTGTTTATAATTTTAGTTACAGCTTCAAAACACTCTAAAAAAAGAAGCATAGCTCAAAATGAGGACAAATTTGAAGAGAATGTTTTCACAGAAGAGGAAAACATTACGAAAACAAACAAAAGATAACAAAATTTATGTCACTAGATGACGCTGAAAGCGGCAGAACATGCAAAACAAAACACGCAAGGTACACGACTCTTCTACAAGAACGATGGCTGTGCGTCAGTAGCTCTGCAGAAGTTCTGAACGCTAAAGGATGTGGAAAAAAGCGTTGGTCCCATGTTCCCCAACAGTCTGGAGAATGTGATTACAAAATTCGAACATACAGGTTCTTCTGAAGTGCAATGTGGCTGAGGAGAGAAAACGGTTGATCCGACGTCAGAAGGAATTATGGCCACAGAATTGCAGCAGAGGTCGACCTGTAGTGTGCAAACACTGTAAGCCGCCCCATGTACTGTTTATTGATTTATAGTTTATTATATAGTGCTAGAGATGAACGTTGAAAATGAGGTGGAGTGATTAGGTGAGGAAAGATGAGGTTCTGCGCAGAATTAGCGAAGAAAGGAATATGAGGAAAACACTGACAAGGAAATCTGTCGAGACACCAGGGAATGACGTCCATGCTACTAGAGGGAGCTTTAGAGGGCAAAACCGATGAGGAATAAAGATCCTGGAATACATCCAGCAAGTAATTGTGGACGTAGGTCGCAAGTGTTATTCTGAGATGAAGATATGGGCACAGAAGAGGAATTCGTGGCGGACTGCATCAAACCAAGAAGACGACTAAAAAAACGAAATTGATTATGACTTCCTATAGTCTGGCTGGTTGGAAGACGAGGCGTCGGACATTCATAAGTAGCCAGTTTTTGAGGGCGAACTGACTCCCAAGGTACATGCGCCGATAACTAATGTTCTGCTAATGAGCCTGCAACGCATGCCTGTGTTCTATCTATTCTTTCACACTATTCTATAACTCATTCCCTTCTAAAATGTAAAAACGGTAAGTTAGATCCTTGAGCTATAGGATCGATATCTTTAGGGTACAGATGATGATGATGATGAGGTCCCATACTCCGAGGAGCGTAGGGAGCGACGCGGGAAACCCGCACCGCCGTACTAGGCAAGGTCCTAGCGGAGGTGGTTTGCCATTGCCTTCCTCCAGGGCACAGATATCGACCCAATTATTGGAGGATCGAATCTGCCGTTACGAGTCTTTGCAACGGAGCAGCGACATCGCTGACGGGGATGCCCCAATGTGACAGAACGGAAAGATTGGTGCCTGGGGAAGATATGGTCTGAAGGTGTGAATCAGTCCGGTCGGAGTATGCTTGCAAGGCTGATCCCGAGCGACTGCGCTTCCCGCGATAGTGGCGCATAAAAGTGAAGTGTTTTGTGAACTATTGTAGAAAGTCGATCTACAACCATCACGCGAGTAGGACATGTATGTATGGACGCAAAATGCTCGTGGTGGAAATTAACAAATTTGGAGCTCAATATAAATTCCGTATCGAAATAGTTGTTATGTAAGAAAAGGACATCATGCAGTAATGAATCGACATTGGCAAACCCATTATCCTCGCGACGGATGAGTGGCTGTTATTGTAGTGGGAATGTAATCTGAACAAGCAGGGACGTTTCACTTGAATTCAAAGTGAAAGAAAATAGCTGTGTCTCACAAAACTGGATTGGTCCGACCTGAAACACACATAGAGGGGTCTCGAACTACTTGGGAAGAAGAGAGAAACATTTACGCAATAAAAGCAGGAATGTTTGTAACACTTTCATGCCGATGTGCTCTTTGACCATTTATTATTGTACATATACTTGCTTTTACCTTTATGTAAATTTATATGTACACGATGTAAGAATTAATTTGTTTATTTTTCTGTATAATCAATTATGTATATTATGTAAATATCGCTGAGTAATCGCTGAGAGCATGTTAGGTAAACGTTAGGTTTCTGTCAACGAACAAATATCGTTGGAGTAGCGGCGTCTCTGGACGCGGGAGGATGTTACGTCAGAGCGCGCGCTACACAGAGAGAGAACTCTGGTGTTGGACTTGGTGAAGTGCGGACGAATGGATGGCGTGCCCTGTACTGGAGGAGTGCGTGTTTAGCGGCACGTAGCAAGTGATGAGCGTGGGCGGTGGAAATATTGGCTGCAGCAACATCAAGAACCCGCCACGCCAATATCATTGCTCGCTAATTATCATGGAAAGGAGCCAGCAGCATTATCGTCGTCAGCAACTTCGTGACGGCGAGAATGGACTGAAGTAAGATTGCGGCATCACAGCTTATCGTCAACTAGTTTTATAACGGCGTTACTCAGCTTTGTGGTGTTTTGCGAGCGAATAATTACCATAGTTTAATCAAAACTGTTTACCCATGATTCTCCTAAAGTCATTCACCAAGTAGGCTCCTGTCCTGTCCTAATGTTACAATAATCCGAGTACCGTTTATGAAAAATGAAAATTGCAGTGCCAGTTAATTTTGCTTATGAATCAAATGATTTAGTTAGATTAAAGATTTGAACTTAAAGCATTCAGTAATTTCAGTCTCACTAACTTTAAATTTAAACTTTAATCTGAGGCGATCTAAATGTTGCAAATAATAAATCAACTAATCAAATTAAAATGATTCCTGACACTATGAACAAAAGCACTAACTAGAATTAATGAGTGAATGCAAATATCAGTGATTATTGTAATTTGTTGTTAGTAAAGTTCTAGTTCACATTTCGACTTGCAGTCGTGCTAAAGTGTAATAATTACCTTTTGATACAGTAATTATCAATTTATACTTCCCTTTTCAGAAGTTAAAAGATTTCCTTGTAATTATTTTTTGCCATTTTTCAAAATTCATATGAAAATAGTAGACGTTATTGTGAGGTAGTGCCATTGTCACTTACAACAGTAAGCAACCATTAATCTAAGTGTTATCCTGTATGTTTTCAAAATTTCAGCTCTATTAGTTGATGATATTTCGAGTGCAAACTATTTTCCTTCTCGCTTTATTACGTGAATGTGCCAATTTTTTTGCTAACGTGCGTGCAGCCCTGTGTTGCCGCGCGTGTTCGAGTAATCCTTGACATTGACTGCTTGGCTCATTAATTCACCTACCGAACAGGAATTTTACCCAATTGGGCTGGCGACCGTATTCCTTTTAGCTATAATTATTTCAGTAACTCTTATTATCTTCCGATCCACATGGTACCCCTTTTCGTTGGCACAGCCCGTGAATGATGGCACAAACCTTTCGAACAACCATACTAAATTTTACAGTAATTAAGTAGGTGGAATAAGTTGTCCTAGAAGGCATCTTGTTGTTAACCTCCCCCTCATTTATCGACTTTATATTGAATCTTCGGAACGATAGCCTTTTCAGAATTTTATTCCAATTGTTTAGGCACATGCTTACACAGTCATATATTTCTAACATTGTCAATAAAAGGGAAGGGGGACGTTACAAGTTTTTGGACGAATAAGATGATCTGTAGAAAGAGGATATCATATTGAAAGATAAGACAGGTAAGGCAGTAATCAGCTCTTTAACTGAGATTAAAATACGTGGGAGTGGGACTAAGTCACTATTTGATTCAGGAAGCCAACTGTGTGCGATAGGAAACAACTTGTATAAAGAATTATTGAAATCGGTAGATGTAATACCGAGTTTACCTATCAGTGGACACAAAATAAAAGGAGCTATAGGTGGATATGGAAATATCCATATTTTACTGCCAAGTAATGTTACATGCTGCAATACGAGAAACATATCGGATGGACGACATAGTAGCGCATAACTTGCGAGAAAAAATTCATCATGGGTTCCGGTTGACTGACGAAGCACAGTGCAGAGATAGCTTATGGGAGAAATGATATAAAATTCTACAAAGGGGAATCAGAGAAAAAAGTGTAATTTAATGACAAAATGACAGTACGTAGAGTACAGGGTTTTTCCAGCGCATACCGATTGGCAGCTTGTGAAGAGGAAGCAGAAGAGGAAAATTACGGGATATTGTTTATACATTTGTTAGTCGATGCATTTGTTAACTATTTTTCCGCATAACCGTGATCCCTTCGGATGAATGTAGTAAGCCGTGGCACAAGCATCTTTAAGATACCCAAAAATTCTCCCACCAGCTCATTACGCCACTTTAGAGCCTTTCTCTGCCCCTGCTCGTTGGTTGAGAATTGAATTCCAATCACGTGTGCCATCATAACATGAGGGCACCAAGTTAGGGGAATACGGGGAGGTGGCTCAAAACATCCCAACCACATGAGTCCAAGAGTGCCTTTGTGGCTAAGGCTGCGCGAGAGGCCGGGCGTTGTCCTGTAGCAAGCACATTCCTCTCGTCAGCATTTCTTTGAGTTATTTTAGGACCTCACAATACCGTTGTCCATCGATGGTCTCACCCTCTGACAGGGACTCAACAAAATGATGCCTTTTCCGTCCCAAAATATTGAGACCTTTTTTGCCGGAAATAGTGGTTTTCAATTGTTTGACAGATGGCGAATTGGTGTGACGCCACTGTGACGATTGTCTTTCTGTCTCAGGAGTGTAATGAGCAATTCATATTTCATTTATGGTCACAAAAGCGCCCAAAAAATCCTTTCTGATTTAAGTCGCTTAACTCGCGTGCTATTCACCCTATTTTTCTCGTGCTTCTCCCTCAGCAGTTTTGAAACTCATCTTGCACACAGTTTCCAGTGTCCCAGCGTCTGTGTGAGTGTCACTTTCGAGAAACTTCTAGAAAGTTGTGAAAATTTTGAGAAATTTCATCTACTTTCAATCGGTGGTGTTCACGAACAGTTTCCTTGATGTTTTGCACCAACTTATCAGTCAAAATAGCAGGTATCCCGCTCCTCTGCTCGTCACGAACTTTTTCTCTGCCTTCACTAAACTCCCTACACCACTTGAACATTCTCACTCTGTTCATAATACCTTCTCCGTAAATCGTTTTGATTCGAGAAAAAATTTCGATACATGTTAGTCCTTCCGCGAATGGGAAGCAGATGACAGAGCATGGCTCACACTTGGCGGGATTTCTTACCCCCTCTACCATTCCGTGCTGTCAGGCTTTTTTTTTTTTTTTTTTTAAAGAAAACAGCCCATTAATGCCCGCAGTAAACATATCTCCTGAACAAGTCTTGTAGAAGTCTTTGCACAACCCAAGTGAGAGGTGAATAATTTTTCACGCAATCATGCAACAATGATGTGTATTCTGGGGTGCTTGGAGGAAAATTCTGTGATGAATCAAATTCAGTATGGATATCTATTTGTCCCAATTTATCCGCCACCGGTAGCTGGGTGGTCAGCGCTACAGAATGTCAACCCTAAGGGCCCGAGTTCGATTCCCGGCTGGGTCGGAGACTTTCTCCGCTGAGGGACTGGATGTTGTGTTATCCTAATCATCATCATTTCATCCCCATCGACGGGCAAGTCGCCAAAGCGGTTTCAAATCGAAAGACTTGCAACCGGCGAACGGTTTACCCGACGGGAGGCCCTAGTCACACGACATTTTCACATGTCCCAATTTGATACTTTCATTTTGTTTTGAATAATCAATGATGACAATTGGCAGTAATAGTGTTGTGGAGTAAGCAAACATATACATTGACGGAAAATAATCGCTATGCAAAAGGTAATTAATGTAGAGAAATGAGATTTCCGGCTTACATTTGTCTAGGTAACATATTTAAGTGATTAACATTTCAAGATCGCAGTGCAATGTAAGCGCGAGATAAGCCAATGCGAATGTGACTCGCTGTACACTAATAACCGGTGTAACGTCCAGAATGTTGAATGCAAGCATGCAGACGTGTATGCATTGTGTTGTACGGGTGCTGGTTGTCATTCTGTGGGGTGGAGTTCCACGACTGTTGCAATTGGTCGGGCAATACGGGGACCTTAAATGACGTTTGTAAATGACGCTGACGTTTTCCGATACTGTTCCACATGTGCTAGATTGGAGACAGATCTAAAGATAGAGAAGGCCAAAGGAATATGTCAACACTCGTCGAGCGTGTTGGGTTACAACAGCAGTATGTGGGCGAGCTTTATCTTGTTGAGAAATACCCCCTGGAATGCTATTCATGAATGGCATCATAACAGGTCGAATCACCAGACAGAATTACAATTTTGCATTCGGAGTGCTTGTGATAACCACGAGAGTATTAAATAATTTCCAGCACTGCTTCTATATGCGTATCAGCTACCGGTATCTTCCCCAAAATGTACTGATGTCAGTATGTGTATGGGATAGTTCCGTATTCTGTCATTATTTTCTCCTCAATGAACTCCACCACATAGCACAGACAATCCCATTCATCCCACGAATACTACACTGTAGCACTAACAGGTTGAACATTGTCAATTAAAGTTATAGGTATTAAATCAATGGAATGAAACCGAGTTTATCACATGCACTCTTTGCTAATAATTCAGTGCTTAAGTCAGAGACATAATTTAATTTAGTGTCAATTGCGACAAATTTATAACTGATTTTCAATTAGTCAACCAAATAAAATAAAGATTTCATTATCTTCGTGTTATAAGGTAAAGTCAAATATCAATAGAAGTCAGTTACTTCTGGCAAGAAAAAGTATTCTTTTTCATCACAGCATCATCAATAAACCTTGTCAATAGCACGTACAGTATACTGACAAAGGCTGGAAAAAGACTGGCTGCATCAGAGAAATATATGCTTGTGAAGTAATGCAAAGCAGACTGCACCAACTCTCGCTTTCCAGTCCTTTGTTTCGTTGCTGGGAAGAAACGATTAAAGAGATCCATGGCGACCGCTAAAGTGCTTGCAGTAAAAACTGATGAACATTAACATCATCCAGCAACTAAGTTGGACTCGATCTTTTGGTTGTCTTTTATTGCGTCCCGTTTCCCTCTCTGCTCACTGACCCACCACTCTTTTGTTCGATGCGCCGAACATCTCAGAGGAACTTAGGCCACAAGACCGGAGGAGAACTTGTTGCTAAGCATTTGACGGGGATAGCTGTGGGAAACGGCTTAATGCGGGAAACGGAAAATATCACTCGAGTATATAAATTACTTCCCTTTTTCCATTTGAATGAGGCGTTTATAACTGACTCTGTGACAGAAAACAGTTAATTCTTTATTCATCAGCATTTTACAGCCCTACTTGAAAGGAGACTGAGGACCGCATGAACGAGAGAAGCAGTCGCGGAATAACGCTCATCAGGAAAATACAGAAACAGGCGACGGCTGAAAGGGGACAAAACAGTGTATACAACGCTATGCTTTTAGATTTATTTTGAGAATAAAGACTGTTTTGATAAGTGGACAAATTATTCTTGCTTAAACATTATTGTAGCTCTGATAAGGGAAGATATATTCACTATGAAGCTGAAATTTCGTAAATACCACAACAATATCTGATCGCAAATGCTTATTTTTATTTATAAAATTTATTATTGTGGCCCCTGGAAAGTAACTCCACTTCGACTGCTAAAATTTTAATAACAATTTGTCGAAGTATTCTTAACAATGTTCCCGAATTTACTGTACCTCCAACAAATCTGTTGGGCTTAAATTATGCTGCTGGCTGAAACTCGAGGTAGAAAGCTGTGAACTATTTAGCGGGGCAGCCAATGTATATCTAAAAGAAAGATTAATCTCCGTAAGGAGGGGATTATTCATTGCAATCACCAAAAATACTGTGTGTACCAAGATGGAAATTCAGTCGGACTGCGTAGTCTGCAGAGCAGGACGATTGATCAGAGGTTTGTTAGACCCGTGGGAGACAGCAGCCCCAATGAAATCATGTTAGTTCCAAGAATCATGACTGAGTGATAGAGTGAGAGAAATATAGAAATAAATAAAACAAAATAAAATAAAACGACACTCCACGAAGTTATTATCCGAATGGAACGGAAATCAGTAATTGCGAATTACGTGTACAGACAAACCAAAGACTAAAATTACAGAAAATTTGAATGATTCTTTGAAGAGGAAGAGCTTCACAACTTGAGCAATTCAACAACGCGTTAGTTCACCTCCAGCCCTTACGGAAGCAGTTATTTGTCTTGACATTCGGCTTACCATTCATTGACAGATTGATAGAGTTGTTTGATGTTCTCGTGAGGAATGTCGTGCCAAATTCTGCCGAGTTGGAGCTTTAGATCAATAAAATCCCGAGCTGGTTGGGTGGTCCTGGCTACGATGCTCCGAACGTTGTCATTTGGGGAGAGATCCGGCGACCTTGCTGGCCAAGGTACGGTTTGGCATGCACGAAGACAAGCAGTCGAAATTCTACCGTCTGTGGGCGGGCGTCATCTTCCTGAAAAGCAAGCGCAGGATGGCTTGCGGTAAGGGCAACAAGCCTGGGCGTAGAAAATTGTCGAGACACCGCGGTGCTGTAAGGGTACCACGGTTGAAAACCAAACGGGGCCTGCAATGAAATGAAATGGCACCTTAAACCATCACCCATGGTTATCGGGCCGTATAGCAGATGACAGTCAACTTGGTATCCCACCGCTGTGAGGTGCGTCTCCAAAGACGTCTTTGTTGGTTATCGGGACTCAGTGCGAAGCCGGGCTCATCACTGAAGACAATTCTACTCCAGTCACTGGGATTCCAGGCCGAATATGCCCGACGTCATTGCAGACGAGCTTGTTGGTGTACAGAGGTCAATGATAGTTGGTGTCTGACGCTGTGTTCGGCCATAGTTCACCCACTGAAACTCGGTTGGTGGGTAACCATAGAGTACACAGGATGAGTTTAAGGTTGTGGATGGGGCCGTGAACACTTGCTGTGAGTTGCACAATCAAACACACAACTTTATTTTTCTAAGAATCACTTATTTACATGTTGGCTTAATGATCACAATTAAACAATACAGTTGAAGGCCTGGTTAAAGAAAACTTAAGATGCTTTCTGGGTTGAAGGCCCAAAACCACACAGTAAACACAAGAACGGCTGAAGACCCGGCTTAGGAACCAAAATCAATTAAAAATAGATGGTAAATTTTTTTCTTAAAAAAAACATGCAATGAAAACAATTAGCGGCTGAAGGCCTACACTACACGTCTGAAGGACAATTATAATTACAGCACATTAATAAACAATTTTTCTAAACTAGGTTCCTTTTGAACTTACAACAGAAAGGCCTGAGCCTGATTAAGTAAATATTAACTTATTGCATGGCTGAAGGCCACAAACAAATTTGAAACAACGGCAGAAGCTCTGGACAACAAGACAGATAAATAATTTTGAATTATTAAAAAAAAAATTCCCTTAAAGAATACACATGGCTGAATGGCTTATTGTAAAATTTAAAAAAAATCTTAATTCATACACGGTGGAAGGCCTTGCACAATACTTAAACTAAAATGAAAATCACAATCTAAAACCAACAGAACAAGTGGTGCTCAGAAGTATTTCAAGGGTTGGTTTGGGGAGGTAGCTCAAACGTAACGTGATATGAGACAGGCAGCCAAGAGTTGAAATTAGGTAATCGGATGGTAACCCAAACTAGGGATGCAGGCAGCATTAAAATTACTGCTCAGCCAAAACCACAAATCTACGCACAGTTCCGCGAAATACTTCCACAAACAACTCGAACAATACTAAAACCAGTCACTGTGGAACATCTAGGACGGATCACAAGTCGACACACACGGAGAACCCAGAAGGGGTCGCCGTCCAAATACACGTCGTCGGATGAAACGACCGACCGTATGACCAGCCAAGATCGTCCCCACTCAAGTCATGTGTTTCAGCAACGGTCGGGCCCTCACTGCTTTTGCGTCCCGACTCCCTTGATGTCGATTCGCAACTTGGGCACACGACGACCCGGAGTCACTGGCTCGGTCCCAACCACGTACAGGGAACACCAGCCCATTGGCCACCCGACATCTGTGCACAAGGAAGGAACCGACCCGAGTTCCTCAAGATGACCAATTGAAGGGGCCCAGAAGCGGTTAGAAGACCAAATATACGTTGCCCTATGAGACGACCGACCGAACGACTAACCAACAGTCGTCCCCGCTCAACTCTCCTTCCGTCGGACACTGCATGTGTGTGTCCCCAGCGGTCGGTCGAGTGCTCGCTGTCCAGACCTCACTGGAGCTCCATCCCGACTGAACTCACCGCACAGTGCGACACGGGGATACTAGCGATCGCTCCAAAGATAGTACGACAGTGTTCTTATTGATAGCGCTGCTGCTGCCACTCACGGGAAGGCAGGCCAGCAACTTAATGACGCCAGTAAACCGAATAAGAAACGGGACGGCGGTATCGCAAAGACAAGATTTCAAATAATAAACGGCATGAACACCAGTCGCGCACTGCTCACCCATTCCCGCCAATATTGTCGAATAATGACATCGCTCTTACTCAAATGTCGAGTGGTATGCCGATTATTCCAAGCGCCTTCTTTGAGTCCAACTACAGGTCCTCTCTCAAATACTGATATCTCCGTATATTGTTCAAGCGCCTGTCGGTGAGGCATAGTTCGTGCCGAACTGAGTAGTCGGAATGAAATTTGCAAAGACTTTATGCATTGATATGGACATGTCCCCCCTCTGTATCCGTGTTACCTGCGCGGTGAAATTGCGCTGCAGAATCACAGATTCATCCACTGGCCACGAAAATTGGCAGTTTCGAATTTTCGGTCGATAGCTGTATGAACGTTAATTTGTGACCAATTTACATAACTTCTTCTCAGTACGCTGTTTCTTCTCTTAGAGTGTGTATGTATGATCTCTACGTATACGGTGCAGGAATCGTGAGTACATCATTTTACTAATTATAGTATGCAGTGAGACATCTAAAGAGTCATCTTCCCCCAGCTCCAAATGTGCATGTACAGTGAAGAAAGTCTGTAGTACAATGGGAAATACTAATATGCACATTTTTCATAGTATTTGTGTAAATGTAAATGTATATGTAGAATACGTTCGGTCTAATAAACTGACGACGTTTGCTGTTGTGTACTGAAACGAATAGGAACGGCCGGCCGAAGTGGCCGTGCGGTTAAAGGCGCTGCAGTCTGGAACCGCAAGACCGCTACGGTCGCAGGTTCGAATCCTGCCTCGGGCATGGATGTTTGTGATGTCCTTAGGTTAGTTAGGTTTAACTAGTTCTCAGTTCTAGGGGACTAATGACCTCAGCAGTTGAGTCCCATAGTGCTCAGAGCCATTTGAACCAATTGAACCGAATAGGAACGTGAAGAGTTTCCAAGTATAGAATGCAACTGTGGTGTGTTGAGGGCTTCTAAGCTAGAATACTGGTGATCAGTAACAGGTGACCTTACGCCAGTGGTTCTGTATCACGATTTGTAGAACAGATGGTCATCGTTATATTCTGAGTTAACTCAGTTACTACTGGAAAACATACATTGGTGGCGAAGCGTTATGGTCTGGGGAATGATTTCGTAGCGTTCTCTAGAATTACGTGTTTCAATACGTTTCTAAGGCGCTGCTAATCGATTTCGTCATAAGCCCTTCTTTTCAGAAAGTTAATGTCACTCGGTTGGAGTTGTCCGACGCTGACTGGAAGCAAACAGTCAAGGCTTACTCATCATTCTCTGCGTATCATTATCTTAAGCAATGTATTCTACATGTGTAAACAGCTGTGTGAAGCATGGAATGTGGCACCAGATAATCACAGTAACAGGAATACTTGTTTTATCTTTGATTAAAGAGCAAGCAGTAATAAATCTGAATTTTAGGAGGTGCTCCTAATAATATCCATAGTAGTGAAGTCGAGGTGGTATTCGCGATCTGCCATTCTCAATCTTCAGCATGGACGAATGAAATGGGGACAACTTAGGTGCCGAGAAATTCCAGCTTATGAAGGCCGCCGTTCTACTGGGATACTTTTTTACGACATTCGCCTGCGAAGGCCTATGATAGCAGAGCGTAGTGCAAAATTATGCGCTTTATGCTCGCATTCTGAAGGACGATGTTTCGAATCCACGTCCGGCCAACCTGATTTAGGTTTCCGTGATTTCCCTAAATCGTGTAAGGTAAAAGCCGGGAAGGTTCGTTAAAAGGGCAGGGCGGTTTCATTCTGCATACTTTCCTAATCGGAGCTTGTGCTCCGTCTCTAATGACCAAGTTGTCGACAGAACGTTACACACTACTCTCCTCCAGTTTTTGCGCTACATCAAGACACTTCGCTTCAGGCCTACTTTTCTCTGCGTTTGAATGCCTTGAAAAGTTCCATAAAGAGCTTAGACCGCATAGGTCATACTTTCTACAAAATATTAGTACATAATACGTAGCACCGTTGGAACCGTCTGTTTCAGTCTGTTCTTTTCGTGTGAATGAAAATCAGACGAATTTTGATGTGTGCTTCGTCAGAGGCATTCGTGAAGTTCTGTGCGTGCCAATATTTCACAGACTTAAGTAAATTAATTGTTGCCGTTTTAATGTACTCTTTTTCGTGTAGTTGTAAACGTAGGCTTCAGCGGCCGTTTTCACAGTTGCAACAGTTGCCGAAATGTCGGAATTTTTCAGATGACAATGCGGCCTCAAACCCAAAAGAATTTTATTTACTCTTTTTCGTGCTGATCTTTCAGGTGGATTTTCAATCATTTCGGCAACTTCGTGGATCCCCTTAAACTGTTCCTAAAGCCCACGGAGAAAGAAAGAGCATCAATAGATCCGTCGACAGTTGCAACATACATTTTGCAATAAGAAGCAAAGACGACATCCATAAGTAGTTATAATCAAGGCCTGAAAGCTACAATTTATGTGAAATGTGTAATTCTGATGCTACAGAAAAACATTCTGGAAACGTGGCCTGACTCTCGAAGTTTAATAGAAAACGTCACACAGACACGCACATGCGCACACACACACGTGGTTTCATAATTCACTGAAATGGAAAATAAATAGGGTCTGCATAACTAATACTTGAGTACTGCGAAAATTTATCTGCACTGAATGTAACAGAGACCAACTAGTGAAGCAGCACCCGCATATCTACTTTGGCTCTATCTGGAACCTAAAAGCATGCAAATAATTTTTGCTTATTACAAATGTCGTCCGAGATCGGAATTCAGTATTTGATTTCCGATACGACCTGATTATTTGGGGATTGTGAAGCGAGGCTACAAGTTTCAACTCGAAGACGGCTGTGCAGCGTGGCGCGATCTAGAATGAATGAAGAACATGTCGAAATAAATTCGATAGAATTGATTGATAATCAATTATTTTGTAACTGAATCTAAAGATGATTTTACACGCCCGTATGTGTACTCAAACCTAAAAGTCCAAGATACAGATCCACGATTAGCAAACGGAACATCATGTTCTCTTCCCACCGTTTTTGAACAAGAGATAACTACTTTCCAGAATGAAATTTTCACTCTGCAGCAGAGACTGCGCTGATATGAAACTTCCTGGCAGATTAAAACGGTGTGACACATCGAAACTTGAAGTCGGGACCTCAAGCTTTCGTGGATAATTTCTCTCCCGTCTGAGCTACCCAGAATCGACTCGCAACTGCTTATTAGAGACTCAAATAAAGCTGAGAGGAGAAGTGGTGAGTCATGCCTGGGTAGCTCTGTCAGTATAGCTCTTTCCCGCGAAAAGCGAAGGTCCCGATATCGAATCTTGGTCTGGCACTCAATTTTAATCTGCCAGGAAGTTTGAAATACTATTCTATACTTCAGAAGGTGTTAACGTATTCGAGTTTACTATATTAAATGGGAAGGTAATGTACGGAGCTACAAAAAGCTTCTCTTCGACTAAGTGTTAGCAAGGTATGGACTTCCGTTTTACTATGATCCCATTCCTGTTCGAGGAGTAATTTCAACCAAGAGATATCAGTATTTACTCAAGATATTAACAAAGCTTCACCATGACAAGTAAACTGAAACGATCTCGCTCAATACTTTATTCATTGAATAATCTTCACAACATAAACTTGCGATAGATGAAGGAAATCATCTCTCGAAACAAATCTCCACGAAACAGCAACTAAAACAATACGGAACGACGTAGAGTAGAAGCGGGAACATTCCTTCGGAAAACCCTCCAACGATTCCCGTTGATCTAAAAGAAGCTGATTCCCCAGAGATGTAAAATCGCTATAGCGACCATGGAAAGAGTTTGCTGTACTCATCTCGATTAATCGAAATTAATAACAGCAGACTGGCGTCAAATATTGAGAAGACAAATATCGAAATCTACTAAAGACAAAATATAATGTGAAGAATTGAAAGTGCGGAATGAACAAGCTACTTTCACTGCGAAAGAGCGAAACTAACAGGTAGTTTACAATATTGTTGTACAAGACAAAATACTTTTTAGTGCTTTCGGTATTAGAGCAGCTTTAAGAATCCCTACGGTATTAGTGAAACTAATGGGTGAGAAAAATGAAACTGAAATATGAATACTTACAATAAAACTGATACGGGATTGATTCGCCTAAATAAACTTCACAGTATGTGCTGTAAATGGGCACCCTGACGTCGATGTAGCACAATGGTTTGAGACGTGAGTAGTAGCTCTCCTTGAGGGATAGCAGCAATAGCGTTTTAAATATTCTGCTTTAGCTCTTACAGTATATGGGTACAACAGGCACTTTAATTTGCTCCACAGGTACAAATCGTAGGGAGAGGGATTAGGTGGAAGAAGTAGCCAGAAGACTGCACTATCTCTGCTGGTGAACACGTCATGCAATCGTGACAAAGTTTTCAAGGCAATGTGTACTGTTATTCCGACTTGCTGAAGTTGTCAAACACTCGTTTATCTTTTGTGAGCTAATTGCCAGATACATTAATAAGCTTCTGGGCATACAGCTCAGCACTGACAGTTAAGTGAAAGAATCGTGCTACGGTGCGGACACAAAACATTTTGTGCCAAACAACAATTCTAAAGTTATTTAAAGTAATGATGGTGAGTTTCTGACGCATAATGGCGTATATTCTGTGAGTTCAGGTAGCTTGACAGGCTGAATCAGGCCTCATCTGAAGAATGAAAGATTGAAGATTCAAAAGTACTGATTCCAATTCAGGAATCCTTGGCAGAACTCAAAACGCATCGAAATAACGGTTTCCAACTTTTTATGTGATATGAAGTCCATTTGTTCATTAATAAGGGTCATTCCTGCGTCAGTCTAATAAATATCATGTGGACCACTTTCATTTTGTCCAGCCTGTATATTATTGGCCTTTGTATTTGGTATGACTTGGTTAGGGCTGTGGGTATGGCTTGCGCCTATACAGCGAGCAACTAACAATACATTCAAGGGAAGCGGTCACATAGCTCACAGGGGTCGGCCTACCCTCAGACAGACGCAACTCTGCCACTATCTACCTTGCGCCCAGATGGTATCCCAGGCGCCTATAGTGGCTACTGACCCTCTAACATTCAGCGTGGTTTCTGTTTGTTCTATGTCGTGTCTCCCTACCACTTTCGCGCAACGACGCTCTGAGCGTGTTTTTTAGGGAATTGACTAGTTTGAACCTGGGATCTGTTGCTGGTAAGGGGACGCCAGACCACACATGACATGTAGAGTTCAGAAGAGTTCAGTGAGACTAGCGATGATATAACCAAATACTTAATAATTTCAGCGTCAGCTCCACTGCACTCCCAGTAAAAGAATCTTAATACTAACTAAATGTAGTGGAAGGAGTTCAAGGCTTTCCTATTTTTTAGTTAGCTGGTAAAATAACGTCGAAAAAGCAGTTAACTTTACTATTGGAAAACATTGTTTATAAATTGCACTATTGATAAAAGAAAATGCTTTAATACAGAATGATAAAAACCAACTGCGTTCAACAAAAATGTGAACGAATATTCCCTGAATGGGTTTCCAAGTTCTACAATGGATCGAAGGATGACCTATGCCATACCACATCTATAAACTAGGTTTAAATTAAGTTTCACAAAAGAGAAAACTATCAAAATGGTCTACAGTGACCCTCAATTATCTTTAATTACTTATCTAACTTGTCGTAAATTACAGTGGCTGATGTGGCTTCTCAATAATTATATAACAGAAAAATCATTGCGTTTCAGATTTTAACTTACGTAGCAAATGTGAATACAATGAGCTTCAATTGACGATCGACACTAGTATTACGTAAAAAAGGGGATGTAACAGATGAGACTTCTGCAGTTCTGAGTGAAGCCTTATGTGCTCAAAAATGCGGCATCGTGTGCGTTCATTACCTTGTCGGTGTTCGTCAGGGGGCGGCGGCCGGCGTAGCTCCATCCAGCTCGCCGTCTCTGAAGCAACTCCTTTCTAACTTCTCCTTACTACTATTTACCGAAGTTGGTTTTAAAAAAAACTATCTGGCTGTGTTTTCATTTTTTTGTCTATCCAATGAGAAACGTTATTCTTTTCGTGGTGGGGAAATGTTTTTAAAGTTTGGAATGTAACAGAGATGCGAAAAAGTCTCACACTAAAACTTGCAGCTGGTGTGGCCCTTTTAGTGTTATCGTAAGATCTATACTGTTCTTCTGGAGGGCTCTACCTTTTCACATGGGCTGGGGTGTGGTCCTGGTGGTTAGCTGGCTACGTGGGTGTCCGTCCCTTATCGTAGGGCCTTCTAGCTTAACACGGTTCTGCTCTCGGCTTCTGTTCTCGTTTCTCCTCACGGAACTGTGTCTGTCTCACGGTGGGAAGGTATGACATGCATTTAGGCATTCTTGTGTTAGTCTGTGGTATTCCATTTGCTCACTCGTTACTCGTATTACTTTGGTTAATTTAATGTCACGATTTATTTGGAGCTATGTGACATACTACTGGATTTGCTTATCATGTCAGTGTTTTCATGGAAGGTGTTGGATTTGCCTGACACCTTACATATCACCACCCTTCGAACTTAATTTTTGCACTGAAGTTAGGCAATGATTGAATTGTTGTCTAAGTCAGTCAAAAATTATTGCTTTATCTAAATTTTGTTGCTTACTGTTCAGCCACGTTATTCTGGTTCTATGCTAGTTTGTATTACTAATTTATATTTTTATATTCTTCCACATTATTCTCAAAAATATGTTTATATTGACAAGAGAAGAATATTTTTATTCTATTATAATTATTATTCTTTAATTATTTTCTTTCTTTATTTAAGTGTGAAGTTTGTTTTTTAAGAAGTTTGTTATCGAATGTGAGGAGTCCTTCACATCGATTTTCTTGGAAATATATTTTTTATAAATATAGTAATTAAGTAAAATCTATTCCTAACACATTTTCTAAATAACATGTACAAGTAAAATGTTTTTGTTTCTAGACACTCATTTCAACATTGTTACACTAACAAATAAGAATTATTTTCAAGAATTGCTTTGACAAAGAAATATACATATATTGAGATATTATCCTAATAAATGGTACAAATGTTAAAAAAATGGAAAACATCCAACAAGATAATTTTTTATTCTTTGTTTATATAAGGAGAAAATAAATAAAATATAGTTATTCTCTTATTTTTATGAGCTGAAAATATGTGGCATATAGTTTTAGTGTTTATTATGCCTTACTTTTGTTCTTTATATACTGTCCATTTCAGAACTAATGACTTATTTTTATCGATTTACTCAAGTCCATAGTCAATGACTGTTATTTTGTAGTTTATTAGCTGTCTGGTGTGCTTAACTTATTTAGTTTTTCACACATTTCTTTTGCACAATTACTATGTCACATAATTTGATTTCACACATTCACACAATCCTATGAATGTTTAAGGTTGAGGTTGGTGAATGTTTTTGCACAAAGGTGATGGACTTGAGCGAGATGGTTGTGGGCAAGTATTTGATGTACAGCTTCATTCATCGTTCCTTGTTGGCTTTGCAAGTGTGTGTTGCTGTTGTGGAGGTCCCATGATGGAATGGAGCTGTGAGTGCAGAATCACGTGGTTTACTGTCTTTGTATGCGTGAAAGTCATCGTTATGTGTCGCTGAAAGCGGTCGTTTCTTGTAGTAATACTTTGCAGACGACTAGTTTACAATAGGATAGGGATTTGGGAAGGTATGTCGTCTATTCTTCACCCATCTTCTTTCTTGGTCTCAATCTTGCGAATCTTCAACTTCTGCTCTTCCTGTTTTTTCTCTGTTTCTTACTTGCTTCTTGGTTCTTCTCTGGACAGGATATGGCAATATTTATTGATAACTAGTCGCTTTGAAGTTCTCCTCTTAGTAACAGTTTGATAAATTGTTTGGGCATGTCATTTTTACTTTGTGGAAGTTTTCTTCAATTTCGTGCATCAGCGTGCTGTTTAATAGCAGTAGTATGACTTTTACACATATTTTTTTGCCAGTGGTGGCTTGCCCAATTGGTTTTCTCATCGGGCCGTTTTTTGCTCGCTCCACTGAGTCGGGGTATTCCAAGACCCTCTTGTCCTTCCGTGTTCCGCCACGCTGTGGTTCCATGTTCTGTCCCAGCAGGGTTCCACCACCCTGCGGTTCAGCAGATTTACTGCCCACTTCGGCTACCCTCTGTTGGTCTCGCTGTCCCTTCCCTTCTCTCGGTGCTTCTGCCTTGTAGGAATCGTGTCTTGCTAATTATGTCCTTTGCTTTCTTGATACTTCCTGCATTGCAACTTGTGGGTCGTTGCATCTGGTCTTTGCTGGAGTTTTTACAATGGTTCTTACAAAAAGTTTTACTTATAATCATCTAAATATATGTCTAGTACCTACATTGTTTTACGCCTTCTTATAAAGCTTTACAAATTTCGGGACCTTTTCCATGTTACAATTCTAAGATATTTTGAGTCTTAACTTCTACAAGAATCCTCAAATTCGTTTTTTATTTTTGTGTAGTGTCGTCGTGTATAGCATTTTAGTATTTCATGCTGTTAGAGTATCTACATTTTATCCCTTCACCTTAATCTATGGTACTGTTGGTGTTATTTTTGTTTTTGTTTTTATTGAAACTACTTTCTTTTTCCCACCTTCCTCTCTCTTCATTCTTCTTTCTCCTGACGATCTTATCTGCAACATAATCTTGTAATATTGTGCTGATTATTTACCAGTAATAAAATTAATCTTCAAACTTTTTGATATGGCTCCTAAGGTTTTGCCTGTTTTACTTCAAACTTGTACCGAAAGTGTTTAATACTGCCACTCTTAGGTAAAAATACCTCTGCTTCATCTCATAAAATTACCCTCTTACTCTCTTTTACTGTGTTCCGAAATACCTGGAACTTCTTGCAATTTGTCGTCGATTTCTTTATGGACTTCTAACATGAGTTGAGGCGATTCCCCCTTTTGTGCATACCATCCTAATTCTTCATCCTCTTTATCTCGTGTCCTCCTTAATTGTTTGTTTATAACTGGTATTACTTCTAATTTTAGCTTTTGCTCAAAGAGAAGTGTGACATTCCCAAATGTTACGCTACCTTTCCCCATATCTATTATCGCTCGTCTCTCATTTAAAAAGTCTGCACCTATTATCAAATCTAGAGTTAGTTTAGGTATAATCACGAAGTTGACTTCGATCTTTTGACCTTGACACGAAAGAGTTAATCTTGTTTGTCTCGTAACTTCCGCAGCATTGTTTCTAATAGGACCTCTTACTTTAATCTTACACGTTTTCAGAACTGGCAATTCCTCATTGGCATTACACTGTATGAATAAATTTTCTGAGATCGCAGTCAGTTCACTTCCGCTATCAATTACAATATTGACTGGGACATGCTTTACCATGGCCTTCACAATTGGTTGGATTTGAAAGGGTTGGTTCTGTTCTTCTTCTTCTTGCATCAACGAATCCTCCATTGAATCATACATGAGTCTTTTCAGGAATTTCCCTTGTGAATTCGAACTTTTTTCAGGATAAGCTTCGACTGCTACTTCTGTCTCTTTTATTTCCTCTTCTCTATTTCTTCCTTCATTTACACTTTCTTCAACGTCCTCCACTCTTTCCTCATCCTCGTCTATCTTCTCCTTCTTCATCGCTACTTCCACATAATCGCATCTAAATGCTCTAATTATCGCTTCATAACTTCCTTCATTATATACGTTGGGTTGTGTGCCCACTAGTAACTTATTTTCAACTTCTGTCGACTGCACATTATCCTCATTGAATTCAGTTTCCCTGGTTTCCATCTCAAATAGCTCTGCAATACTCATTACTTCGTCCTTTCCTCCTACATTCGTTGTGCATGCCTCTGGTAATTCATCTTCCTCGTCAGTATTCTCCCAATTAATTTCGTCCCAGAACGATATTGTTATTTTCCTGTCTTCGTTTTCATCTGGTCCCTGCGGATTTGTTTCTTCCTTCTTCTCTTCTCTTCTCGTGATAAGGTATTTACTTCTCTGTTCAATGTGCTGCAATTGTCCTGGGTCGGTGCATCATTCTCCTTGGCATGGGCGCGTACCTGTAAATTCGAACGTTTATCGGCGTTTGGTGGTCTTACCTCCACCTCTTCTATCTGTATTCTCTTTTCTTGTTCAGCTTGTTGATAGTGGTTTCTTTGTTGATAATTTGTCGGTCTATTGGTTCTCCAGTACCCGTTCCGGTTGTCGTTATTCCCTCTGTAATAGTTTTTGCCGTTCCTGGGTAAATTATAGTTATTGCCATATTCTCTTCTAAATCAATAACCGGTTTTTTGTTGAAATCTATTTTCGTTTCTTGGTGCGAAGTTATCACGTGGTTCGTAATTAGTGTTTCTTCGTACTGTGTCTTGTGGTTTCCACTGCTTTTTGCTTTCATTTTCACGTGCACTTCGTCTTTTTCTTGCGTCATCTTCCGAAAATATGAACTCTCGTTCCCTTAGAATACCTTTAAATGTTTCGACGTCATTGCCTCAGCGACCGACTAATGATTGCTGGTATTTCAATGGTAACTTCATCGCGCATAATTTAATCACCTCTACGTCACTGTATGGTACATCTAAGCATTGATTTTTCTTTGCCATTAATTCGAAAAATTTCACGGGACTCTTCTCTCCTGAATTTTCAAAATATGGATTCTGTAATAATTCGTACTTCACTCTGTTCTGTGCTTCACTGGACAAATATCGTGAGGGAAACTTCTCTCTGAAATCTTCGTACGATCGGCATGTCGCTGCAACATTTTGCATGGTTTCTGCGACTGTTCCTGACATGTGTGCGCATATAAAGTCTAATTTGTGTGCTAGCGTCCAGTGTTCTGGTAATCCTACTCGGAATTGTTCAATAAAAGTTCGTGGATGTAATGAGTTTCCTTCTCGAAAGTGTTGAAATTTTCTGACTGAGGAAATTATCGTTGTCGTACTTCGTCATAGTTCTATATGAAATTCACGATTCTTCGCCACTTTTGTTTCTGATCATTTCTCCCGTCGTTCTTCCGGTTGTGGTACATCCATTGTATATTGTCCACTGTAACTTTCGCCTACCCTTGCGTAGTATCGTTGGAGTGGTACGCAATAATTTTCTTCCATCGGTTGTGAACGTGTAGCTGAATGCACTGCACTGTACTCTTCGCGACCTGGCTTTCCATTGTCAGGTATTGGTTCGGTATCTTGTCAGGCTAACCTTGTCACTTCATTGCACGATCCAAACTGTCTTGAAACATACATTTGTGGTTCTGCATGTGTTTGTGGTGCCGTTTGTTCATCAAGAATTTCGAAACGTGTTTTTTGCTGTGCAGGCTGTCTGATTTCACGTATGTTATTTTCCGCCTGTGACTGGAATCGCAAATGCATGATATCTTCGTTAATTGCTTGTTTTTCCGGTGCTGTTACAGATACGGATGTGGTTGCAGACTCAGTGCTTGTTCGATCCTCTTCACTACGCTCTTCAATGGTTCGCAACAACTCTGTTCGCAATTTCCGAAATTATTGCTTCGTTTGCGCTTCTATTTTGACTATGCGGTTATCATATCTTTTCAGCGCTGCTTTTGTGATACGTTTGTGTAACACACTGTTTTCAACAGTTTTACGCGCTGTACCTCCTGCTTGTCTAGTAATTACGTTTATCTGTTTCTCTAGTTTCTTGACTTCACCCTGGGTGTTGTTACGTAATGTTTTGATCTCGTCTTGAATGTCATTACGCAATGTTTGTACGTCCGATTGTACATTGTCAATGTCTGTTCTCAATTGATTGTGACCTGTTATTAAGTTTCCTATCACTTCTCGAGATTCTTTTGCCTCGTCTTCAATATGACTTAGGTGTAACTGAATTTTTTTGTTTTGTTCTTTAATCTCACGCATTTGTCTCGTGGTTTCTGCAATTTGTTTCGACGTTTCTGCATTCTGAATTTTAATTTGGTTGGAAATTTCTTTATTTTGTCTTGTCATGGTTTCCGTCATTAATTGTAATAATTCTGCCAGATTGGTCGGTCCTATTGCGTTTTCGTCCGACGTCCTACGCTCTGTGTGTTAGCCCAATTGATGGTTAGCAACCGATTGCATTGAACTGTGCGGTGACACGTTTCTGCTCGCATTCCTTGTACTCTGTGGTGAAGGAGCTCTGACTACTTGTACTATGGGTTCTACGTATTCAAGACGCAAGTTAGAATCCTCATCGGCTGTCTCTCTCTACTTTCCTGCTCCTCTGTCGTATGCTGACTTAGGTTTTCTATGTCTTGACGTACATTATCCTCGTTATGGTGCGTTATTTGTCCTATTTCTCGCGATACTGCATCGTCTGTTGTACTGTCCTCTATTCTCTGTCCGTCTTCATGTTGGGTCTCTACCTCAATTCGGTCAAGGTCTCGATCTGCCATTGCTAATCTTTCCGAATCCCTTATTTTCTGTTTTAAAAGAAATTCACGCTCCCTACTTCGCGCCAACATGCGCTCATACGATCTCACGCGTTTCATAAACTTTTTGCACACACGACTTGTCAATCCATGCACTTACTTTTTGGGTCAGAACCAACTTGTCAACGATGTTTACGCCACCTGTGCGCTTGCATTGGAGAGAAAACTTAATTCAAACAATATTAAAATTCATAACTTAATTATGCTATTGTCTCTGCCAGACTCACTTTCTATTGAATACTTTTTCTATCTATCGCTGCAGCTACTGTTTTAGACTATGTATAAATTTAGAAAACAAAATTAACTACAAAAATTTTTCAACAGGATATTTTTTGGACCTAGTTAGGCATGTGGTCGCCCTTCAATCATGGTATTTTACCATCCTGGCAGGGTCGCCATTCTCTAACATTCTGTGTGGTTTATGTTTATTCTATGTTGTGTCTCCCTACCACTTTCGCGCAACGACGCTCTGAGCGTGTTTTTTAGGGAATTGACAAGTGTTAACCAGGGTAAGGAGACGCCAGACTCCACATGACATGTAGAGTTCAGAAGAGTTCAGTGAGACTAGCGATGATATAACCAAATACTTAATGACTTCAGCGTCAGCTCCACTGCACTCCCTGTAAAAGAATCTTAATACTAACTAAATGTAGTGGAAGGGGTTCAAGGCTTTCCTATTTTTTAGTTAGCTGGTAAAATAACGTCGAAAAAGCAGTTAACTTTACCATTGGAAATTTTATTCTACTCACAAAACATTGTTTATAAATTGCACTATTGATAAAAGGAAATGTTTTAATTCCGAATGATAAAAACCAACTGCGTTCAATAAAAATGTGAACGAATATTCCCTGAATGGGTTTCCAAGTTCTACAATGGATCGAAGGATGACCTATGCCATATCACATCTATAATCTAGGTTTAAATTAAGTTTCACAAAAGAGAAAACTATCAAAATGGTCTACAGTGACCCTCAATTATCTTTAATTACTTATCTAACTTGTCATAAATTACAGTGGCTGATGTGGCTTCTCAATAATTATATAGAAAAATCATTGCGTTTCAGATTTTAACTTACGTATAAAATGTGAATACCATGAGCTTCAATTGACGATCGACACTAATCTTACGTAAAAAGGGGATGTAACAGATGAGACTTCTGCAGTTCTGAGTGAAGCCTTATGCGCTCTAAAATGCGGCATCACGTGCGTTCATTACGTTGTCGGTGTTCGTCAGGGGACAGCGACCGGCGCAGCTCCATCCAGCTCGCC
Source organism: Schistocerca piceifrons (assembly GCF_021461385.2). NCBI lineage: Eukaryota > Metazoa > Arthropoda > Insecta > Orthoptera > Acrididae > Schistocerca > Schistocerca piceifrons. Next base: position 225,043,541 of record NC_060143.1, read on the forward strand.
GTCTTCGAAGCAACTCCATTCTAACTTCTCCTTAATACAATTTACCGAAGTTGGTTTAAAAAAAAAAACTATCTGGCTGTGTTTTCATCTGACCAATCAAGTTCTCAATGTTAACCTTAAGCCCTGCCTACAAAAATTCTGTCTATCCAATGAGAAACGTTATACTTTCTGTGGTGGGGCAATGTGTTTAAAGTCTGCAACGTAACAGAGACGCGAAAAAGTCTCACGCTAAAACTTGCGGCTGGTGTGGCCCTTTTAGTGTTATCGTAAGATCTATACTGTTCTTCTGGAGGGCTCTAGCTTTTAACATGGCCTGGGGTGTGTTCCTGGTGGTGAGCTGGCGACGTAGGTGTCCGTCCCTTATCGTAGGGCCTTCTGGCTTAACACGGTTCTGCTCTCGGATTCTGTTCTCGTTTCTCCCCTTGGAACTGCGTCTGTCTCACGGTGGGAAGGTATGACATGCATTTAGGCATTCTTGTGTTAGTCTGTGGTATTCCATTTGCTCACTCGTTACTCGTATTACTTTGGTTAATTTAATGTCACGATTTATTCGGAGCTATGTGACATACTACTGGATTTGCTTATCATGTCACGGTTTCCATGGAAGGTGTTGGATTTGTCTGACACCTTACAACCCCACGGGCCTTCTCTCCTCCACGGGCTACGTGACTGAAAGTAGTGTCCACTGCATCCTTGTGCTCAAGCCACAAACAGTAGTTCACTCCGAGTGGGCATTCTGGGCCAGGCGGAGAATGTAGTAGCAATCCATGAGTCAGGAATTCACTTTGGATCCAGCGCAACGACGACGCCAATTTCAAAGTCAGTGATCAGCTAGTCGATTTGTAAAGATTCCGGTTTTTGTTTAATTAGTGCTACCCGGTCTTGATTGCGTTCCTTCTTTACGGAATTTGGTACTGTACTGCCCTTCTGGGACGTAACTAGTACTGATTCTAAATTCATAATTCTCACAATGTTCTTGGAACTATCGCTTTGGGGTTTGAACTTTCTAGAGCATACTTAGTTACTTTCCTTAGGGCGTTCAGCATTAAGTGAATATTGACGTTTATTCTTTATCCAAGAAGTGTCTATTTCGTTGAGGCCTTCGACTTCCATATGAATATTGCTGTTAGTTCCATACTAAGAATACATTTTCTTCTGTATAATGTTTATTCTTATTTACGAAGAAATTGTCTACGTAAAGTAATGAATTATTACGTTGTACTTAACACACGCCGGAGAAGACGTATTCTTCTACCAAAGGCGGACACGACAGATAGCTTACCGTACTCCTGAGTCTTCAGGCATGTCTTCCTAGAGGAATTTAATTCTCGTCAATGAATTTAAATGAAAATGATTTTTACAGTGTTCGGGGTCTGACACATATTCCCCAAGCGTTAACAGCGATTCCTCAAAGAGATTAGTAGCGCAGCAGTTATATGTTGTTAATGGCACGGAGCTGGTTGGGATCAATGCTGGGATAAAGCCCATCTTATCTGTTAAATATATTTCAATAAAGAGACTACACAATTAGAAAATCTATTTCAAGGAAAAATCGTGCAATTCAACACCTTCATATTCTCACGCACTGAGATCATCTGAGAACCTGGAGGAATACAAAAGTACCTTCTCAATATGTGGGCATCACGTCACCAACGGATAGCACACACTAAACTAGAGGGAAACCTGTTCATAGATTTGTGTCTCATTTCTATTTGTTTCCGTGACATCGTTCTAGCTGATTCAGAGTGACTGTAGAACTTTTAACTGTGTCAGAAGATGCTTCAGGTATCAACCAGCTGCTTTGGTGAAAAATTACAGTTGTCCTGAATTGTCTTGGAATTTTCCAGGTCAGGTACCCATAAGTCTCAGGTAACGTTTTCTAAGAAGACTACAGGTAGAGCGGACACTTGCAGGAAGCTTCCGCGACCTCTGACAAATCTGTTAAAGGTTTCATTTGAAGACTATTTCTAAAGATAGTATTTCTTGGAGTGCAAAGAGCTTGTGCGTTTAGGACGACGAGAATAAAACAAGCAGAATGGATATGCAGCAGAATGTCAAATATCAGTCTGTATACCAAAGAGACATAACTTTTTAACATACATAAAATACATACGTTTGACCCATTACAAAGCATGTAGTGTAAAGTATTCGCGCTGTTGACTACGTGATCGCTAAAATCAGCAACGGTTTGTGTAAATACATGCAGAGAGCCGAAACTGCAATTATTGTGAGTAGATTTCGAGCTGCGAACTAACTGTTGTGTCACTACAAATTTTAACTTGCAACTTTATTTATGTAAAAGCTGTCTAATATTCGAGTAATATTTTGGTATGCGAAATGCGTTCACGACTCCGTCAACATGTGTAACACTCGAAGAACCAGCGAAGTGTGATTCTTCAGCTCCTCTCAGCATACATCATGTCGAAACCGTTCTTGGGTGGATTGTCGGATGTCGGTGTCCAAGGGGCACAGTATTTCAGCAAACGACCACGTTGCTATCATGAGGTGCGCTGAGGAACTAACTGATGAGGCGTCGGCGCCACGCGTTTATCTCCTCCCCTTCTGCTACTGATCAGCCGTGTCCTTAGCCCCACTTCTCCCACCGACCAAGTGTTCCGTCCTAGGTTCACACCCAGGCGCAAACTCTACTGTTCCTCCACCTGTCCCCGAAGTCAGCTCGGCAGTCGTAGAACATTACCTCACTGAACTGCACTGGTTGGTCTATAACCACGCCACGGTTCTCACACAGACGTCCAAATTCTGGGACTGTACCATTAAGGAATCTATCCGAGCAAGGGAACCGCTGATAAATCGTGATAGCGTGTACGCACTTTGCAAGGCATGGGACACCGCTATTAGAATGGTCAAGACGAGGAATGAGGTACCAGATGACGAACTGACTTCGGGGACAGGTGGAGGAACAGCAGAGGTGTCGTCAGCGAGCGCACCTGGGTACGAACCTAGGACGCGATACTGGGTCGGTGGAAGTAGTGAGGCTAGGGATACTGGTGGCAGACGGCCGATGGAGCTGCCGATGAGAGGAGAGGGGGAGGAGATAGTAGCGACTCCTCAACAATTGGTTCATCATCGCACATGATGATGGCAACGTGGTCGTTTCCGAAGTACTGTACCTGTTGGATACCTACATAGGGCTGTTCACCCATGAACTATTTCGACAAACTAATGAAGTGTTCACATTTAATGTACAATTCGAGCTCATCACCATTTTCGCTGAACACGAACGGAGCTACTTCTTACGTTCATAGTTAAGGAATGAAACTAATCATGAGGTAGTATCAGTATTTCAAATACGATGATACGTTTATAACAGTAATGGGGACGTATCTTCACTGAAAATATAGGAGAATGGATCTCACCAGACAGTAGTCTATTTCAGTGCATTTAAAAGTTCCAATTTTCCTGATAGGCAGTATACGTTTGTTCCTGGAAACATGTGACAGACAGTGCGCAACAAATTTCGGGGAGAGTTTTACCCATACATCTTTCATATAGCTTGACGACTGTAAGAGAAAGATTTTTGGAGGAGCATAAATTCTGAGAAGACACACTGATGAATTAAGAATTAATGAGTACTGATTTTGAAGCGCATACGTTTGGCAAAACGTCTTTTTGCGTGGGAAATTGAGTATTATTTAAGGGCAGAAAAGGGAGCAAGCCGAATTGTTAATACGTATCCACGCAAATTTTGAGTGACCACGTCATTCGACCGTTACCTAAAATCTCGGAGTCACGCTGTGGGTCAACAGGCGCTGTATCATTTGTTGGATACAGAGGCGAGCGAGTGTGCCGGGACTTACCACAGTCCACTGCTATTAGCGCCACGTCAACATAACGCGCCTGTGTGTAGTTTACAAAGTATTGCGCCATAAATTAAGGATGAAATTAAAAATCAAAGTAACTTTGCAAACTTTGTCAACACATGCTTCAGTACATTAATGTTTAAATTGTTAAACTTCAGAACGATCAAATGAATCTGTTTCACTAAATACATTGTTTTAAGTGAAAAACAAGTGGCGCTAAATGACAGAACTAGAAGGCTAAAAATTATTCACAATGTGAATATGTATGTCGCAATCTACTGTAACAAGTCTCAACGTGATCTAAGCAATATTTTGGTCAAAATCGGCGTTTTTTTCGAAGAATTGAAGGCTCTAAATATTAGACTTAGAAAAATGAAAACTGGTATGAAGTTTCAGTTTGATACAAAAACATTAACGACCCCCATTAAGCTACCTCTGATAGATTTTAAGTAGATTACTGAAAACTAAATTTGGAACAAAGATGTCATTGCTTGTGATAGATTCAGTATCATTTATAGTAATGATGAAAAATCCTGATTATAGCACTTGATTACATGCATTAATTAATATAGCTATAACAAATTTCAAGACTTTGATCTAAATAACAATCATTCTCTTAAACATATAGTTCAGAGGTCATGATCTACTGTCGGTTCCGTTCAAAAATTCTACGCGTAAAAGTGTACAGGCATTTGAGGTAAAACTTCTTCTGTAATTAAAGCCAACTTAACTCCATTCATATAAAAATTTTGAAGATTGTAAATTGAATCGCGACATAATTTCTAAATATCATCTGTTCGAGAAAGCTGACATGTAGAAGCTGCTTCTTGGGCTTAGAGACGATGACGGCAGATGTTGCGCTTGGCCATCCGCTGCGCCCGTATATAAATACGGCCTGAGTGGCAGTGGCAAATACTCTTCTCACTCAGCTATCACTCTGTCCACGTCAACCAAACGCCGGCTTACACGCTGCCTCGGATGACGTCACAACCAGGCTGCTGCTAAATGCATGTTTTCGGTACAAATAGGAAGCGAGCTCGCGAGGACTGTACACCGTCCTGGATCGCTTAGATTCAACAAAAGCAGCTGTCTGTGTACCGCCCGTAATGTCAACAATACCACCTGGCAAATGGTGAGATTATTTTCCACTTTTGTTGCGGGCAATTAACTTTGGTGGTTAGGAGTCAGGACAAAAGCCATTTAATAGGAAGTTACCGTAGAGGTCACCTCTGAATTTATGATATAGACATTATTATTACTATTATTATTATTGTCAGGAATATTACGATGTTTGTGCGTGTGAACGTTTACTGAATATATTAATCAGCTAGAGCATAAAAATTTTATTTATAATCATAGTTCCTGATCCCGCTAAGAAAACAGAGATTATAAACATTTCTTTCAGAGAGCACAAGAAGGCTGTGGACTTGCAGACTGGAAACTATGGCCAGTATGTCCTCCATCGCTTTCTGGTTGACTGCAAAAATAGTTTTCATGCTCTCGTAAAAGACTGCGCTACGTGTGTTACGGAGCTTGTAGTGCGAAAGCCCAAAAATAGCTCTAAAGGAACAGAAGAAGGTTCCTAATTAGACAACTTCTGGGTGTTAGTGCTAAATAATGGAAACTTTTTCGCCATACGACCCTAATAATCGTGTCCACATCTAGGTTTGGTTCAACGAAAGCAGAAACTGAAAGTGAGCTACGCTGCTGAAAAACCGAACTGTATGTTAATGAAGCAAAGTTACCGAAGTAGTTTTTCGGAAAACGTTTTATTAGACCTATAAAAATACTTAAACTCAAATTTCTTTTGGATTCACGTGCTTTTTCGCTATGCCATTGTTCTCAAACGATTATACGGAAACTATTGGCTAAAAAATTCGATTGTTTCAAATTGTAAGTCTCTTATCATAGCGTGATAATGAGGTGGTTATCTCTTCGTTATTGGTCATATTTATTAGAATGCTTCAAAGTCGAGGCACTGAACGTTGTTCGAAGAATTTGCAGTGAAGTGAGAGTGTGAACTGCGATTGCTAATGTGAGGGAAGCAGAAATTAGCTGTCTGAAATTGTTGTCATATTTCGAAATGCGTCCCTCAACCATCTTTAGAAATGTTTCGAAATCTTACGTATTCGCCTACAAGAAACTTTTGATTCCCTTTCAAGAACGTCATGCGCAAGTCCTCGTGATCTCTAAAAGGATTACATCTCTTTTTCGCCAGCGGAGAGTTGTTTACTAGTCTTCTCTATTATTTGGAAGCGTTCAAATAATATCTTTCCTTCGGCCAAACAGAGAATCGCTTCTAAGTTTGACTCAAAGAAACCACGAAGGTGAAACTTGGGTTATATGCTGATCACTGCTATAAATTTTTTTATATGTAAGCAAAGGAATGCTGCACCCTAGGCTGTGGTTTAATTTATGTATAAAGGATTGAAAACCATGTGTTGTTGATTCACATTTTTTTCTCGCTACTTGTTGTTCTGTAACAACTGTAAACAACTGGACTGCACTTAAGTGGCCTGAATGTTCCCAACCTGTTATCCAACCTGGAAAAGAAGAGCTACTGTGTATAACAGAATCTTCCAGTCTAGGTTAATAAGAGGTGAAGAGGTGAGTGCTAGGTTAAAAGGAAGTGTGGTTTAATTTATGCATAAAGGATTGAAAAACATAGGTTGTGGATTCACATTTTTTTCTCGCTACTTGTTGTTCTGAAACAATTTTAAACGACTGGACTGCACTTAGGTGGCCTGAAAATTCCCAACCAGTTATCCAACCTGTAAAAGAAGAGCTACAGTGTAAAACAGAATCTGGCCAGTCTAGGTCAATAAGAGGTGAAGAGCTGAGTGCTAGGTTAAAAGGAAGTGTGGAAAAAATAGTGGTCTCGTCGGGATTCCACCATACAACCTTTCGATTTCTAGATAGACGCTTTACCTCTAGACCACTACACCAGATGCGAATTGGGTCAAGTCACTGCTCCTATCTTGAGTTACGGTTGCTGTTTTCTAGCTGACAATGGCCCCTTTTTCACAAATTAGCTTTAATTAATCATAATTAAGAGAATTTGTACGAAATATTTGTAAATCACATACTAAACTATCCTCGTGAATCGGTACACCTATTTGTCAAAACCGGATCAAAATCCTTACAGACGTTCGTGAGACTAGCCTTCACATTTAGACGGATCTGAGAAGTCGACTTCAATCTGTATACATAGAGATTGATATCAGCATGCTCTGAAGGGAACCCGGATGGTATGCAGTCTGTACAGGATAACTGTCTTTCATTAAGTGATCTGAGTTGCATCGCTACACTGACGATGTTTACATTTATGTTATTCATGTTTACTGCTGGTCTTGGTTCGTATTCTGGAATACTTGTTTCATCTTCTTTCATGAGGACATTTCGGTAAACGGTATTTAGTACCTCCGCTTTAGTGGCAGTGTTGTCAGTAACATTACCGTCACTATTGCGCAGCGAAGGTCTTGATTTTGTCTTGACGCTGCCCTGATTTAGGTATGAGCAGAATCTGTTTGGATTTTTGGCCAGATGTATAATCGGTTTTAACCACTACTTCTACTGGGTCGCTTTGCGGCTGATGCTAGACCCAACGATTTCTATTTCTGTTGAGGGAGGATATGGCCAGAGGGATGTGGTGAAATATTTCCGTTGGAAGGAACCAAGACTCTCGTGACGAGTATTACGGAAGCAATTCGTGGAGTCAGTGTTGGTAGACCCCTGCTCGAGTCTGGCGAATTTGCTGACTCCGTCACTGTTGTCCGCAACCAATGCGATAGTCTAACATTGCGCAACACCTTCATTGCACCAGTTCTGTTTACCTCAAAGTCATTAGTGGAATAACACACTGAGGCTATTATGAGAAATTGGTCACAAATTAAAATTCATACTGGTACTGACGGAGAATGCAAACCTGTAGACTCTGGCGACCGATAGATGAATGTGTGACGCTGCAGCATAATTCCACCGCGCAGCTGGCAAGGATAGTAAACAGGGCACATGTCAAAACGAGGGCGAAATGTGTTTGCTAATTCATTCCACGTACTCAGTCGGACAGTACCTATGCCTCGCAAACAACGATGTGAAAAATATACGGAGATGTCAGAAAATCAGTGGGGACCTGTACTTGGGTTTAAAGAAGCCGGTTGGAGTAATCAGCCAATCACTCGACATTTGAAGAAGAACGATGTCACTATTCGACGATGTTGGCATGGGTGGGTGAACCATGGCCAAACAGAGCGTCAAGAAGGGGAAGGTTGTCCTAGAGAGACCACACAACGTGAGGAATGGGCAGTCGTCAGAGAGGCACTCGGAGCCGCGGATTCATTATTAACCACGTGCAACTGATGCTTCAGTGACCTTAAGGAAGATTACTGGATGGCTCACAGAGAGGGGGCTGAGCTCAAGGTGCCCCTTGCACCGACTGGCATTGACCTCAGCACACTAACAAGCCCGTCTGAAGAGGTGTCGGGCACCTTCGGCCTGGAATTTCACTGAGTGGAGTAGAATTGTCATCAGTTAAGAGTCCCGTTTCGTACTGAACTTCGATGACCAGCGAAGACGAGTCTGGAGATGCCCCAGACAGTGTTGGGGTACCAACCTAACTGTCCCGGCAACCTGGAGTGATGTTCTGTACTGAGGTGCCAATTCATTTGATAGCAGTATGCCTCTGGTTGTCATGGGCGCCAAGCCATCCTGGGATTACATTTCAGCTAGATTTCTCCCCAATAGAGAACGTTTGGAGCATTATGGGCAAGGCCCTACAACCAGCTACGGACTTGCACAATCTAACGTGCCAATTGGATAGAGTCTGGCACGTTATTCCTTAGGAGTATATCCAACAACTCTGTCAGTCTTTGTCAAGCCGAATAACTGCTTGCATAAGGGTCAGAGGTGAACCAATGCGTTATTGACTTGATCAATTTGTGAAACTCTTTCTACATCTACACCTACATCTACATCTACATCTACATGGTTACTTTGAAATTCACACTTAAGTGCCTGGGAGAGGATTCATAAAATCAGTTTCCTTCTACTTCTATACCATTCCACTCTCGAATGACGCGTGGGAAAAAGGAACACCTAAATCTTTCCGTTCGAGCTCTGATTTGTCTTATTTTATTATAATGATCATTTCTCCCTACGTAGTTGGATGTCAACAAAGTGTTTTCGCATTCGGAAGAGAAAGCTAGTGATTGAAATTTCGTAAATAGTTCCCGCCGCAAAGAAAACCGTCTTTGTTTCAGTGACTGCCACCCCAACTCGCGTATCGTATCAGTGACACTCTTACTCCTGTTGCGCGATAACACGAAACGAGCTGATTTTCTTTGCACTTTTTCGATGTCCTCCGTTAATCCTTACCTGGTAAGGATCCCATACTGCGCAGCAATATTCCGGCAGAGGACGGACAAGTGTAATGTAGGCTGTCTCTTTAGTAGGTTTGTCACATCTTCTAAGTGTTCTGCCAACAAAACGCAGTTTTCGTTTCGCCTTGCCCACCATGTTATCTATGTGTTCTTTCCAATTTAAGTTGCTCATAATTATTCTTAGGTATTTAGTCGAACTGACAGCCCTTAGATTTGTGCGATTTATCGTATATCCAAAATTTATCGGATTTCATTTAGTTCAAATGGTTCAAATGGCTCTGAGCACTATGGGATTTAATATCTGAGGTCATCAGTCCCCTAGAACTTAGAACTACTTAAACCTAACTAACCTAAGAACATCACACACATCCATGCCCGAGGCAGGATTCGAACCTGCGACCGTAGCGGTCGCGCGGTTCCAGCCTGTAGTGCCTAGAACCGCTCGGCTACTCCTTCCGGTTTTCATTTAGAACCCATGTGGATGACCACGCACTTTTCTTTGTTTAGTGCCAATTGCCACTTTTCGCACCATACAGAAATTATCTCTTGATCATTTTGTAATTGGAATTGATCGCCTGATGGGTTTACTAGACGGTAAATTACAGCGTCATCTACAAAAAATCGAAGAGGGCTGCTCAGATTATCACCTAGATCATTTATGAAAATCAGAAACGGCAGAGATCCTATGAGACTACCTTGCGGAACGCCAGCTATTACTTCTGTTCTACTCCGTGATTTATCGTCCATCGCTACAAACTGTGACCTCTCTGAGAGGAAATCACGATTCCAGTCCTACAACTGAGACGATACTCCATATGCACCCAATTTGATTAATAGTCCCTTGTGAGGATCGGTATCAAAAGCCTTCTGGAAATCCAGGAATATGGAGTCGATCTAAGATCTCTTGTCGACAGCACTCATTACTTCATGGGATTAAAGAGCTGGCTTTGTTGCACAAGAACGATATTTTCTGAATCCATGTTAGTTATGTATCAATAAGTCATTTTCTCCAAGGTGATTCATAATGTTCGAGTACAGTATTTGCTTCAAAATCCTACAGCAAATTGAGGTCAGTGATATGGGTCTGTAATTCAATGGGTTACTCCTATTTCCTTTCTTGAATATACGTGTGACCTATGCTACTTTCCAGTCTTTAGGAACAGACCTTTCGTCAAGTGAGCGGTTGTATATGATTGCTAATAAAGGCACTATTGTGTCTGCATACTCTGAAAGAAACCAGACTGGTATACCATCTGGGCCGGAAGACTTGCCTTTCTAAAGTGTTTTCAGTTGTTTTCGCAACACTTAAGATATCTACTTTTATGTCACTCATGCTAACAACTGTTCTGGTTTCGAATTCTGGAATATTTACTTTGTCTTCTTTCGTGAAGCCGGCGGTTCTAGGCGCTACAGTCCGGATCCGCACGACCGCTACGGTCGCAGGTTCGAATCCTGCCTCTACATCCTTACATTTGTCCTCTAGCCACGCCTGCTTAGCCATTTTGCACTTCCTGTCAATCTCATTTTGCGACGTTACTGGTAATTAACAAACGAAGTCTATACAATAGCTCCTGAAGCAGGATACTATAATTATTCGTTCATTATATAAACTGCTTATGAGATTCGGGCTTAACTAAAATTACTTCAAGAAACAGCTGACAAATCAATCTCTTTAAATGCTTAAAGCACATACGCTAGACAGGTATCTTCAGAGTGATACGATGTGGCCACTGGCTGAGTTGCAGGGGAAAAAGAAATCCTGCTCCTATCGAACATTTTCATCTGAAAGCTTTGGCTGCTACTTACATAAAAATTACATTGACTTAAGTTGACACTGGCTTCATGGTGATGCAACGCTACAGAGTCAAAGAGCGCGAGAGATGAGGAACTACATCCATCTCAAACGGAACAGCAAACAAATTTCTGAACGAATAGCTGAGACTGAAACATGTGTCTGAACAATGGTTGACACCACCTTCACTCTTTCCTTCATAGAAGATACGCAGTTCAAATCGACCAACCTGTTACGTCCTTCATTATCTATACTCATTCTCTCATTATCGCATTTGGTACAATAGAAAAGTTCTACAACTCCATAAGGTCGATCCTCAGAATATGTAAATAGAAAACTCATATTTATGATTTGTATACAACCAGCCTCTCAATAATACTGACGCCCATTGTTTTCTTTAGCTGTTTAGAAATTTCCATGCGAGGTAATACTACATTTTTATGGCATTTCGGTGTTACAAATGTTTTTCAAGACTAGATTGTTTGTTAAGCACATACTCATACTGCTTAAAAGGCGGAAAAGGAAAGGAAGCTGCCCTTGAGCAGGTAGTGTAAAGGCCATCGTCAGAAGTAAGACTACTAAATTAGGGAATAACTACAAAATATATTGATCCATTGTTAAATTGTATCCTTTTAATTACAGTGTAAGCTTGATAACAGCCTAATTGTACTCAACAGTCTATCTACTCAAAGGTGTTAACGCTCCCACTTACACAGGTGAGCCAGAACGTGATGACCACCCTTTTAATACCGTGTGCGTCCACTTTTCAAACCGAGTACAGCAGCTATTGTGCTTGGCATGAATTCAACAAGTCCTTAGTAGGTTTTCGGAGGTATATGACATCATATGTCACCTCTCAGCTCCGTAGTTTACGTAAGTGACGGGCCTCTGCTTTGCGTGTGTGCAGCTGACGCCCGCTAGGTGTTTCAAAGTGTAAAGACCAACGCCATTTGCTGTCGAAGACATCACCTTCCTCAAACCACAGTAGCACGATTCTGACCTTGTGACGCGGACATTTATCTTGCTGGAAGATGTCATACCCGTAGGGGAGGACATTAAGCATGAAGTGATACAGTTGTTCCTCAATAATATTCACATAGTCCACAGCTGCCGTGGTGCCTTCGAGTACTACCACATGTCCCTTGGAAGCCGAAATCAACGTGGCACATCGCATAATACTGCCCTCATAAGTCTACATCTGTGCCGCGGTGCATGTTTCGTGCAGCCATTCTCCTGGACGAAGGCATGTACGAACAAACTCATCGGCCTGGTGTAACAAGAAATGCGATTCTTATGACCAAGCGAGCAGTGTCTATTGACGCAAGATGAAAGCTCAGTGATGCTGCGCCCACTGCAGTCGTAACTGACGATGTCGTTGGTTCAAAACGGGAACAAGTAGGTCTCGTCTGCTGTGGAGCTCCACGTTATCAGTGAACGCTGTGCTCCGAAACACATGTGCCTGCAGCAGCATTGTATTTTGTCGTCATATCTGCCACAGATCGCTGCCTCTCCTGCTTTAGAACCCGGGCAGTTCTCCGGTCTCCACGCTTTATGATGAGACGTGGTCGTCAAATACCGTGAGGACTGTTCGTTATTTTGTTATCCTTCAGTAACTTTCCGCAGATGTTCACGATAGTAGTACGCGAAAACCCGACCAGCTTCTCCGTTTCAGAGATTTTCATTCTCAGCTTTAGGGCCATAATAATCTGACCTTTGTCAAAGTCTCTTATATCCGTGGGTTTCCCCAGTTGCGGTCCTTATCTTCGCTAGAACGACAACTCATTCGTCACTGCTCCGCTTATATGAGGTGACAATTATTGAACTATATGAAATAAAATTGTCATAATATCTGAACGGTTTGCGTTTTGATGTTCAAACTCGACGATTAGCTGCGGGACATGACGGGAATTAATGTGCGCTGTATGGTTTGGTCTAGTGACGGAGCCCACTTATATTTGGATGGGTTTGTCAGTAAACAAAATTGGCGCATCTGGGGTACTATGAATCGGCATCTTTCCATAGAGAAGTCTCTTCACCCTCAACGAGTGACTATTTGGTGTGCAGTTTCCAGTCATAATCGGTGCGATATTCCTTGATGGCATGGTGACTACCGAACGGTATGTGAAGGTTTTGGAAGATGATTCCATCCCCATTATCCAAAGTGATACTGATTTCGTCAAGACGTGGTTCATGCAAGATGGAGTTCGACCCCATCCAAGGAAGAGAGGGTTTGATATCCTGGAAGAGCATTTTGGGGACCGCATTCTGGCTCTTGGGGACCAAGAAGCCACTGTCTTGGGCTTCGATTGGCCGGCATATTCTCCGGATTCAAACACAATCGACTACTTTTTGTGGAGCTATATTAAAGACATGGTGCACAATAATAACCCCAAAACCATTAATGAGCTGAAAACAGTCATTCAGGATGTCATCGACAGCATCTATCTTACGACATTTCGGCGGATAATGCAGCATTTCTCTATTAGTCTGCGTCACATCATAGCCAATGATTACAGTCATATCGGACATGTCTTACCTAAATCCGAATACCCGTAGCGACGTTTACGTGTTTAGTAAAGTGTGTGCACGCTGAAGTTTGTAGCTAATTTACGTTTTCTTTTCCTCATAGTTCAATCGCTGTCAGCTTTTATTCTTACCTTACGGGTTCACGTAACCGCAACATTACGAGAAGGCATTCCATCTCGCTGTGGGCAGTACGGTGAGCGTTTTGCCTCATCAGTGTGCATAACAACTAAGACTGCTCCACAAAAAAAAGTGAAATTCCCATGTCTCTCCATTAATTCAGAACATACTAGTTCTCAAACATCGTTACCGAAGTAATAACCATAAAGCAATGCATACACCAAACTTTCGGAAGATACACAAGTTAAGCCAGTTGTGCCGTCAATGGCGACTCGAGGCTCCACTTAACGATCTTGCAAGTTGGAGAACTGTCAGAGACCATAAAGAGCTGAGACTGTCCCGAAATTAGACGTCGTAAAGCGCTCATGACCCAACCACGACACACGATAAAGGCAGGGAGCATGCAGGAGAGAATGACACAGTCTCGCAGTTCTTGTCATAGCTTGAGCAAGATAGATTACTGATCGTTTCACCTTGATTTCCAAGATATTTTTATGTTATTCTCAAAGAACATTTTATGTCCGTTCAACATTTGCTGCTCAAGTTTTTAATTTCATAATCAGAAGCAATGATAAAAACTTATTTTAACATCAAATTATCTCACGCAATGTCATGTAGTAATACGCCGTAAGATGCAGTGGGTTATTTATCGGACGGAGTAGAGAATAAAGTGTGATAAACAACAACACAAATGAGAGTGCTGTTATAGTAATTAGATTATTACCCATTGATACTAAAATACTCGTTAGTAAAACTATACATAACTCCACGTTATCCTATGGTTTGAGTTGTCATTCCTTTCCAGTCTTTCCCATCTGATTCCTCCTTGCCACGTGAGGAAGGCACTATGAGGAAAGCAATCGAATTTAGTTTTTTCGCTCTCAATTACCCTTACCAGAAGTACTGAAATTTCATTTCCTTAAGCAAAGTACTGGCCAGCCATTCTGCCTCCTTGTAATTTTATAAACATAACATAAAGAACGGCAGGATTATTTCGTCAGAAGTCTCTGTCAAATATTCTTTGAGAAAAACATACACAACACATTTCAAGGCAATTATTTTGCTGTAGGACCTGCAGTTTGATGTCAGGAATCATCAATAGAAGATGTAATTTGTTTCCTTTTCTTGTGGGTGTACGAGCCTCTTCCAGGACTGAATCATAAGTTGAAGAGCTATTTTATTTTGTTTAACAAAACACTGTGGTTGTGTGATGCATGATACAGTTTTACGAAAGATTGTAACCAATAAAAAACCTGATTGATACCATTTGGTAGAATTTTGTCTCCCAGTATCAGTAAATAATGAACGATTTTGAATGTGTGCGTCGTGAAGTTGGGAGTGCTGCAGGATTCAATTCCTACCACGTTAGTTTCTCACGTATGGACCACGAGACACTCTCAAGCTCTATAGATTCAAGCAGCATATTCATGGGGAATATCTATGAACACATAGGCAGTTGAATTACTGAAGACCACGTACTGACAGATAAAAGCTTTCAGGAAATACAACATTCAAGAAACGCTTTTCACTCTCTTGCACTCTACGGATGATATTCTCGAGCAGCTCCGTGAATTCACTAAAAATATCGTTAGTCCACAAGAGGGCAGTTATAAAGATGTGTCATGTTAGTTCGTGAACATTGTTCAGTGTCTGACAGTTATAAGATTCCAATCAAGATATATAAACTCCCTGAAACGAGACCACTTAGTCCACAAGAGGGCAGTTATAAAGATGTGTCATGTTAGCTCGCGAACATTGTTCAGTGTCTGACAGTTATAAGATTCCCATCCATATATATAAACTCCCTGAAACGAGACCACTTAGTCCACAAGAGGGCAGTTATAAAGATGTGTCATGTTAGTTCATGTTAGTTCGTGAACATTGGTCAGTGTCTGACAGTTATATGATTCCCATCCACATATATAAACTCTCTGAAACGAGACCTGTAACACTACCAATTTCACAACACAATACTCAGTTTAAATGTTGTTCCTTACTTGGTTTACCAGATGTGTGATTAGGACGCATATTTGTAGGATAACGAAAAGAGTATGAGAAACAAAAGGTTGAACAAGAGGACTGACAGGAACCAAGAGGGTTGTTGAACTCTGGAAGGTTGGATCGGAATAGAGAATCAAGATGGAATGGAAAGGAAACTGGAGCAAGCAGATATCCACCAACATGCACGAGGTCGATTACAGAGGACGAGAACAAAAAAGACTAAGGTGATCAGAGCACTTAACCAGTAAAAACTTAAGCCCTGCCAGAAAAGCTAAAGTATTACAGAGCTACAATACGACCAACAATGGTGTATGGAGCGATAGTATGGGGAACAATCGGTACGTCCAACACTAAAAATCTTTAACTCCTACAGAACAGATTTCTAATTTGGTACCTGGCAGTCCACAAATATACTCAAAATAAGAGCATTATCTGGGAGATGAATATAACGGTGAAAAGATTAGAGAACACGCAAAAATAGTTTTCGACAGTATAGAACCAAGCAGAAGAGTTTTACGTCAAGTGGAAACTTGCAACGGAGTTTTCACAAATACAAAGCGCCAAGAGTTATTATCTCAGATATAGAGACGGCCTCAGGTTATACAAGTTTAAGTACAACAACAGTAAAAATAAATATGCAGCTTAAATAGGACAATTCACCAAGAAAAGTCAACCCCACCAAAGTGGACAATATGACCCAATAGTGACGACAGATCTCATGGAACTGATAAACATAGAGATGAAACATACACGTCAACTTGCCATTCTAGAAGAATAAATCGCCAAAGACGGTAAATCTTTAAAAAAAGGGCCTGTTTAGAAGTCGCGCGATATGTTAAAAACCGTGGGTTTAGGCGGTTACGGGACGGATTCCCATTTTCCACCTCGGAGAATAGGATGCACAAATAATTACTACATGATAACATACAGGACAAGTGTCTAAGGTAGCACACACGCTTCCC
This sequence comes from Schistocerca piceifrons, assembly GCF_021461385.2. Taxonomy (NCBI): domain Eukaryota; kingdom Metazoa; phylum Arthropoda; class Insecta; order Orthoptera; family Acrididae; genus Schistocerca; species Schistocerca piceifrons. Next base: position 225,060,138 of record NC_060143.1, read on the forward strand.
GAAAGTTACGTTCACACGATGCCTCTTTCGTTACGAGTAGACGAAGAAGCAAAACATCGCTGTTTGATGGTCCTTCGTTCATATGGACGTGCTACAGTACTCCCAACGCATCCCACACGTGCCCGACTGGATCTAAGTCGGAGGCTTGGGCAGGCCAGTCCATTACACTAATATCCTCCTCCATCTGCGTAGTTCGATGAGGTCGGGGTTTTCATATGTAAAAACAAAATGACGGCCGGAAGCACTTCCGAGAAGAGCCACATATGGAAGGAGTACAGTGGGACAGTAGCGCTGACCGGGTAGTTCACCGTGTTCAGAGATTTGGAGGTCAGCGTGCCCATACGAATTTGAGCCTCCTCACACCATGACATGTGGACCACCAAAACGATCATTTTCGACAATTTTCCTGGGAGTATTATGATTTCCAGTCTCTAGGCATATGGTGGTATGACCAGCATTCTCGAACACTGTCTTACGTGTCCAGTGGGCCATCATGAATTGCAGTGATTTCATAGTAATTAATGTCTCGGAATAAAAGTGTCATTTGTTTCGTCTCATTGGATATTTCTTTCAGTTGCTTTCTGTACCACACTGCATCAGTTCTTCCTACGTATGGTCCATATTTTACGAAGCTGTGTTACTTGGCAGCGAGCCATCATGCAAAAGTTGCTTGTGTCCTTATATTTTGCGTAACAGTGTATTTTATTGATAATTACCGAATCTGAGAAACACTTAAGGGAGGTTCTTAGTTGTTATGTAAAGGTCAACTGTGTTTCAATACATGATATCTAATTTATTTTATATGGAAAAGCAATTTACACGATTATTTTAATCGAAAAAGGCAACATCCTGTGACTCAAGAAAATTTAAGAATGTCATAGACCCGACAGTCTATTATAACAGAAGCTGTTTCCAAAGAATGTATCTTTTGCATCCTCAATGTCCTTCATTCCATTATCTGGTAGTTCGTTGAAGATATACACCCATCACATAATTTTCTATTGTTCAGATGTCACACTCCTTAATTGTTGAGCCATTAAGTCGCTATAATACGACTTTGCGTCTGCAGTTGTCACATGAACTTTTCATAAATTGGTAAGATTCTGTTTCAGTGCTTTCCTACGTAGAAACGTATCTTATTCTTTAAGTAACATGATCGGAGACTTTTATTCATATTTTTAGTTACTGCCAAGGTAAGCTATTACTTGGCTGTCAGAGCATCGTATATCAAATTTTTATTCAATTAATCCTTAGAAGCGGCGCACCACATGACTTCCGTTTTTTTATAATCACATATAAATTTCACCATGGTTCATTTATACTCAACAGACATCATTGCACTTAAATCTTCTTAAAGTATAACCTAAACATACTTCAGAAGGAAAGAGATCTAGGCGCATTTGTCTGTTGTGTGCTAAACAACGAAAGAGAGCCCGAACCAACACATGAAGCAATGCGCTATGATGCCCAATCAAGAATTCGTACAAATTATGCATATAGAAATCTGCATGAACGCTTGTGCTCTTAGAAATGTAAGTGCATAGCTGAAGTTGAACAGAAATAAAGGCATTGTGTGGACGCAACTTTAGGCTACCTTGATGACTATGGCATTAGGAAGTGCACCTGGCAACAAATTTTGCGCGCGCGCGCGCGCACACACACACACACACACACACACACACACACATACACACACGCAAGCACGGACAGACGCACACACAACAAATACAAACACTAAATTTTAATTTTAGCCTGAGATAACAGATAACACTGTTGCAGAAATCAAACAGTTCCTATCTCTCGGTTCCGAATACGTTTTACGAGAGGTTCCCCTTGATTATCATATGAAAGCCAAAACTGTAAGTCCTCTCTCAAAAACCCCAAATTGGGATTTCCCTTGGCTCACTACCAGCCTCAGTTTTAGCTGAGAAGAAGGGCGAGACATATGATATTGTTCCCGGGTCATGAGCTTTGCCTCGCGAGCTATGTAGAACGTGTGTCTGGTTCTCTGCTTTCATGGAGACAATGTGTATAACCCCCCCCCCCCCCCCCCCCTCCTCCTATGTCGCCTTACCTGAGTCGGCCGGCCACTCGTCAATTCTCAGAACACCTTGTCACTTACCGTCAGGGTCCCGCCTTATCAACCTTTCACGTCGAATATTCTACCCCTCAAACTGCAGCACACGAAAGCTTCAAAGTTCTCCCAAAGAAACCATTATAACTGCATGCGCTAGGCTAGTTGTAAGAAAAAGAAAATAAAGTCATCCCTTAAAGTCACTTTATAGCTTTATCCAACACGAAACAAGTGTTTGCACCATCTACATACGTTAAATTACACCAAATCGGATCTAAACGCGAAAATGAATGAAAACTGGCCAGCGGAAACAACTTGACGTTTTTCAATATGCGTCCACGTGGTGCAGTATTAATTTTACGTGAAGCTATTATAAAACAATTATTCGTGGTAATTAAGTAGTTTAATATTATTACCACAAGATCTGTTGAGGGGAAAAATCTTTATACCATACAAATGGCACCAGTAGTCGCTAGAATACATGTCTGTAACGCTACTACGGTTTCGAAAGACAAGAGTGTACACTATCTGATCAAATGTGTCAAGACACCTATTAGCGGACATAAATATCGGGCGCGCCCATCCTGCACATCATAACATGGCTTCAACTCAATTGTAGATACTTTCAGTGAGGTTTCTGAATGTCTTTTGAAGAACGGCAGCCCATTCTTTCTCAAGAGCTGAAATGAGAGAACGCAGTGTTGTAGGCGCTGAGGTCTGGAGTAAAGTCGACATTCTAACTCATCCGAAAGGTGCTCCAAAGGGTTTATGTTGGGACTCTGGGCTGCCTAGTCCTTTTCAGGAATGTCATTGTCCACAAAGCATTGCCTCACTATTGCTGGTTTATGACAACGTGCATTGTCATAATAATCGCAGCCCAACTATTTGTGTACTGTACTCTTTACCCATTGCTGTAAAATGTGTTCATAGACTCCGGAAATCGCTGTTTTCTTAATCGCAATAAGGGTACCACACCGTAACCACGAAAAGCACCCCTAATATTGTAACAACGCCTTCTCAAACTTCGCTGTCGGCCTTGCACTTGTTTGCCAAAATCTAGTAGCTCCGACAGATTGCCACGGGGTGTATAGCGAATAATCACCCTAAATCACTCGTTTTTGGATATAAACTGTCCAGTGACGCCGTTCGTTGCATTCCCTCAAGCGCCGCTTCCCACTGTCTGCAGAAACGTGCGGCTTGTGAGGAGCTGCTTGACCATCATATCCGATTCCTTTTAACTCCCTACACACAGTCACTGCGCTGACTGTACTACTAGTGCCACTTTGGAACCTTCTGCTGTTCTCATGCTATTTCTTACAACCACCATCTGCAGTGCTTGACAATCCCTGTTCGTCGCTACATGAGGTCCGCCTGGTTATGCCTTATCTCCAATTATCCTTCGCGTCTCTGCTACACAATCATACGACAGTTGTTCGGAAAGTAAGGAACGATCGGTCGCGAAATGGAAACCACAGTGAAAACGAAAACTGTTTTCTTTCACAATTAGCTACACCTTCTCTACATAGCCGCCGCTCGGGCGTAGACATATCTAAGAGCGTTATACCAAATTTCCAGCTCCTTCGTCATAGAAGGCAGCTGCCTGTGCTTTCCGATTATTCTCTGCGCTGGTCTATAGCGCGTAGCCTGCGCCCAAGTGTTATCTTCGTATCCAGCGTTTCATGTTGTGACGCTACAAACCCCCGTTACTAGATGGATATTTCTAGCATACAAGAATTGCTTTGTGGAGAGCGAGCGCGCTACATGGCGCGCGATTCGCGGAAGCGCGTGGCGCGCCCGCGCGAGATTTGCAACGGTCGTCGGGCGTCCACGTGGCCTCCAGCTTGAGGCATTGTTGGGTTTCCGCGCATTACGCGAAAACTATGTAACTTACGGTGAAGAGCGATACGGCAGTGGATTGTGGTCGGCAATATGCACCTTCTGAAAGATCGATCTTTATTTCAAGTCACGAGACGCAAAAGTTATAGTAACCTCAAAATCGGCTAATATCATGAATACTGAAAGATTAATCAAAATAGTAAATTACAACTTACAGGGATGAGCGAGCACTCATTAGAAACGTCTCGTCATAGCGGATCGAGAGCCGTAGTCATATGTTAAGATTCATAAATAATTAAACCTGTAAAGAGCAATAGACAAAATTTGAGGGGAAATTGTTTATAAAATTCAATAGAAAATTCATGACGTGAAGAACGACACTATATAATATTTTGGGAATTTTAAACTAGTTAAGTTATACTGTACACTTAACTTGCAATAGTTTTCATTGTTTGCAAATTATTATTAATATTTATCGCCCATAATTAATTAATTATTATAGATTTGAAGATTTTGAGCAGCGCAATGTGTAGATCGCTACTGATTACGTCTAAAAACGGTCCCATATGCAGTTCTATGTAAAAACGTTGCAGCACAGATGTCAACAAACAAATTTGGGCTAAGTGGCGAAACTTTGCAAAAATTAAAACTTGATTTACGGGCGGTAGAATAATCCTAGAAGTTAATATAACACAGTAAATGAGATGTACTTCTTAGCGCGATTCCCATGGTGTACTTATTTCTATCGAGGGATGTATGTATCAAAATTTGTAACCTTAACTGGTGAGATTGGTACTTGCATAACCAGGAAGGGGTTGACATCCGAGCCTATATAAGCGAGCGGCCATCTTTGCCAGGGGTCAGTCGTTGGTCAGCCGTTTTGGAGGGTGGGTGGCGATCAAGCCCCACTTGAGGGTGGCCCATGTGTTCGTTTGAGAATTCTTTTTCGTGCCGATTTATTTGGACAAAGAGTATTGTTTAATAGTGCAAGTGTGCAAGCATATATTTGGTGAACTGGAAGTGCTACGATTATTTGTGTGAGTGCGATTTACTAGGTATACATCGTCGTAAGTGAACATGAGGCGAACTGTGATTTCGCGCCAAAACTGTTAGAGTAAAGAGGACAGTGGGACTTGTCGTTCTATTCGAATTGATTGAATAACTTTCGATTATAGCAGCCTATATTACTGCTATTGGGGGCTCGGAGTCAAATTATTATTAAAGTAAAACTGTTAACCGTCTCACCAGCGCTAATTTCATTGTGTGAAAGAAAAGGACAATGGCAATAATAGTGATTGAACTGTGTCGTGAAAAAACTGATTTTAATATAATAATCGCCTAATTCTCGTACCCTGGCATAAACTGTACTTATGCCTGAGTGAATAATTAATTCAAAACTATAACAAATGCGCGGGTGTGGAAGTGTACTAATGCACCAAGTGTGGAAATCATCCCCTGAGACTCACGTGAGAGCCAAAATTTGTAATAACATTTTTAACCAACGTTTGCATATGCACATTTCGTGTGAGAACTCTGCAACGGCACTTGTCCTTTATTATTGTCGCCCCGTCGCAATGTGAACAGAGATGATACTCAGACGAGCCAGTTAGGGCTGTTTTGTGGCTGATCGAACACTTCCCATAGAAAAGGTTACAGGAGGGTATTCACTGCCCCTGCAGCGTGCGGCTGAGAATTGCCATGGAGAAGGAAGTGCGTGGCAGTTGTGTTAGGTGGGCTGCATTCATTAAGGCGAAGCCTCTCAGCGGGCCCTCCTACTTGACGGGAGACATCGTTGCTCTAGGCACCTTTAATTGCTGACAGTGCGCTTACAACTGAAAAGAGCGTCTTGATGAGATCGACGGTTAAACTAGAGACACTCCCAACACGTCTGTGAAAAGCCTCATTGGATTTTCACAACGGTTTCCATTTCGTTACCGATCATTCCTCACTTTCCGAACAGCCCTCATATTACCAAAAGTCGACTTGAGCAGCAGATTAAGCAGTTGTCAATTGCTCCTGCTGGATTTCTTACTCACATGAAATCTAATCCACGTTTTGAGTCACAGCCTTTCTTACCGCCTGTTTACTGCCATTACTGCTTCTTCATTGGGAACGCTGCTCTCCCCACCTCCTTTTATACTAGCGAGTCCGCTTCTCGTGACATCTAGTGTTCAATGTCATGTTAGACAGGGTTGTCCTGATATTTCTGATCTCAAAGCGTACATGTTTGGTACTAAAGAAAATATCAGATATAATGCTAACATCCAAACTTCAGAATTTTCTCTTTGACGCCTATAATGTCATATATTAATACATATTATCTGTCTTGTAGGGAATCATATCTGCGTAACTACTAAATCATACCCTTGTCTTCCCCTACAAACCCCCACCCTCCTTTTCGTTCCATTACCAAACTAAACATTCCTAGATACCTCAACGTCTCCATTCGACCCATATCCTTCTTTAGTCAAGATGTCCAATAAGGGTGTTAGCCAGCAGCTCGGTCTACTGCCTCTTCATTAGTGTCTGTATTGACCCACCTGATGTTCGATATTCTTCTGTACCGCTATGTCTCAAAGCTTCTGTTCTCCTCCTGTGTGCGCTGTGCACCATCCAAGTTTTCTTTTAAAGCTACGGCCATAACAAATTCCGTCAGAAAAGACTTAATAGCATGTAAGACTGAGCAGCACCAATTATACAGCGCCTGTAAGTCGACTACAGTATATTATCCATGTTTTACTATTATCGTATAACCTCTATCCAAAAACCTGTCCAATTGTTGAACTGCTCTTACTTGTACTTTTCTATAAGAATGACATTGTCGACGGCAAACCTCAATGTTACTATTTCTTTTCACTGAACTAAAATTACGTTACCGAATTTCTCCTTAACTGCTTTCACTGTTAATTTAAAATACAGACAGAATACGATGGGCGATTCACATGTATTCCATAGTGGGATTTGTTGTTACAAATAGTTGCACATTCATAAGAAAATGGAACAGTTTATTAAACTCTTGGCAATAAAACTATTCCCACCTTTATAGCACTTCCTTTAGCACAGCACAGTAATGTGTGCACTGCTGAACAGCTTTCATTTTACTATGCCTGCCACGGATATACACTAAAGAGACAAATAAATTGGTACACCTGCCTGATATCGTGCAAGGCCCCCGCGAACCGCAGAAGTGTCACAATAGGAGGTGGCATCGACTCGACTAATGTCTGAGGTAATGGTGGAGGGAATAGAGCTGTCCATAAGAGTACTAGGGGCTGGAGGCAAGACATCCTGGATATGCTCAATTATGTTATGTCTGGGGAGTTTGGTGGGCAGCGGAAGTGTTTAAAATCATAAGAGTGTTCCTGGAACCACTCTGTAGCAATTCTGGACTTGTGGCGTGTCGCATTGTCCTGTTGAAATTGCCCAAGTCCGTCGGAATGCACAGTGGACCGGAATGGATGTACCTACGTACCTTTCACCTGTCAGAGTCGTATCTAGACGTATCAGGGATCCCATATCACTCCAACTGCATACGCTCCACACCATTAGAGAGCCTTCACCTGCTTGAACAGTCCCCTGCTGACATGCAGGGTCCATGGATTCATGAGGTTTCCTCCTCACCCGTTCACGTCAATCCGCTCGTACAATTTTAAGCGACACTCGTCCGACCAGGCAACATGTTTCCAGTGATCAACAGTCCCATGTTGGTGTTGATGGGCCCAGACGAGGCATAAAGCTTTGTGTCGTGCAGTCATCAATGATAGACGAGCACGTCTTCGACTCCAAAAGCCCGTATCGATGATGTTCCGTTGACTTGTTCACAGGCTGACAATTGCTGACGGCGCAGCATTGAAATCTGCTGCAATTTGCGGAAGGGTGGCACTTCTTTCCCGCTGAACGATTCTCCTCAGTCGTCTTTGGTCCCGTTCTTGCAGGATGTTTTTCCACCCGCTGCTGTGTCTGAGATTCGATGTTTTACTGGATTTCCGATATTGACGTTACACTTGCGGAGTGGTCGTACGGGAAAATCCCCACTTCATCGCTACATCGGAGATGCTGTGTCCGATCTATCAACTTGTCATATATAAGCGTTGCAGACCACAGCGCAGTATCCTGACTGTTTACATATCTCTGTGTTTGAAAACGCATGGGTATACCAGTTTCTTCGGCGCTTCAATGTAAAAAGAGTGAGAGACATAACCTTCCAGCAGAGCTGAAATCTGTGCCAAACGCGCAAAAGTTCAAAGGAAAATTGGGAGGTTCCATTGTGGTGCATGTGCATGCCTTTTATATACAGGAAATCGTTGCAGTGTCTGATAAGTTTTTTCTGTAAATTGATTGTAGTTCATATGCCCTGTCACAATTTATTTAACGTTTTTAATTATGTTGCTTTTTTATTCATAAATTTTCTGATGAGCATACTAGAAACTATGCACTGACTCTTTCCATGAGTAAGCATTCTCCCACGAACGCTGATAAGTGTATATAATACACTGTCCAATCACATTAATGTGACCACCTGTCAAAAGCCCGAATAATCACCTTTTGCAGAGCCGACTGTTACGAGGCCTGCAGAGAAAGAGAGAGAGAGAGAAAGAAAGAGAGAGGGAGAGAGAGCGAAGTTCAGGAAGGTGTCCATAGGGATGTGCAGCCATTCCAACTCTAGTGTCGTGGTAAGCTGATCGAGGTTTCTCTGTTCAGGAACCATGGTGAGAACAGCCCGATCGAGGTGGTCCCTAAAGTTCTCCACCGCCAAGAAAACATTCCACAGACCGTAGCGCTCCGTCCTCCGGCCTGGACCACTCCGACGACTATTGCAAGGTGCTTGCTTCCTGACTTTTCCGCATTACAACAATGGCCTTTTCTCCGATACATCATAGTACGTGGTTCGTCTGTCTCCACCCAGTGGACGTACAGTTGCGGTGCTGGAGTGTAAATCACCGCCGTCGTCGCCGACGAACAGCAGTCAGCATGGATACATGAATCAAGTGCCTTCTGTGGAGGCCTACACGCAGCAAAACTCGCCCAACGGCCGTTGAGGAGGAGCTGCTGGTAGCCCTTTGGTTTATCTAATCAATCAACTGCTCAACAGTTCCACGTCTATTTTCCAGTAAGCGTCACCTCATCCTTCGTTCACCCCTCTCGTCTATGGCTCATGGTGCACCACAGTTGCATCGGTGACTGTTTTGGACAGCGTGATCTTGCTGTCGACGTATACTTTAACCTTCTAGAATCAAAGTTGATTTAATCACGGCGGCAGGCGAACAACTTACAAACTTAGTCGTTTCCAAAGTGCTTCCATCCTTGAACCGAGAGCTATTGATCATGCCCTTTTGGACGACAGATCAAGCACACCATTTTCTCCTTCCCCCACCCCCTCCCGGCACGCTTTGTATACCCTCCATGGATAGTGCTGGGAGCTGTCGTCTGTTAGTGGTTATTGCATCTTGACGTCGAACGTAGGGGGTGGTCAGATTAACGAGTAACTGGACCGTGTGTATACATTGTTGTATAGCCATAGTCTGCAAACCGGAGTTCTCGACAGTTGTGCTAAGTGGAATAGAATATGATACTATTCTATTTCTCAAATTAATAATATGTCTCATTCAAATTTTCAGACGAATGCTTTCAAATGAGCGATTTCTTGGAATTTCTTTTGGCAGAAAATGTGTTGAGAATTTTGCTGGCCGGTGTGGCTGAGCGGTTCTAGACTCTGGAACCGCGCGACCGCTATGGTCGCAGGTTCGCATCCTGCCTCGGGCATGGATGTGCGTGATGTCCTTAGGTTAGTTAGGTTTAAGTAGTTCTAAGTTCTAGGGGACTGATGGCCTGAGATGTTAAGTCCCATTGTGCTCAGAGCCATTTGAACCATTTGTCTTGGGAATTTTGCTGCAGCGATATACAGCTCACAAACGTTAGGAAACATCTGCTTACTGCACAACAATAAAACAGATCCATCACATTCCTGAAGTATAACCACGGAAAGTTATTTTTATTCTAATATTTCAGATTGAAGCCACAGCACTCGTTCCATCATTTTAAAGACACACAAGTGCCAGAGATGTTGATCGGTTGCAAAGAGTATGTACAAGCCGAATCTATGAATATGGGGTCTATCCACGCTGCAGTTCTTCTGTAATTTAATGGCTCAGTTACTGAAGCACGGATACGTAAAGTATAAAGAATTTTTTTCTTGTGTGTGTGTGTTTGTGTGTGTATGTATGTGTGTGTGTGTGTGTGTGTGTGTGTGTGTGTGTGTGTGTGCATGACCAGTTTCTGACTGGTTTAATGCGCCCTTCCACGAATTCTCCTCCCAGCCTTTTCATGCCAGAGTGGAAATTGCAACTTACGTCCCCAGTTATTCGGTGGATGTATTCCAATCATTCTCTACAGTTTTTACCGCCTACAGCTCTCTCTAGAATCATGGAGGCTACCCCCTGATGTCTTAACAGATGTCCTATCATCCTGTCCCTTCCTCTTGTAAGTGTTTTCATACATTCCTTATTTCACCGGTTCAGCGCAGAACTTCCTCGTTACTTACCTTACCAGTTCACCTAATTTTCACCATTCGTCTTTTGCACCTCATCTCAAAATCTTCGATTCTCGTCTGTTTTGGTTTTCCCACAGTTCATGCCTCACTGGCATGTAACGCTGTGCTCCAAACGTACTTTTTCAGAAATTTCTTCCTCAAATTAAGACAAATGTCTGATACTAGCAGACTTCTCCTGGACAGGGACGTCATTTTCCCATGGCTAATTTGTTTTTCATCTCCTCCTTGGTACCTCTATCAAGGATTATTTTGCCTCCTGGGCAACAGAATGTCGTAACTTTGTCTACTTCGTTACCCTCAGTTCTGATATTAAGTTCTTTGCTGTACTCATTTCTGCTGCTCCTCAGTACTTCATTACGTGAAGATGCACATCGACAAAACAGTCCAAATTGACGCAGATGTTCATCCCAGTTCCCCTTCCTCTCATCTTCCTCCTTTCTTTCTTTGTTGGGGCCTTTGTCCCACTCCAATGCGGGGTCAGCTTTGTTATTACGGATTTGGCAGTGTTAATTGCAGAGGTTGGCCGGATGCCCTTCCTGACGCCACACCGAAGTCCCCAGGACGGAAGTAGTGTACTCCAGCTGTCTGCGTCTAGTGTAAGGCATGAAATAGTGCGAACGTTTTCATATGTCTGTGAGTCGTGTAACTGAGGCGGAAAAGGGGGACCAGCCCGGTATTCACCTAGCGGGATGTGGAAAACCACCTAAAAACCACATCCAGGCTGGCCGTCATACCGGCCCTCGTCGTTAATCCGCCGGGCGGATTCGATCCGGGGCCGGCGCGCCTACCCGAGTCCAGGTAGCAGCGCATTAGCGCTCTTTTTTATATATATATGTACATATTGATCTACTGCTTAGGTGGCAGACGCTCTATCCATCTCTTTTCTTCGCATTAATCATATACAGTACTTGCTCCTTTTTTTTTAAGGATGGTCAGGGCGTGGTACACGCTGCACTAGCAGTGGGGTCTCTTCACGGCACTGCCAGTGCGTCGAGGGCCAAACCCCTCCCACCCTTTTTTCAGGTCCCCTGTTGGGACATAGCACTAAGTGTGCAGAAATCTTAACACAAAAACTCCCATTCTCCGATGTAAGAAAGACAAAGAAACCTCTTCTCTGAGTAGAAACTGAACACTGATAAAACTTAACAATTCTTCTTGAATCACACAAATACTTTGGAAGTCGTACACGAGTAATTCTGAACAAAATGTTTTGAAAAAACTCTTCGTGTAACATAGAAGTTTAGGAAGCAAGGTAATAGTAAATAATAATAAGTACACAAGTGACTTTTAATTTTCTTCTGTTCGTTCTCGTTCAAGTTGTTGTAGTGGTTCCACATATTTAACCGACATCCGTTCTTTAAAAAATGATCTTCAGCATGTTGCCGTAGTGCTTCTTGTGGTTGCGATATGTGCTGATTTTTGAATATTCACACTTCATGTAAACTCGGAATTCTACCTCGTTGTCCGACCCAAGTTTGTTGATGACATAACTAACATATTTTCCCAGTAACCAGCTAATGGCGTTGGTTTTTAATTTCGGAAAGTAGGTCATGTCTGGTCTCAGGAGGAGCGATGGCGTTATATATTCCGTCGAGGATCTAGTGAGAAAGGCGATTTGTTGCCTGATCCAATTCCAGTTATTCACATTGCCGCCACAGGTGAATCTGTGGGTAAGTGTATCCACCAGATTGCATTTTCCACTGAGGTGTGTCTGGTTTAAACCGATCCCATATAGTCTCTCGTTGGTGCTGATGACATTGTTAACTGTTATGTACCATGCGGAAATAGCGTCTGTAGATAGCCCGGCATAGCTGATGTTCCGCCATACAGCTTTCCAGTCACAGTTAGGGAATTTCGTTTCAATTTTGTTTCTGCCCTCATTTAACTTCCTTTCAAGTATAATGTCGCGCGCTATGATACATATGTTACTTCTGATTTCGTCACTAAGATAACTTGCTTCGAGGAAAAAGTTCCTCACATACTGCAGACGGGCATTAATCCTTCGCACATCAATCGGTGCTTGCAGGCTATGGGGTGTCACAGCCTCAAAGAGCTTTGTGGTTATACATTGTGGAAGTTCTCTGAGTATATGGAAAGTCCGTTTGAGGAACAGAGCAGACCCTTTATTTCGAATATCCACCAAACCGAGGCCCCCGTTTCTGACATCCAGCATAACGGTAGTCGCACCAACCCTGAATATGTCTCCTCGCCATGAATAATTGGTAACAGTGGACATGATCCCTTTAGCTACTAGTTTAGGGCTTGGAAATACTTGCGCAGTGAAATACGCTTTAGACAAAATGCAAGAGTTGATGAGTCTGACTTTTTGCACCTGGTCGATAGTTCGATGGATGTTCTCCATTACAGCACCATGAACTTTCGTCCTAGTTTCCGTCCAGTTAAAAGCAGCCATCCTCATCGGACATGCCATTAAGGTTATTTCCAAAGTTTTATGTTTGTTGTCTTGTTTTGCCCATGCCAGTCGGAGGTGATCTAGGCCCCGTAGATTCAATATTTTACTTTTGTTTTCATTTGTTGTCGCTCCCGACGCTAGACAATACTTTTGGATTTCTCTTTCCAATGTAACTGTCTCCTCCTTATTCCTTATTACCACACCCACGTCATCGGCATAAGCTCGTATGACAGTTTTCTCTCCACTCAATGTTATGCCTGTTAATCTTGCGTGGACAGTGCGGAGAAAGGGCTCCAAAGATACGGAAAATAAAAACATAGATAAGGGACTGCCGTGTGGAACCCCTCGCCTTATCTGTATGTGTTTAGATGTTTGGCCATTGATTGCTATTTTCGTATTTATACCTGGTGCAATATTTCTTAGCATGTTGAGAACCTGAGGGTGGAAAGCCATTCTTGACAGCGTCGTAAAGAGGTATCTATGACTAACGCGGTCAAAAGCTTTGTTGAAATATATAAAGGTTAAAGCACATTTTATACTTGTCACTGAGGTAATTGCAATTACGTCTCTGTATGCAGATAGACGTTCTGGTCGAAGAACAAGATTGATGATGACTCAATATTTTATTGGAAAAGGCAGAGAGTCTTTTGTTGATAATACGCGAAATTATTTTGTAATCAGAATTTAGTAGCGAAAGAGGCCGAAAAACTTTTAAGTTGGTTTTGCCTTTACTCTTTGGAATAGTACCATTTTACTTTCCTTAAACTCTGCAGGGACCGTTTTTCCGTTCAGGACCTCATTCGCCATCCAAGTGATCTGATTATAGATCAGTAGCGGGCATAAAACTCCGCAGGGAGGCCATCAAGTCCCGGAGATTTTTTGAGAGGTGAGTTACGCACTGCCTCATGCACTTCATCTTTAGTAATAGGTGACAGGATGTCAGCGTTGTCTGTTCCCGACAATTGTGGACCTAAAATAGTGAGAAAATCCTCGGGAGCTGCATCTTCCACTGTGGCAGGCGCATATAAGGTTTCATAGTACCTGTGGACTTCGTCCAGTATTTCTTTCTGGCATGTGAGCCTTGTACCAGTAAGCGTCTGGACTTCATCAGTAAAAGTTTGACGTCTGTTTTTAGCATGCCGCACCAAGTGATACAGAGAAGCTGTTCAATCTGCAACTACTAATGTGGCTTTCGATTTAATTTTTAGTCCCTCCATCTGTTGCCGTTTACGGGTTCCCGGGTTCGATTCCCAGCGGGGTCAGGGATTTTCTCTGCCTCGTGATGACTGGGTGTTGTGTGACGTCCTAGGTTAGTTAGGTTTAAGTAGTTCTAAGTTCTAGGGGACTGATGACCATAGATGTTAAGTCCCATAGTGCTCAGAGCCATTTGAACCATTTTGTTGCCGTTTAATGCTTAATAACTTGGCTTTTATTGTTTTGATATCATTCAGACGAATTACGTCATCACGTGCCTGTTGATATGTCTCTTAAAACTTTATAATAAAACTCCATTGTATTCCTCAACTCCCTGTGCCTCGCTGCATTAAACTGCATGACAACTTTCCCCAGCCTTGGTTTAGCTCTCCTAGTCAACCAGTCAATGACTATTGAGTGCTTGTCTGCTGTGCGGAGGCACATAGTCCACGCTACTCTTATTTCCTGTTGCAGTTCTTCGTCAGTTAAAACAGAGATATTCAAATTCCATTGGCCTCTGAATCGACGGGTTGGCTGTACACTTAAATTAAGGCAAGTTAAAAGTGTACTGTGATCGCTAAAATACACGGGAATAGTTTCAACGTTTAATAAAAAATTTTGCAAATTTGGTGACACGTAAATTCTATGTAGTCCGCTGCGGGAGTGGCTGGTTAAATACGTCGGTTGCTCAAGTTCCCACACATCCCTAAGTTGTAGATCACTTACTAGCTTTTTTAACTGTGGCGAGTAGTTGAAATTGGGTTGTTGATCTTTCTGGTTTAAAACAGTTAAAATCTCCACCTAGTATAAGAGAATACGGATTTTTCCTCAATAAATAAATCAGTTCATCTTGGAAAAACTTCGCACGATCCAATTTATTGGAATTTCCTGATGGGCCGGTCACATCGAAAATTTTTATGCCTATGGCTCTTCCTGATTCTAGTCGTTCGATTTCAGTCACCGGAATGCCTTCCCTTATAAGAATGGCTGTACCGAAATTGGCTTCCGTAGAAACATTAACAATTTAAAAAAAGCCTGGGATCCGAAATTCCGTTATCGCAACTTCTTGTAGCAACGCGATGTCTGTCCCAGACTGGTACAAGAATTCTTTTAGTGCTGTCAATTTCAAAGGTGACTGTATTTTGTTAATGTTAACAGTAGTAATGCTGCAAACTTGCATCACAGACATACCAGAAGAAGCTATTTTGGATGAGGATCGATATGATTATAGCAGCAACGTGCTTCTCTACCAGTAACGATCTTTACAAGCTGTGTGCCCATTACATGAACTAACTTCCAAGAAAAAATTTTTACTGCTTTTAAACAAAGTGCTTGAGAAGAAAATTATGCTGAAATCCTGACAATGCATTGCTATAAGTCACTGTGGTCTTTCTCTTTCTCCTCGTCAGTGTTTGCCCTGATGACTTCATATTTAATATTCTTTTTCTTGATGTCTTTCTTCTCTGGTGCGGCTTTAGCTTGATGACACGTGACAGCAAGACCTGGTTTTGGTCGCAGCCTCCGACGGTGGCCGTCTGGCGCAACGGCGGTGGCTTGCGAGCCGTCAATATTTGGCTCCAGCGTCTTGTCTGTTGTGTTGTCTTGCTGGCGAGGCGGTGATGCTTGATTATTTCCTCCTTCGGCGCGGTGTTGCTTTAATGCTTAATAACTTGGCTTTTATTGTTTTGATGTCATGCAGACGAATTACGTCATCACGTGCCTTAGGAGTCAGCAGGTAGTTTACTTGGTACTTCCTCGTACTGTTCGCACAGTAAGGGCTGTGCACTTGATGCGGTTATTGCAGCTGTGACCTCAGGCTCAGGGTCACATTTCCGTGAAAGGTCACTACCAGGTGCGTCAATATCTGTTCGTGGTGGTATAATTCCTTGTGCGGAAGTGGGAGCCACATCGACCTGCATTTCATCTCCTTTTTCCACTTCCAACAGATCTTCAGGACTTGGCTTCGGCTTCCTGGCAACGGGTGCGTCACAGGAAGAGTCCTCATCAACATTTCTTTCAGTGTCCTCTACAGGACGCTTTTTAGTGGGAATCTCGCTGTCACGGAACGGTATTTCTGCAGTTAATGCAGGTTTTAAAGACGGAAATTCATTAACATTAAGTGCAACATTTTCAGAGGTAGTAACAGGATCCACGACAGCCGCCAGCCCTGTTGTATTACTGGCTGGCAACAAATCGTTGAGTGTTAATTTCCGGCGTTGCATAAGGTTGTTTTTAGCACAAAAACACGGCGAGAGCAGTCCTGACGGAGGTGACCAGAATCGTTACATACATGACATGTAGGGGTTTGCCCTGAGTATATAGCATGCGCCTTGTGCCCGTCAACAAAGATGTGGGAGCGAATGTTTGCCTTCACTTCCATCTCCACGGAGCGAATGCCGTTAAAGCACTACAGCTTGAAATGCGAAGCCCACCTTTCGTTGACTATTTGCCTGACAACCCCATACTTTGAAAGGACATCTTTAATTTTCGATTTGTCTACTTGTATGGGAATATTCAAAACCCTAACATTTCTAATTACAGACTCGGAATTCCTGAGCTTTACAGTACTTTTAGTACCATCACGGTGTATAAATTCCGTTTCATAACCAAATTTTTCCAGAAAGCGGTCTACCCTCACGGAATCGTTAAACTTTTCCAAAATGCAGTATTCATCAGAGTCTAGCTGCATGGTATGAACAGATTCAGAATGAAGGCCAATTACCTCGGTAATCCAGTCGTGTATTTCAAGTGCAGAGGGCTGTACTCGACGGGTGTACTTGTCGAAGGTGAAAATCACGGTGTTCTTGCGCACGGAGTTTGCCATAGTGTTCTGCAGCGAAGATATTTCGGACAACGCCGAAATCCCAACGGCACTACGTTGAAAGACGACACGAACGAAGACCAATAGCTCAATTTATAACGCTTAATTCGCGTGCAAGACGCCAATAAACAATCACGAAACACGAAAACACTGGCGTAAACACTGAACGTTGACGGAGCAAATTTGAGGAGCGTGCGACCGCGGCGACTGCTAAGGCCAGACTGTCGGCTACCCTGGCGGGTCCTCTCATCCTCCTCTAACCAAATGTAAATTTTGTAATTAGAGTTCTGAAAATATCTAGTGAATCGTTCCATGAACAAGTACACTACTGGACATTAAAATTGCTACACCTCGAAGATGACGTGCTACAGATGCGAAATTTAATCGACAGGAAGAAGAAGCAAATGATTAGCTTTTCAGAGCATTCACACTAGGTTTGCGCCGGTGGCGACACCTACAACGTGCTGACATTAGGAAAGTTTCCAACCGATTTCTCATACACAAACAGCAGTTGACCGGCGTTGCCTGGTGAAACGTTGTTGTGATGCCTCATGTAAGGAGGAGAAATGCTTACCATCACGTTTCCAACATAGATAAAGGTCGGATTGTAGCCTATCGCGCTTGAGGTTTATCGTATCGCGACATTGCTGCTCGCGTTGGTCGAGATTCAATGACTGTTAGCAGAATATGGAACCGGTGGATTCAGGAGGGTAATACGGAACGCCGTGCTGGATCCCAATGGCCTCGTATCCCTAGCAGTCGAGATGACAGGCACGTTATCCGCATGGCTGGGGACATTTGAAAGACAACTACCATCTGCACGAACAGTTCGATGACGTTTGCAGCAGCATGGACTATCAACTCGGAGACTATGGCTGCAGTTACCCTTGACGCTGCATCACAGACAGGAGCCCCTGCCATGGTGTACTCAACGACGAACGTGGGTGCACGAATGGCAAAACGTCATTTTTTCTGATGAATCCAGGTTCTGTTTACAGCATCACGATGTTCGCATCCGTGTTTGGCGACATCGCGGTGAACGCACATTGGAAGCGTGTATTCGTCATCGCCATATTGGCGTATCAACCGGCGTGATAGTGTGGGCTGCCATTGGTTACACGTCTCGGTCACCTCTTGTTCGCATTGACGGCACTTTGAACAGTGGACGTTACATTTCAGATATGTTACGACCCGTGGCTCTACCCTTCATTCGATCCCTGCGAAACCCTAGATTTCAGCAGGATAATGCACGACCGCATGTTGCAGGTCCTATACGTGCCTTTCTGGATACAGAAAATGTTCGACTGCAGCCCTGGCCAGCACATTCTCCAGATCTCTCACCAATTGAAAACGTCTGGTCAATGGTGGCCGAGCAACTGGCTCGTCACAATACGCCAGTCACTACTCTTGATAAACTGTGGTATCGTGTTGAAAATGCATGGGCAGCTGTACCTGTACACGCAATCCAAGCTCTGCTTGACTGAATGCCGAGGCTTTTCAAGACAATTATTACGGCCAGAGGAGGTTGTCCTGGATACTGATTTCTCAGGATCTATGCACCCAAATTGCGCGAATATGTACTCACATGTCAGTTCTAGTATAATATATTTCTTCAATGAATACCTGTTTATCATCTTCATTTCTTCTTGGTGTAGCAATTTTAATGGCCAGTGGTGTAGCCTTTTGTCGCTTGGTCTCACTCAGCCTCATAAACAAATAAATATGAAAAAATAAGCTACAAACCAGTCTCACTCCTTCCTCAGTTACTGTCTCCTTTTATTGTATTTCCACCATCTACAACGACGGTCTTTCTCGTACTAGTCGAAGATTGTCTTACGCTCCAAGCAGTTTATCCCTGAAAATTTCTTAATCCCAAAGAGTATCTCATATTTTATTGTGATTTACATCTCAGACTTTGGACGTAATACCGTGTGGCGCCACGGGACGTAGATCGCTATCGGTAGCAGCAGGAGCAGAAGGAAGTGATGGAGATGGGAGGCAGACTACGAGCGGCGTGACCTTCCGGCCTTTGCAGGCCCGAGGGCCGCCGCTGCCCGGAAGCTTTCCCCTTGAAGTCCTCGGTGTGTCCTTTCCGGGCCATTAACGCCGTCGCCAGGGGCTGCGACTCGCGACGCAGCGTGGGCGGCGGAGCCCTCGCCGGGCGTCACGCGGCCCCATGAGGCGGAACGTCTGCAAAGACCGCCCGTCTGACATTTGACGCCGCCCTAGCCGCGCACACACCACGTCGATTGCCCAGCGTGCGGTGACCCGGAAAAGTCGATTGCTAAATATGTAGGATCTAAAAAGACTGGAACGTACCGTGTTTAGAGGACGTAAAAAGGAAACACCTTCCTTACGTGACAAACATACCATAGGTCGTTAGGATAGCATGATCGATATCCTTACCAGCGAGTTACGTAGCTTCGTGCGCAATGGACAATATTAAACACAATAATTTAAAATGTGCATTTTTTTAATGTACGAGGTGCAGTACCACCGAGGTTTTATGCTCTTCCTAAAGTTCACAAGATGGGTAAGGATGAGCGTCTAGACTTGTCTATGAAACCTATAACAAGTACTATTGGTTCACCAACATATTTTTCTGCCAAATATTTAGCTTCCTTATTAAAACCATTGGTAGGAAAATGTAGTCACCACATTCGTAATTCTATGGATTTTATTCAGAGACTTAGCAGTGTCAGGCTGAATAGTACGGATGTGCTTGTTAGTTTTGACGTGGTATCATTATACACCAAGTACCTTTAAAGGACTGTTTATCTCTTATCGGCCAACAGTTTGATAAGAACATTACGGCCTTATTTCAACATGTGCTTTTATCATCTTATTTGCAGTTTAATGGTGAATTTTATGAGCAGATTGATGGTGTTGCCATGGGAAGCCCCCTCTCCACTCTGGTAGCTAATTTATTCATGGAAGACTTCGAGGACAACGCACTGGACTCAGCAATTTTTAAACCGACGGTCTTCTGGAGGTACGTGGACGACACATTCATGGTATGGCCCCATGGAATGGATGAATTACATCGATTTCTTGAGCATTTCAATTCCATCCATGCTAGCATTAAATGTACTACGGAAATAGAAAAAACGGCTGCCTCCCCTTTTTGGATGTTGTCGTTCGCCGTAAAAGTGATGGCACATTAGGAAATGCCAACGCACACAAATCTGTATCTTCATGCCAGTAGCTGCCATTACCCTTCACAGACCACAGGTGTCCTTAAAGACCTTACTGCATCGGGCGCACTGTATATCCGATAAAGACAATTTGCAAGAAGGGCTCACATACCTCAAGAGTATTTTTAAATCGAATGGATTTTCTCCGTAACAAAATCGAAGAGCATTCCATGCAAAACCTACAAAACAGGTATGTGATGGGGAAGAAGATAATAATTCCTTCAGATTTAGTGCGGTTTTGACATATATGGGTGCTCTTTCCTCGAAGATAGGCCGTACTCTTGAGAAACTCTGTGTTACGGCGATCTTCCGGCCCCCCCACGAAGATTGCAGCTTTACTCGGCTCTGTGAAGGACGATTTACAGCTTCGTAAAGCGGGTGTGTATCAGATTCCTTACCGAATTTGTGAAAAGTCATACATAGGTCAAACGACACGCACCCATCATGAAAGGTGTATGGAGCATCGAAGATACACACGCTTATTACAGCCAGACAAGTCAGCTGTAGCCGAACATTGTATTGACACAGGGCATTCCATGAATTACAGTGATGTGAAGATTTTAACATCCACCTCCTCCTTTTGGGAATCTGTCTTCAAGGAAGCTGCAGAGATTAGATTAGCTAACAATCTAATAAATAGAGATAATGGTTTTAATTTAGACAAAGCATGGAATCCGGCTCTTGGAATAATTAAACTGCAGAGAAGTCGTCATCGGGTCACCGCCGCCGATCATACATCGATAAGCGAATCGAATGTCTGTACGCCTTCGCCACAGGCGGCGCATGTGTAAGCGTACGTCGCTGCCGCTGACCAGCATCTGTGACCGGCATGCGCAGTAACGTCGCGGTGGAGCATATAAGGCCGCGCCTGGCGTCTTGTCGTCCGTCTTGTGACTCACTCTGAGGATGGCCGGACGATACGCGGCCGAAATATCAGTGGAGGAAATTTTATTTGCGCGGCTGCATGCCCGAAATTTAATGGATTAATAATTTAAAAGTTTACTATTGCCTATTCTGCAGAGTGTAATTTGCAATGTTAAAAGACATGTCCGGTGCACAACATAAATGATGAGGTCTCAGACTGGCAGATTCTCAACCTATCTAGACCTGACAAAATATAGCATTACAAACATATAACCTGTAATAATCCATGGAGAAGACATAAAAGCTTTGACGTTCACCGATGATGTTGTAATTCTGCCAGAGACAGCAAAGGATTGTAAGAGCAGTTGAACGGAATGGACAGTGTCTTGAAAGGAGGATATAAGATTAACATCAACAAAAGCAAGCCGGCCGGAGTGGCCGAGCGGTTAAAGGCGCTACAGTCCGGAACCGTACGACCACTACGGTCGCAGGTTCGCATCCTGCCTCAGGCATGGATGTGTGTGATGTCCTTAGGTTAGTTAGGTCTAAGTAGTTGTAAGTTCTAGGGGACTCATGACCACAGCAGTTGAGTCCCATAGTGCTCAGAGCCATTTGAACCATTTTTGAACAAAAGCAAAACAAGGATAATGGAATGTAGTCGAATTAAGTTGGGGGATGCTGAGGGAATTAGATTAGGAAATAAGACACTTAAAGTAGTGGATGAGTTTTGCTATTTGGGGAGCTAAATAACTGATGATGGTCTAAGTAGAGAGGATATAAAATGTAGACTGGCAATGGCAAGGAAAGCATTTTTGAAGAAGAGAAATTTGTTAACATCGAGTGTAGATTTAAGTGTCAGGAAGTCGTTTCTGAAAGTATTTGTATCTGGTGTGGCCATGTATGGAAGTCAAACAAGGACGATAAATAGTTTGGACAAGAAGAGAATAGAAACTTTCGAAATGTGGTGCTACAGAAGAATGCTGACGATTAGATGGGTAGATCAAATAACTAATGAGGAGGTATTGAATAGAATTGGGGAGAAAAGGAGTTTGTGGCACGACTTGACTAGTAGAAGGGATCGGTTGGTGTGAGATGTTCTGAGGCATCAAGGAATCACCAATTTAGTATTCGAGGGCAGCGTGGCGGGTAAAAATCGTAGAGGGAGACAAATAGATGAATACATTAAGCAGATTCAGAAGGATGTAGGTTGCAGTAGGTACTGGTCGATGAAGAAGCTTGCACAAGGTAGAGTAGCATGGAGAGCTGCATCAAACCAGTCTCAGGACTGAAGACCACAACAACAACGTGTAATACTATAATATTGTGCAGTTTAATTGTTTACTGTGCTTAATATTGTCCGTTGTGTTAAGTGTGATTTCAACGTTAAGAAATAAGTTTGGTACACAGCATTGTGTGCAGCTGTATTGTATCATTGCTTATGAAGTTTTATTGCCTAAGAACTGGCGTCCATTGAAGATGATAGTCAGCTGTTTCCTCAAGATGGTTCAAGAAGTTGAAAACTAGTTGGAGAGCAACAAAATCCGTTTGTTGTTCACTTATGGGTCAGCTCTCATTTAAATGGGAATCTTTTAAGGCGTTATAACTCGAGTGACAACAGCTTATAAGCACACTGGTTAAAGTTTTAATGTAGTGACCGTATTTCCAGATGCTACTTGCAACCCATTCCTCAGCGTTTTCAACTAAATTGACCGTGTTTCTAAGAAACTGGCAGTTGACCCGTCAGGGAAAGGCTTACAGCATTGGTACTAACTCAGATTATTACGTCTTATGCTCCTCGGAAAGGGCCTTGAAAAGTCAACGAATATTATTGGATGAGGATTAGCAGCATTCATTAGCAGACTTTACGAGTTTGCCAAATGCTTATCTTCATCCTGATGCGTCGGTGGGATGCTCACGGCGATTTCGCCTGACTGACATACCGATTCTAGACGGTACAGCATTCGAATAACCTTGTTGATTGTCCCCTTATGTATTCATACTCAATAACCATGTCATCTTTTGCAGAATACGAATACAAACTGATGTGTATCATACGGTCGTCCTTCAATGGACCAAGTGATTTCTTTGTATAACCGCGCATTTAGAAGGGGGCATAAAATCCTATATTCATATGAACACTCATGGTGTTAATTACTGAATGAAAAACGACGAATCTATCAACAAGGCTCTGCGAATGCAGTGCAGTCTAGAATCGGTATGTCAGTCAGGCTAAATCGCCATGAGCATCCCACCGACTATCGATATAAATCCGTGCAATCGGTCCAGACGATAACAGCGTCAGCTGGCGAGAATTGACTGCTAGACACACGCACAGTCCATGTAGTATCAGTGATCGTTCGGTCCATGTGTAGAATGGGGAAGGCGAACGATCTATCTGGGTTTGGCAGAGGGCAGATTGTGATGGCCAGAGGCTCGGCACGAGCATTTCAGAAACTGCACTAACCAAAGTTGGGCGAACCCTCCTCATTACAGATGTTGGACGCTATAAGCTGGGCAGACTGGTAAAACAGACAAACGGCAAACTGTGTGGAGGAACTAACATCTGAGTTTAATGTTGGGCAGAGGAGCAGTGTGTCTGAACACACTGCGTAGAACACTCTTAACGATGGGCCTCCATAGCCGACGATCCATTCATGTGCCAATGTTAACACCACGACATCGGCAACTGCTACTGAAATGGGCACGTGACGATCGTCTATGGACGTTGGGGCAGTGGCAGATGTCTTCATGGTCTGATGAATTCCAATACCGTCTTCATCATGCCGATGGGAGGGCGCGAATCCGTCATCTTCCAGGGGAACAGCTCCTTGACACCTGTACTGCGAGATGGAGGGAAGCGGGCGGCGGCTCCATTGTATTCTGGGGAACATTCACGTAGACACCCATGGGTCCAGTAGGGCTCTTGCAAGTCACCATGACGACCAAGGAGTATCATATTCAGACGGTAGACCACGTCCACCCCTTCATGATGATCATATTTCCCGACGGCAGTAGATTTTGCAACAAGATAATGCTCCATATCACAAGTCCAGGAGTCTCATGAAGTGGTTCGAGGAAAACAGTAACGAGTTCCAATTGATATTCTAGTTCCCAAAATCGCCAGATCTGAACCAGATCGATCACAGAGCTCATCGCCCCCCTCCCGGAATTTTTCAGGAATTAGGTGACTTGTGTGTGCAGATGTGGTGCCGACTCCCTTCAATGACCTTCCAAGGCTTCATTGCGTCTATGACACGATGCGTCGCCGGTGTTATCCGTGCCAAAGGTGGATATAATGGATATTAGTTAGGTGGTCCTTATGTATTGGCTGATAAGTGTATAATTACACAAAGCAAGTATCTGACCACAACCCTCGGCGACGCGACGTTTCAGTATGCCCAACGGAGTATCAGAAGACAAGCGGCTGTACCAAATAGGTCGAGACGATCAAGCAGGAAATCAGACCACGTTCACTGCCGCATGCGGGAACGAACAGCGTCTCCTTTGTGTTTCTTGAAGTTTTACTGGTGGACAGAGTAATCAATCATTTTTCGGACGTGCTTACGGGATTTTATTAATTCTTATTCTGAAAATTCTTTGAAATTTAAATTAAGTTCCTATGGGACCAAACCGCTGAGGTCATTGGTTACTAGGCTTACACACCACTTAATCTAACTTAAACTAGCTTACGCTAAGGTGAACACACAGACCCCTGCGTGAGGAAGGACTCGAACCTCTCACGGAGGGAGCCACGCGAACCGTGTCAAGACACCTGAGACCACGCGGCTATTCCGCGCTGCTCTTATTCCGGTATTTCTTTCAGCAATTCTCAAGGTAAGTCGCTTGCAATATCACCTTCCACTTTACACTACACTGCGGAGCAAACGTGCTTACAGTGTTGGCTCTGAAACATGCAGTGCAGTGTAAAACGGAAAGTGGTTTAAAAATTTTGGAAGCAACTCACCCTGAAAATGATTGAAATGTTTCCGTCGGAAATATCGGAAGAAGAATTAATAACATGCCGGATACACGCCCGAAAACTGACTGTGTGTCCAACTTTGTGCACAAGCAATGCGGGTCCTCACTAAACTATCCTCCGCGACAAACAGTACTATTAGCTGGTTAATTCCATAGTTTGATTGGTGTGAGACACGCCTTTTCGGTTCTTAACGGAATTTAAAGAAGAGGCAGTCTGCCCGTTTGCCTGAAGATGCGGCCATTATTCACGGAACACCTAGTTATTTTGAGTGTGTTAGACAATCACTAGTACGGGATTTCAGTTTTGCATTCATACAAACGGACGACATTTTCAGCAACCTTTCTAACACGAACCATCACACGGCAGTTCGAACACCGTCTCTGAACTTCACTAGCATCAAAACTGCCATGGACCCCGATTGGGAAAACGCTGTACCTGTGACGTTTCATCACACAGCACAATAGTTTCTTTTTATTTCTTCTAGGCAAGCTGAAAATTTTTATGGGTGTACTCTACAAGCGACTGCACAGTGCGTGGGGTAGGGTAAATCCTATCTATTTTGTCATTTTTCTGTACTTTTCGATGGGCGTACTGAGCGATAGTGGTTCTATACATGTTCTAATCTCTATTGTTCTCATAATCACTACGCGACATATACGATGATGACGGCATAAAAATGGCACAGTGTTACTGAAACTTCTCTAAATACTTGCACGACATGAAGTGCCCTACATGTCACTACTAAGATTGTAATCGGATATTCTTTGGTTCTTTGTCTTTCTATTGGGCATTATCTGACATGTATCCTCATTTAAAGAGAGTTGTCACACATTACACCGAGCAGAAATGTTGTTTAAATGTCTCTGCAATAGCACAACTTCACTATAAACAATGACGTAGTAAATGAACAATCATATAGTAATACTTATCTGTTAAATCCATGATGTATATTGAGAATATTAAAGGTGATACTACGCTGCCTTTGGGCATAACCGATGTTACTATCATTTGTGTGGAACGTTATTACAATAAATTACAAAAATAATTACAGTAAATATCTGTCAACCAAGAGGTGCCCATAAGCCTGGAAACCTATACAGATATGCCTAGATTAATAAGGGTGTAAGGCAGCAACGGAGTCTTTCTTTCCTGCGAAGCAGCCTGCATATCGAAGAATCTGTCAGAAAATTAAACAAAACATTCAAAATGCACTAAAATTTATGGTATGCTCGGTGAAGACATTATGGACGTGAATAATTACAGAACGTGTTTAATGGAATGAATAATCTATGCGGATCAGATCAAGAAAGAGAATGATGGAAGTTGTAACAGAAATTAGGTTAGCGAAAAACTTAACATGAAAAATGGTATACATGTGGTGGACGAATCAGTATGAAATGAGTGACGAAAGCATGACGAAGCATACTAGCTCAGGCGAAGAGACCATTCATCGACATGGTTCTCACTTTAGTAAAAACGTTTTTGGATGATGCACGCCTGGAGGACAGTATT
This sequence comes from Schistocerca piceifrons, assembly GCF_021461385.2. Lineage (NCBI taxonomy): Eukaryota > Metazoa > Arthropoda > Insecta > Orthoptera > Acrididae > Schistocerca > Schistocerca piceifrons. The sequence continues at coordinate 225,086,575 of NC_060143.1, forward strand.
GTATAGAAGTACGTCATGAAATCGGTGAAAACTGAAAAAGAAAGGAGACAAAGAATTTGAGTTTTGGAGTTTCATACATGTGGGAATGAGGCGTGGTGTAGGCTATCCCCCATGTTAATCAATCTCTGCATCGAACAGTCAGTAAAGGAAAACAGAGAAAGATTATGAGAAGGAATACAAGTTCAGACAGAAGAAATTAAAATAGAAGTTAAGGTTCGCCAATGAGGTCGTATTTTTTTAGAGGTAGCAAAGGATTTTGAAAAAATTTGGAAAGAAACGATGCTGTAAGACGGATATCAAGACAGGTAAAATAAGGATAATGGAATGTAATCGAATGAAACCAGACAATTCTGCGTAATTAGATTAGGAAATTAACACTAAAAGTAATTGATGAGATTTTGCTAACTGGGAATTAAAATAACTGAGATTGGCCAAAGCTGAGAGGTCATAAAATGCATACCGACTGCAACAAGAAAAGCATTTGTGAAAAAGTGCCGGTTGGAAACTTCGAATATAATTTTTCTAAAGGTATTTGTCTGGAGTGTAGCCTTATATGGAATTGAAGTGTGGGCTATAAGCAGTTTAGACAACGTGAGAACAGAAGGTTTTGAGATGTGGTGCTGCAGAAGAATTCTGAAAATTAGCTGATTAGATTGAGTAACAAATGAGGATGTGCTCAATAGAATTAGCAAAAAAAGATGAATTTATTGTACAACATAACTTAAGGCTGGCGTTATTGGTTGATAGAACATAATCTGAAGCATCAATGAATCGTCAGTTTTATTAATGGAGGGAAATGCGGAGTGTAAGATTGCGGAATGAGACCGAGGGATGAATAAAAGATAAAAAATGGTACAGGTTGCAGTAGCTATTTTGAGAGGAAAAGATTTGCACAGGATAAATTAGAGTGGAAAGCTGATCAAATCAGCATTTGGACTAACAACCAAAAGAACAACAACAAATACGCTGAAAATTGCTTGTGCATATGTTAATACGCATCTCTGTGGAAACAATGAGGCAAAGAAAATGAGAAAAAATCGAGAAGAAGGTGCTTCTAGTGGGACAAGAAGAGTGAAACACTGCAGGTCAGGCAGGGAGCGGACCAGACAAGCATACAACAAATAATTCAGGATATGTCTTACGATGGAATAACCTGATACAGCCAAAATTTTGAAAAAGCGTATGTGGGTGTGTGGACATGACAGCACCTGTATTTGACAGCTGAAGGGGAGCGCTACCCGCACTACACTGCACTCAGTGGTGAGCAATGACACGTGTGAGATACTTTTTCGTGAAGAGTTGATGAAATGTTAATTGATACATATATTTTAATTCATTAGATTTATTTTCATATCAAGAGATAGGAATTAACGATTAAGGCAAAATGATATTCAAATATCAGCATTGATAATTAATCCTTCATATGCAATAAAGGGAACATGTGACAACTTCTTCACAAATACACTACTGGCCATTAAAATTGCTACACCAAGAAGACAAGCAGATGATTAACGGGTATTAATTGGACAAATATATTATACTAGAACTGACATGTGATTACATTTTCACGCAATTTGGGTGCATAGATCCTGAGAAATCAGAACCCAGAACAACCACCTCTGGCCGTAATAACGGCCTTGATACGCCTGGGCATTGAGTTAAACAGAGTTTGGATGGCGTGTACGGGTACAGCTGCCCATGCAGCTTCAACACGATACCACAGTTCATCAAGAGTGGTGACTGGCGTATTGTGACGAGCCAGTTGCTCGGCCACCATTGACCAGACGTTTTCAATTGGTGAGAGATCTGGAGAATGTGCTGGCCAGGGCTGCAGTCGAACATTTTCTGTATCCAGAAAGACCCGTACAGGACCTGCAACATGCGGTCGTGCATTATCCTGCTGAAATGTAGGCTTTCGCAGGGATCGAATGAAGGGTAGGGCCACGGGTCGTAACACTTCTGAAATGTAACGTCCACTGTTCAAAGTGACGTCAATGCGAACAAGAGGTGACCGAGACGTGTAACCAATGGCACCCCATACCATCACGCCGGGTGATACGCCAGTATAGCGATGACGATTACACGCTTCCAATGTGAGTTCACCGCGATGTCGCCAAACACGGATGCGACCATCTTGATGCTGTAAACAGAACCTGGATTCATCCGAAAAAATGACGTTTTGGCATTCGTGCACCCAGGTTCGTCGTTGAGTTGACCATCGCAGGCGCTCCAGTTTGTGATGCAGCTTCAAGGGTAACCGCAACCATGGTCTCCGAGTTGATAGTCCATGCTGCTGCAAACGTCATCGAACTGTTCGTGCAGATGGTTGTTGTCTTGCAAACGTCCCCATCTATTGACTCAGGGATCGGGACGTGGCTGCACTATCAGTTACAGCCATGCGGATAAGATGCCTGTCATCTCGACTGCTGGTGATACAAGGCCGTTGGTATCTAGCACGGCGTTCCGTATTACCCTCCTGAACCCACCGATTCAATATTCTGCTAACAGTCATTGGATCTCGACCAACGCGAGCAGCAATGTCGCGATACGATAAACCGCAATCGGGATAGGCTACAATCCGACCTTCATCAAAGTCGGAAAGGTGATGGTACGCATTTCTCCTCCTTACACGAGGCATCACAACAACGTTTTACCAGGCAACGCCGGACAACTACTGTTTGTTTATGAGAAATCGGTTGGAAACTTTCCTCATGTCAGCACGTTGTATCTGTCGCCACCGGCGCCAGCCTTGTGTGATTGCTCTGAAAAGCTAATCATTAGCATGTCACAGCATCTTCTTCCTATCGGTTAAATTTCGTGTCTGTAGCACGTCATCTTCGTCGTGCAGCAATTTTAGTGGCTAGTAATGTATTTAATAGTGGCTACTTTTGCGAACGCCACTCTGATGAATCTAACATGAGGGTCAGGGGGAAAATGAAGAATAAATACTGTAAGTGCTGAGTGACTGTCGTGAAACTGGTTAGCATAGAACGGAACTACTCAAGGTAAAACGTAGAACTATTGATGGTAATACGTCAGACCCGATGTCAATTTTAGAAGTACACTTTTCATGACTCCAGAAGGAAGTCTTCAGAGTGAGGGTCTGAGTTTGTAAAGTTATAAGTGGACTTGAAACTTGCTGCATCTCATGCAGAAGTGGTTCGGCCTCGCCATAGTGTAACTGTCGGTGACTGAAGTTCTGCGACATCAGCTCGTTCCAGCACCAGCGGCCGTCTTCTGCGCCCAAGTGTTGGATGGTCCCACGCACAAGAGATCATCTTGCAGCTGAAACTGACGAAGATGGTGCAGTGGCAGTAGTGCTCCAAGATGAGGGGTGAGACACCAAGATCTCAAGTTGACTATCACGCAGTAGAAGAAAAAGTGAAGTAATTCCTGTGTGGGAGTGTCCAACAAGGAAACTTCGCTTTGCTGCGTTTTGTGGTATGTGCCCAACTTGATTGACGGACTCTGAAACTTACATGCTGTGGCCAATGAAAGTGCTCCTTAAAGAGTGTGGATCCCCTTGTCTACCTTATGTTCCACTTTCCTATCATTCTCTGAAAAAGTCATCTTCACTATCCCTGTCTCTCTCCTTGGCCAGTGAGGCAGCATAATACTCTGTCATTCCTCAAAATGTTGAGATTACCCAAAGTCTGTAGGTTTTACGTCCTTAAGAGATTTTTTAAAGCGCTGTGCCTTTTACGGTGTCTCACAGTTTTCGAAGGCTTTGCTTTCACCTGCCAATCAGTAATCTCCAGTGACGGTCCTAAACGTCCTACGTTCGACTGACAGTAGTGCCTGTCATTAAAAATTACTTCTCACTCCACCTCACAAATCTGCGAAATTAATCGCTACAGGACACCCTAACTGTCGTTCATCTGCACGCTGGCGTCATGTGGTATCGCGAAGGGGGATACTGGGCCCGCTATGAGAATGACCACCTCCCCTCGCTGGCATCTAGGAACGACAACTCAGGAGGTTCCCTAACTGCTCTAGCGCTGGGTTCTGCACCCGTGTCACCCAAAACATTCTTTATTTCCAAGCAGCATGCAAACTGGTTTTAGATTACTATAGTAACTGACAATCACACATTTTACATCAAATCATTTCTGCGATTGTAATTAGTTACTCGGGACCACAGTGGGGTGTCTATCACGAAATGAATTTACATTTGTTGTGTGGCTGCTCCAAGAAACTTTCATGGCAAAGATTTGTAGTATTCACCAGGAGATGGTAATAAGGCTCAGCAGACAACTGTAGTACTCAGCTTTAGTGGCTGGAGGGTACAGAGATTATAAGAAATCCCACAGCTACAAGATAGCTGGAGGTAAACTTTTGCTCTGGCTCAGTGGCTAGAAAAAACCATTATGCTTAACCGTTGCCAATTGGCATGGAAAAAGTGGCCCATCATAGCGGAAATGAGTGAAAACCCACCCTCAATCAAACATGTAGTGTTAAGCTATTCAATATCTGAAGTTTGTAACTGAAATGAAATTTAAAAATTGATGGCTCCTCGGCGCACTATGCGATTTTTTATAAATTATGTGTGCACGGATAGATCTCGTAGAGCTCTGCTAGGACATACTTTCAGAATGTTTGCAAATATTACATATCTGAAACTACATGCCACAACATGTATTCTGAGATTGAAAACGCCAATTTTACGCAAAATATTTAATAATATATTGAAAGTAATGGCATCATATCAGTTTACACTTAGGTACTTATGTACACGTGTATTTAGTTCTGCTGGTTTCTGCTTTATTAACAGCAAACAAAGGACAGCAACGGAATGGGTGACAAAATATCCGTTTTCTTTGATATGTCATATATGTGTGCAGAATAGGATTACTGGTTTTAAGTGTGTACGGAAAACTCTTGTATATGAATTTTCGTAACGACAATGCGAGGGCGAAATGGGCGACGACTTTCTTGTATGAGACCATTCGTTTACCAGAGTCGTAGGAGTAAGGAACTGTGTATAAGCTGCTACCGGGTCGAATTTTTGTGGCGTTTAGAAATTTTGTGGTGTCACTGCCAGACACCACACTTGCTAGGTGGTAGCCTTTAAATCGGCCGCGGTCCGTTAGTATACGCCGGACCCGCGTGTCGCCACAGTAATTGCAGACCGAGCGCCACCACACGGCAGGTCTAGAGAGACGTCCTGGCACTCGCCCCAGTTGTACAGCCGACGTTCAAAGCAATGGTTCACTGACAACTACGCTCTCATTTGCCGAGGCGATAGTTAGCATAGCCTTCAGCTACATTTGCTACGACCTAGCAAGGCGCCGTATTCAATTGATAATTAATATTATGAAGCATGCACCGTAACGAGAGATGTTCTACAATTGTGGATTAAAGTTAAGTATTACATCATCTACGTACTTTATTTACAGTTCTCAAGATATTGTCCTGTTCCAGACCTCACGCCAATCTGCGTGAGCTTAACGCGTGCCTTTCGACTTCCTTCGTTGTGACTTGGCTGTCTTGCTAAGTCACAACATATTTGGCGACGAGTCTCAAAAGAGGATTTAGTGTTTGTATTGCCCTAATTTACTTGTGTCATGGCTTCGCCACAATCTCCAGATGTACTGTCCGAATTTTATCGCTTGCAGAATCAGCTGACGCAGGCCGCGGTCCGTTAGTATACGCCGGACCCGCGTGTCGCCACAGTAATTGCAGACCGAGCGCCACCACACGGCAGGTCTAGAGAGACGTCCTGGCACTCGCCCCAGTTGTACAGCCGACGTTAAAAGCAATGGTTCACTGACAACTACGCTCTCATTTGCCGAGGCGATAGTTAGCATAGCCTTCAGCTACATTTGCTACGACCTAGCAAGGCGCCGTATTCAATTGATAATTAATATTATGAAGCATGCACCGTAACGAGAGATGTTCTACAATTGTGGATTAAAGTTAAGTATTACATCATCTACGTACTTTATTTACAGTTCTCAAGATATTGTCCTGTTCCAGACCTCACGCCAATCTGCGTGAGCTTAACGCGTGCCTTTCGACTTCCTTCGTTGTGACTTGGCTGTCTTGCTAAGTCACAACATATTTGGCGACGAGTCTCAAAAGAGGATTTAGCGTTCGTATTGCCCTACTGTACTTGTGTCATGGCTTCGCCACAATCTCCAGATGTACTGCCCGAATTTTATCGCTTGCAGAATCAGCTGACGCAGGCCTTATTGGATGCCCTTGGACAGCTCGTCCAGGGTCAACGTGCGATTCAAAACGATGCGGCAGCCGCCGTTCCGCCGCTACCGCAGCCACAACACGCAGTTGCACCACCTATTCGTCATTTCGATGCGGCACTGGAAAGCTGGACGGAGTGGTCACGCCAATTTGGATTCCATCTCGCCGCCTACAGAATTCAAGGTAACGAGCGGTAGCCTCACTTATTGGCGCGTGTAGGGGTCCAGACGTACCGTGTGATAGTGAAATTGTTTCCCCGACGCGACGTAGCAACACTGTCCTACGAAGAAATTTTGTCTGCATTAGATGCATATTTCAAGGAATCAGTCAATGTAGTTGCAAAACGGTGTACGTTCTTTCGTACAAGACGTACGGCCGGTCAAACTAATCGGGAGTGGGTTGCAACTTTGCAAGGCCTTACTAGGGATTGTGCTTTTGAGTGTGAATGTGGACTCCCTTATTCAGATACTATGGTACGTGATGCAATTGCACAGAACGTTTCTGATGTTCGTATAAGGGAACAGATTTTGAAACTAGTCAACCCCTCCCTTCAACAAGTGATGGACATATTGGATAGGCAAGACACACTTGACTTTGCTCAGGAATCATTTGAAACTTCGCCGGCTGTGTGTCACGTTACCCGGCCCGCCGGGCGAGCTGCACGGAACAGTAAACAGCCCTTGCGCTCGTCCGCGCAGCTGCCGCCAAGCTCTCAACCACGTGTTCCGCGGCAGCAAGCAAATGCAGTGCTAAAGTCATGCGATGTGCTACTAGACATTCGCGTGAGAATTGCCCGTCACGTCAAACTATTTGCTTTTTCTGTAACAAAAAAGGACATGTTCAGAAAAAGCTCAGATCTGACACTCACAACGATTCCAGGCCTTTTGCTTCGCGCCGGAATCGAACCAAGAATACTCAGGCTCGTGAACCTTCGCCCATGGACATTCATGTTGTTAATTCCACTCCGCCCAGTGCCACTCTCTCTAAAAGTGACTGTGTGCGTCCCACAAAAAGTGTGCGTCGACGTCGCCGGAAATCACGTCAATTAGCAAGTGATTCTGTACCAGTGTCTGTTCAAATTGCACGAGACAGTCGCTCTTGTCGTCAGCAGGACAATAAACTTTTTGTAGACTTGGACATTCATGGCAACGTGATCCCATTCCAGCTCGGTACCGGAGCTGCAGTTTCATCGATCAATAAAGACACGTACAAACAACTGGGCACACCTCCGTTGCGTGCCACAAATGTTATGTTAAATAGTTATTCAGGTCAGAATATCCCTGTGTTAGGACAGTGCACCCTTCTTGCAACATACAAGGGACAAACAAAACTTGTGTCATTTGACGTTCTTCTTCTGCAGTGAACTTGTTTGGTTTAGATTTATTTCATTTAACTTGTCCATAGTCAATCAGGTCCTATCAGTGAACCAGACTGTGCCTTCAGCCAGTGTTTCTAGTCTATGTGAAGAATTTTCAGACATTTTTGCACCGGGCCTTGGTTGCGCTAAGAACTATAAAGCACATTTGGAACTGAAAGTAAACGCGCAACCGAAATTTTTCAGAGCGCGCAATGTTCCCCACGCATTGCGTGCTGAAATCGCAAGAACATTACACGAATTGGAATCACAAGGTGTGATTGAACGTGTGCAGGCTTCTCTCTGGGCATCACCCTTAGTAATTTTGCCAAAACCTTCCGGAAAATTGAGACTTTGTGTGGACTTCAAGGCAACGGTGAATCCACAACTAGTGATTGCAACTTATTCTTTACCCCGCCCAGAAGATCTTTTTGACAAACTGTGCCCGGGTAAATATTTTTCGAAATTGGACCTAGCAGATGCGTACTTGCAAATACCGGTGGACGAAGAATCCCAGCGAGTTTTGGTGGTTAACACGCATCTTGGTTTGTACCGATTCAAAAGGCTGCCATTCGGGTGTGCATCCGCCCCTGCATTGTTTCAGCAATATCTACAAACTGTTTGTGCCTCGATCCCTACTGCAGCAAACTATCTGGACGATATAGTGATCTCCAGAAAGACGGAAGAAGAACATTTAGCCAATCTCAGAACATTATTTCAAGTCTTGCGCCAAAATGGTCTTCGCTTGCGGAAGGACAAATGTGTGTTTTTTGCTCGTGACTTGCCATATTTAGGACATGTAATCAATGCACAAGGCATACATCCGAGTCCAGAGCACCTCCGTGCCATACAGGACTTGCCTTCGCCGCGGAATTTGAAGCAGCTACGAAGTGTGTTGGGAAAAATTAATTACTACCATAAATATATCCCATATGCCTCTTCCATTTCAGCTCCGCTTCATCGCTTACGCCGTAAAGGTGTTCCGTTCGTCTGGACGACGGAATGCGAACGCGCCTTTCGCCAGTTGAAATCGGCGTTGCTTTCAAATACTTGCCTTACGCCATTCGATCCCCAGAAACCCCTTTTGTTGATGGTAAATGCATCGGATTTCGGGATCGGTGCTGTGCTTGCGCACAAAGATGGATCAGATGATCGCCCTATTGCCTTAGCGTCCACATTGCTCTCGTCTGTGCAAAGAAATTATTCACAGATAGAGAAAGAAGCCTTGGCTCTCGTATTTGGTGTTACTAAGTTTCACGATTTCTTGTATGGTCGTCACTTTACCATCATCACAGACCACAAACCTTTGACATCGCTTTTTCATCCGAACAAGCCTGTACCTCCACGTACAGCGCAGAAATTCATTCGCTGGTCTATTTTCCTCTCGCAGTACCGCTACGATATCTTGTATCGGTCCACTGCTAAGCATGGAAACGCCGATGCGTTGTCCCGTTTGCCTGTTGCTGAGGGACGAGCATTCGATTCTTCCGAACTTGCTTGCATGTTCATTGATTCGGAAACCGATGACGTGGTCGAATCGTTTCCGATTGATTTTCGTCGTGTAGCTACGGCCACAGCTGCTGACCCTGTCCTTGCTACCGTTTTGCGTTTTGTTGCTACGCAATGGCCCTTGTCAAAGTTACGGATCGAGGATCCGTTGGTTCGCCGATTTTTTGCTCACAAGGAGAGTCTTTTTGTACGACGTGGTGTTTTGCTGTTGCGTTCTGATAATGATCAGTCCAAGGTCGTGGTACCACGTTCGTTGCACTCCTCTGTCTTACGGCTCCTCCACCAAGGACGTTGGGGTATAGTGCGAACGAAACAGTTTGCTCGTCAGCACTGTGCTTGGTTCGGAATCGATGCTGCGATTACGAATATGTGCTCTTCTTGCATGGCGTGTGCCGAACAACAATCCGAACCACCGCGGAAATTCTTTGCATGGCCGAACGCCACTTCCCCTTGGCAACGCTTGCACATCGATTTTGCTGGTCCATTCTGGAATGCTCGATGGTTGGTTGTGGTCGATTATTTCAGTAATTTTCCTTTTGTTGTCAGGATGTCTTCCACGACGTCATCTGCCACCATCCAAGCGTTATCGGCTATCTTTTGCATTGAAGGTCTTCCACAGACTATTATTTCCGGCAATGGCCCACAATTCATGTCCGCAGAATTTCAGTCATTCTGCAAGGCCAATGGTATTCAACATCTGACATCCGCACCGTTTTCGCCTCAGTCAAACGGTGCCGCTGAACGATTGGTCCGGACTTTCAAGTCCCAGATGTTGAAGTTGAAAGAGTCGCATTCTCGGGAGGACGCGTTATTGCTCTTCTTGTCCTCGTATCGCTCTCAGCCCCGAGATGGTCGCTCGTCGGCTGAGTTGCTCCACGGTCGTCCTCATCGAACCTTGATGTCTTTGCTGCATCCGCCGCATCAGGTTCCTGTGCAGCGGCAGCCACCTGCTTTTGCTCCAGGCGACGTTGTATACTATCGCAACTATCGAGGTTCACGGCGTTGGCTCGCAGGACGCATTCTTCGCTGCCTCGGCCGCGCTATGTATCTGGTTTTGGGGGCCTCTGGTGAGGTGCGTCGGCATCTCAATCAGCTGCGCCTCTGTCGTCGCACGGGTTCTGCCGCTCCCCGTCTGCTTTCAGCGACGGTGCCGTCCGGTCGGCGCCCTGGGGTCCCATCTACTGGCTCGCCTCATCCCCAGGTGTTACCGACGCTGGCTTCCATTTTACCACATGGCGACGCGCCGCCGCCGCCGCCGCCGCCGCCGCCGCCGCCTGTTCTCCCGCCGGCGACGCCCGCAGTGGACGCTTCGCTGCAGCCGCCAAGCGCCTCCCTGGGTCATGCGCCGCCGATCGCTTCCCGTGACCAGCTGTCCTCCGACATGGACCTCTTGCCCGCTCCGGACCAGATGTCGTCTTCGCCCGTCGGTTGCCCCGCCCCGATGGCGGTCGACCCTACGGCCCCTCCTGTCTCTCTACGGGCGCGTACACCGCATGTTGGCGTGCACCCTGGACTAGGTTTTCAGGCGTTTCCTAGCTCCCCTCGGACCGAATGGCCGGGTACGGGTGGCACAGCCTCGCCTGTTGCTAGGCTCCCCACCTCGTCGCATACGTCAACATGGGGTCCTCCCCACGGCGGGCGGAAGCCTTATAACACCACCGTTCGCCGAATTGCGGGGGAGGAATGTGGTGTCACCGCCAGACACCACACTTGCTAGGTGGTAGCCTTTAAATCGGCCGCGGTCCATTAGTATACGCCGGACCCGCGTGTCGCCACTGTCAGTAATTGCAGACCGAGCGCCACCACACGGCAGGTCTAGAGAGACGTCCTGGCACTCGCCCCAGTTGTACAGCCGACGTTCAAAGCAATGGTTCACTGACAACTACGCTCTCATTTGCCGAGACGATAGTTAGCATAGCCTTCAGCTACATTTGCTACGACCTAGCAAGGCGCCGTATTCAATTGATAATTAATATTATGAAGCATGCACCGTAACGAGAGATGTTCTACAATTGTGGATTAAAGTTAAGTATTACATCATCTACGTACTATATTTACAATTCTCAAGATATTGTCCTTCCAGACCTCACGCCAATCAGCGTGTAATTAAACGCGTGCATTTCGACCTCCTCTAGAAAAACAGTGTTGGCTCTTCTGCCAACACTACAAATTTTATAAATAAGTGTTGTGAACTTGTGATATTCACACGTGGCGGTGAAGAATAATTGGGAAATCTGCCGTCGTAAATCGTGTGACTTAGAACGATTTCTGCGAGTTAATGATAGTGTGTACTTGGATTGTTTCACTCGAGGTGAACGAGATGGAGCTCTGGAACATTTTTGAAAGTTTGTGAGCGTTATAGACGAGTGATTTGTACTTGTTAGCTATTGTGAAACTCTAACTCTGATCACACACGATTGATCTTAGAACATACTATATTTCAGTAGTTTACCGGAACAACTCAGTAGTTAACGTGGTGTAATGTTTGATTCTCTAAATTTAAAAGCCTTAGTGACACCGCTACGCTGGTCCTACTTAAAGCAGAATCAATGAACTTTGATTTATTTGACTCAAAACCTATGTGAGTTACGCGCATTATTTAATTTTCAACGCATATAAAGAGCCCACCTTCACATTTTTGCTAAAGATCTGTTGCGTGATTAATCAACAGCTTACTTAGTTTAATACGCTGAGACTAATTCGTTGGTTGGATCCTAGACGTTAAATGTAGACCAATATTTGAAATTAAGTCCAACCACGCATTCTAAAACCTACGAAAAGAGTAAACAAATATCCCTTACTTTTTTTCCCCGTACCATTGAATCGCACTTGGATGCTCTTATCTGGGGCCAGTCTGTGGTGATAACTGTGTAGTTATATAAAATAAATCACCCTAAAGAAGCAATCGTAGTTGAAGACGCTGATGCAAAAGAGGAAGTCGGAGTGTGCCACATCAAACTACTCATATCTCTACGAAAATGAGCCAGAGTTTTTTTTTCTTTTAGAATACTTCATTTTGCAGTACAGAAAAACAATAAAAATTTAATTCCAGGATCAGAAACGAGTAATCCGATACTACTGAGATGTCTGTACATCTGATATGTTGGTGCAACTCTCAACACAGCTTTCACTGAAGAAACTGGTTGTACATAGTCCATTATAGTTTATCAACAATATATATATATATATATATATATATGTATATATATATATACATATATATATATATACATATATATACACATATATATACATATATATACATATATACATATATATACATACATACATATATATATATACATATATATATATACATATATGGATATATGATGATGGCATCCTCTTGGGTAAAATATTCCGGAGGTAAAATAGTCCCCCATTCGGAGAACCGGGCGGAGTGTGGAATGTCAGAGCCCTTAATCGGGCGGGTAGGTTAGAAAATTTAAAAAAATTTAAAAGGGAAATGGATAGGTTAAAGTTAGATATAGTGGGAATTAGTGAAGTTCGGTGGCAGGAAGAACAAGACATTTGGTCAGGTGAATACAGGGTTATAAATACAAAATCAAATAGGGGTAATACAAGAGTAGGTATAATAATGAATAGGAAAATAGGAATGCGGGTATGTTGCTACAAACGGCACAGTGAACTCATTGCAGTGGCCAAGATAGAGACGAAGCCCACGCCTACGACAGTAGTACAAGTCTATATGCCTACTAGCTCTGCAGATGACGAAGAAATTGAAGAAATGTATGATGAGTAAAAGAAATTATTCATATAGTGAAGGGAGACGAAAATTTAATAGTCATGGGTGACTGGAATTCGATAGTAGGAAAAGGAAGAGAAGGAAACATAGTAGGTGAATATGGATTGGGGGTAAGAATTTTGCACAGAGCACAACTTAATCATAGCTAACACTTGGTTCAAGAATCATAAAAGAAGATTGTATACATGGAAGAAGCCTGGAGATACTGACAGGTTTCAGATAGATTATATAATGGTAAGACAGAGATTCAAGAACCAGTTTTTAAATTGTAGACACTTCCAGGGGCAGATGAGGACTCTGACCACAATCTGTTGGTTATGAACTGCAGATTAAAACTGAAGAAACTGCAAGAAGGTGGGAATCTAAGGAGATGGGACCTGGATAAACTGACTAAACCAGAGGTTGTATAGTGTTTCAGGGAGAGCATAAGGGAACAATTGACAAGGATGGGGGGAAGAGATACAGTAGAAGAAGAATGGGTAGCTTTGATGGATAAAGTAGTAAAGGCAGCGGATGGCTAGAGGACGAATGTAAGGATGTAGAGGCTTATCTCACTAGGAATAAGATAGATACTGCCTACAGGAAAATTAAAGAGACCTTTGGAGAGAAGAGAACCACTTGTATGAATATCAAGAGCTCAGATAGAAACCCTGTTCTAAGCAAAGAGGGGAAAGCAGAAAGGTGGAAGGAGTATATAGAGGGTCTATACAAAGGCGATGTACTTGAGGGCAATGTTATAGAAATGGAAGAGGATGTAGATGAAGATGAAATGGGAGACATGATACTGCGTGAAGAGTTTGAGAGAGCACTGAAAGACCTAAGGCGAAACAAGGCCCCGGCAGTAGACAACATTCCATTAGAACTACTGACAGCCTTGGGAGAGCCAGTCCTGACAAAACTCTACCGTCTGGTGAGCTAAATGTATGAGACAGGCGAAATCCCCTCAGACTTCAAGAACATAATAATTCCAATCCCAAAGAAAGCAGGTGTTGACAGATATGAACATTACCGAACTATCAGTTTAATAAGTCACAGCTGCAAAATACTAACGCGAATTCTTTACAGACGAATGGAAAAACTGGTAGAAGCCGACCTCGGGGAAGATCAGTTCGGATTCCGTAGAAATATGAGGCGATACTGACACTACAACTTATTTTAGAAGCTAGACCTCGGGGAAGATCAGTTCGGATTCCGTAGAAATATGAGGCGATACTGACACTACAACTTATTTTAGAAGCTAGATTAAGAGAAGGGAAACCTACGTTTCTAGCGTTTGTAGACTTAGAGAAAGCTTTTGACAATGTTGACTGGAATACTCTCTTTCAAATTCTGAAGGTGGCAGGGGTAAAATACAGGGAGCGAGAGGCTATTTACAATTTGTACAGAAACCAGATGGCGGTTATAAGAGTCGAGGGACATGAAAGGGAAGCAGTGGTTGGGAAGGGAGTAAGACAGGGTTGTAGCCTCTCCCCGATGTTGTTCAATCTGTATATTGAGCAAACGGTAAAGGAAACAAAAGAAAAATTCGGAATAGGTATTAAAATCCATAGAGAAAAAATAAAAACTTTAAGGTTTGCCGATGACATTGTAATTCTGTCAGAGACAGCAAAGGACTAGGAAGAGCATTTGAACAGAATGGACAGTGTCTTGAAACAAGGATATAAGATGAACATCAACAAAAGCAAAACGAGCATAATGGAATGTAGTCGAATTAAATCGGGTGGTGCTGAGGGAATTAGATTAGGAAATAAGACACTTAAAGTAGTAAAGGAATTTTGCTATTTGGGGAGCAAAATAATTGATGATGGTCGAAGTAGAGAGGATATAAAATGTAGACTGGCAATGGCAAGGAAAGCGTTTCTGAAGAAGAAAAATTTGTTAACCTCGAGTGTAGGTTTAAGTGTCAGGAAGTCGTTTTTGAAAGTATTTGTATAGAGTGTAGCCATGTATGGAAGTGAAACGTGGACGATAAATAGTTTAGACAAGAAGAGAATAGAAGCTTTCGAAATGTGGTGCTGCAGAAGAATGCTGAAGGTTAGATGGGTAGATCACATAACTAATGAAGAGGTATTGAACAGAATTGGGGAGAAGAGAAATTTGTGGCACAACTTAACTAGAAGAAGTGATCGGTTGGTAGGACATGTTCTGAGGCATCAAGGGATCACCAATTTAGTATTTGCTCGTCGCTGAAGTGAATCCAACTTCGTCCCTTCGTCCCAGACTCTACTGAAACTCACAGCTATAGTGTGCAATGTATAACAATTTTAAGTCTCGGTAGCTACCGATCCACGCCACCCAGGCCAGGATAGCGGTGGCTCACGTGTCGTACCGTCCTCGCTGACGCTGGGGTGTCAGCGCTGATGATGCGACCAGTCAGCTCCCGTTAATTAGCTCATAGGACGTTTACCAATAGCAAGACTGGGAGATAGCTGACGCTTTCTATCCCTGGCCTCGACCCTCGACCGACCGATCCTAAATCCTGACATCCAAGAATCTGAAGTTCTCTGTTATGCTACCCCTTATGTAGGGCCTACGTACCACTTTCTGTATAAATCACCCTACACTTACGGCTTATTATTACCTCTAAATAATCATCCTATCCTCACGTCCATCTACTTAGCTTGGTTATTCTGTACAGTAGACCTCGTTTTAATGAGGCCATGAGAATAAAAGAAAAAGCGTTTTCTCTCGAGAAATGTTTCTGTATCATAAAGGTTTTATTCATTGGTATATATATATATATATATATATATATATATATATATATATATATATATATATATATATATATATATATATATATATATATATATTCATACGGTTTATCGTGCTTATGGTCTATGTAACGTGGAAGTAACTAAGTAATCAGCTCCTTAATTAAGTCAGTGACTTCATCCCTTAGTGGCGTCTTTGCTCTGTGTGAATAGGACAATGGTTCGTTTGCGACCTACTGTCAGCGAAAATCAAGTGCGTAACTGTTTGTACTTTTCTGGATAATATATTAAAGTTTCTTCCCTTACTAGTCGACTGTACTTCGCAACTACTAACTTAATTTGTGACCCGATGTTCGGCGTTGGGGTTAAGTTACCACTCTCATATTGGCTACGTAAATGAAATATAGATGGGCCGAATATCAGTGTCTTCTATGAAAGTAATTGTAATGGGTGTTAAGATACCTGAGATGAATGTGCGACGGCGAATCCTTTTTTCAGTTAAGTAGGCCACTATTATCTCAGTGTACTTGTGATGATGAGTCTTTGCATAGACAGTATTAGTTCTACATCTACATACTCCGCAAGCCACCTGACGGTGTGTGGCGGAGGGTACCTTGAGTACCTCTATCCGTTCTCCCTTCTATTTCAGTCTCGTATTGTTCGTGAAAAGAAGGATTGTCTTTATGCCTCTGTGTGGACTCTAATCTCTCTGATTTTATCCTCATGGTCTCTTCGCGAGATATACGTAGGAGGGAGCATTATACTGCTTGACTCTTCGGTGAAGGTATGTTCTCGAAACTTCAACAAAAGCCCGTACCGAGCTACTGAGCTTCTCTCCTGCAGAGTCTTCCACTAGAGTTTGTCTGTCATCTCCGTAACGCTTTCGCGATTACTAAATGATCCTGTAACGAAGCGCGCTGCTCTCTGTTGGCTCTTCTCTATCTCTTCTATCAACCCTATCTGGTACGGATCCCACACCGCTGAGCAGTATTCAAGCAGCGGGCGAACAAGCATATTGTAAGCTACTTTTTTTGTTTTCGGACTGCATTTCCTTAGGATTCATCCAATGAATCCCAGTCTGGCATCTGCTTTACCGACGATCAACTTTATATGATCATTCCATTTTAAATCACTCCTAATCCGTACTCCCAGATAATTTATGGCATTAACTGCTTCCAGTTGCTGACCTGCTATATTGTAGTTAAATGATAAGGGATCTTTCTTTCTATGTATTCGCAGCACATTACACTTGTCTACATTGAGATTAAATTGCCATTCCCTGCACCATGCGTCAATTCGCTGCAGATCCTTGTGCATTTCAGTACAATTTTCCATTGTTACAACCTCTCGATATACCACAGCATCATCCGCAAAAAGCCCCAGTGAACTTCCGATGTCTTCCACAAGGTCATTTATGTATATTGTGAATAGCAACGGTCCTACGACACTCTCCTGCGGCACACCTGAAATCACTCTTACTTCGGAAGACTTCTCTCCATTGAGAATGGCATGCTGCGTTCTGTTATGTAGGAACTCTTCAATTCAATCACACAATTGGTCCGATAGTCCATATGCTCTTACTTTGTGAAACCTCTGTGAAACAGCTTTGGAAAAAGACATTTAGTATTTCTGCCTTTATCTGTCATCCTCTGTTTCAGTACCATTTTGGTCACAGGGTGTCTGGACATTTTGTTTTGATCCACCTACCGCTTTGACATAAGACCAAAATTTCTTAGGATTTTCTATCAAGTCAGTACATAGAACTTTACTTTGGAATTCATTGAACGCATCTCGCATAGCCCTCCTCACACTACATTTCGTTTCGCGTAATTTTTGTTTGTCTGCAAGGCTTTGGCTATGTTTACAACAGGTATGGAGGTGTGATTACACATGTCAATCACATCGCGATTACGGGCAGCATGGGGTTCACGCCTGAGCCTCAGGACGTGCGCTAGCAGCGCATGTCGGGTGTTTCAAGCGTTAACTTCGCGTCTCAATATCTCGGGATGTAATGGGAATATTGCGATGCAATCAACGCCATTGTGTATGTGCTTTGTCATGCTATGGATTTCTGAAGAAAAAATATAGGAGGTCCATTTAAAAAAACATAAGTTTGTGTTAAAAAACACATATGCTTTCGTTTTAGAATGTTTCCAAATATGTACATTCATGGGCCCCAGCCCTACATTGATACCGATGAAAGTCGTTTTCCAGTAGCTGTTATTGTTCCAGAGATATTCTGGGTGGACAAGATAGCTGGGACACCGTGTATAGTAGAATTAAAGTCAGATAAATATAAAACAATTCAATGTTTGTGCGTAGTTATTCGTGGCTAGTGTCAGATACCATAAGTTTATTGTGCGTTGTTGACTTAATAAGATTGCAACTATGATACAGCAATATTTCGGTCAGTATCATCAGCATTGCAAACATTACTTCATCATTTTACAACGTGAAGTGTCCTACAGATCGAAAGGATTTTATGAGAACATGGAAAGTAAAGTGTTCGTTGGTTAAAATCATTAAAAAAAGCTAGTTGTGCCAGTCGAAGACTTCCCTGTGAAAACACAAGAACTGATCAATTCAGATTAGAAAGTGATTAGATGCAGCAAACTTTTATTCGGTCAAGAGAAGTATTTTGACGACGAGTCTAGTAATAGACACGATTTTACCTGAACGTTGCATCTGCAGAGTGCCTTTATACGGAAGATAGAGGCCTGCAGTGAGCGAAAAATACAGAAAAGAAAGTGGCATGATGGATATTTGGAGTAGTGTTACTGGAAAGAGCTGGACCAGCAGAAAACCAAACGAGATGAGTGTATAATAGAAGCTATTTGCTAAAATTGGTGACAAAAATAAAAATCAGTGTATTTTAATTTTCTGTAAGCAGTCTAACTTATTTTTCTATTTTTAACATTTTTCAACGCATTTTAAACATGTTTAGCTATCATCAGACACTAATGCACACAGATAAATGTTATTTAAGAATGAAATGCCTTGATCTTCATTGACACAAGATACAATTTTGTTATCTGTTCTGCTACTGGAGTGGCTATTGGAATTTTACCAATAAAATGTCTTAATTTAAACTAATATATAGTACTGTTTCGTACGCTGTTCTGCTACTGGAGCGGCTTTATTGGTATTCTGCGTGTGAGAACGGTTGATGACGTGCAAAACGTGCTCAAAACACCTTGTGGTATGTTAAATTAAACACTCTAGTAAGGGAAAAATAGAAATAATTATTCCACTCAATCACGGTCTATAAACTTAAAGTGCGGCCACGTCAAAAAAATGGCTCTAAGCACTATGGGACTTAACATCTGAGGTCATCAGTCCCCTAGACTTAGAACTGCTTTAACCTAACTAAACTAAGGACATCTCACACATCCATGGAAGGATTCGAACCTGCGACCGTAGCAGGCGCGTGGTTAGGAACTGAAGCGCTTAGAACCGCTCGACCAGTATGGCCACTATTAATACAATTAATTAAGACCTGTAGGCTATATGCTGCGCCGTATGAATAGTATAAATATTACAAGAAATGTTCTGCCACCTCGGAAACAGGTGTTAGAAGTTCTGAAGAGTACACAGAGATGCGAAAAATGAAGCAGAATGTGGTACGGCAAGTTTACAGTGTAGACGATGTTTAGTAACTTCGGAATCTTGGAAGACAAATAACACGTGACGGACGAAGCAAAGAGGACATAGAAAGGAAATTAGTACAGTCAGAGAGTTGCTTTTTGTACAAGAGCTGTACCAGCATCAGACCTCGGGCTTAATCTCAGGAAGAAATTCCTGAGTATGTATGTTTGCAGGACAGCACTGTGTGACAAAGAACCATGGAGTGTGGCAGAAACCAGAAAAGAAGAGAATCGAAGCGTTTGAGATGTATTGTTACAGAGGAAAGTTAGAAATTAGGGGACTGATAAGATTAGAAATGAAGAGATTACTCCGCAATTTGGGTGCATAGGTCCTGAGAAATGAGTACCCAGAACAACCACCTTTAGCCGTAATAACGGCCTTGATCCGCCTGGGCATTGTCAAACTGAGCTTGGATGGCGTGTACAGGTACAGCTGCCCATGCAGCTTCAACACGATACCACAGTTCATCAAGAGTAGTGACTGGCGTATTGTGACGAGCCAGTTGCTCGGCCGCCATTGACACGACGTTTTCAATCGGTGAGAGATCAGGAGAATGTGCTGGCCAGGCAGCAGTCGAACATTTTCTGTATCCAGAAAGACCCGTACAGGACCTGCAACATGCGGTCGTGCATTATCCTGCTGAAATGTAGGGTTTCGCAGGGATCGAACGAATGGTAG
This sequence comes from Schistocerca piceifrons, assembly GCF_021461385.2. Classification (NCBI taxonomy): domain Eukaryota; kingdom Metazoa; phylum Arthropoda; class Insecta; order Orthoptera; family Acrididae; genus Schistocerca; species Schistocerca piceifrons. The sequence continues at coordinate 225,106,439 of NC_060143.1, forward strand.
AGCCACGAGTCGTAACACATCTGAATTGTAACGTCCACTGTTCAAAGTGCCGTCAATTAGAACAAGAGGTTACCGAGACGTGTAACCAATGGCATCCCATACCATTAGGCTAGGTGATACGCCAGTATGGCGATGAGGAATACACGCTTCCAATGTGCGTTCACCGCGATGTCGCCAAACACGGATGCGGCCATCATGATGCTGTAAACAGAACATGGATTCATCCGAAAAAAATGACGTGTTGCCATTCGTGCACCCAGGTTCGTCGTTGAGTACACAATCGCAGGCGCTCCTGTCTGTGATGCAGCGTCAAGGATAACCGCAGCCATGGTCTCCGAGCTGATAGTCCATGCTGCTACAAACGTCGTCGAACTGTTCCCGCAGATGGTTGTTGTGTTGCAAACGTCCCCATCTGTTGACTCAGGGATCGAGACGTGGCTGCACGATTCGTTACAGCCATGCGGATAAGATGCCTGTCATCTCGACTGCTAGTGATACGAGGCCATTGGGATCTAGCACGGCGTTCCGTATTACCCTCCTAAACTCACCGATTCCATATTCTAACAGTCATTGGATCTCGACCAACGCGAGCAGCAATGTCGCGATACGATAAACTTCAATCGGGATAGGCTACAATCCGACCTTCATCAAAGGCGGAAACGTGATGGTACGCATTTCTCCTCCTTACACGAGGCAACGTTTCACCAGGCAACGCCGGTCCACTGCTGTCTGTGTATGAGAAATCGGTTGGAAACTTTCCTCATGGCAGCACGTTGTAGGTGTCGCCATCTGCGCCAACCTTGTGTGAATGCTCTGAAAAGCTATTTATTTGCATATCACAGCATCGTCTTCCTGTCGGTTAAATTTCGCGTCTGTAGCACGTCATCTTCGTGGTGTAACAATTTTAATGGCCAGTAGTGTATGTTAAGACATCAGAGGATAACATCCATTATACTAGAGAGAGTTGTAAGGGGCAGAAACTATAGGAGAATACTGTGATTTGTTTACATCCAACAACTAATTAGACGTATGTTGTAAGTTCTACTCTGAGAGGAAGAAGTTGGCGCCAGAGGGGATTCCCTGGTGGATCATACAGAACCAGTCAGATGACTGATGCCTGCGACATAAAAAGAAATAAATGTTAGCATATAAAGAGACGAAGAGCAATAATATCGATAGAAACGGAGTCATATGTCAACCCAGAGGAAAGATCACTAGTGAAAGGGGAAGCAGAGAAGAATAGAGAACTGTCGGTAGACATAAAAGGAATGTGCCTGCCTCCTATCACTTTCGGCACGGCTCCCTGTGGAAAGATGACGGCCCAGGAGCGGTGCCTCACTTTCTCTCGGCCCCGCCCCCACCCACGCGTCCCCCCCCCCCCCCCCCCCCACCACATCCGGCAGGCAGGCGAGCGTGTCGCTTTCCGGGCCATTAGAGGCAGCGCCGCGAGCTTCCGGCAGAAGCGGGAAACGCTACGCCATGCTGCGCTGCCCTGCTTGCCGCTGTATCGGCTGCGAAGAGGCAATCAGCGAAACACGCCGTCATTCCAGGGGGTACCCACGCGTGCCTCTCCGATCCTGCTGCTAAGCCATTCAGCCAATCAAACACGTCTAGTAAGTAATGCAGAATTTTATTTCCCGTAAAATGCAGAGTGTATCGTGGAATACTACCGCTTCAGCTTTACGGTTTCCTGAAGTTCCAGTAGATGGCGGTGGTATACGCCTTCAAAACAGCGAGTGCAACGGAGGTGGGTTGCAAGCACAGAATTGTCATTGGTTTTCTTTTGGCAGAAAACCAGAGCGTCGGAGATATTTATAGTTTCCTGCAGAATTTCTTCAGAGATCTGGGTCTGAACAAAAGCACGGCGAGTCTTTGGGCGAGGGAACTGTCGTCATTGCATCAAGGCCGGGCAAACCTGTCCGAATCATCCTGGCAGATTAAAACTGTGTGCCGGACCGAGACTCGACCTCGGGACCTTTGCCTTTCGCGATCAAGTGCTCTTCCAGCTGAGATACCCAAGCACGACTCACGCCCCGTCCTCACAGCTTTACTTCTGCCAGTATCTCGTCTCCTACCTTCCAAACTTTACAGAAGCTCTCCTGCGAACCTTGCAGAACTAGCACTGCTGAAAGAAAGGATATTGCGAAGAAGGTGGGAGGCCAGATACTGGCAGAAGTAAAGCTGTGAGGACAGGGCGTGAGTCGTGCTTGGGTGGCTCAGTTGGTAGAGCACTTGCCCGCGAAGGGCAAAGGTCTCGATTTCGAGTTTCGGTATGGCACACACTTTTAATCTGCCAGGAGGTTTCATATCAGCGCACACTCCGCTGCAGAGTGAAAATCTCATTCTGGAAACCTGTCCGACTTCCTGCGTGCTGGCCGGCCGCACACAGCTGCGGCTCATTAAATGTTGGAACGTGTGGACGCTTTCATCCGAGGTGATCGACGGATTGCAACCAAACGCCTCACTGCTCAACTGGACGTCTCTACTGGTAGTGCTCCTACACTCGTCACGAGTTGGGTACACAAAGGTGTGAACCTGTGGGTTCTTCGGTGCCTAACGGAAGACAATAAAGACCAACGAAGGACCATCTGTGTAGTGATGCTTGCGCGTTAGGAGGCTAATAGTGACAATTTTTGTCGATTGTCGTCACACGCGATGAAACATGGGTTCATCACTTCGACTCAGGCTCCAAACGACAGTCGATGGAGTGACACCACAGCACCTATGAAAGAGTTATTCTATTTGATGTCGACCCTCACTGTGTAACAATTGACTCTGAAGTTTATTGAGATACCCTCAGGAAAGTGATGAAACGACTTCAGCGTGTTCATCGCCACAAAAACGCTGACAAACTTCTCGTTCTCCATTACAATGCAAGGGCTCACACAAGTTTGCGCACCCGAGGGGAGCTCATAAAAATTCTTTGTTGTTCCTCATCAACCCTACAGCCTAGACCTTACACCTTCCGACTGCCTTCCGATTGGCTCAGTAAAAGACACGCTCCAGGGAAGCAGTACTTGGATGATAGGGAGGTTACTGAAGCAGCAAGACGTTGGCTTTGACAGCGACCTGTAAATCGGTACAGTGCCGGGATATAGGCCCTTCCAGTAAGGTGGCGTAAGGCCGTCCCATTGAGCGAAGACTGCGTTGAAAAATAAAATTTTTTGCCAAAAGAGTGTACGATCGTGGTATCACTTGAAAAACCGAGGAGTGCACCAGCACCAGCCATAGAGGGCTGAAAAAAATCTGAGGATGGCTGTAAGACAAGCTGATATCGCACATAATAAACAAACGTTACTGCGAATTCAACTGTTCAAATGGTTCAGAGCACTATGGGACTTAACATCTGAGGTCCTCAGTCCCCTAGAACTTAGAACTACATAAACCTAACTAACCCAAGGACATCACCCACATCCATGCCCCAGGCAGGATTCGAACCTGCGACCGTAGCGGTCACGAGGTTCCAGACTGAAGCGTCTAGAACCGCTCGGCCACACCGGCCGGCGAATTCGACTGTCGTTTTATCAAAGTATAGAAGCTGATCGCTGCGCTCCACGTACAGTTTTGTCTCAACTTACAAAGAGTAGGAAATAACGTGGTATCAAGAGTAAACCAACCTGCTATCAGAAAAACAATGTGTTGCATTACTGCATTACTTTCTGAACGGCCGTAGTGAGTGTCACTGGCAATGTGCTTAATAGGTTTCAGTATGATGTGTAGTGCTGGTTTCTTCTACGCAAAGACATAAAATATAATACCATTCATTCAAAAAGAAAAGAGACGGAGATTGTAAAATGAAAAACAGCAAAGGGATGGTGATGCCATTGCCTACGGAAGAAGGTATGGTCCCTATAAGATCGCTCAGACCCCAGACTCATCAGTAGAGACACATGGGCGCATAGTCACGTGACAAAAGACTGCTCACGTGCACACGTCGGCAGCCAAATGCAATCATTCGTGCTAAAAACGAAGGATTGGAGGTTTCAAAAGACGAGAAAAGGAGTGTAGTGCGTTTTGCGTTTCCTTATAGGGGTGTGGGAAACGGAAATTCATCAAAGAATAGCACGAGTGTACGGAGAGCACATCTACATCTACATTTACATCCATACTCCGTAAGCCACCTGACGGTGTGTGGTGGAGGGTACTTTGAGTACCTTTATCGGTTCTTCCTTCCATTCCAGTCTCGTATTGTTCGTGGAAAGAAAGATTGTCGGTATGCCTCTGTGTGGGCTCTTCGCGAGATGTACGTAGGAGGGAGCAATGTACTGCTTGACTCCTCGGTGAAGGTATGTTCTCGAAACTTCAACAAAAGCCCGTACCGAGCTACTCTTGCAGAGTCTTCTGCTGGAGTTTATCTATCATCTCCGTAAAGCTTTCGCGATCACTAAATGATCCTGTAACGAAGCGCGCTGCTCTCCGTTAGATCTTCTCTATTTCTTCCATCAGCCCTATCTGGTGCGGATCTGACACCGGTGAGCAATATTCAAGCAGTGGGCGAACAAGTGTATTGTAACCTACTTCCTTTGTTTTCGGATTGCCGTTCCTTAGGATTCATCCAGTGAATCTCAGTCTGGCAGCATCTGCTTTACGGACGATTAATTTTATATGGTCATTCTATTTTAAATCACTCCTAATGCCTACTCCCAGATATTTTATGGAATTTACTGCTTCCTGTTGCTCACCTGCTATATTGTAGCTAAATGATAAATGATCTTTCTTTCTATGTATTAGCAGCACATTACACTTATCTACATTGAGATTCAATTGCCATTCCCAGCACCTTGCGTCAGTTCGTTGCTGAACTTCCTGCATTTCGCCGGCCGCGGTGGTCTAGCGGTTCTAGGCGCTCAGTCCGGAACCGCGCGACTGCTACGGTCGCAGGTTCGAATCCTGCCTCGGGCTTGGATGTGTGTGATGTCCTTAGGTTAGTTAGGTTTAAGTAGTTCTAATTTCTAGGGGACTGATGACCACAGATGTTAAGTCCCATAGTGCTCAGTGCCAGCCTGCATTTCAGTACAATTTTCCATTGTTACAACCTCTGGATAGACTACAGCATCATCCGCAAAAAGCCCCAGTGAACTTCCGATGTTATCCATAAGGTCATTTATGTATATTGTGAATAGCAACGGTTCTACGACACTCCCCTGCGGCACACCTGAAATCACTCTTACTTCGGAAGACTTCTCTCCATTGAGAATGACATGCTGCGTTCTGTTATCCACGAACTCATCAATCCAATCATACAATTTGATTGTCCACATGTTCTTACATTTTTCATTAAATGACTGTGGGGAACTGTATCTAACGCCTTGCGGAAGTCAAGAAACACGCGCATCTCCCTGGAAACCCGTGTCTATTGCCCTCTGAGTCTCGTAGACCAATAGCGCGAGCTGGGTTTCACACGATCGTCTTTTTCGAAACCCATGCTGATTCCTACAGAGTAGATATCTAGTCTCCAGAAAAGTCAGTATACTCGAACATAATACGTGTTCCAAAATTCTACAACTGATCAACGTTAGAGACATAGGTCTATAGTTCAGCTCATCTGTTCGACGTCCCTTCTTGAAAACGGGGATGACCTGTGCCCTTTTCCAATCCTTTGGAACGCTACGCTCTTCTAGAGATATACGGTACACCGCTTGAAGAAGGGGGGGGGGGGGGGCAAGTTCCTTCGTTTACTCTGTGTAAAATCGAACTGGTATCCCATCAGGTCCAGCTGCTCTTTTGAGCGATTTTAATTGTTTGTATATCCCTCTATCATCTATTTCGATATCTACCATTTTGTCATCTGTGTGACAATCTAGAGAAGGAACTACAGTGCAGTCTTCCTCTGTGTGTTTCCGACATTCAGTTCGTCCTCTGGGGCAATGGTGCCACCGTAACTTGCCGGTATTCAGTAATGACGACATCCACCTGTTGGATACTGGTATCGGTAAGGCGATGTGGCGTTACAGACCGTGTGTCATCGGCCAACGAGATTCGTCCTCCCTCAAATCGCGTCTACCATGCCTTGACTTTTGCAACAGACATCCAATGATCTCTGTGCGCTTGTCTCGTTATTTGATCAATTCCCGTCCCCAGAACTCCGTCTTATGTTGGGCAACACACTACACCCCTTGGCTCTTCTTCTTAAGCCTCTATTCCCTTGTTTTGAGCACGACTGACTGCAGTGGACGGTCGACGCGTAGGCAATCGCATTTCCATCTTGTAAGAGGGTTCCGTTGTACACCCTCCTGCTTGTTTCGTTTTCAATGAGCCTAATTATAGATAAATAAATATAAATTTGTGACGGAATTCCGTTTGGTTAACCATTTATTTTCTTTCATTTATGCCATCGATTTTATGTGACACATCGCATCAAAAGTATCTGTCACCGCTATGTAAAGCAGGACTGGCCACCAGATTTCACGAGCGCCAGTATAAAAGGAGACGTGGGCATTGTGTTGTCAGTAAAGAAGCAGTAATAGCAGAGTGGTTTGGGAAAGAGAGCTTAGTGACATCCTACACAGAATAGTCGTTGAGTGTCACTTGAGTAACAAATGCATTAGTGGCATTTCAACCCTTCTAAGGAGTCAAATTCGACTGTCGGCTTATTGACTATGAGGCAGAAACGCGAAACAACCACCACAGCTAAACCACTACCAGGTAGATCTCACGTACAGACGGACAGAGGCCGTCGAGAGAAGGTTCGTTATAAAAACGCGAAAGGAACTACTCGTGACACCCAGACTGCCACCAGCAGTCCTGTTAGAAGAGTGACAGTTGGCAGGTAGTGACAGAGGATGGGGTACAGTGGTCGAGCAGCTCGTAGTCAACCACCACTCCGTGTAGCCAGTCTAAGCGATGCTTGAAATGTTGTAAAGACTGGCACCACTATGTAGTGGATGACTGGAATCGAGTGACCTGTATAATGCATCATGCTATGCCCTGTGGCAATCGGATGGTTGGATTTGTCTTTGGCAAATGTCTACAGACCGTTAACTATGAGGGTCACTCCAAAAGAAATGCATACTATTTTTTTTAACCCATCTTTTATTCTACATGTTTGAAAGTTTTACGGTGTGTAGATACATTCTTTACGAACAATATTTTCATTTCTCCACATAATTTCCATCCCTCTCAACTGCTTTACGCCATCTTGGAACCAGCGCCTGTATAACCGGCATGGTAAAATTCTGAACCAACCTGTTGGAGCCACTGTTTGGCAGCATGCACAAGGGAGTCATCATCTTCAAACCTTGTTCCACGATGAGAGACTTTCCGTTTCCCAAAGAGATGATAGTCACATGGAGCCAAGTGAGGACTGTAAGGCGGTTGTTTCAGTGTTGTACACCCGAGTTTTGTGATCACTTCAATGGTTTTTTGACTGACGTGTGGACGTGCATTGTCGTGCAACAGCAAAACATCCTGCTTTTGCCGATGTGGTTGAACATGACTCAGTCGAGCTTGAAGTTTCGTCAGTGTCGCCACATGTGCATCAGAATTTATGGTGGTTCGACTTGACATGATATCCACAAGCAAGGGTCCTTCGGAATCGAAAAACACCGTTGACATAACCTTTCCAGCTGTGACGGCGCAACTCACGGGAACAGGTTGAACTAAGTTTGAAAACTAGCGGGAAGAATGTATCTACACACTGTAAAACTTTCACACATGCAGAATGAACTCTGTATTTTTAAAAAAATAGTGTGCATTTCTTTTGGAGTGACCCTCATACTTAGTGATCACAGTGAATTACAGAGCATATAGTGATGTGGGCGCCTTTTTCACCATTATGGCGAAATCTCCTTATAGTGCTTCAGAAAACGCTAGACGTAGAAGAATATGATTATATTTTTATGAACATATTTTACAGCATTGTGTCCATCACTGCAGGGACAGTTCAGAGGCGAGGACTCCATCTGCATGACGCTGTACCCTGTAACACAGCAGCATTTGTGAGCCAACGATTTGTAAACATTATTATTTCTGAAATCGACTGACCTTACAACACCCTCATTGGCATTGTAGCGAGAAGGAAGTGCTTCTCTGGTCGGTATCACTAAACTGGTATCATAGTGTTTCGGTAAATCCCTCGTAGCACAGTAGAAGCTCTCAGTCGCCAGGTTCCATGTAGGTGAGGATCCTGCTGAACTGGAGTGTTTAGGGATGCCAGTTGTTAGTCGTCAACAACGTTTGTACTATACTTGTTTTAATACAGAAATTACTTTGTCACAAACGTCACAGAATCAGCATTTGCAACATGGCGGCTATGGACTACGCCGTTGTATTCGACCCATTACACACTTTAACACCGTTTCCTGACTTTACATAATGATAGACATTGCCCACGACACGTGGCGTTCTGATAACTAATAACTTCACTTTATATCTTGTTTAACATCTGAAATACGCAGTCGCCACCGTTCTTTTAGAGTCGCCACGGTTATTCGACCGTACGTTTTGAGTGGCTCCTCGCGACTCACTTACCCTGTCTTCCCGAAGGACAAGAGAGACCCCCCCCCCTTTCTCCCTCAGCCAATAAGGACATTTCTCACGTTTCTTATACATATATACCGGGTGATCAAAAAGTCAGTATAAATTTGAAAACTTAATAAACCACGGAATAATGTAGATAGAGACGTAAAAATTGACACACATCCTTGGAATGACATGGGGTTTTATTAGAACAAAAAAACCATATTGCTAGACGCGTGAAAGTTTAGTGATGATCGTGTGCTCAGCCTCCACTTTCGTCATTCTTGGCCTCCCAGGTCCCCACACCTCTAAAAATGGTTCAAATGGCTCTGAGCACTATGCGACTTAACTGCTGAGGTCATCAGTCGCCTAGAACTTAGAACTAATTTAACCTAACTAACCTAAGGACGTCACAAACATTCATGCCTGAGGCAGGATTCGAACCTTCGACCGTAAAGGTCGCTCGGGTCCAGACTGTAGCGCGTAGGACCGCACGGCCACTGGCCGGCCCCAGACCTCAGTCCGTCAGTTATTGGCTTTTGGGTTACCTGTAGTCGCAAGTGTATCGTGATCGACTGACATCTCTAGGGATGCTGAAAGACAACATCCGACGCCAATGCCTCACCATAACTCCGGACATGCTTTACAGTGCTGTTCACAACATTATTCCTCGACTACAGCTATTGTTGAGGAATGATGGTGGACGTATTGAGCATTTCCTGTAAAGAACATCATCTTTCTTTGTCTTACTTTGTTATGCTAATTATTGCTATTCTGATCAGATGAAGCGCCATCTGTCGGAAATGTTTTCAACGTTTGTATTTTTTTGGATCTAATAAAACCCCATGTCATTCCAAGCATGTGTGTCAATTTGTACCTCTCTATCTACATTATTCCGTGATTTATTCAGTTTTCTAATTTATACTGACTTTTTGATCACCTGGTATATCCAAACTTTCAGCCAATGAGCGTTCAGATCGCTGTTGCTAGGCGGATCTGATGTCACGTTTGCGGACACTGTGACGGAATTTTGTCTCTGAACACTGTCTCAGATTATAAGATCCTACTCCCGAATAGTCGGATCTTGTCCCTACTAAAGTTGCACGACAATGCCTCCTATGATTTCATCACTAATACTCCTTGCTGACGCTTAATCGTCAAATGTACATCTAGCCTAGCTGCTACTGAGCATTCCCGATCTCATTAATATGCATAATACTTTGCTTCAACACATGAATGGAATGCACATATGCATTACAACCTGCCCAGAGTTCCGACCTGAACTCAGTGGAATACCTTTTAAATGTGTTATAAATTCGACTTCACTCGAGACTCCAGTAACCGACATCACTGTCTCCTCTGGCTTCGGCTATTGTGGAAGAGTGGGCTGCTATTCCTTCACAGAGACGCATGAACTTTATTGAAAGTGTTGCCAGCAGAGGATAAGCCATCAGTAAGGCAACAGGTTTACATGCTCCTTGTTAATGTCCAATAAGAAATTGAAACAAGTTGATCAAATACAGTCCGTCAATTAAATGGCCGATTAGTTTCATATTATGCTTCTTATACTACACAGGTAGAAGAAGGATGAGAATAGTAATCGGAAATGATACAAACAATTGCTCAAGATCGATGAATATCCAATTGTCCGTGTAATTTAAATACATCTCTGTGAATCAACGTAAGTCCAGTGGCAGCCATTCTGACCCTGTTGTTATATTTTAGTATGGGCGCGCCCCGGCTGCGGGGTGATGCTTTCTTTCATCCCAGTCCGGCCGTAAACAGTCAGGGGGCAACCATTAGTCGCCTGTTCACAAAACATTGTTTACGCCTGCAAGGCTGGAGCGATTAATGCTTAAAAATTACAGCGGCGTGCGTGGTGCATCGGCACCTGGGCGCCATGAGACGCCACTGTCAAACACACCCCACCGTCCGTGTCCCCATGGTGGAGTCACTGACGTATCGGGTGGGAGGGGAGCGGCGTCTCGTGAAGGTAATTGCGGCCGACAAACTGGCGCCGATGCATAATAACTCGCTAGGCATCTTGTCTTCTGTAAACGCTCTCCTTTGTCATGCCCTCACAAACAGCGGGATGACGAGGGTCTGTCCGTCTTGTCGTAGTTCTTCACGAACTAGTCATCAAAATGCTCTCTGGCGGCGACTACACTGCGTTCCGACCATGCTGGTTGCTACAACCCTGTGTTCAGAAAAGAGTTGTTGTCGCAAGAGACTGGCGCAAGAAACTTTGTTATACAACGAACTTTTCTACTTTAGGGTGGGAAAAATCTGATCGCCCATTCACTAAACTTCATTTGGCTAGGGGTGTCAACACAGTGCGAGCTGTGGGTGACTCAGCATACTCAGTGTACGGACAGCCGCGAAGTAAAAAGCCTATTGCAGAGATGGTGTGCTGATGTGCTGGGACTGGGACATTGCTAATGGTCAAAGTTGGACGTGACCTCAAAGTGTGGAATTAAACGGAACAGGACGGCGACTGGTGTCTATCTCAGGCCAGAGGATGGCGATTCGAGAAGCTATGCAGACAGGGGAGTCAGTAGTACAAGAGGAGCACCACGAGTGGACATTTGTGACCGACAGTGGAATATTGGCTTGATGAGTCAAGTAAAGGTGTGTTTAGTGTGCAGTGAAAGGTATAACTGGTGTGCTCTTTGTGTAATAATTTCCACACTAAAAGAAGTGTGCATAGCGTTGAGATTATCGTGTTTCCTTGCATGCTGGGCGTGAGTTTATTTTCTCCAGACGGTAGCCATTGAATTTCGTATGCCGTTATTCGATGCAATCATAGTCATAATAATGTACAGCATTGATGCATACATGTGTGAATGTTCAAAAAATTTCATAAATCAGGTGATAGATGTAACAGGTTGTTCTTTGTATCATAATGTGCTATATAAGTTAAGATAGTGTTGTTTTTTGAAACTGAATATTTTTATCTACTGCATGTGCTGCGGAAGAATGTTAGCACAAGAAATACATATAATTATGGAGCTTGTAATTGTGTATCACCAAAGTTTCAGTATCAACATTTGGCTTCATGGTGACAATCGACGTAGCTCTTTGCCTAGCCTAAGATAGTGTCATGAATTTCCCACGGAAATCGCGAGATCTGAATTCTGTGGCAGCTACTTTCCATTTAGTTGCATCGCTCGTGTACTGTGGATCATTAGATACGGAAATAGAAATGATTTCCATGTTACAACATGTTAATGAAACAAACAGTATTATTATTAATATTATTTCCAAAGAGTTCTGTGGTAGCTGTCCTAAGTAATAATATTAATAATTATTATTATTTAAGTAGAATCATTTTTCTAATATTCATTGACTGTGTTCAACAGTCATGTTTTAATATTTACCTAATTAAGCTGATATTTAAGTTAGCCCTTTTACTAGACTCCGGTGCCCACAGCCGCCACCGATGCTTTAAATCCAGGATAGATCACCACCTCTCTAACAACAGAGTTAATTTTCCTTCCTTGTGCAAGAAAATAAAATTCAAAAATTATTAATAGCATGCGCCTACGAAAGTGAACTAGAAAATACAGCAATTTAGCTGCTGCATAATGGCAAGCAACAACAACCCCTAAAGCAACTACCTAGTGATGCTTATCGTAATTATACCAATCTTTTATGGTTAATGGAGTCCAGAAAAATGTATTCTTAAAGTTCGTGGCTCCATTAAATATCTGATACATTCGTATGAATGTTTTTGGGTAAGATGGCGGTAGAGCTGTGACTTGAAGTTTCCTTGGCATTCTGATAGAGGACGCCTCTTTACCATGTGCCAGCTTAGAAGACGATGAACAAGCACTGTATGAGGGAAGAGGGCGTAAGCAGTATGTGACACATAGGGAGTCAGCACAAGAAGGTTGCCCGCACAGTGAAGAGCGCTAGCTTGGGAAGGATTTCCTGGTTGGTGTTGGCTGCGTGATAAGTAACCACATGAAATGAAATGTCGTGTGGCTAGGGCCTACCGTCGCGTAGACCGTTCGCCAGGTGCAGGTCTTTTGATTTGACGCCACTTCGGCGACCTGCGCGTCGATGGGGATGAAATGATGATGATTAGGACAACACAACACTCAGTCCCCGAGCGGAGAAAATCTCCGACCCAGCCGGGAATCGAACCCGGGCCCTTAGGATTGACAGTCTGTCACGCTGACCACTCAGCTACCGGGGGCGGACAGTAACCACATGTAAAGTCCATTGATCCCACCACAAAAGTACTTCCCTGAGATGTTCCTGCTGCGGGACCATTGTGGTAGCATTAATCACAACGTATTGAACATATCTTTCCACAGTCATTACATCTGGCTAAAATAACATGAAATACATCCTCCCACAGACAACATGTCTGTCTACTAGAACCGTCGGATCTGGAGAATAAAATTACATGAATCAAATACCACTATTACAGACAACATGTCTGTACCTAGCGACGGTCGGAACTGTAGTAAATAAAATTGCATGAAACAAATACTGCTGTAACAGACAACATGTTGGTCTACTGCAACGGTCAGAACTGGAGAACCGGACTGCCCGAGACACTTGGCGCCAGCAAGGCGTGACCCGAACGCCACCGAAGTGAATCGGTAGTAATATCGTCAGTCTTTTGTTTTAGTAATACTTTGATTTTAATAATTTTGAAATGGCTGATTGATAGCTGACTGTTGAGAGATGTTTATTTTAAGAAATGTAGTAATTTGGATGACAGGTTTAATTAATAATAGCAACTAAAGTTTAACGTTTTGGGAATAGCTTCCTGGAGCCGAATATGATGGCTGAATAAGCCAGAAATATTACAGACAGTAATAATTATTTACAAAATACTGTGTCAAAATGTCATTCAGATCTTGCTACCAATCACCAGCTGTCAAGCTGGAAGGCCTTTGGTGGTGACCAGATTAACTACCACTGCTCAAGCAGATACGAAAAGCAAATAAATTTCGGTGCCGCTCTGTGCGATTCTTAGAGTTCCAGGCGCGATCGCCTCATATAAATATGTTTTGATGATGATATGACAAGTGGGCGCAACCTTACTGAAGGAATCAACCCTGCTTTTGCCTGTAATTATTGTGAAAATGAAAAATTACATATTTTAGTCTATAGGCGCTAATTATTTATTTCCCAGACTGGCTAGCGGTCTCCATACGCAGTACCATCTTCAGGCTACGCTACGATTCCAAAAAATCCATTGTATGACTGGAACAGCAGTGTAAGAGCAGTTCTCAAAAATATTATCACCTATGGCAGCAAATTTATGCTATAAAGTGAGCCTTAAAACGCATAGGCAACTTCTTACCCGGCCACGCGCTCGTCGACTTGCTTTCCAGATAGATGCGGCAAACACTAAAAGAAAATGTCAGTTTTTAGCTTTTAACAGATGTAAATTGCGGCCAGCAGTGATTTTGACGCCGCTTATGTAAAGAGATTATTTCATTTATATATTTTTCCCTTGTTTACCTTTTAAAGAAGTCACAGTGTGAAAGGTATCTAGAAATAGCATAATATTTGAAGGTAAGAAATTACGTACATTAAAACCAAAATCGCAGATGTGTTAGGATAGTTTACAATTTACTGTTATGTAGAATTTATACCACTATCAAAGACCGATCTCACCATGGATCTTAAATCAAATGACATCGTAATAACGGTATTATACATTAATAATACAAAATTATTTTAATTTTTTTATTGAAAAGAAGTCAAGCGTCCAGCGGGAATAGGTGACATAATGTCGCTATGTATTGTTTTGCAACCGTTAATTGACGATCTATGGTCGCATCTCCAGTTTCTTGTTTGTCCAACTAATATCCGTGCTATTATGTAACAATTGAAACTTGAGGGGGAGAAAGGAGAGGATAGGAAACGTGGTGTCACATGCGTCGGGACTTTAGTTATATGCAGCGCCGACAAGAGAAATGTGTGCCGGAACGAGGCTCAAACCCAGGATGTCGTGATTGCAAGGCAGCTGCTTTAACCACTACGCAACGAGCCCAGAGTTAACCTCAAATGCAAGGACTATTTCGGCACGTATTCCGGACGACCGATAGTCACACCCAGCACCACCTACCCGCCGTCCCGATACATGTTATCCATGCTCGCTATTTTAGGCTCCCGCTGGAGATTGAACGTTAATGCGCATCCACCCGTCGAGGTGAATCAGTTACAAGAATGCGTGGTGCCTGTTCCTTCCGACATGTCCGGAAGAGCAGCCACCACGCACTCTTACGAGTCATTGCCCGTTAGGGCTCCCAGCATCGTGCGTTCTCCAAACCGCATCGCAGCTCAACAACCAGCACGGCCGCTGTAGCCACCCCATGTAGATAACGCACTGTTGTGAAAGCCTACATCAGTGGGCTTTGATATCTGGCAACCACAGAGGAGCGTAAACAAACGTGCCATACTGTGAACATTACCCTGTTGTGACACTGTCTAATTTTTACACATACATACATACATACATTAATTCTTGTTCCATATATTAAGTATACGACATTTCGTACTGATGTGGAACGTGTCACTTTAACGTAAATTTTCCTTACACTAAATAATTAATTAATTCTTTTTACAATTACTTCTTCATATCTAAAAACTCATCTATTGAGTAGAAGGAGATGTCATTCAGAAATTCCTTTAATTTGCTTTTCAGTGCGAGTTGGCTATCTGCCAGGCTTTTAATGCTACTTGGCAAATGACCAAAGATTTTCGTGGCAACATAATTCACCCCTTTATCTGCCAAAGTAAGATTTAATCCAGAATATTGAAGATCGTCATTTCTTCTAGTGTTGTAGCTATGCACTTCGCTGTTATTTTTGAATCAGGATTGGTTATTAATGACAATTATCTTAAGTGAACTTGTGTATTGCGAAGGTCCTGTGAATATCCCGAGTTAAATAAATGTTTTCAAGGTGATCTTGGGTGGGCTCCAGTTATTATTCTGATTACGCGCTTTTGTGCAATGAATACGTTCTCTCTTAATGACGAATTGCCCCAAAATATGATGTCATATGAAAGTAGTGAAAGAAAATTGGCACAGTAGGTTAATTTACTGATATTTTTATCACCAAAATTTGCAAAAATCCTAATAACGTAAGTAGCCGAACCTAACCGTTTCAGTAAATCATCGATGTGTTTCTTCCAATTGAATTTCTTATAAATACACACACCGAGAAATCTTGAATATTCTGCCTTAGCAACAGACTTCAGTTCATTTTATCAATGGTGTTAGGCAATTTACTGTTGTTGTTGTTGTTGTTGTTGTTGTGATCTTCAGTCCTGAGACTGGTTTGATGCAGCTCTCCATGCTACTCTATCCTGTGCAAGCTTCTTCATCTCCCAGTACCTACCACAATCTACATCCTTCTGAATCTACATTGATACTCCGCAAGCCACCCAACGGTGTGTGGCGGAGGGCACTTTACGTGCCACTGTCATTACCTCCCTTTCCTGTTCCAGTCGCGTATAGTTCGCGGGAAGAACGACTGTCTGAAAGCCTCCGTGCGCGCTCTAATCTCTCTAATTTTACATTCGTGATCTCCTCGGGAGGTATAAGTAGGGGGAAGCAATATATTCGATACCTCATCCAGAAACGCACCCTCCCGAATCCTGGCGAGCAAGCTACACCGCGATGCAGAGCGCCTCTCTTGCGGAGTCTGCCACTTGAGTTTATTAAACATCTCCGTAACGCTATCACGGTTACCAAATAACCCTGTGACGAAACGCGCCGCTCTTCTTTGGATCTTCTCTATCTCCTCCGTCAGACCGATCTGGTACGGATCCCACACTGATGAGCAATACTCAAGTATAGGTCGAACGAGTGTTTTGTAAGCCACCTCCTTTGTTGATGGACTACATTTTCTAAGCACTCTCCCAATGAATCTCAACCTGGTACCCGCCTTACCAACAATTAATTTTATATGATCATTCCACTTCAAATCGTTCCGCACGCATACTCCCAGATATTTTACAGAAGTAACTGCTACCAGTGTTTGTTCTGCTATCATATAATCATACAATAAAGGATCCTTCTTTCTATGTATTTGCAATACATTACATTTGTCTATGTTAAGGGTCAGTTGCCAGTCCCTGCACCAAGTGCCTATCCGCTGCAGATCTTCCTGCATTTCGCTACAATTTTCTAATGCTGCAACTTCTCTGTATACTACAGCATCATCCGCGAAAAGCCGCATGGAACTTCCGACACTATCTACTAAGTCATTTATATATATTGTGAAAAGCAATGGTCCCATAACACTCCCCTGTGGCACGCCAGAGGTTACTTTAACGTCTGTAGACGTCTCTCCATTGATAACAACATGCTGTGTTCTGTTTGCTAAAAACTCTTCAATCCAACCACACAGCTGGTCTGATATTCCGTAGGCTCTTACTTTGTTTATCAGGCGATAGTGCGGAACTGTATCGAACGCCTTCCGGAAGTCAAGAAAAATAGCATCTACCTGGGAGCCTGTATCTAATATTTTCTGGGTCACATGAACAAATAAGGCGAGTTGGGTCTCACACGATCGCTGTTTCCGGAATCCATGTTGATTCCTACATAGTAGATTCTGGGTTTCCAGAAATGACATGATACGCGAGCAAAAAACATGTTCTAAAATTCTACAAGAGATCGACGTAAGAGATATAGGTCTATAGTTTTGCGCATCTGCTCGACGACCCTTCTTGAAGACTGGGACTATCTGTGCTCTTTTCCAATCATTTGGAACCCTCCGTTCCTCTAGAGACTTGCGGTACACGGCTGTTAGAAGGAGGGCAAGTTCTTTCGCGTACTCTGTGTAGAATCGAACTGGTATCCCGTCAGGTCCAGTGGAGTTTCCTCTATTGAGTGATTCCAGTTGCTTTTCTATTCCTTGGACACTTATTTCGATGTCAGCCATTTTTTCGTTTATGCGAGGATTTAGAGAAGGAACTGCAGTGCGGTCTTCCTCTGTGAAACAGCTTTGGAAAAAGGTGTTTAGTATTTCAGCTTTATGCGTGTCATCCTCTGTTTCAATGCCATCATCATCCCGTAGTGTCTGGATATGCTGTTTCGAGCCACTTACTGATTTAACGTAAGACCAGAACTTCCTAGGATTTTCTGTCAAGTCGGTACATAGAATTTTACTTTCGAATTCACTGAACGCTTCACGCATAGCCCTCCTTACGCTAACTTTGACATCGTTTGGCTTCTGTTTGTCTGAGAGGTTTTGGCTGCGTTTAAACTTGGAGTGGAGCTCTCTTTGCTTTCGCAGTAGTTTCCTAACTTTGTTGTTGTACCACGGTGGGTTTTTCCCGTCCCTCACAGTTTTACTCGGCACGTACCTGTCTAAAACTTTTTCCATAAACACTCCACATTGTCAGTGTCGGAACAGAAATTTTCGTTTTGATCTGTTAGGTAGTCTGAAATCTGCCTTCTATTACTCTTGCTAATCAGATAAACCTTCCTCCCTTTTTTTTATATTCCTATTAACTTCCATATTCAGGGATGCTGCAACGGCCTTATGATCACTGATCCCCTGTTCTGTACATACAGAGTCGAAAAGTTCGGGTCTGTTTGTTATCAGTAGGTCCAAGATGTTATCTCCACGAGTCGGTTCTCTGTTTAATTGCTCGAGGTAATTTTCGGATAGTGCACTCAGTATAATGTCACTCGATGCTCTGTCCCTACCACCCGTCCTAAACATCTGAGTGTCCCAGTCTATATCTGGTAAATTGAAATCTCCACCTAAGACTATAACATGCTGAGAAAATTTATGTGAAATGTATTCCAAATTTTCTCTCAGTTGTTCTGCCACTAATGCTGCTGAGTCGGGAGGTCGGTAAAAGGAGCCAATTATTAACCTAGTTCGGTTGTTTAGTGTAACCTCCACCCATAATAATTCGCAGGAACTATCCACTTCTACTTCACTACAGGATAAACTACTACTAACAGCGACGAACACTCCACCACCGGTTGCATGCAATCTATCCTTTCTAAACACCGTCTGTACCTTTGTAAAAATTTCGGCAGAATTTATCTCTGGCTTAAGCCAGCTTTCTGTACCTATAACGATTTCAGCTTCGGTGCTTTCTATCAGCGCTTGAAGTTCCGGTACTTAACCAACGCACTTTCGACAGTTGAAAATTACAATACCGATTGCTGCTTGGTCCCCGCATGTCCTGACTAAGCCCCGCACCCGTTGAGGCTGTTGCCCTTTCTGTACTTGTCCAAGGCCATCTAACCTAAAAAACCGCCCAGCCCACGCCACACAACCCCTGCTACCCGTGTAGCCGCATGTTGCGTGTAGTGAACTCCTGACCTATCCAGTGGAACCCGAAACCCCACCACCCTATGGCGCAAGTCGAGGAATCTGCAGCCCACACGGTCGCAGAACCGTCTCAGCCTCTGATTCAGACCCTTCACTCGGCTCTGTACCAAAGGTCCGCAGTCAGTCCTGTCGACGATGCTGCAGATGGTGAGCTCTGCTTTCATCCCGCTAGCGAGGCTGGCAGTCTTCACCAAAGCAGATAGCCACCGGAAGCCAGAGAGGAATTCCTCTGCTTAGTGTATTCATCTCTTGGTCTCCCTCTACGATTTTTACCCTACACGCTGCCCTCCAATACCAAATTGGTGATCCCTTTATGCCTCAGAACATGTCCTACCAACCGATCCCGTCTTCTGGTCCAGTTGTGCCACAAACTTCTCTTCTCCCCAATCCTATTCAATACTTCCTCATTAGTTATGTGATCTACCCATCTAATCTTCAGCATTCTTCTGTAGCACCACATTTCGAATGCCTCTATTCTCTTCTTGTCCAAACTATTTATCGTCCATGTTTCACTTCCATACATGGCTACACTCCATACAAATGCTTTCAGAAATGACTTCCTGACACTTAAATCTATACTCGATGTTAACAAATTTTTCTTCTTCAGAAAAGCTTTCCTTGCCATTGCCAGTCTACATTTTATATCCTCTCTACTTCGACCATCATAAGTTATTTTGCTCCCCAAATAGCAAAACTCCTTTACTACTTTAAGTGTCTCATTTCCTAATCTAATTCCCTCAGCATCACCCGACTTAATTCGACTACATTCCATTATCTTCGTTTTGCTTTTTTTGATGTTCATCTTATATCCTCCTTTCAAGACACTGTCCATTCCATTCAACTGCTCTTCCAAGTTCTTTGCTGTCTCTGACCTAACCTCAAAGTTTTTATTTCTTCTCCATGGATTTTAATACCTACTCCGAATTTTTCTTTTGTTTCCTTTACTGCTTGCTCAATATACAGATTGAACAACATCGGGGAGAGGCTACAACCCTGTCTTACTCCCTTCCCAACCACTGCTTCCCTTTCACACCCCTCGACTCTTATAACTGCCATCTGGTATCTGTACAAATTGTAAATAGCCTTTCGCTCGCTGTATTTTACCCCTCCCACCTTTAGAATTTGAAAGAGAGTATTCCAGTCAACATTGTCAAAAGCTTTCTCTAAGTCTACAAATGCTAGAAACGTAGGTTTGCCTTTCCTTAATCTTTCATCTAAGATAAGTCGTAAGGTCAGTATTGCCTCACGTGTTCTAGTGATTCTACGGAATCCAGACTGCTCTTCCCCGACGTTGGCTTCTACTAGTTTTTCCATTCGTCTGTAAAGAATTCGTGTTAGTATTTTGCAGCTGTGACTTACTAAACTGATAGTTCGGTAATTTTCACATCTGTCAACACCTGCTTTCTTTGGGATTGGCATTATTATATTCTTCTTGAAGTCTGATGGTTTTTCGCCTGTTTCATACATCTTACTCACCAGATGGTAGAGTTTTGTCAGGACTGGCTCTCCCAAGGCCGTCAGTAGTTCCAATGGAATGTTGTCTACTCCGGGGGCCTTGTTTCGACTCAGGTCTTTCAGTGCTCTGTCAAACTCTTCACGCAGTATCGTATCACCCATTTCATCTTCATCTACATCCTCTTCCATTTCCATAATATTGTCCTCAAGGACATCGCCCTTGTATAGACCCTCTATATACTCCTTCCACCTTTGTGCTTTCCCTTCTTTGCTTAGAATTGGGTTTCCATCTGAGCTCTTGATATTCATACAAGTCGTTCTCTTATCTCCAAAGGTCTCTTTAATTTTCCTGTACGCAGTATCTATCTTACCCCTAGTGAGATAAGCCTCTACATCCTTACATTTGTCCTCTAGCCATCCCTGCTTAACCATTTTGCACTTCCTGTCGATCTCATTTTTGAGACGTTTGTATTCCTTTTTGCCTGCTTCATTTACTGCATTTTTATGTTTTCTCCTTTCATTAAATTAAATTCAATATTTCTTATGTTCCCCTAGGATTTCTACTAACCCTCGTCTTTTTACCTACTTGTTCCTCTGCTGCCTTCACTACTTCATCCCTCAAAGCTACCCATTCTTCTTCTACTGTATTTATTTCCCCCATTCCTGTCAATTGCTCCCTTATGCTCTCCCTGAAACTCTGTACAACCTCTGGTTCTTTCAGTTTTTTCAAGTCCCATCTCCTTAAATTCCCACCTTTTTGCAGTTTCTTCAGTTTTAATCTACAGGTCATAACCAGTAGATTGTGGTCCGAGTCCACATCTGCCCCTGGAAATGTCTTACAATTTAAAACCTGGTTCCTAAATCTCTGTCTTACCATTATATAATCTATCTAATACCTTTTAGTATCTCCAGGGTTCTTCCATGTATACAACCTTCTTTCATGATTCTTAAACCAAGTGTTAGCTATGATTATGTTGTGCTCCGTGCAAAATTCTACCAGGCGGCTTCCTCTTTCATTTCTTAGCCCCAATCCATATTCACCGACTATGTTTCCTTCTCTCCCTTTTCCTACACTCGAATTCCAGTCACCCACGACTATTAAATTTTCGTCTCCCTTCACTATCTGAATAATTTCTTTTATTTCATCATACATTTCTTCAATTTCTTCGTCATCTGCAGAGCTAGTTGGCATATAAACTTGTACTACTGTAGTAGGTGTGGGCTTCGTATCTATCTTGGCCACAATAATGCATTCACTGTGCTGTTTGTAGTAGCTTACCCGCATTTCTATTTTCCTATTCATTATTAAACCTACTCCTGCATTACCCCTATTTGATTTTGTGTTTATAACACTGTAGTCACCTGATCAGAAGTCTTGTTCCTCCTGCCACCGAACTTCACTAATTCCCACTATATCTAACTTCAACCTATCCATTTCCTTTTTTAAATTTTCTAACCTACCTGCCAGATTAAGGGATCTGACATTCCAAGCTCCGATCCGTAGAACGCCAGTTTTCTTTCTCCTGCTAACGACATCCTCTTGAGTAGTCCCCGCCCGGAGATCCGAATGGGGGACTATTTTACCTCCGGAATATTTTTCCCAAGAGGACGCCATCATCATTTAACCCTACAGTAAAGCTGCATGTCCTCGGGAAAAATTACGGCTGTAGTTTCCCCTTGCTTTCAGCCGTTCGCAGTACCAGCACAGCAAGGCCGTTTTGGTTATTGTTACAAGGCCAGGTCAGTCAATCATCCAGACTGTTGCCCTTGCAACTACTGAAAAGGCTGCTGCTCCTCTTCAGGAACCACATGTTTGTCTGGCCTCTCAACAGATACCCCTCCGTTGTCGTTGCACCTACGGTACGGCTATCTGTATCGCTGAGGCACGCAAGCCTCCCCACCAACGGCAAGGTCCATGGTTCATGGGGGGGAATTTACTGTACAGAATTGTATAATAGTGTTTTTTCGAAATTTAGTGAGAGTCTGATCTGATCCATTATAAACGGATTTTGAAAGTCTGCGTCTGTAGATACAATAGGTTTGTTTATAAATAAATAAATCTTCTGCTACCAGACACGATATTTTCTTTATTTTACTATTCGCACGAAGCGTTTCGAGAAATAATTCCAATTTTCAAATGCGTTTTTTTTTTTGGTGTGTATTAAGTCATTTCTTTGGATGTTGTCAGTGTGTGTGAGTCTGCTTCATTTTGTTGACTTTTATGTTTTCTAATGGTCCCATACTGAAACCTGTGGGACACCATACTTCATATCTCCCCAGTTAGAAGACTCATTAGAAAACATAAAAGTCAACAAGATGAAGCAGACTCACACACACTGACAACATCAAAAGAAATGGCTTAATACACACAAAAAAACGCACTTGAAAATGGGAATTATTTCTCGAAACGCGTCATGCGAACAGTAAAATAAAGAAAAAATCGTGACTGGTAGCAGAAGATTTGTTTATTTACAAACAAACCTAAGTGAGAGTCAATTTGCAGAGAACCACTTCATAATTTTTTGAAAGACACTATTTACAATTTCCTCAGGTGATTCTTGTTTGTTGGGTGTGATTACCATACTTGTATCATCAGCAAAAGTAACTAGTTTTGCATCTTCATGAATACAAAGTGGCAAGTCATTAACGTATATTAAGAACAATAAGGGACCCATACTGAAACCTGTGGGTCACCATACTTCATACCTTCCCAGTTAGAAGACTATGCTGATTTTTGCAGACTATATGTACTGTTAACTTCAACCTTCTGCATGCTTGTAGTTAAATGTGAATTAAATCATTTGTGCACTTTCCCCTGTAGCATATCGTGTTGTGAACCTGGTGGTGCTATATGTCATGAAACGATTTTAAGTTCATAGTTACTTTGCGCATCCAAAAATTAAAGCATTAAGTCAGGAGCATTAAAATATCAAGAAATCAGGGCCCCTATCAGCTTAAGATCAATCTGATTCCTCAATTGATTGTTGCAAAGTAATACATACCCATAGTAAGGCACAATTCGCTCTGGACGCTTGCTCTTCAATAAAGATAATTTTGTGTTTTTAATGTGTTATGTTGTTATTAATAATGAATAAAAGAATAGGAGTGCGGGTAAGCTACTACAAACAGCATAGTGAACGCATTATTGTGGCCAAGATAGACACAAAGCCCATGCCTACTACAGTAGTACAAATTTATATGCCAACTAGCTCTGCAGATGATGAAGAAATTGATGAAATGTATGACGAAATAAAAGAAATGATTCAGCTAGTGAAGGGAGACGAAAATTTAATAGTCATGGGTGACTGGAATTCGTCAGTAGGAAAAGGGAGAGAAGGAAACATAGTAGGTGAATATGGATTGGGGGGAAGAAATGAAAGAGGAAGCCACCTTGTAGAATTTTGCACAGAGCATAACTTAATCATAGCTGACACTTGGTTCAAGAATCATGAAAGAAGGTTGTATACCTGGAAGAATCCTGGAGATAGTAAAAGGTATCAGATAGATTATATAATGGTAAGACAGAGATTTAGGAACCAGGTTTTAAATTGTAAGACATTTCCAGGGGCAGATGTGGATTCTGACCACAATCTATTGGTTATGAACTGCAGATTGAAACTGAAGAAACTGCAAAAAGGTGGGAATTTAAGGAGATGGGACCTGGATAAACTGAAAGAACCAGAGGTTGTACAGAGTTTCAGGGAGAGCATAAGGGAACAACTGACAGGAATGGGGGAAAGAAATACAGTAGAAGAAGAATGGGTAGCTCTGAGGGATGAAGTAGTGAAGGCAGCAGAGGATCAAGTAGGTAAAAAGACGAGGGCTAATAGAAACCCTTGGGTAACAGAAGATATACTGAATTTAATTGATGAGAGGAGAAAATATAAAAATGCAGTAAATGAAGCAGGCAAAAAGGAATACAAACGTCTCAAAAATGAGATCGACAGGAAGTGCAAAATGGTTAAGCAGGGATGGCTAGAGGAAAAATGTAAGGATGTAGAGGCTTGTCTCACTAGGGGTAAGATAGATACTGCCTACAGGAAAATTAAAGAGACCTTCGGAGAGAAGAGAACCACTTGTATGAATATCAAGAGCTCGGATGGAAATCCAGTTCTAAGCAAAGAAGGGAAGGCAGAAAGGTGGAAGGAGTATATAGAGGGTTTATACAAGGGCGATGTACTTGAGGACAATATTATGGAAATGGAAGAGGATGTAGATGAAGATGAAATGGGAGATACAATACTGCGTGAAGAGTTTGACAGAGCTCTGAAAGACATGAGTCGAAACAAGGCCCCGGGAGTAGACAACATTCCATTAGAACTACTGATGGCCTTGGGAGAGCCATTCATGACAAAACTCTACCATCTGGTGAGCAAGATGTATGAGACAGGCGAAATACCCACAGACTTCAAGAAGAATATAATAATTCCAATCCCAAAGAAAGCAGGTGTTGACAGATGTGAAAATTACCGAACTATCAGTTTAATAAGTCACAGCTGCAAAATACTAACGCGAATTCTTTACAGACGAATGGATAAACTGGTAGAAGCGGACCTCGGGGAAGATCAGTTTGGATTCCGCAGAAATGTTGGAACACGTGAGGCAATACTAACCTTACGACTTATCTTAGAAGAAATATTAAGAAAAGGCAAACCTACGTTTCTAGCATTTGTACACTTAGAGAAAGCTTTTGACAACGTTAACTGGAATACTCTCTTTCAAATTCTGAAGGTGGCAGGGGTGAAATACAGGGAGCGAAAGGCTATTTACAATTTGTACAGAAACCAGATGGCAGTTATAAGAGTCGAGGGGCATGAAAGGGAAGCAGAGGTTGGGAAGGGGGTAAGACAGGGTTGTAGCCTCTCCCCGATGTTATTCAATCTGTATATTGAGCAAGCAGTAAAGGAAACAAAAGAAAAGTTCGGAGTAGGTATTAAAGTCCATGGAGAAGAAATAAAAACTTTGAGGTTCGCTGATGACATTGTAATTCTGTCAGAGACAGCAAAGGACTTGGAAGAGCAGTTGAACGGAATGGACAGTGTCTTGAAAGGAGGATATAAGATGAACATCAACAAAAGCAAAACGAGGATAATGGAATGTAGTCAAATTAAATCGGGTGATGCTGAGGGGATTAGATTAGGAAATGAGACACTTAAAGTAGTAAAGGAGTTTTGCTATTTAGGGAGTAAAATAACTGATGATGGTCGAAGTAGAGAGGATATAAAATGTAGACTGGCAATGGCAAGGAAATCGTTTCTGAAGAAAAGGAATTTGTTAACATCGAGTATAGATTTAAGTGTCAGGAAGTCGTTTCTGAAAGTATTTGTATGGAGTGTAGCCATGTATGGAAGTGAAACATGGACGATAACCAGTTTGGACAAGAAGAGAATAGAAGCTTTCGAAATGTGGTGCTACAGAAGAATGCTGAAGATAAGGTGGGTAGATCACGTAACTAATGAGGAGTTATTGAATAGGATTGGGGAGAAGAGAAGTTTGTGGCACAACTTTACTAGAAGACGGGATCGGTTGGTAGGACATGTTTTGAGGCATCAAGGGATCACAAATTTAGCATTGGAGGGCAGCGTGGAGGGTAAAAATCGTAGAGGGAGGCCAAGAGATGAATACACTAAGCAGATTCAGAAGGATGTAGGTTGCAGTAGGTACTGGGAGATGAAGAAGCTTGCACAAGATAGAGTAGCATGGAGAGCTGCATCAAACCAGTCTCAGGACTGAAGACCACAACAACAACAACATGTTGTTATTACAATGATACTTGCTTCATTAAAGGTCCTTGGTGAGATCGATGTACTATACTGGTTTAAACTCTATATAGGGTGAAGAAACATTCGCACACTCGGCCTTCGCTGCGCGATTCCTCACATACTGGCAATAAAAAAATGCCCCTCACAAAATTTCGTCCTGCGCATATTTAGCGTAGTAAATGGACGTTAAATAGTGGCAATTTGGCAACACTGTAATCAAATGCATGGTGACTACCTCTGTCAACAAATAGGGCAGTGTAGTGCAGTTGGTGTAGTGGATAGTGATTCGGGTTGGCATGTAGGGAGCGGAGGGCCCTATTCTGGGTTGAGGCAAATTTGTTTTTATTTGCGATAATTCGTCTGCGTGGTACGGTATCTGACGTCTTACTCGTCATATAGCGATTATAGTAGGTCTTCTTCAAAACATTTGGAATTACGTACTACCAACACGGAAATCGAAGTAAAATCGTTTTCACTCGTCAGCTTTTAACGAAGCCTTTTGCACGTAGTGGACTTGAATTGTTTCGCACCACTGTATCTACTAGATTCCAAAACGGTTTTCTGTGTATCCTCCCAAATGGTCCCACCGAAATTATTTGCAAAGCCAGTTGCTAGCTCACTGGTGGCGTAAGGCCTTAACGAACTGTAATGGGCCCGAGCATGGCAGGAATAATAATTGGTACGAATCGATGGGACCATTGGGGGAAGGGTACACAGAAAACAGACTTAGAATCTAGTAGATTCAGTGGTGCGAAACAAGGTTTTCTTTAAGAGCTCACCAATGAAAACGACTGTATTCGCATTTTTGTGTTCATAATACATAACAGCGAATGTTTTTTTAGAAGATTCACTGTAATCGCTGTATGACTATTAAGACGCCAGATACCGTACCGCGCAGACTACGTTTAGTAAATAAAAACAAATAAGACACGACCAAGAATCGAACCCTCGACGACCTCCCTATACGCTAATACAAAACGCTCTCTGCTTCACCAACTGCACAGCACTGCTGCTATATCCAGACAGAGGTATTTACCGTGCACGTGATTACAATGTTGCCCGGCTGCCGCTATCCCTATATTTTTCTTTATCCTGCATAATGGTAAATTGTAAATGGTAAGCTTAGTTAAAACACTTCTGATTTTGTTTTTAATGGTTTATTACAGTGAGAAATATTTTGTTATGAACGACATAATTTCAAATAGTATGTTATATTTAAATATTTTTACACTGTGACTGGAAGGAAAAAAATACACAATGAATAAATAATTAAAATAAGCTCTATACATATGGGGCACTCTTATGACTGCTGGCCGCAGTTTACATCTATTTAAAACTGAACAATGACCTTTCCTTTTAGTATTCGTCACACCTACTTGCGAAGTGAGTGGAACGATTGGCTACCAGGGGTTATAGGCTACACATAGATTTTAAGATTACACTAAAACCATACATTTGCTGTCATAGATGATAATATTTTTATAAATTGCTTGTAC
This sequence comes from Schistocerca piceifrons, assembly GCF_021461385.2. Classification (NCBI taxonomy): domain Eukaryota; kingdom Metazoa; phylum Arthropoda; class Insecta; order Orthoptera; family Acrididae; genus Schistocerca; species Schistocerca piceifrons. The sequence continues at coordinate 225,133,934 of NC_060143.1, forward strand.
GCTACTGCTCCAGTAATCGAAATTTTTGATCATAGGCTGGCCTGAAGATGGTACTGTGCACCGAAACTGGTATCCAGTAGGAAAAATATAAACTGCGACTATTGACTAAGATATGTACTTTTTCAGTATTACGCTGGTCTCTGATCCACAAGCAATATCCTGGTGATATGCAATTTAGAAAAATCACGGAAAATGTAAATCAGGAACGCCCGGCAGAGAAATCTCTATACTCCAGTATATAAAGTCAGTGTCGTTCTATTGGTAATGTTTAAAGAAACTAGTCAGTGAAGCAAGCAACAGTTCATCTGTACATTAATTACAACATCATTGAATTCCCTGCAGGCGATACCTGCATTGGCTAAATAAATATGTCAGTGATTAAATTAGTGTGACAAAAGACACATAACTGAAATGGTGTAGTGCAATTAATAGGAAGCTATCTTACTACGTTAGCGTAAACATCTTCTTCTGATTCACAGTAGCACCTATATAATGTTCCAGAAAGATGGAGAATGATTTGTGTTAGTTCGTAAAAAATCTAACTGTAGGAAGGAAGCCTCAGACCTCGTGTACTGCAAAAGTCTTCCAGTCTCAGTCCTTTGCTAAAGTTTTCCCACTTGGTCGATCTGTTTGAAATTGACTGGTTTTCGCGCTAGAGAAGTTTCAGTAATCCAGTAAGATTGACTTGAACCTTTTGTTACTGCGCGCGTGCAAAGCAGACGTAATAGAGTTTCAAGCTTATAGAATAAAGCTCTTATCTGGAGATATAGAAGAAATTTGTTCTGAATTCTCAACTAGACAAAGGCCTGGAGAAACTGGCACTGCGTTTGTAGCTTCCATATGGAAGGAAAGTTTGTAAAGAGTGTTTTTTACACAGTCTAAGCTCTCTTGAAACTAAGTACCGTTCTGGTGGTAGCAAAGAATACTGTGCTGATTGTGACGGTAATCTGAAAATTTAGAACTCTGTTAGGAGACTGTAGCGTCTTTGCAAGGAAACGGCTTTCGTGAAAGACTCGTAGAGTACAGCATTCGCGAAACGACGTCTTGGCATGGACTGACTGTAGAAAGTATTTGACTATAGAGCACCCATATTTTCCATCATTTTATCGAAAGTGTATGAAATGGTTAGTTTGTAATACATTATCAATAGCCTTCGGGGATTCCTTTGCACATTACAGAACTTTTTTCATAACAAAAGGAAAGCTTGAAGCAAAAATGAAGTTTATACGAGCATCTAATATCGATATGTCTGTGGGTTTTGCATTAAGGTTAGCTCCAAATAAGCGATTACAGATGTCTCTAAAGTTTCACTATCGTCAGGGCGAAAATTCTTAGTGATTTTAAACCCCTATGCTACTGACTAATACTGTGAAGTCTTAGAGAACACTAACGACTAGCGTTAGTGAAAGTTAAAAACGCTACGAAAGAACATCGGCAGGCAGATTTTGACGCCCCAGCCGTTCAAACGAGCGATTTGATCAATTCACAACATGTAATATCAAACAACCACCATTCCACAAATTTTCTTATGTGATCTGACAATTTTTAGATCAACATTTGAGTCAGTTGGAAAACTGATTCATTATTATTTTTACTTTCGTCAAATCTCCAGACATCCGCTGCAAAATATTCTTCACGTAACCTTATACAATTTATAACTTCAGCACTTCATTTAATCCCAGCGGTCGAAGAGCAGAACCGGATTAGCTTCCTGAGGAAATCTGAAAAAAGTAATATTTCTAAATCACCGGGAAAGATGGTATTTATATCTAATGTACGCGAAGTTTCAAGAAGCTTTGTACGATTTCGCAAGACAATCTCTTCGACAGGAACGAAAACAAGAACTTGCTGCTAATTTTAACTTACGCATGGAAACTAAAAATTTACCTGGGTGACAGCTGTAAGTTGTCGGTTAATGTGGACACCGGTAACTGTCTCCCTGTTGAGCTAGCTCACACGGCTCTTCATTCATTACACAATGTGCTTCAGTCAAAATGGCGATAACTCAACAACAAATCGCGTTTTGCTGTATCCGTTTCAACAGGTAGAATTCATTTACCACTGCGCGGCGTGGTTTTCTTGGCACTGCAGTTGCTAAAGCTAGCAGTACTCAACAATGGGATCATCAGTTTCGAGAAATTGGCTGTTTACATAATGGAACATCTGCAGGTCGCACCGTATGCTCTTTCAAGAAGTAGCTCAGCGCTCTGCAGTAAATGACAGCCGAGAGTTGACCAGTCACGATGTGTCTACATGGCGTGTTTAGGGCAGTGACGCAATTGTTACGAAGCATGCAGCATCCAATTGCTGCAAGCCCCTCATGATGGTTATAAACAACACCAAACAGGGGTTTGTGAAGTCCCTTTGGAAGCAAGATAACATTTTATTTTCTCGTTGAGTGAAAAGGCTACATTTCGTTAAAGTGGAAACGTGAACCGGCACAACTTAAGAATATCAGGAACATAGCGCATCCATACCACTGACCAGTGGTTCAAAATCGTTCTGAGACCATAAAATTAGCCCCTGAAGAGACATTGTAATTAATAAATAATTTTCTTCGAGCACTTTTGGTATTAAAGTAGCGAAAAATAAATTACATTTTGTGTTTGTAGAAGATTTATTAAATCACAGTCAATGAGATAATCGGTATTGCTCATTCATAACAATCCTTTTTAACAGAATGACGAAGCAAATCTCAGTGCTTTGCCATTGCTGCCTACGATTTCACCTCAGGAAAGAAGTTAACTATCTACATTGCGGGTAGACGTTTTGCAAAACATGCTTCCTCTGAACTTCGCCTCTCTCTAGCGACACTTGCTTCACCCACACCCTGCACCATCATTTAGAATCAACCGTTAAAATATTTGCGCTTTACCTATTGTTTGTAAATCACTCGGTTGATGGACGTTTCGCTTTTGAACTGACAGAAATTGGAAGATTTTAAGTTTCCAACGCCTTGTGTCTGATCTATGCCACTGTAATAATAATACTGTGTAACACTGCAGTGGCCATTACACACTTGTGTTGTGCTGCCAGTTTTGCCGTAAAGTCAATAATGAAGCAATTTGTAGTTCACTTGCAGGAACTGCTTACAATTTGGATGATGTATTTAAGAATATATGACGGATTTGTCTCAGATTTATTTTCATAGATGCATGCTACAAAGAACGAAGTATGTGTGTTTTGGGTCGACTATGTGAGGAAGATGTTGTTTCACAAAGACACATATTGTAAGGCGTTAATGCCAATATTTGAAAAAAAAAAGATACTATTTTTAACTTACGTAGCCAATATTACAGTCTTATGAAGTAATCGTGTAAGGCGTTAATGTCGATATTTGAAAAAAATATTATTGGTAACTTATGTAATCAATTTGACAGCCTTATGAAATAATGATAGCGTTAGTAACACTTCAAAAATAATACTAATACGTTAGAAATAAATTAGCTTCGTGACCAAAATACAATCAAAACTATTTTGTTTTTACCGCTGAGAAATTTATATTTTTCCCCTAGTGGGTAATTACCATTCCGATAAACGAGCGCGAGACATATTCTCCGAAGGCTCATGCGTTTTTGCTCGAGAAAAGATTTTCGTTTTGTGCAAAAGATGGTTACAGAAATCATTTACCTGGGTAATGTTAGAGATATGGTCCTGTTCACAGCTGCTAGAAAACGGAGAAATTTTTATTATTTAGCAGAATCTAGGAACTCTGCAATTCAACTGGCATGAAAGAGTATTACCTAATAATGGTCAGCGTTTACTGTGGATTGGCGGTAAGCGTTTCACATTGCGTCACAATATTCACGAAAGTATGGGACGAGTTGTACAAACGTCCGAGCGTTTGCCGTGCTTCTGGTGGAAGTTACAGACCATATTGGTCTGCGTTATGGAGTGGGTGGGGGGAGGGGGGGGGGGGGAGAGGAAAGTAGGGCAGAGGGAGCATTCACCCCTTCCTGGAATCTGAAAGTAGGAATTTTATTTAATACAAAACCACCTCAGTACCCTTCGTTGCCCGGGCGTGTACCAATAACTTCTATCAATCCAATTCCTCCTTCCACGTCTCCCTATTCGTGTCCTCCTCCTCCTCTGTTCTCTTCCTTCCCTCTTCTGCTGTCCACCCTAGTCTTCCCCCTGGCTCTGTCCATCTCCTCTTCCTCTTCTCTGTCCATTTCCTCCTCACCTATTTCGGTCCATTTGTTCCTCCCTCCTCTCTGTCCACCTCCTCATACCCATCTCTCTCCTTCCTCCTATCTGTTTCCTTCGTCTGCTTGTCCTCCTCCCCAATCCTTATTTGTCCATCACCGCCGCTCCCCTCCCCAAATAGGAAGACGGTAGTTCCTACCCTCACAGTATTTCTTTCCAGATAGTAACATGAGTACCAAGTTTGGATGAAATCGAGAGAGAGGCTTAGGATGAGATTTTTACCTACAGTTTCACCCATGTACGCACATGTCATATACGTTTCACATACATTTAACTTACTTCACACATATTTGTACACATATTTTGCCTGTATCTCTGGCGAATTCCACATAGCAGTTTCGTTTTCACGAAGCTAAATGCTCATGACGTCTCATCTGCTGAACTATATGTCACACAGTGATATAATTTTGCAGTTACATTCTCAGCCATATGTGGATACTGGCTACGGAACGTGTTTTGAATAGAGTCAGCAGTAGAGAAATAATAAATTAAGCCGTCATGCATGATGTAGAAGCTTTTCGCCCATCTCAGTGTTTAAGACGTCATATCTCGTGAACTATTTCTCGTATTGGCGAATAAAGCTTTAAATAATTAGCAGTCAGGCTGTATGATTTAGAGAAACGTGTAATCAACAGTTGCAAAAGAACTCAAGCACTTCTAACAGTGAAAATTCAATGATGTATGTAAATACTATAGCAAAATGGGTTGCGATTAAGGGTAAGAATTAGTAAGTTATAAATAAAGAGGTCATGGTTAACATGTCTAATGCGCAGTTTTACTGCGTAAACAATGAAAATGTAGTGAGCTATAAACTATTTTGCTTTTAATCATTTTGTGTGTGTGTGTGTGGGAAGCGAGATGTCGGCGAGGGATGTTTCATGAAAGGTTGAAATTATGTGAAAAGTTTGTTGAAAGTGATTAAGTGCTCTAATTCTCGAATACTACATCTACATCTACATGACTACTCTGCAATTCAAATTTAAGTGCTTGGCAGAGGCTTCATTGAACCACAATCATACTATCTCTCTACCATTTCACTCCCGAACAGCACGCGGGAAAAACGAACACCTAAAGCTTTCTGTTCGAGCTCTGATTTCTCTTATTTTATTTTGATGATCATTCCTACCTATGTAGGTTGGGCTCAACAAAATATTTTCGCATTCGGAAGAGAAAGTTGGTGACTGAAATTTCGTAAACAGATCTCGCCGCGACGAAAAACGTCTTTGCTTTAATGACTTCCATCCCAATTCGCGTATCATATCTGCCACACTCTCTCCCCTATTACGTGATAATACAAAACGAGCTGCCCTTTTTTGCACCCTTTCGATGTCCTCCGTCAATCCCACCTGGTAAGGATCCCACACCACGCAGCAATATTCTAACAGAGGACGAACGAGTGTAGTGTAAGCTGTCTCTTTAATGGACTTGTTGCATCTCCTAAGTGTCCTTCCAATGAAACGCAACCTTTGGCTCGCCTTCCCCACAATATTATCAATGTGGTCTTTCCAACTGAAATTGTTCGTAATTTTAACACCCAGGTACTTAGTTGAATTGACAGTCTTGAGAATTGTACTATTTATCGAGTAATCGAATTCCAACGGATTTCTTTTGGATCTCATGTGGATCACCTCACACTTTTCGTTATTTTGCGTCAACTGCCACCTGTCACACCATACAGCAATCTTTCCTAAATCGCTTTGCAACTGGTACTGGTCTTCGGATGACCTTACTAGACTGTAAATTACAGCTTCATCTGCGAACAACCTAAGAGAACTGCTCAGATTGTCACCCAGGTCATTTATATAGATCAGGAACAGCAGAGGTCCCAGGACGCTTCCCTGGGGAACACCTGATATCACTTCAGTTTTAATCGATGATTTGCCGTCTATTACTACGAACTGCGATCTTCCTGACGGGAAATCACGAATTCGGTCACACAACTGAGACGATACCCCATAGGCCCGCAGCTTGATTAGAAGTCGCTTGTGAGGAACGGTGTCAAAAGCTTTCCGGAAATCTAGAAATACGGAGTCAACTTGAGATCCCCTGTCGATAGAAGCCATTACTTCGTGCGAATAAAGAGCTAGCTGCGTTGCACAAGAACGATGTTTTCTGTAACCATGCTGATTACGTATCAATAGATCGTTCCCTTCGAGGTGATTCATAATGTTTGAATACAGTATATGCTCCAAAACCCTACTGCAAACCGACGTCAATGTTATAGGTCTGTAGTTCGATGGATTACTCCTAATACCCTTCTTAAACACTGGTGCGACCTGCGCAATTTTCCAATCTGTAGGCACAGATCTATAGGTGAGCGAGCGGTTGTATATGATCACTAAGTAGGGAGCTATTGTATCAGCGTAATCTGAAAGGAACTAATCGGTATACAATCTGGACCTGAAAATTTGCCCGTATCAAGCGATTTGAGTTGCTTCGCAACCCCTAAGGTATCTACTTCTAAGAAACTCATGCTAGCAGCTGTTCGTGTTTCAAATTCTGGAATATTCCATTCGTCTTCCCTGGTGAAGGAATTTCGGAAAACTGCGTTCAATAACTCCGCTTTAGCGACACAGTCGTCGGTAATAGTACCATCGGCACTGCGCAGCGAAGGTACTAAATGAATAAAATCTGGATATTTGTGCGTCTTGAGCTAAACTAATTTTCTCCCCCCGCCCCCCAACGCCAACTCACCCCTTTTGTTAGGTAGGTGGTTCTTATCCCCACAGTGCTTCTTTGCAGACAGTAAGTGACATGTGTACCAAGTTTGGTTCAAATCGAGCCAGTAGTATAGGAGGAGGTGTGGATCGTATATACTTGGTCCTCACATACATTTTTATAAAGTGTATGGGTTCTCCCACATTTCCAGCAGGGATTGTCAGCGACTCTACTGAACTGCAGGTTTAAAGCTGCTGAGCCCGACAGGAAACACTGTGACTTACGTAGCCACTACATGCGCTGAAATATCTGCTTGCAGTCCTGTTGACGATTCCTAGATGCGGCGACGATTGCAGCTCTTTTCTGCAGTTGATACCAATACGCGTGGGTGGTCATCTGGCCACAGTTTTCCTAAGGACGTCCCTTCCTCTGCTCTATATGGAGTCGCAACAGTAGCTAATAGTTTTCTGTGGATAAAGATTACCGGTGATGGGTTGTAGATTCTGCATTCAGTTTTACACGACATACTGTAGTGCTCCCTAAAAACGCGCCCATACTCTACTGTGAGTGTGTACATTCACATTTAATCTTAGGAGCTAAATAAACGAGTGGAAAAAAGATAATGCTGTTTTCTTTGATAGAAGACAGGCTAATGTGATGTTTCAGGTTGGGAGAGATGTCCTCTCCACGGACTGTGATTCCCTCAAACTCCATGGAATGCAACTGGGTGCCAATGTAGTTGTAGAGTTACTGATTCTGGAGTCCAGTTGGCCTGACTGCACAACAGTGTGACAAACTTAAGGAACGAGGACTGCCTTGCTTTTGTCCTGTTAAAAGACAGTTCTAAAGGCCAACGCGGGGATGGTTTTTTGGAGCTTTTCACCACATTCATTCAGCTGAAAGCCTCCAAAAAAGTATCTTACAAAAAGGGTTTTGTTCATCTACATTTGTACCAATGAACTGTAAAAACAGGAAGTGTGGAAGTAACGTAATAAATTCTTTCTCGTGATCACACGTGAATTTTCGCAGCGAAAGTAAGTCTTGTAGGTGCCATCATAGTTGAGTAAATGTTTCCTTTTAGTCTGAGTTTATTCCCTGTTTCTCTACTTTGTGGAACAGCTAAGTGTGATATATTGTTGGTTTCTTTGTAGGTTATACATTTCGATTTTTCTCAGTCGTTCTGAATATTTATATTTCAGATATTTTATTTTCAGTTTAATATTACTGGAATATAATAAATTTCTTTTGAATGCTTTCTACCTCTATTTCGTAACTTATTTTTACCCTGGATGTAATCATATGATATTTTAATATGAGACAGTTGAATATTCATATTTCTCTGCCTCGTGATGACTGGGTGTTGTGTGATTTCCTTAGGTTAGTTAGTTTAAGCAGTTCTCAGTTCTAGGGGACTGATGAACATAGATGTTAGGTGGTGGTGGTGGTGGTTAGTGTTTAATGTCCCGTCGATAACGAGGTCATTAGAGACGGAGCGCAAGCTCGGGTTCGGGAAGGATTGGGAAGGATATCGGCCGTGCCCTTTCAAAGGAACCATCCCGGCATTTGCCTGAAACGATTTAGGGAAATCACGGAAAACCTAAATCAGGATGGCCGGAGACGGGATTGAACCGTCGTCCTCCCGAATGCGAGTCCACTGTGCTAACCACTGCGCCACCTCGCTCGGTAGATGTTAGGTCCCAAAGTGCTCAGAGCCATTTTTGAATATTCATATTACGGGTAATAATATGGAAAGATTAAGTACTCTACTGAAATGTGCATATTGTTAACATATCGTTGTAATCTACCTTGAAAGTAGTACGTAGAGGGTTAGAAATCGTTTGTATACTTCCCGTCCAAGTTTGTCCTAGAGACATAATAAGTTTTCAAACTAGATGAATCACTTATACAAAAAATGGCAATTTTAGAATTTTGGGCACTTTTGGGTAAATGTCTGCGGACGCCCACGACCACAATGAGCATTTGCGAAAGGGTAAGGGTAACTCTCATCCAAAACGTTAACTGAAGATATATCTGAGGGTTGTATGTGCATTCACCCAAAATATTTACCATTTTAAAATTAGATTTTTTCTTTTGAAAATTTATTTTTTAGTCCTAAGGGGAAGTAAAAATTTACTGTTAGTTTCTTTCATCATTCATGTTGGAGACTTAGTGTTAAGAGACTTGTTGAAACTTTTTTTTCGAAACTCTCCGTATTCTCCGGAAAATCTGGTGGAAAATTATTCATCTGGACTGCATTACGGATTTAAGAAGATTTAGATAGCAAATACTGAAGAGCAAAGCATATGCTGCAGCTGATATAAGGAAATCATGAATTAGCAGTGAAATACGGCAGTCTCAGTTTAAAAGTAATGGCATGAAGAGCTGACTCATTAAAGTCAGTGGGTATCTAACGCGGTACGAGCATTGAGGATAGTTCAGTTTTAGTGTTCAGAAAGGGCTCTGGATGAGTATGTTGCCCTGGCAGCTAATGGAAGCTCTTTCCCGAATATGTGTTTTGGCGAACTGACGTTTAGAATTGGGAAGAGAAACACGAGCGGTAAAAGAATTAGTTTCACAAAACACTAAATGATATGGACTCAAACAAGACAGCAAAAGTGGCTAGAGGTTTCTGATTTACTACACTCTGTGAGAGGTACAGGAATTATGCAATTTAATGAGACGTCACAATAAAAAGCAGAGTACTTCTTCTCATTACACCGTTGAATATGGAAAGACTAGAGAAACTTTTTATCCACCCAAGCAATATTCTGATCTGTCACTATCATAATTTGATGGGTAGATCAAACGAAATTACGAAAACGGAAGTAATACTGGCCAAAAAACTGTTTGTATTAAGTAAATATAAGGAATTCTAGACTTGCATTTAGTTGCGGAGGTAAGAATAAAAGAGCAGTTTATCTTTGGCAGTCTACAGAAAGAATACGTCAGTATAAAATGGAATTAGGTAGTTTTATGACAAAACTGAGAGAGAACTACTTTAAAACGCCAGGAAAAAAAGAGGGAGTAATTACATGAAAGATCAAGAACGACATGGCAGCGACGTTTACTCGATTTTTCTTGCTATTTATTCTGGGTGTGCTCTCTTTGTTCACGGGCTCTGCTTTCGGGTCTGATGCGACTCCTTAAGTAGATTGCCGGCTCCCTCGGGTCTTCCAATTCCTGGAGGGGACGTCTCCAATCAGACAACCTAGCCCTCCCATACGGTTCTTCTAGGACGAATCTTTCTAATGAACGTCCTCCTCAACCCCTCCTCACAGCCCTCTTGGGACTACGGGTAGGGGCGTCTAGGCCTGCCAGAGAGAGGTAGTTTCCACCGATAGATCTATTTCGTCTTGTGGACATTCTGTGATCGCGGTGGCATTTATTTATTTGTATGTTTATTTGTTTAAATATTACTGCACACCTGTTAATGGCGCGAGCATTGAATATTCAAGAGAACCAATATCGTTATTGTGCAGAGTGGGTGCTGACTTTTTCACGGTTAACATCACTCGCACTCGCTTAGAAGAATTTTCATGTAACGTATTTGCCGCGTACCACACATTACTCTTTTTTTCCTTTTTGTTAATGGGGATTTTATCAGAATTTTTCGTTCAGTAAGGCTAAGATCACACACATTTCTGCCGCGACAGTGCCGTATGCGTTCCGTGCTTCTGCCAGAGAAGTTAAAAATATCCTTTCTAAAACTTAATTATTGTGTTCTCATTTTTTGTTACATGATATGGATGATGTTGCATTTGTGTTTATATTGATTACCGGTTTCGTTCAAGTACTGCACATCTTCGGTTCTGTTATTGTTGTAGCGCAACGTGTCACTCATACACAGCATAACTAAATTCCCATTACAGACTTTGAGGATAGGTTCCTGACACAAGAACAAGACAAAATTATCTAGTAAAAATCGGCTTTAAAATGTGTACTTTAAGGGCCATAAGTATTTATTTTCGATGCTGTAAAATACATCTCTTCTACTGCCGACCCTTTTCTTTCTGTACTTTGGGTGGAGGTAGATGGCGCCAAACAAGAAAAAGAATTGCCTAGTACGTATGGGGTCTAAAACGCTTACCTGTAGATGTTCAATAGATGAGATGTTTTTGACAGTAACGAACGCGAGCAAGTGCTCATTGTGGTCGGGGCGTCAGCAGACATTTATCAGAAAGAGCCTAAAATTCTAAAATTGCCATTTTTTGTATAAGTGATTTATCAATTTTGAAAACTTATTATGTCTCAAGAACAAACTTGGACGGGAAGTATTAATAACCGCTTGTAACCTCCCCCATTCTTCCATCTTTTGTCCACATTAGACAGTGCCCAGTCAAAGCAATTAATAAGCAAAGTCTTTTTCGAAGATTTGAGAAGAGCGTAGATTACAAAATAAACCTTCAAATTTACTTAGCTTGTCATGTTGTGATGGCTCCAGTTCTTCTTTTCTAGGGTCTGGTTCTTGAAGCTGAAAATCTAACACCATCTCCTCACGGTTGGTTTGAACTAAATAAATTGAAAGATTGTAGTTGCGGAATGTTTTACGTAAATAAATATTCAACTTGTTTTCTCACATTTTAGTATATCATACAGTATTTTCATTTTTCACATTAACAAAGCCTAAATTACATTGTTCGTACACATTAAACAAAAATGCGTCAGATCACATCAGATCTTACGACTCCCGCCCTATCCGGAAATAGCAATATTCCAAAGGGTTTACAATTTTTCTTAATAAGTGTATTCCTACTAGTTTACGTTACTTTATTAATTTCGATTATTAGTTCGTAAATGAATCCAAAAATAAACATAGTAAACAGTACGGTACTGCGTAATTAATAATGGAAAATATAAGTGTGCAAATAATTCGTAATTTCGAATGTTTCGAAAAAAAAATAATTTTAACAGTACATTCAGAACTAATTCTTATCCATTATAACATAAATACTAAAATATTTTATAAAGTAATTCCTTTTCGTAAATTTTAGCTTGAAATATGGTATACTGTGTATAAAATTATATGGAGGTTTTCAGAAGAGCAACTGAGATAGTACTGACCTGTCCAAAATTCGAAAAAGAAAATAATAATAGTGTTATCGACAACAACTGTTGAGGGAAAGTAATGCCAGAGGAGGATGTCCTTTTACACGCTTCAGCTGAATATAGTCCTTCATTACTGGATCAGAACTGGTTTCGTGACTCTAAAAGCCACATCTTCAGACACTATAATATCGTAATCATATGTTCACCTGAAGATGTGGCTTTTGATGGTACGAAACGGGTTGTGATCCAGTAATAAAGGAATAAATACAGCTGAAGTGGTTATTATACCCAAGAACAATACTCACAGCTGTGGTTACCCACCTACACGATTTTCTGCATGTGCTTATAGCTCTGAAGGTATGTATTTTGGAGTCCATGTTTACCAGACTTTTTTACTTGTTTTGGTGTAAGGAACCTGTCCTCAAAGTATGTAAAGGGAATTTAGTTACGCCCTGCATACGCTGTCACTAGCGACCTAGGCAGACTGAGCAGAGCACATATAACTAACGGGTTACTCTACAAATAAAATAGATGTGAAGATCTTCAGTAACTGAATGAAACCGGTAATCATTACAAAAACAATCGCTAAAATAACCAGAAATGAAATTTATAAGAATAACTCTTGTCTCTTATTATCTGTACCTAATATCATGTCAGGTTTTGATATAACTTTTTGGATCGGTTGTAAGTTTCACACGTGATTTCAAATTTACATTTACTCAAAGCTAGGTATTTCATCACCAATGCAGGAACCCAGCAACAGAACTGAAGAATTCCGCGTATATTTTTCTTATGCGGAATCAAACCTTCATATCGTTCCCTCTTTCAAACGTGAGCAGTTTGTGACATACACGCCTAAAATCATCTTGCTTAATAATGTAATTTAACGTATCTGCAGCGTATGTTTTAATAAAAATAGGCCAAAATCAAGCTAAGTAGGGGAGAGAGTTGTACTTAAAGAATAGCGTACCTAGAAATATACGATGTCCTTCGGTCAGTTCTTCAGTCCAGAGACTGAAAAATCACATTAAGGATCCACAGTAGGTACGACCATACCCCATTTACAACAGTTTTTCTTGTTGTTGAACATGAGGTTCTGTTTTGCGCAGCATTTATAAATATTTTGCGTTCTGTATATTTAATTACTGTAAAACAGTGGTGTCAACATCGTTCTTACACCCCATTTGTGGGCGTTCCAGCTTTCCTGGAGGGTTGCAGGCGACATGGATTTAAAAAAAAATTTCGTAATGTCTTCATAAATTTTTGATGTGAAGTATAGAGCAGTTATTATTAAAATTTCGATGCTTGAGAGCGCCCGCGTGAAAAACGAGTATCGTATGACAATGCAACAATTTGGAAACGCTTGTAAGGACATGTAGAAGAGAAAAAAAAACAAATAAACCATACAAAGAAAAACACTTTGTGTACCATGTTTGCGTTCCTGTTTACAAAGATTTCCTCAACATGATGAGCATCTGCATCCACTACAGCTTGGAACCGCACTAGAAATACCGTTTCACAATTTTTCGCACCTCTTTTCGGACGGTGGACCATGGAATGTTTTTCTGTCGTGAAACAACTCGTGATCTACTTGAAGATCGCAGATTGACTCCACCATTCTCAGTCACGGCAACAGTAATGTCTTCAGCAATTTGTGGCGCAACTGCCCATCGGCCTCTCGTAGGAGCAATTCCCAAATCGTCAGTTAATTCGAACTTCCGTATCATATTCTTCATCCTCAGTGTGGAAAGAACATCTCTCTCTGTGTTCTTTTAATGAGCCGATACTTGCGAAGAGTTGCAGCACTATTGCTGTTATTTCGATAGAACAGATTTATGAGTAATGCACTGGTCTCCTCGTCCAAATCCGTGTTGACTGCCTGAAATTGTGATGCACACTGATGCTTGTGTTTCAATCATACGACGCCGAACCAGTACCGGCACTTAACTGCAGGTCATGGCGCTAGCACTGTAGCCAACACAAATCCTGCAGCCCAGGGGCTGAACATCATTCCTTTAAAGTTAGGTTGCCATAGTGTAGATACTTTTCCTTCCTGGCTCAAGTAGCAGAAGTTTAAATACAGCCACTCTGTATTACAGAAATAATTACTGTTGTATGCTTCAGTTTGGTATAACTGCACTTCATATATTTTATAAATTAAAGTTGCTTCCCCGCTGTATAAATCACCATTACTGTGTAACCGGTGAGGGATTAGAAAAGTTTTCTACCAAACAGAGATTGAAAATTGGGAAGTATGTAAAAATGGTTCACAACTCCAGCTGTATATTATATTAAAGCTATTTGTGATATATTCTTAATTCTTCAGGTACACAATTTTGTGGTGAGTAAAATGTAACATACTTTTACGGTTATTTAAAGAACACGTGTACAGTTAAGCCATATTTCGTCATACTGTGAAACAGAAGAAGATCTTTTGCCGTGGAAAATGTGATACTTGCAGATGAATAGAGTTTCTTTAATGTCTCAATAATTTCACCTATTTTGAAAACGAAATTCGTATTAGCTTCCATGGCAAAAGTATTTAACTACAAACTCATGTTTGGTAGTACTTCTGTTTAATTTGATCACGCTTACTTATTATTGTGGTAGACCATAAAATAGACTATTTTGAATTTTATCTCGATTTCCACACTTTTAAATTTCAATGAAATATTTGATCATCTAAGTTATCCCCTGGATGAGGTCTCATAATGTACGTTACGTGGGGAGGTGCCCTGTCAGCTATAATAACGTATCAAGCTCGAGCGTGTGCATTTGGAAGAGCAGACTTTGCTGGAACATTCATTGTGCAACGCTGAAAACCCTTGGCTAACTGTGAATCTTCCAAACTTCCTCCAGTATTGTTACCTCTAGACTTCAATATGAGTTGCATACGGATGGAGATACCGGCCATTTTGGACACTGTAATCGACCTTAAATCGGCATTGTTAAGGTAACATAGTGTTATGAATGAAACACACACAACACTGGTCTAATATTCCACAGTATTTATTATTTATTATACGAACCGATTTCAGGTTGATACGCCATCATCAGGTACAAAGATAAGTATGTGGTGCAGTGACATTTTGTTAGATCAAAGATTTTAAGCTAAGCCATGTACAGAGCATCTCCATTAGCAGAGATGAGAAATGTTAATGCTTGAATTAGGAATAAAATAAGTGCGATTATTTCAGTGTAAATACGACGTATGATTATTTGACTAAGATGAGATATTTAACACATTAACTAATGAGCTATAGAGAAATTCCAAGAGTTGTACATGGAAGAAAGTAATTGAACAATAAACCTTGGTGACATATTCTAAAGATGTGGCTGAACAAAGTAATCTTATCTTAAATAGATCCTAAATTACAAGCAGGTAAGATACAATACTGACATTAAGCAGGTGCATGAAGCAGTTGTGATTACGCTAGTATTTTTAACACAACGAGAGAAATTATAGTAACTCAAATAAAAGAAATGCGGCATGTGAGTAACAGGGGTAATATACGACATGACATGGATGGGATTATGTGGAGTATCTGCAATGAGGAGTGGCCTGTAAGGAAATTGTGTCTGGTCATTCAGTACTAAGCTTGGGTTGACCCACATATGCTTATTAATTTCTGTTATCTCAAGAGACTTCATCTTCCGCGCTTTATGGGTGTGATGTATACTTTATGTTACACCTTGTAACTATGGCCTTCTTTAAGCAGGTGGTCTGCAAAAGTAGAGTTTCATTTTCTAAGTTTCCAGCTTCTGTGATGTTCCTTCCAGCGGGTACAACTCTGCCAGACCGATCTATGTAGAATTCACCACAGTTACATTTAATTTTTTTATATTCCACTCTTTTCCAAAGCTGGAGCATGTTTTTACCATCGCTCAAAAAGTGTCCATCTGTGTTGTGGGCATAAAATAACGTTTTTATGTTGCTGGATTTAAGCTCTCCGGCTACATCCAGTGAGACTTTTCCTTAGTATGGAACTGTGCTCAGTTTATTCCAGTCTTGAGCTGGTGGGTCAAGAACAGGGTAAAGAAGAGAGCACACCTGTTCTTTGTGCTTTTTGGGCGTTATATAGACAATGTTCGTAGAAAAATTTTCGAGAACTGGGAACTATGGTAAATTGAACTTTGCTATTGTGGTAGGCCTGAGAATTGTCAGTAGTAATTTAATAACAAACATATGTTTCATGAAGAGAGGCAATAACCTTTTCAGTAGTTGCAAAGGCAGCATGGGCTTGTTGTGCTGTTACTACAAGTGGTTGAAAGCGAGGAGAAACTACAGGCACTATTATTTTCGAGGCCATGCTGCTCTATCATCTCTAGGACAAAATATTCCGTAGGTGAAATAGTCACACCTTAGGTTCTGTGGGCTTTATTAGTAAAAACAAAATGGCGTTCTACTGGTTGGGGCATGCAATGTCAGAGCTCTTAATCGGACAGGTGGCTTAGAATTTTTACGAACGGAAATGCATAGGTTGAAGTTTGATGTAGTGAAACTCAGTGTCGGGGCAACAGGACTTCTGGCAAGTTGAGGAGAAGTTTATAAATACAAAATCAGATAAGGGCAAGGCATGAGTGAATATAGCACAGAGTAAGAAATTAGCATTGTGGTTAAGCTACAACGTATTTAAAGCATTGATAATGCAAAAAGAGACACGAAGCCAACATCCATCACAGCACTACATTTTTACATGCCAACCAGCTCCGCAGTTGATGGGGATATTGAAAGAATGTATGCTGAGGTGAAAAATATTTCAGATAGTTAAGAGAGAGGAAAAATCTTTGATAGGAAACGGGAAATCTATACTAAAAATGGAGAAAGGCATAGTAGTAGGAGAATACAGATTGGGGAAAAGGAATGATAGAGGAACTTGCCACGTAGAACACTTGCTTTACGAATCGGGAAAGAAGGTTCTATACGTGAAACAGACTGAGGATACTGGGTTTCGGATTAGCTGTCTAATGGTTTCAGATTAGATATCTAATGGTAAGACAGGTATTACAAAACCAAATTTTAAACTGTAAGACATTACCAGGGGCATAAGTGAAACCTGATCATATTTAATTGGCTATCGCCTGTGGATTGAAATCAAAGAAACTGCTAAAAGATAATAAATAAAAGCCGTGGGATTCGGAAAGTGTTATTGAAAGTTTCAAAGGGAGCGCTAGGGAAATACTGAAACAAGTGAAAGGAATTCACTATAAGTTGCATGAGTAGCTTTGAGAGACGAAATAGTGAAGGCAGCAGAGGATGAACTAGCTAAAAGGACAAGTCCTCGGTAGAAATCTTTGGATATAAGATGTAGAAATAAATTGATGAAGGGAAAAAATATAAACAATAGACAACTGAAGCATACGATAGGGACTGCAGACGTTTAAACCATGAGATGGAGAAAGTGCACAATTGTTATGCAGACATGGCCAGAGGATAGATGAAAGGCTACAGAAGCAAGTGTATACATCCAATACTTCTATGACACACTGTTTGCGGAAATGTTTCGTATATAAAGGAATAAATTACATTCTCATAGTTTCCTAGTAAAACATAAACATACTTAAAACAGACTTAAACGTCTGCACAAATTTAAGAGCCTGCACGAGTTGAAAAAGTTTCAGCACAGACAGCTACGCCTTGTGTTCGTTAATAACAGTTCAAGTTATAGACGGATGCCAGTTCGAGCAGCGAACTTCCGACATGTGTGGAGAGAGTCACAATGCAAAGTTTCCTTCTAGTCGGCATCTGCCGCGTAACATGGCGGATGATAACAGGATTCTGCAACAATACTGGCGGGAACTTTCAGAACTGGAGAACCGCTCACGTCACTTCTCTTGGTGAATCCCTAAATTTGTATAACGTCGTATGTCTGCTGCAGGTAACCATCAAGAACCTTCTGTCGTATGATCTTATGGAAATCGAAAGGTCGTAAGATTGTTTCGGTTTTCAGTGTACCACCTTTAGTTTGGATTCACCTATAGGTTATACGAATCTACCGTATTCGATCATTCTGACATTTGTCGTTTGTAATAAGAAAGCCATCATAGTTTTTTTCAATCTGTAAACAGTCACGGTAGAGATGCTCATCAACAAAGCAAAATTGTCTCTATACCAAAACATAATACAACGATCTTTCCAACATAAACGTCTTTGTGAAGAACCTGAGTTTTGAACGATCATCCTCAGAATACCAGAAAAATTAGTCGCCTTTTAAAATTTATGTGACAGTTAATTGTGTATCACCTACCACAACAGCTTCTGTCTTTCGTACTTGTCACAGAATCCTGCATTGAACAGTCTGCTGGTTTTTAACGATTACTGGCACCCTCTTTTCAGTCTTCTGCTCTGGCATTATCTTTCCACTTATGATGATATTAAACACAATTTCAGAAGTGTTCAACAAATTAATTACTCTCAATATTAATTCTGCCAATATTGGTACGAGTTAGTAACCGTAACTGGATTTATAATAGCGGCTCACAGAATATAACTGAACCACTAGAGTGTTATATATAATTTTTTGATAATGAATTATTATTTATTAAAATGTTTTGTCACCTGTCACTCTAATTTTTTCACATCTTCCTTGTCCTTTAAACCATACAGACACGGACTCGGTCTTATTTATGTTACGATGATTCCTTGTTCTCACAACAAATGGCATATTTAACGCGAAATATGACGTACCAGTGTCTGTTGAAACCGTCGGCTACTTGAAACGTGAGAAAAGCGATAACATCTCTGCTATTGAATGCCTGCAATCCTGCGACGGCCGTGAACTGTTTCTCCTGGGTAATGCAACAGTCACCCAACCATTACCATGTTGATTTGTATCTTCCTGCTGCAATGTAAAGTTAAGAGGACATCCGTAAAACACGGACCACTACCCCAGCAGTGCTACTGTATGGCTGACTGTTACTGCCATGATACAGCGCTGCTCAGTCGCTGCTGGAATAATCATAATTGTTCCTCTTTTTGTGTCCATGCTAATACATATTAATAAAATCTGGCACCGTTCTGTCGAATGGGAACAAAAAATTCTGATATAAAAATCATTTTTGTTGTAACGGGGAACAAAACTGTGCTTTCCGTCGGCCGTGGGTGCCACATGACAGATGTGATGAGGAATATTTGTTTGGACTGACTGTAGGTGCACTTTGCAGAAATTGCAACAACAGAGAAATTTCGACTGATGACTCATAGGAGGGACACTCTGTAGCTGTGTATCGAGTTCAAAGTAAAGAAAATGAAATATAAATGAGACTTCTGCGTAATGTACACCTAAAAGGGAGTGCTTTGGTCCCATAAGTCAAGTTTAAACTTTTTGAATCTCTATTAAGACGAAACCGAAATATGAAGATGAACAGTTAAAGTTAGAAAACTGAAGAGTACAGACATACGTATCAGTTTCTTGTGGTTAAAAGAGTGGTATTTCGTAGAAAGAAGACATTTCTCTTAGTGGTAATAATTGGACTGGTAGAAGCCGACCTCGTAGAAGATCAGGTTAGATACCGTAGAAATGTTGGAACAAGTGAGGCAATATTGACCCTAAGACTTACCTTAGAAGACCGATTAAGGAAAGACAAACCTATGTTTCTAGCAATTGTAGACTTAAAGAAAGCTTTTGACACAGTTGACCGGAATACACTCTTTCAAATTCTGAAGGTGGCAGGGGTGAAATATAGGGAGTAAAAGGCTATTTGCAACTTGTACACAAAGAAGATGGCAGTTACAAGAGTCGAGGGGCATAAAAGGGAAGCAATGGTTTGGAAGGTAGTGAGACAGGGTTGTAGCCTATCCCCGATGTCATTCAGTCTGTATATTGAGCAAGCAGTAAAGAAAACAAAAGAAAAATTTGGAGTAGGAACTGAAGTCCATGGAGAAGAAATATAAACTTTGATGTTTTCCGACGACATTGTAATTCTGTCAGACGCAGGAAAGGACCTGGAAGAGCAGTTGAACGGAATGGACAGTTTCTTGAAAGAAGGATAGAAGATGAACATAAAAACAAAACGAGGATAATGGGATGTAGTCCAGTTAAATCAGATGATGCTGAGGGAATTAGATTAGGAAATTAGTCACTTAAGATAGTAGATGAGTTTAGCTATTTGGGGAGCAAAATAACTGATGATGGCCAAAGTAGAGAGGATATAAAATGTAGACTGGCAATGACAAGGAAAGCGTTTCTGAAGATAAGACATTTGTTAACATCGGAGTATGGATTTAGGTGTCAGGAAGTCTTTTCTGAAAGTATTTGTATGGAGTGTAGCCATGTATGGAAGTGAAACACTGACGATAAATTAGTCAGAGAAGAAAAGAATAGAAGCTTTCGAAATGTAGTGCTACAGAAGAACACAAAACATTTGATGAGTAGATCACGTAACTAATGGGGAGATACTGAATAGAATTGGGGAGAAGAGGAATTTGAGGCAGAACTTGACTAGAAGAAGGGATCGGTTGGCAGGACATATTTCTGAGGCATCAAGGGATAACCATTATAGTATTGGAGGGCGGCGTGGAGGGTAAAAGTCGTAGACAGAGACCGAGAGATGAATATACTGAGTAGATTCAGAAGTATATTACTTGTAGATGAAGAAGCTTGCATAGGTTAGAGTACCATGGAGAGCTGCATCGAACCAGTGCCTGGACTGAAGACCACAACAACAACAATAGTTGTATGGAGCAGGGTGGAGAATAGAATTAAAATACTGCGACAGACTGCTATTTTTTGAAGTTCAGAGGCAAGTAAAACGAAGCACTTGTCAGAGGCTGATCATAATGGCACTTTTCTCTATCAATTAACCATATTTTAAGAAGGGACGCTGATTTTGTAATTGTCAATGGAGGAAACGCAAGTGAGAAAATTTACCAAGAAGTTCAGTGCAGAAGACAATAGGAAGTGAAAGATCAAAAGACGTCAGAAAGATGAAGATTGCAGGCGGTTCTTGTCACAGGACTGCGAGTATTTGATGTGCCAGCAGAGACCGTGTGCAAACAATGTAATGGCTTTATTTCGTCTAAGAGAAAGGGTGGGGTTGAACGACAGACCATATACCTAAAAGTTACGTTTATTGATTATCATGTTTGAGAAAGTGAACTGTGAACGAAGCAACTACTGAGAAGTCTTTTATTGTGAGGGCCAAAACACTCCTATTAAATTTCTTGTTCTTTCAACTTACTTAGGTTTCTTGTTACTGATATCGTACACGTCTGCAATTCCTCCCGTCTGAATCTTCACTTCATAACCAATATATTATGGGCGGAATCTACATCTGCCTCTGAAAATATTTTGTGCGTTATAATGTAGTTTCGAAATGTAATTATTTAATTTATTCGATATCTTCCTGTATCTCCATGTCTCTTCCAAGTATACAATCAGCTGTGACGAATTTTAGACCAGGTGTTGGCTATGATTAAAATATGCACTGTGTAAAATTCTGCCAGGTGAATTCCTCTTTCATTAATATTGCTTACCTATTTTACAGTTGAGTTGCTACTAACATTATACTGAAGATTTAGATCTTATGTCTGTGTTCAGGTGAGTAAGTGAAATTATGTGTCGTGCTCACGCTCACGACCTCAGTTTATTAAGAATTATCTTAATCAGCAATACGTGTTGATGTAGCAGTCACTGTGTGTTTGCTTTACTTGTGGTCGAGTTGTTTTTGAACACTCACCACTTTATTGAGTTCTCGGCACAATGCAGTCACTTGTCCACCCTGTTATTTTAACGTAATAATGTAGAATCACATGGCAAATAACGCTTGTTAGTATTTTCGGTGAATATTTTTACTAACCGATAGGGACATAAGTAAACAGAAACGTCAAACACGCCGGTATCTATCACGTCGTATGACTCCATGTTTACACAGCAACAGTGAGTGTTTGCTTTGGATATTCAGGTGTACCACATTTCCCGTCCATTTAAACAAAGCATTGCAAAGGAAACAAGAAAAAGTGTCTTGTCAACGTACGCCTCTCGCGTGCAATCCATTCTTATTTGAAACGGTAGATATACGGAATAGCACTGCCTGCTTGTCTAGACAAATACTGGAATATCAGTTACATATACTTAAATACTGGTCTTTCACCAACACAGGTATGAAGGAATGATTGATGGATCTCTATCACTGTAGCTGAGAACACTGAAATTACTGTTTACACATCTGTTACTGTTTGTTAGAATAGATCAGTCCTGGAGAGATGCCTTAACTGATCTTATACGTAGTTGTTCTCGACAAACATGCTGGCAAGTCTCAGATCCATACTTCAAAATATACGCGAATATAGAAACCACCCACACAAAAACACACATTCGGTAATACACACGTATACAGACATAAAATTACAGTGATATTAAGTACTGTATTTTATTAGTTAGAAGGCATCCCATCTCGTTTCTGACTTTTCTACTGTGAATTTCGTTACGTAGATTTGTGAATGTTTGATCCGATTTATTTAAACTACTCAGTAATCTATACTAGGCGAATGATAGATTCCGCCTGTAGGAAAATTAAAAAGAACTTTGGAGAAAAGAAAGAGGGAACTGTATGAATATCAAGAGCTTAGATAGAGATCAAGTACGAAACATAGAAGAGAAATTTGTTCAAAAAATGTTCAAATGTGTGTGAAATCTTATGGGGCTTAACTGCTAAGGTTCCTAAGCCTACACAACTTAACCTAAATTATCCTAAGGACAACCACACGCACCAATGCCCGAGGGAGGACTCGAACCTCCGCTGGGACCAGCCGCACAGTCCGTGACTGCATCCCCTTAGACCGCTCGGCTAATCCCGCGCGGCTGCGAGGAAGTAGTAATGGTGATGGAATATACGGGGTGTATTACAATTACTATTACAGGCATCTAGGGTTTGTACATGGGAGATAGTACGTAGAGCTTTGATCAGGAACCTGTGCCAGAAAATGTACCGTTTGGATGTAAAATAAGTGTGAAATTTGCCGTTTCAGAACTGGCTCTACAAGGTCGGCACTCAGCGGATATTACGAGCTCTGACCTGTAGTCCTATGCGGGCGCCCATGGCACTGGCATTGATTCAACAGATCTTCGTCACGTTATCTACTACGTGACGATTGACAGCCTATTCAAGGTCGAGAGTGCGGCGCATCCGTGGGGTATCACAGCCAATCCTCCGAGTTGCAAACATACCAATTTCTCTCAGTCGATATTGTATTCGTGCGAAAATAGTTAGTGATGACATAATTACAACAGCGCCCTGTTCTCAGTTTGTTCCCATACAGTGAAGCGTAAGATTTGAAAGTGTTCCGACCTTTAAATATATCCAAACGGTACATTCCCGGACATGGGCTTTTTATTAGATCTTGACTGCTAAGTCCGCTCTACAACACCTATAAGCCTGTAATAGGAACTGTGAAATACCCTGTATAAAAGGGTTATGCAAGGGGATTACCAATTTTGCCATTTGCTTTACGTAGTGATGTTCACTGTTCTAGGCCAAAACGGTTTCTGTCTCTGTCTCTCTCTCTCTCTCTCTCTCTCTCTCTCTCTCTCTCTCTCTGTGTGTGTGTGTGTGTGTGTGTGTGTGTGTGTGCTAGAATCTATTGTTGAGTTCAACCTATCTTTGTAATTCCTGGGAACAATACGTAAGCCTCAAGCTTTACGTTAACGTTTGTTGCAAACCTTCGCTAAGCATTTAGATCATTAATAGCACTCAATTTTTCTCTCACGCCTAGGACTACAGTATCGGAGATCTACATTCTCAGGAAAACGCCCTCCTTGCTTTACTGTCTGGTTAAGATTCTTTTCGTCCGTCGATATCTTCTCCATATCTTCTCCAACTCGGCAGCATATTTCCTATAAGATCAAAATAAACAAAATGTTTTTAATTTATCTGCTTACCACAGTCTTTCTTCAGACTAAAAATTATGATATTCTGAAAACTGAAAAATATTCTGATAGAATCCCTGTTTGATAAGAGGGCAAACGATTTTCGTTGTAGAATAGAAAGACTCACGTATCACGTATTGAGGATTGGGGTGCGAGCACAGGCATTAAAATGTAATAATAAATAAGTGCACAAAACACAAGTATAAACTGAGAAATTAATATCCAGAAAAGTTTTACAATAATTTAGTGCTCAGACCGATTCTTCCATATAGCTATAAATTCTAAGAATTGTCTTTATTTTTTGGGGAGTAACACAAACCTGAGAAAACACAATGTCTTGTACTTCTCACACCCGTTTCTCGAATAAATAAATACGTCTTATAGTTTAAACAGCTTCACCACTCCTAAAATAAATCAGACACAAATAGTGCTGCTATATCTTTCCGGTCTACCTCCATGACTTCAACACTCTCTTTCTTGCTTCCACATTCACCTCACGTAAGAGACATTTTTCATTCCGTACATCGATATCGATTAAGCAGGGATAGAAACTAAGGAGACATATTAGAAGGAAACTGAAATTTAAGAAAAATTCTGCTACAGATGCAGAGGGCTTCGAACGTAAGTTGGACAGATTTGATAGTATCTTGAGAAGACAAAAAAAGCAAGGCAGCGGTAATGGAGCTTGGCCTAATAAAATGAAGTGCTGTAAATTTAAATATCAATAAGTCTTTCTGGTAATATCTGTCTAGACGCTAATGTATAGGGTTGTATGGAATTGAAATAGTGCTGACATGAACAGGACAGAAGGTTCTGAAACGTAAAATCTGCTACGGCAGAAGAACGATGTGATTATAGCTCTAGACAAGATATCCATAGAATTGGTGATAAAAACTCTGTATGGGACGAAATGATTGAAACAAAAGGTAGGATGATAGGAACCACCCTGAGACATCAAGGAAATGCAAGTCTGTTGCTGGAGGGAAGTGGGGGATGCTAAAAACTGTAGGGACAGACCAGAGTTCGAATACACTAAGCACGTTCAAAAAGAAATGACGGTCTTAATACAGAGATGGTGTAATGTTGCACAAGGTGGACTACCATGGAGTGCTGTATCATACTAGTGTTACTTGGTTGTCTTGGTTGTGACACTTTTACAGGGCTATTTTACATTCCGTACTAAATAACAAATATAATTTCAGCATGTATTCATACAAAGGAAAATTACGTTTTCTTTTTCCTTTACAGTCTTACACTCATGCTTAATTCAGCCCATTGTTCTCATCTTTTTTTTCCAAACAGTCCGACACATCTCTTCTCCCGAGATCGCTCATCGAATATGCTGAACTATAAAGAAACGACTGGCCTGCATGATGTCTTTGACAGTGAAATAACCCTCTACAAGCATCCATTGCGACTGTGCATCAGCTTCTATTTCAACAACAAAAAAAAAATTTCCCTCATATTTTAAGCTCACTCAGAAAGTTGTATCTGCAGGAACAACTAAACGTGAATCCTTTGAGGTGTGACGGTGTCCCGCATGTCTGCACCGTATGGCGGGCAGAAGGCCATCCAGGCGTCATTACCGCCCACCAATAGCGCGGCGGCCCTAGGGGGATACGTCGGCAGCAGCAAAAACATTTTAACTCGCTCCTCGCACACAGCTGGTCGCAGTTGCGTGTAAAACGCCCTTTTTTGCGTACATCCATTTTTTTTACCTCAGGAATGTACGAGGCAACAAGGCTCTGTTAATCGCTCTGTACACACGGTTTTATTACGGGGCCTTTCCCTTTTCGAGGGAAGTGCGAAGGCTGTGGACGCAAGCACCGCCGTGCACAAACGCAAGTACTGCGCGCGCACCCACACTCACACATATACACAGACACACAGACACACACACACACACACACACACACACACACACACACACACACACACACCAAGGGCATATCATGTAGGAGGTACTGAGAGAGAGAGAGGAAAAAGTCTGTGTGAAGAGGGAGACGTAGAGAGAAGTGTTTGGGGGAGGAGTGGAAGGAGGGAGAAAGAGAAAGATAGAGACAGGGTAACAGAGCGCCAAGCAGTCTTTTTGGAAGCATCTAACCGAAAAATTTTCTTACGTCCATTTTGCACGGGCCGCTTCCCTCCGAGAAGTTAAACGGCTCACTGCAAGAGTAGAACGCGAGGTTTTGTGTCCCCTCCCAGCTTCCGACACAGAACAGCACAGCGACCACAACTGCTGGACAGAGCGCGAGGACAATGCTGACGGTGTAGTGGACAGAGACACAGCTTTGATGTCGCAGCTCCACCCTGGACTAGGCGAACTTCGCTGCTTGGAAAACGTCTAGTTCCGAATTTTTCCCTCCTTTCATTAAATTTCGACAGACAGTACCCACGGACCGTCCAAAGAGCAGAAGACATCTACCTGATGACGTCAGCGTAATTACACCCTACACTGTTAGGGATGAATGTATCGATCTCTATGGTCTACAGCAGTGGTGCTCGATCTTTCTCTGCCCGTTGCCCCTGAGAGTAATTAGATATTACGGAATCCCCCAGCCGTACCCATCATCAAAATTGACACATAACTACACTACTGGCCATTAAAATTGCTACACCACGAAGATGACGTGCTACAGACGCTAAATTTAACTGACAAGGAGAAGATGCTGTGATATGCAAATGATTAGCTTTTCAAAGCATTCACATGAGGTTGGCGCCTGTGGTGACACCTACAAATTGCTGACACGAGGAAAGTTTCCAACCGATTCCTCATACACAAACGGCAGTTGACCGGCGTTGCCTGGTGAAACGTTGTTGTGATGCCTCGTGTACGGAGGAGAAATGTGTACCATCACGTTTCCGACTTTGATAAAGGTCGCCCAATGGCCTCGTATCACTAACAGTCGAGATGACAGGCATCTTATCCGCATGGCTGTAAGGGATCGTGCAGCCGCGTCCCGATCCCTGAGTCAACAGATGGGTACGTTTGCAAGACAACATACAACTGCACGAACAGTTCGACGACGTTAGCAGCAGCATGGACTATCAGCTCTGAGACCACGGTACTATGAACTTTTTCCTTATTTTGTTACCTGAAGATATGACATTTCTGTGTCTTTATACAGGGTGATTCAAAAAGAATACCACAACTTTAAAAATGTGTATTTAATGAAAGAAACATACACTCCTGGAAATGGAAAAAAGAACACATTGACACCGGTGTGTCAGACCCACCATACTTGCTCCGGACACTGCGAGAGGGATGTACAAGCAATGATCACACGCACGGCACAGCGGACACACCAGGAACCGCGGTGTTGGCCGTCGAATGGCGCTAGCTGCGCAGCATTTGTGCACCGCCGCCGTCAGTGTCAGCCAGTTTGCCGTGGCATACGGAGCTCCATCGCAGTCTTTAACATTGGTAGCATGCCGCGACAGCGTGGAGGTGGACCGTATGTGCAGTTGACGGACTTTGAGCGAGGGCCTATAGTGGGCATGCGGGAGGCCGGGTGGACGTACCGCCGAATTGCTCAACACGTGGGGCGTGAGGTCTCCACAGTACATCGATGTTGTCGCCAGTGGTCGGCGGAAGGTGCACGTGCCCGTCGACCTGGGACCGGACCGCAGCGACGCACGGATGCACGCCAAGACCGTAGGATCCTACGCAGTGCCGTAGGGGACCGCACCGCCACTTCCCAGCAAATTAGGGACACTGTTGCTCCTGGGGTATCGGCGAGGACCATTCGCAACCGTCTCCATGAAGCTGGGCTACGGTCCCGCACACCGTTAGGCCGTCTTCCGCTCACGCCCCAACATCGTGCAGCCCGCCTCCAGTGGTGTCGCGACAGGCGTGAATGGAGGGACGAATGGAGACGTGTCGTCTTCAGCGATGAGAGTCGCTTCTGCCTTGGTGCCAATGATGGTCGTATGCGTGTTTGGCGCCGTGCAGGTGAGCCCCACAATCAGGACTGCATACGACCGAGGCACACAGGGCCAACACCCGGCATCATGGTGTGGGGAGCGATCTCCTACACTGGCCGTACACCACTGGTGATCGTCGAGGGGACACTGAATAGTGCACGGTACATCCAAACCGTCATCGAACCCATCGTTCTACCATTCCTAGACCGGCAAGGGAACGTGCTGTTCCAACAGGACAATGCACGTCCGCATGTATCCCGTGCCACCCAACGTGCTCTAGAAGGTGTAAGTCAACTACCCTGGCCAGCAAGATCTCCGGATCTGTCCCCCATTGAGCATGTTTGGGACTGGATGAAGCGTCGTCTCACGCGGTCTGCACGTCCAGCACGAACGCTGGTCCAACTGAGGCGCCAGGTGGAAATGGCATGGCAAGCCGTTCCACAGGACTACATCCAGCATCTCTATGATCGTCTCCATGGGAGAATAGCAGCCTGCATTGCTGCGAAAGGTGGATATACACTGTACTAGTGCCGACATTGTGCATGCTCTGTTGCCTGTGTCTATGTGCCTGTGGTTCTGTCAGTGTGATCATGTGATGTATCTGACCCCAGGAATGTGTCAATAAAGTTTCCCCTTCCTGGGACAATGAATTCACGGTGGTCATATTTCAATTTCCAGGAGTGTAATATAACCTTCTGTTATACATCATTACAAAGAGTATTTAAAAAGGTTTTTTTTTCACTCAAAAACAAGTTCAGAGATGTTCAATATGGCCCCCTCCAGACACTCGAGCAATATCAACCCGATACTCCAACTCTTTCCACACTCTCTGTAGCATATCAGGCGTAACAATTTGGATAGCTGCTGTTATTTCTCGTTTCAAATCATCAATGTTGGCTGGGAGAGGTGGCCGAAACACCATATCTTTAACATACCCCCATAAGAAAAAATCGCAGGGGGTAAGATCAGGGCTTCTTGGAGGCCAGTGATGAAGTGCTCTGTCACGGGCTGCCTGGCGGCCGATCCATCGCCTCGGGTAGTTGACGTTCAGGTAGTTACGGACAGATAAGTGCCAATGTGGTGGCGCTCCATCCTCTCTGCTAGCTCTGCGAGTCGATTTTCCTGGGCTGCGAACAAATGCTTGCTGGATGCGTGCTACATTTTCATCTCTCGTTCTCGGCCGTCCAGAACTTTTCCCTTTGCACAAACACCCATTCTCTGTAAACTGTTTATACCAACGTTTAATACACCACCTATCAAGAGGTTTAACACCATACTTCGTTCGAAATGCACGCTGAACAACTGTCGTCGATTCACTTCTGCCGTACTCAATAACACAAAAAGCTTTCTGTTGAGCGGTCGCCATCTTAGCATCAACTGACGCTGACGCCTAGTCAACAGCGCCTCAAGCGAACAAATGTACAACTAAATGAAACTTTATAGCTCCCTTAATTCGCCGACAGATAGTGCTTATCTCTGCCTTTTGTCGTGGCAGAGTTTTAAATTCCTAAAGTTGTAGTATTCTTTTTGAATCACCCTGTATATTGTAATTGTTTTACTATTTGTGTATATATATATATATATATATATATATATATATATATATATATATATATATGTCGATGTATAATTGGTTTGTTTTGTAAATATTGTATTTTTACGCTGGGTCTTGCCTAGGGAAAACTATGCTATCGAACCATTACATCGATAGGTCGAGTGGAGAGCCAAAGTGCTTACGATCTTTGAGAGTGTTAACTCTGCCGCACGGAGCGCAAGCAGAGGAGAGTCTGGCTGGAGGAGGGCAGTGGAGTAGGTGTGTTGTGTGACGCTCCCGTGAGTTGCCGCGCTTTCGGGGTTTGACAGCATGTAATTGCGCTCGACTTGCTATGATAGTTTCTGACATGGTGTCGCGGACGAGAGTGTTAGCTGGCACACATCAAGAGCCCGTTTCGGTTGGACACCGTGTGGAGAAGAAGGCGCTCCAACATCCAGCTTCTGCAACAGCGACGGCCGACAATGAGGGACTGTCGCCACCTCCTCGAACGACAACTTCAAACCTTCAATCACCCAACAAGGAAGACTGGTAGCACGTAAAGTTTTAGAACTGTATGGCAGACCTCAGCTTTTCAAACTGTTAAATTTTTCTCACTAAATTACAGCAACGTAGCATGAACTTTTGTTGCTCATTGTCCCAATTGCATTACCAAGCAGGGTCCCTTCCTTTTCCGGAATGAACCCGAGTGTCGTTGAAATTCAAACGCCAGCATTAAAGTAATATCATTCGATTTCACTGCTTTAATTTCAAAGTTCAGCTAAGGTATTCATAGCTGGCTACAATATTTAGATTACACAAGCACAAATTAAGAGTGCGAGTTTTGTTACCGTATTTTACCTTACCTGTGACTGCAGCTCAGCTTGGTACGTACTAAATTTTACTATTGTTAATTGTTCAGAATCGTTTAATTCAAGATCAAAGTTAAATCTCTTATTTCTAAATTGCGTAGATTCAAGTAGCTTTTGAAATGATTGTTGAGGTAGCCCAAGACTAACCGTATTTTACTGAATTTCGATGTGCTTCAGAAACAAAGCTCACTATTAATTTCAGTCACTAAATTAACTTTCAATTTTCCGGTTTTATTAATTCTTATGCTAAATTAAGTCAGAGTGTAGCGAAATTTATTACTTCTGACAAACTTTCAGTTTTCATACTACACGTGTCAACCTTCAGTTGCCACGCTTCTAGTGCTGATTATATGTGTAATAAACTTTCTTTTTCAGTTACTATAGTAATTGTCCATAGGACTGGCGACCGTAATTTCCCCCAAATCTCAAATATCTAATTACCGCTAGTTAATTGTTAACGTAACGGCCGCACATTTACTTTCTTTATTAACTTTACCCCTTTTGAAAATTAATTTCCACCAGTTTCATTTGCATGTTTCCTTTCACTTAGATGTAACACTTTCCTCCCTCTTTACCGACAGATTAACTTCGGTGACGATTGCTTTTCCCAAATTTCCATTAGGTACACGCGGTTTAATTTTTCACTGTCATTAAGGTCGATAAGTGAGGAGGAGGTTACACACTGTGCGCTCAGAAGTGAAATGACAGACGTGACGCGATCAACGGGCATACTAGAGACACTATCCAACACACCTGTACAAAGCTTTATCAGATTTTCACTGTGGTTTCCATTTCGCTATCGATCGGACCTTACTTTTGCAATACGCCTCGTATAGGATGTTTAGTTTCTGTAAGTATTTTATTAAACCACAAACAAAAGAGTCAATGAGACAACCTTTTTTTTTATAGAATGATGAACCAGTTCGAAGCGCGTCGCGAGAGCTATGTACAAAAAAGCTATCTATCCCTTCTTATCCTCTGCAGCATTCCTCTCTCTCTAGCGACAACCCCATTTAAAATCAACGAAGTTAAAATATTTATGTAATTTCGTGTTACATAAATGGGAGAACGAGACTGCGGCTACTTAGTGACTTGGAGAAATCGGATATTCAAGACCTGTAAATTTATGGAATGATTTTGTTATGCTACAAGTTTAGTTTAGGTGCCTCATTGGCTCCATCACACACCCCTATACACGAAACAAGCCGGTCAGTAGGTTTTGCTTATAAAGGAACCATTATATCCAACTGGTTTTAGTAGATATCTTACAGGAGACGTGGATACTTCAAACAACTGTGAGGCGTGAAATGCTCACGCTTGTTTCGTGTGTACGGGTGGGAAAATGTAGCCAATGAGGCACCAAAACTGGTAGCATAATAAAATCATTCCATAACTTTACTGCTCTTGGCTATCTGATTTCTGCAAGTTAAAATGTATGCACTATACTAGTGTTGGTAAATTAACTTGACTGCGGGACTTCTTACTTCTCAACTCGCAGGAATTCGAACACTTCAGGCTGCCAGTGCTTTTGTCCTACTTCTATCACTAATGATATTAATAATAATAATACTGTACAGGCCGTACAGTAACGTAGAAGCCATTTCGTAGTTACAAATGTGTACCATCAATTAATTTGTTTATTACTGTGAATACTACTTACAACTCGGGCAAGGCATTTCCATGAGAAATATAAGCATACGTGATATATATTTCTCGGTCATAGATGCATGGTACAAATTATGTATATAATGGCTAGACTGTGGGATGAATACGATATTCCTGTGTTTCATATGCTTAAACTCCATCACAATGTGTGACATATTATGTTAGTTATTTTAAAAAATGTAATTAATATTAACATATGTACTTAGTACTAGTTTAGTTCCCGCTGCTTCGCCCACGTAGTCTGTTTTGTCTGTGCTGATAATTTGCTTTTTGTTTTCTCTTACTTAAATTTTTAAGTTGTTCACCAACTGCAACACCTTCTAAACTTTCTCAGCTAATCCCACAGAAACATAGTCTTAGCCGAATTCCCTTCTGACCAAAATGCAATTCTGATAGCTGGAGTCCAAGTTTTTTGTTAATAATGTCTTCTGCGTTCTTGCGGTGATATCTCCATAGTAATTTTCATCCGCAAACACATATTTCTATATGTCTAAGTGAAATTCCAATTTTCACAGATTTAGATTTAAAATTATTTTTATATAAACGAAATATTTTCTCGAACATTTTACCATTGCCACAGCTATTGTAGAAATGTCGGTGTGTAATCGTTTCAAAATGTGATATCTCGGAGGCGACCCGCACTAGAATCCTTCAACAAGTACCACTGACATTCTAATTTACTCTACGTTTAGTCTCTTAATGTCAATAAGCATTGTTCCATATAAAAAAAATGTATCTTTGCACAAAAAATACACTTTAAAAGTGTGTTTGTGTGTGTGTGTCTGTGTACTTGTGTGTGCGCGCGCGCGCGCGCCCGCGCGCGCGCGCGTGTGTGTGTGTGTGTGTGTGTGTATCTGAGGGAGACGGAGAGAGAGAGAGAGAGAGAGAGAGAGAGAGAGAGAGTGAGAGTGAAAGTGCGTGGTGTGGCCATCCTAGCAAGCAGTGCAGGCGATGCGGGCTGTAGAGTGGAGAATCAGATGCTGGCGAGATAAGACGCGATGTGAGCGTAGGGGATTATCGAAGAGCTAGCCGTCTGGTAAGGAACTTGTTTTACCCGGCGCGATTTTATAGTCCCTATTTCACCGTATAAGGGACTGAATCTCCAAAAACAGTGAAATATGTATTTTTGACTTTTAACAGAGAAGTCGAGTACAAATTTTCATAGTTTTTCTCTGAAAATATTTTCAGAATGAAATAATTTTATAAAACTTTTTTTTCCTTATTTCATTCCCTTAGGGGGCTGAATTTCCAAAAACATTGAAAAACACAGTTACACAGTGCTCGCACTGTGTAACGACACGAATGTATTTAACAGGCTTGACAACGACATACAAATGTGTCAGCTTACATTACGTTGAGATGGCTTAAAGCCATGATATCATCACTTGATAATGGCCTAAGGCCGAAATTGCAGTAGTGTAATAAAAACTTATAACAGTCACTGGCGTAAACATGATGTCCTTCAAATCGTACTCGAGTTACGTGCTTATTTACGTTCAGTAGAGCACGGCACAAGTTTGTCTGACCTTTCCTGCTGATGGCTGTCAGACGTTTGCGGCAGTTATCTTGTTACTGTCCGTCTAAGTTCCACCCAAATGATGCCGCTGAAGTCATCTTTGTAGACTTTCGTCATTCCAACATTAAAAATATGTATAATAACATTCTAAAACGGCAGTGTCGTATTTTAACTGCCATGAGCGTTTAAAATTTCTTTCGTTATTCAGAAAATTCACCACGTTGTCCGCTACGAAATCTACACGTCGACATATATTAACTCTAGGTATAGACTGCCCGACAAAAGTATGTATATTTCTTAAGGGGGTGGAGTAAACATAATGAAACTTCACGGGTAGAGAGTATGCGATGTTATTTCAGTGATTACAAAATCGAGTCAGATTTACAAAGAACTGGGCCGCTTGAGCCAGTTTTCAGCATCGCGTTCTACCCACTATTGCCTGAATGCACGTACTGATTCGGTTGAGAAGTATATCAGAAAGTTGTTGTATCCTCTCCCGAGCAACACTGGCTCACAACTGTTGTAAGAGGCACATGAATTTAGTGAACAGCAGTCTATGTCGCAATGATTATTTTATTTAAAATGACCAATTGCGGCCCAGTCTTAGGCCATCTTCAGAATAGCGCTGTGCACTTCGGCTGATGGGTAGCAATTCTTCGATTTTAACAAGTGTAAAAATACTGCATTTTGGGTCACTGTCGTCTTTACGTAACTAGCATGATTTCTATCTATCCTTCACAGTGCTATTCTAAAGATGGTCGAAGATTAGGCTGAAACTGGCCATTTTAAATAAAATAACAATTGAGATATCTTACATGAGGGTTATTCTGAAAGTAAGGTCCGATTAAGCGCGAAATTGAATCCACTGTGAAAATCCGATGGAACTTTGCACAGACGTGTTGGGCAGTGTCTTTAGTGTGTCTATCGATCGCTTCACGCCGCTCTTTTAAAAGTTCAGAGAGCGAAGTCATCACGTAGAAATACCTAAAACAACAGCGTCTTCCATCAAGTATATGGATCTCGCGAAAGATTTCGCTGAAGTATGCAGCCCACATAATATAAATGTGACGCATTTCTTTCCTCAAGACAATTATCAGCCGCATTATGCAGAGGCGATGAAGCCGCTCCTTCAGCATTTTCGATGGGAAGTGTTTGATCATCCACAATACATCCCTTAATTGGCTTCCTTCATTGTTCATCCGTGCTCACATGCACCGCTGGCTACGAAGACAACATTTTGGCGCAAACTACGAAATGCTGTTTAGCGGCAAGCACAGGCGGCTGCTTTCTGTGACGAGGGTACTGGAAAGTTTGTACACTGCCACGACAAATGTCTAACTCGGAGCGTCGACTATTTACGGAGGTAGCCGGGACGTGTGGCTAACTTTTACCGATAAAATATTTTTGATTTTCACTGTGGTTTTCATTTCGCGACCGATCGTACCTTACTTTCCAAACAGCTCTCGTACCTTATAAGATCGCTGTTCTCCGAAAATGCTAAGAAAAATTTTTGTGGTAAATTGACCTTGATCAAAGTCTAACAGTAGCAGAAAATTCAATCCAAAATCAGAACAACATGCGTAGTAATTAACAGTAGAATAGTCCCCATAGTAGTGAAGGCATTATAGTATTAACCTGTAGTGTTACAAAGTAAAAGCTGCAGATTGTCAATTGTAACAGTTAGAAATAGGACCTACTAATGTACTTAGGTAGTAGGTTAATTTGTGTAACTATAATGATATTAATAAAAAAAAAATTTAAAACAAAATGGACCTTGATATCCTGCCTAATGGCACTGGGACGTAGCTGAGATCAGAACTGATTCCACACGTGGTGTTTCGGGGGCAGATCTGGGGATCTAACATCACGCTGACAGTTCACAGAGACTCGCGTCTTGAGTGAACCATCATTGTGTTGACGAAAAATTGCATTGTAATATCGCCGCATCAGAGAAAACACCTGAGGACGCATGTTGTCCATGACGCACCAGTGTGCCATCAGAGTTCCGTTAGTCACTACGAGCCGCCATCTGAAGTCATATCTGATGGCTACCCACACCGTCACACCAGGAGTAACACCATTGTGTCTCCCAAAACACTGAAAGAATGGGACATCTCCCCAGGTTGCCGCCATATTTGCCCACGATAATCATCAAGTGTAGTACAGAACCAATCATCAAGTGTAGTACAGAACCATCATTCATCACTAAACACAATGCGATGCCATTCATCAACAGTCCACATTACCCGGTAACAGCACCACTCCTAACGCAGTCATTGTGGTGTTAATGACAGCCTGTGCCTCGGACGGCGCAGGGCGCTACCAAACTCGCAGACGGTGGTTATGAACGGTAAAACTGAATTTATCGCTGGCCATCAGCAGGCCGTGCATTCTTGTCACAGCAGTCTACACATGTCACGGTTATTCCTTAGCTTGGCTACTGTTGCTACTGCTAGCCTCTGACCAGAGGTGCGGAAGGGGGATGGCACAGAATGTAGCACAGAGTACATTACTATTCTCGGACGGCAGCCACAGATATGGAGGGATTATGATGTGCTTGGTGTACCATACGGTGATTGTCCCTTGTGGTTGTTAGACGTAGTCGATCGGGAGCTTGAAGACTCTTATAACTGTGCTCCCATTTCCATGCACTGCAACACATCCCAGTGTCCCCACATCCGGATATTGCTTGATTCGTCCAACTAGCCAAATTAAGGACCGCATAGGAGCCTCTGTGAAAGCCTGTCATTTGCTAATAACGTCGTCTCACACGAGTATGTGATTCTCTTTACGCCCTTGTATGAGCTGACAGGCCTGGTAACAACACTAATTACCAATGAAACAAATGCTCCCTGGTGCCCACACCATCTGTCGCAAGGAATTGCAGCTCTTGTCATTACATACGTCCTGATAGTGTGTACATGTATGAAGCTACATTAATAACCAACCATGTCTTCTGGGTGCCTCATTTTTTGATAGGCAGAATATTTTGGGTAGCCAGTCTTAGCAACGTCACACGCTATATTACCTCAACGTACACAGGGTGAACATTAATAAAACCGACAAACTGTAAGGACGTATTCCTGACTGGAAATGGAGAAAAAAATGTCCTGTGCTGCCTCCCGACCTTTTCCACCTGCTTGGCCGTACACAAACACCATATCGGATTGTTCCCGAAATGTATACCAGACCATTCTGCTGCTTACGTACGCTGCTTCAATCACACAGCCTGTAACAAACAAAGAACACACTACACGTGGTCAGAGGAACTGCCATTCATCAACACCATCCACCATGTCAACGATGCGTTTCCGGACACATGTTCATATGTCATTTTTTGTTCTATTTCCAGTCAGGAATCCACCCCTGAAGTTTGTCGGATTTATTAATGTTCACCCTATATCTCTTGTCTGTATGCAAAACAGCTTCCACATTCATGCATATTTCTGTCGCCTATATCGTTCGCTATATTTTAGAGAGGCAACATGTTTTCATCCGTCATATTTTACGGAGGCAAAATGTTTCCATCGATCTGTTGCTTATTCCTGAATATATGACGGGTGTCGAAAAGTTTCTAGCCTAACAAATAAAGAATGACAGAAATTTCATAATACCATTAAAACACTTCGGGCACGCTCAGTTAACTTTTGCAAACCATTCATATAAAAGGTCTTCGATTTCGAGTCCAACCAAGCGTTCACAGCATCAGTCACTGCGTCATCATTGCCAAATCGTAGTCCTTTGAGGTCTTAGGTTTGAGAAAAGAAAAAAGTATGATGGAGCCAGATCTGGGGAATATGGCGAATAACGTAACAATTCGAGCACGCAGTCACGCAGTTTCTTGATGCCAGCGCTTTCTGCTCCGGTGCATTGTCCTAGAGTAAGCAAGAAAACCGACGCCACCACTTTACCGGCAGCTTTCTGCAGCTGAATTTTTTCATGGTAGGGGATCAAAGATGTTTCCATCGTCGTGACTGCTGTCTCAGGAACAAAGTGGTGATACCACGTTTCGTCCGTTGTCCCATACCTTGTAGGACAGCCGTCTTCATCCGCTTCAAAGTGGCGGACGATTTCTTCACACCACTGCACACGCTGCCGTCTCTGATTTCAAAATGGCTCTGAGCACTATGCGACTTATCTCCTGAGGTCATCAGTCGCCTAGAACTTAGTAAACCGAACTAACCTAAGGACATCACACACATCCATGCCCGAGGCAGGATTCGAACCTGCGACAGTAGCGGTCGCTCGGCTCCAGACTATAGCGCCTAGAACCGCACGGCCACTCCGGCCGGCTCTCTGATTTCCATTCACCTTTTTCGGGACCCACCGCATTCCCAAGATATCCACAACAATGTCATGTTCACGCCCATCCAGATGTTGTTTCCTTCCACACTCGTTCTTCCACGTTTGAAGTCGGCCACTCAGTTTTTCACCGTTGCATGAGATGGAGCACTGTCCTTAAGTGTTTTCCGCATGTCCTCCGCAATTTCCATGGGCGTCATTCCCTTCAAATGAAAATAT
This sequence comes from Schistocerca piceifrons, assembly GCF_021461385.2. NCBI lineage: Eukaryota > Metazoa > Arthropoda > Insecta > Orthoptera > Acrididae > Schistocerca > Schistocerca piceifrons. The sequence continues at coordinate 225,171,740 of NC_060143.1, forward strand.
TCAATCACAGTACGGTTCCCTATTCTCCCGATATTCGCCACTTTGCTTAAACTATGGTATACAACGCACCCTAGGGGCAAAACTAATGAAGCTGGAACCGCGAAATTTGGCTTGCATACCCACAAAGGATCACCATAAAAGCAGGTGGTGCTGTTTGAGCGACACGTAAGGGTAACTATCTTTGGCTAGAAACTTTTCTACCGCTCCTAGATAGATCGTAGCAGTATATGACACTGAGTGCTACTGGATAACCGTAATACTCTAACTCCTTGTTAGATAATTCTCAAATAACTGGGATAATTCCTTGCTTCTGTTGGCATTTGAAACAAATGGACTAGTTAATAGGAAACTTCAGTGCAGTATGATGTTAGATGCCTGACAGAAGTGAGGGAGTCTGGAGCCGGCAAGGTATTCAGTCACAGGTAAAATTATAGTTTTAAAGAGGGCTGTCTCTGAGCAACCGTATATAAGTTTCAGCATAGGAATGTCACAGCCAACCGGTTGCAAATAACTGATTGGTACATTGACCTAGGTTTCGACACCGCTAAGGATGTCTTTATGAGAATGAAATTTTAAGGAACCCTATAAAATAATACATAGAAAATTTTGACGAACATGTTAACCAAGATGACAATTGTTATGGCATACAAAGGTTACTTACGTAAAGTTACATTGCGAGAAAACAATGGTCACAGTTTTGAGCAGATATGCCAAGTCACCAATTAAAGTTAAGCACCTATGGTCCAGGCCTATGGCGACGCATACCTCACTAAGAATATTGCTGCCACGAAAACAATACAACTTGTGCAGCCTATCGGGCATGGACAGTGACATGTTCCCATTAGAGGCATTGTAAGAGAAGCAACTCAAGTGAATGACAGTTAATTATAAAAAAGGAAATACAAACGAAGAGAGACTAATGTATTTTTGAAAATACAAGAAAGTGAAGCAAATGAAGCATAACAGAGTTATCACAAAAACTACATGTACGCTTTGCCGACGCATTAAGACTCACAGCCTGGCCTACGTAAGCTTGAGTTATCACAAAATTTAAAGAATTTTCGACCGTAGCCAGAACTGTAACGCCGCTGACACAGTGAAAATACGGAAGCCGCACCGTAGCAGTGCTGACTTGATTACCACACGACCGAGCCTCCTACTGTGGCCTACGTCATGCAGAGTGATATCGCATCAAAACAGGTGCAGTATCTGTCTCCCACGCCAACCAGCGACCAGAAGCAGGTCACCCATGTGATATAGTAGACGGTGCTGCGTACGGTGACATGGGGCATTTTGTCATTCATAAAGATTTTTCGCTGTTTGGTAACATCAAGTCCATGAATGAGTGCAAATGGTCTCCAAGTAGCCGAACTTAACTATTTCCAGTGACTGATCGATTCACGTGGGCCATAGGACTCACCAATTCCATATGAACACAGTCCACACTATTATGGAGCCATCAGAAGCTTGCACAGTGCATTGATGACAGCCGGGGTCCATGACTTCGTGGGGATCTGCACCACACTCCAACCCTACCATCAGCTCTTGCAAACTGAAATCGAGACTCATCTGACTAGGCCACGGTTTTGTAGTCGATTAGAGTCCAACCGTTATGATCAAGAAAATGGTTCAAAAGGCTCTCAGCACTATGGGACTCAACATCTGTGGTCCTTTTAGCAAAGGCATTAGTGCTGGTCCTCTGCTGCCATAGCTCTTTAACATCACATTTCACCCTCTGTCCCAGAGGATACGTTCGCCGTAAGTCACACAGTTCCCAGAACTCCTGAAGATAGATGTTGATTGGGGATATTGTATTTCAGACACAGTCCCTTTGACTGCTCGGAGATGTCACCCACCCAAAGATGTAAACAACCATGCATGAGCAGCACCTACTAGACGGAGGGGGTCCGACAGCCGATCAGTTCTAGTAATTCTACCAGGAAAGAGGTACACGGTTTGTGTTGTCTGTAGATAAACCATGCCTAGACGGTCAATACTGCCGTTCGATCGCGTCCGCATTGTTACTTAGTGTCAGGAAGGGCTCTCAACAAGGGAAATATCCAGGCGTCTCGGAGTGAACCAAAGCGATGTTGTTCGGACATGGAGGAGATACAGAGAGACAGGATCGATGACATGCCTCGCTCACACAGCCCAAGGGCTACTACTGAAGTGGATGACCGCTACCTGCGGATTATGTCTCGGAGAGACCTTGACAGCAACGCCACCATGTTGAATAATGCTTTACGTTCAGTCACAGGACGTCATGTTAAGACTCAAACTGTGCGCAAGAGGTTGCATGATGCACCACGTCACTTCCGACGTCCATGGCGAGGTCCATCTTTCTAACCACGACAACATGCGGCATGGTACAGATGGGACCACCAACATGCCGAATGGATCACTCAGGATTGGCATCACGTTCTCTTCGCCGATGAGTGTCGCATATGCCTTCAACGAGACAATCGCCGTAGGCGTGTATGGAGGCAACCCGATCAGACCGAACGCCTTAGACACACTGTCCAGCGAGTGCAGCAAGGTGGAGATTCCCTGCTGTTTTGGGGTGGCATTATGTTGGACCGACATACGCCGATGGTGGAAGGCGCCGTAATGGCTGTACGATACTTGAATGCCACCCTCCGACCGATAGCGCAACCATATCGGCAGCATATTGGCGAGGCATTCGTCTTCATGAACGACAGTTCGCCCCCCATTGTGCACATCTTGTGACTTACTTCCTTCAGGATACCGACATCGCTCGACTGGAGTGGCCAACATGTCCTCCAGACATGAACCCCATCGAACATGACTGGCATGGATTGAAAAATGCTTTTTATGGACGACTTGACCCACCACTCAGTGAGTGATCTACGCCGAATTGCCGTTGAGGGGTAGAACAATCTGGACCAACAGTGCCTTGATGAACTTGTGGGTAGTATGCCACGACGAATACAGGCCTGCATCAATGCAAGAGGATGTGCTACTGGGTATTAGAGGTACCGGTGTGTACAGCAATCTGGACCACTACTTCTGAAAGTCAAGCTGTATGGTGGTACAACATGCAATGTGTGGTTTTCAGGAGCAATAAAAAGAGCGGAAATGATGTTTATGTTTATCTCTATTTCAATTTTCTGTACTAGTTCTGGAACTCTCGGAACAGAGGTGATGCAAGCCTTTTTTTTGATGTGTGTATGTATGTGTGTATGCGTGTGTGTGCGTATGTGTTGTGTGAGTCGGTGAGTCAAGTAAGACGTACACAATCCTTTTATTTCGTAACTGTTATAAATATTGAAACGCGGTCTTCGGTAAATATTTGACGGTCGAGTGGTACGTGTTTTTGTGTTTGGTTAATGCTTTTAGCACTGGAATCAACGGAGATATTGAAGCAAGCAGTTTTTTTTAAATGAAACCTTATACTTTTTATTACTGCAGTACTTAGCGCTTGAGGAGACAATTACAGTTAGTTAAAGTGGACACTGACACCTGTCGTAGAAAAAGAAAATAGAGAAATGTCCTAAAATTTGAGAGCTCGTTGGCTGGAATCGGCATTAGCGGTGCAAACACCACCAAGCAGAGCCCTCGTGCTACGCTGTGTCAGACTTTCAACACATTTATCTGTTTTCCTGCCTGCACTGCGTGCCGCTCATTTCTGCTTCAACATCTGTTGCGTGCAGACATGGTGAATGTCAAAGAAATGCCGTCAAAACAGTACAACGTTATAGGCAATGTCCAACGAGCAAAGCAGTTGCACGAATTATTCAGACGATAGTGCGGCTGAGCTGCTTCAACGCCAAAAAGAGGACAAGAAAGAAGACTGCAACTGACAAGAAGACAGATATGCTATTCTGACTACGACGATGCCGAATCTGCACAATGGTACGAGACATACTGACAAGGAATCTCGAATCAGCCAGATGAGTGTGTTTCGCAATTTTCGTTACACAACTTCCCTGCCTACCATCTGCTAGTGCATCAGGCACTCGATAATCTTGATTTCGAACGTCGTACATAATTTTGTCGGTTTTCCCATCAGCAACTGAGGGACAACCCTTCGTTCTTCAGACGTGTGCACTTTACCGGTGGACCAACGTTTACTAGCCATGCAAATTTTTTTGTATAACATGCATTACTGGGCAACCGAATATCCACACCGGCTTCGTCAGGTGCAACATCAACGGCCTTGGAGCCTAAACGTATGGTGCGCCATCACAGGAAATTATATTGTGGGACCTTACTTCATCTCAGGCGTTCTCAATGGACATTCGCACGCACGCTTCCTGGTAGTTTTCTGACCAACTTTCTGCCGGTTCTTCTGCAAGAGGTACCATTGGATATTCGACAGTGTATGTGTCCACAACGCGACAGCTATCAAGCTCACTCGTCCCGAGTTGCAACGCAGATACTGAAAGATAACTCCCCTGGACATTTGATGTGAAGAAATTCGGTTGCCAAATGGACTACGAGGTCCTCCGATTTGACTCCTCTGTATTTATTTCTTTGGGGAGCACTCAAAACTACAGTCTATAGCGAAACCCCAACTACGCCACACGCTATGTGTCGTCGAATCACCAGTGAATGCTCCACCATATCATCCTTTGTAATACATCTGTTCGTCGGTCTGTCGAACGGCGACTGCAATTGTGCCTTTCAGTCCACGCTCAACAGTTTAACACATGCTTAGATAAACGGTAAAGCTACTTTTTTGGAGAGAAAATTTATGTTAAATGTTAAAGTCGTGTATGTTACGTGATTTGGGTGGTTATCAAATCATTGTTAGTAAATTATTTATTTTATTTAGGTGTGTACGAAATTGCACTGCAGTGTCAAAAAGTCGACAGCGTGTATTTCACGTAGCTGAATACACTGTCTTCACGCGCTTATGATCAGCATGACGACGTCTCTTTAAGAAGAATATTTGTCTTTCGGTGTACAGGTATTTCTAATAAAATGTTTAGTTCAACGAATGTATCCCGTACGATGTAATTTAGAACAGTGTAGGTAGAGACAGTTGTCCGACGGCACGTATTTTACCTCTAAGAAGGACACAGCCACGTACAAGAAAAGATAGCTCAAATCTTCCTTCTAACATTTAGATATTTAGTAAAGTAGATGCTTTTTATAAGGCTGATTTATTTTTGAAGAACGGGCAGTTGATTTCTCTGTTTCATCCAGAGTAAATCTGGGGTACACAAATATATAGTATTTTTCCTAAGCCCTTTGTGATAGAGTCTAACCTATGTGGTATATCCACATACAACATTAGTAGATGAACCTGCATCTAGGTCGTAAGTTGGTTCAAGGGGAATTAAACCTCTATTCCCGAAGCGCAGACTTACCTTACGGTATACAACTACTCAGCCTGGTCCGAGACGCCTGCTTGGCAGTGTTTGTACCTGGACACAGGGCTTTAAAGTTCTAGGACATTTCTCAATTTTTTTACGACGGGTCTCAACGCCAATATTAACAAACGCTAGACCACTGTAATTGTCTTCTCAATAGCTATCAAATGCAGCTGTAAAAACTATAGGTTTCCGTTTAAAAAACTTTCTTGCTTCAATATCTCCGTTGATACCAGCGTTAGAAACATTAACTAAACAAAAGTATACGTGCCCCTCGACGCTCTAACTTTTAACGAAAAGCGTGTTTCGATATGAGTAACCGTTCACGAAATAAAAGAGGTGTTACCTCTTACGTCATTCACCCATATAAAAATGCCATTCTGGTACGATATTGTTCGACCCAGCTACACAGACTAGCTGCTAAAGTAGATTTACGGATCGAAATCGAGGAAAATATCATTATGGAATAAACATCAAGACAGTTCCTAGATGAACGTTGTTCGTAGAAAGGAAAATTCTCAGAAAGTAGAAAGAAATTTAATTACCTAGAAGAATGGATAAAACTAGTTTGACAGAAAAGAGAGAAAATAAGTCATAGGAGAATAAATATGCCTTATTAATATAGCATACACATGCAATATAAAAGTATGTTTTTCGATTACTTCAAAGTTAAGACATTACCAGAGTGTAACGGGCCCTAAGGCAGTCTATGGTACAGGAGGTCTGAACTTTGTAATAACAGTATTACTTCGAACAGTAGACCCTGTGGATTATCTCAGGAGAATTTTGGAGCACTGGAGAACTGTAGACGGAAAGCATAGAAGACGAATGAACCTATAGCGATATACCAGTATTCATGGAGTTGTCAGAAAAAGATGTACTATGTACTTCGGACAACTGGTTGCTATGGACTAGTGGAGAGTAAAACATCGGATAAGGGAACAGAAGTACGCTGGATCCAAGAGATGTACTGGGATGTGAGAGATTTGGGGCAACAAAAACAGAGATCTGCAACAAAATGAATTTCAAATCACATATTCAAACTGCCAAACGTTTACAGGGCGAAACTAAACCAAGTAGAGAAACATTATGGTCAGAAGGGCGAAGATGTGTGAGAATGAAAGAGTACTGAAGCAGAATGATGACCGTAAGAGAAGAAGCTGATCCGATTTAAGATGGTGCTCGTATGGCCGAAAGAGTAAAAGGAGAATAAGAAGAAAGAAAACGATAAAACATTTTACGAATGTTTTACGAAAAAAGCGTCACTATGCAAACACTGTGTCGTTCATTTCGACGAGATATTGAATTACACACGTCATTCAGCGAACAAATGACGGTCTTGTAGAGTGAACTGTGATTATTGCCGAACAAAAGGGTGGTAAACGTCTGAATGTTGCTACACCTGTAGCAGGTGACTGGACTCCATTTTTGAGCATGCCGAAGAGTGTAATTTTTCTGTTGACGTTAACGTTTCTCTCGTTCTTGGTTGTAAACTTGACAGTGGCGTCCTCTGTCAGGCCTTTTACTGAGCCGTTGTGGGTACTTCCGTTTCCTCTCTGTCGCTGCTAGAGGTCGCAGTCCCTGTGAAAGAGATGTGAAGACTTGGAATTTGTTGTTGGGTGGTGAGCGAGGTTTCAGCTTTTCATCTTTGATAGGAGTTGAAAGAGCTTTCCGTGATGCTTGGTCCGCATAAATGCGAGAGACTCACAGACGCTTTTCACCGACTTGTGGCAGAGGCGTTCGTCTGTAAAGGCACAGCTCTCGCCCACGCTCCAAGGAACACATACACGGAAACAGCACTAAGGAATTACTACAACATAATCAAATTCGAGCCTCCGTTCTTAAAATAATTTTCGCTACAGTTAGTAAGTACATTTTTCAGTTCACCCAGTTAACGAATCACTCTTTCAAACCGTCAGAACTCAGAGTCCCGCGTGGGCAACGCCGAATAAAAAGTTCTCGGCCTTCCAGCCGCTAAAAGTGGTTAAAATTCCTTGTGTTTTCGGGCAGGCACTCCATGGCCACTGTCAAGTGGTTTGACTGCCACAGGGCTGCCGGATCGCCCTTACATCGACTACCTGCCGGCTGTAACGTCACTGCTGTTCACGGCATCGCCGATTGTGAGAAGACGTTCTGACTGCGTTTCCTTCAACCTCGCGGTCTCTGGGTCCTAGTCTCGCTGAGTTGCAGGCTGCCGTTTCTGTGAAGAGTGTTATCCGTGATTTCTGTCTCGAGTGCGAGCAACGACACTGCATTCGTCAGATTTGATGCGTGACCATTTTCTAAAGCACTTTGAGCTAAAGTAGATTTCTAGGTACAGCGTAGGTGATAAAAAGTCTCATATACCTTCCATTGTTGCTCTAGAGAGCGCGCTTTTGTGTGATGTAAGATTGGCAGCACTCGCAATGTATCTCGTAGACCCCAGATGCTCTCAGAATTGCTGAAGCTGTAACTGGTCTCCGTAATTGTTGGATTTTTGTCGGAGGCCTGAAAATCGATTTAATCTTGTGTCTCTTCAGCAGGCGGCTAATCTTCCACGACGCGGAGCCGCAGAGCGTCAAGAAAGCGAGTTTGTTTTCCTCGTCCTCGTCGGTGGTCATGCTTTAAAGGCGTTGTTTGGATCACGAGTACATCCATTATTACGAAACTTGCTGTGGCTTCTCATTTTGTCAGTCGATTGTCTAATTTTATGGAAATGGGGAGAAATATAGATCGAGGTATGACTTTATGAAAGATTAGCAAGTACATGGAAGGGTTCTGCAAGAAAACTTCAGTGAAAAAAACCTCAAATGTGTATCCGACCAGTAAAGTGAACAGCCATAGAATGTTCATCTCATTTTTATGGACAGAACTTTTTTCCCCTAGATTTTACAGGCAAGATATCACAAAGTAATTTTGTCGCGCCACCATCCTTGGATAATTTTCTTTTCAGTTTTCCCAGGCAGCAAATGTGTTTGTATACTTAAGGTTTGAACGACTTTCTCTGTCGTCTCCCTCAGCAGTTAACTGCTGCACTAACCTAAACGGTTGTGTGGTACTTTATGATTTAGTTGACCTAATTACGTCAGGGAGACATCACGAAATCACGAGAAACTGTTGGTAGCTTGGTTGTATACTGAGAAGCACTAACGGAAATTGGTAAGATATCGTCTTGGGCTTCCCTTCGTAAGCAAATGTTCAAATGTGTGTGAAATCTTATGGGACTTAACTGCTAAGGTCATCAGTCTCTAAGCTTACACCCTACTTAACCTAAATGATCCTCAGGACGAACACACACACCCATGCCCGAGGGATAACTCGAACCTCCGCCGGGACTAGCCGCACAGCCCATGACTGCAGCACCCGAGACCGCTCGGCTAATCCCACGCGGTAGTATAATTATTCCTAACACCAACAAGCTGCAGAAGAGACGAACGTTCCGTGCGCACAGGTAGACCAATAAATTTAATTACTGTCAACGTTTCGGTTTGGCCAAGCGGGTCTAGGAGCTTCAGTCCGGAACCGCGCGACCGCTACGGTCGCATTTTCGAATCCTGCCTCGGGCATGGATGTGTGTGATGTCCTTTTGTTAGTTAGGTTTGAGTAGTTCTAAGTTCTAGGGGACTGATGACTTCAGATGTTAAGTCTCATAGTGCTCAGAGCCATTTTTGAACTGTCAAAGTTTATGTCCACTTTAAGGCACAGTGAGAGGGAGAGTGTATTTATGAAAGTAATATCAGTATCACTTCAGAGGATTAATACCAGTAAAGGATTTCAGTAAAGTGCTGTCTTGCGAATTTTCAAGGAGTCGTATCAGAAGGTCAGATTTGCTAATTTTTATGTTCACTGACTGTGTATTGACAATAACAGTTCGGGTACTGTGATTGTTTGCAAGACTGAAGATAAAGTGTGCAATATTCAGGGCCAGCACTTTAAACTGAGTCATTTTATTTTCTAGTCAGATTCGGTATGTAAATTTTATTGAAAACGAATGGCTTTGTCCCAGACGCATTGTTTGTTGTACTGGCTAGTCTGGATTTACCATCGTGCAGCGTGAGTGCATATTTGACTTCAAAAATAAATTTTCATATATTTCTGTTGCCCTGCACTGAGATTTTCGTATATCGATATCAAAAATAAGTTTTACACATTTCTCAGATACCAAATCGGCACATACGAACAGGCGTTTAAATATATAAAACACTTTCAAGTTGCTCAACAGCTCCACGTCTATTCGCCCGTACACCTCTCCGTAACAGAGAGAGGTGGCGCAGTGGTTAGCACACTGGACTCTCATTCGGGTGGACGACGGTTCAATCCCGCGTTCGGCCATCCTGATTTAGGTTGTCCGTGATTTTCCTAACTTGCTTCAGGTAAATGTCGGGATGGTTCCTTCGAAAGGGCATGGCCGACTTCCTTCCTCATCCTTCCCTAATCAAATGAGACCGATGACCTCGCAGTTTGGTCTCCTCCCCTAAATAACCCAACCCCAACCTCTCCGTAGCTGTCGTTCACATCTGTCACCTGTGGCCCGTGCTGCCTTACGGGCTGTTTAGGATAGCGCCATTTTGCAAAGCACGGTACCTTCACCTAAGCCCGAAAGCCAATGACGACAGATAAATCGCTACCTCTCCACGTTTCGAGAGGGACTGCACTGTTGTCCTCACTCTGCCGACAAGTATACCATCCACTACTAGTGCTGCCACCTACCGTTTGTGAACGATTATTGGTCGCTGACGGCCAACGCATGCAGTAGTCACGTTAATGTGAGTAGGCCACGCAGAATTCTCTAATACACCAGTATTTTATCTTGGAGTTAATTTTGCTTACGTTGATCAGGGGGAGCATAGTTGCTGAGCACATGGTGTGTAAAAGATTTGTTGTGGGGCTCCCTGGGCGTTCTTGTGCCAGTGTTGTTATTCAATTGAGAAACGAAGCCATTACCTTTCTTTCGATCTGAGCAACTTCGAGCCAAACAGAGTACTACGATTTGGCTAGCATATCATATTACAGCCTTAATATGCATTCCCTTGTGTACGCATCTACAAGTTAGCTGCATTTCCCTGTTAGTTTTTATTTTTGGAACTTCGGAGAAAAGAAAAGTGTTGATTCACTTTTCAGTCAGGAAATCTGCCTAGGATGACTCCTAGTGATCTTTTCCACTGTTCGTGCTCGCGGTGTATCTAGGTTGTCGAATCCTTTGATGTTTAGGATTCTTCATTTTCGATTACTGACACACGCTGTCAACATGACGCGGTATTTGTCTGTGTCTTGTCCCAAGGGTGCTATCTTGTCTTCACGTCTTACTAGACAGTGATCGCATCATCGGCATATGCTCTCATTATTAGCGACTGATCAGTTCTCATAATGTGTCTTCTAAAAAAAGAGCAATAGCAACCGCTCTAACTACAGCACGACCAGACGCGCAGAGAGCAATGTGGCCTGAGGCAAACACCTCTGACCATTAAAAGGTTTTCTTAACTGGTTTGGTTGTACCAAACCGGATGTACCAGTGACCAAATTCTGCACTTCCTCCATTGTTCTCCTTATGTTTTGATGCTTGATCTTCTCAAATGCTTTATTGGACATAAATGAAAAACAGGATGCATTTTATGATGGTCATAACAGCTGCCGAAAAGACTTCTCAAATTTCAAAAATAGTCCTCTAGCAGACGAAAACTTTACGTTTCTGACTATTTTTTTAATGTTTTAAGCATGGTCATCCTGTCTTTAATAGCTCTGGCTTTTGTTTTGTAGTCAAAGTTCAACAGCGTAGGCCATGGATCGAAGTTTTTCGGACAACTTTTCTCTGCTACCATAACAGTTTTGCTCTCTTTCAGCTAATTACGCGCAATCATGCCACTATTTCTATTATTTAAAATTTCTGTGAAAGTAGTCGCTAAGAATATGCGATAAAACTGTTTGGGAATTCCATCTGCTAGTGCAGCTTTGTCAGATGGAGATTTAACGATTAATTCCAGAACTTCTTCCATGCTAAAAAAAGTTACAAAATATCTGTTGTCTTCTTCGGTGTATTTGCTGTTTACAGATTTTATGGCTTCAGCTATCATCTAGTCATCGGTGGGACTTACAACTTAGTGGCTCTTGTAATGCCATTATTTTGGAGAGGCACAAGCGGTATTACTTCCGGCGTCGTGGAGTTGGGAGCCATGACTTTTCATGGATGATAGTGATTGAGGGCTCTCTGATGGGAAAACGGTACGTCACCGACACCCTTTGTCCCCTCACACATCAGAGACGTGGTGTTACTTTCCAAACAGGACAATACCCGTCATCACATGGCATGTGTATCTATGAACTGTCTGCATAATGTCGAGTTACTACTTTGGCCAGCAAGGTTTCCAGACCTGTCCCCGACGGAACACGGCAGAACGCTTGCGCTACCAGCTCGGACATGAACACCGTCCCATCGCCAATATCTAGGATATCAAGGACAAGCTACAACGCTGTGGGCCAGTTTGCCTTTGGGGAGATATAACGGTTATATCTCTTCCCAATCGAGTAAATGCGTGCAATGCCTTACTGATTTCAGTACGCTCATAGCGCCATGTGCTTTCTAAATCTGACCTGCTCTCTCTGTTTTGGCAGCTCCCCATTCTTCTCGCTTGTCTGCCTTCCGTTTCAGCTCGTAGAATGAAGAACAATTCATATCCTCCATTATTTACTTCTTCTACTCCAGTCTGGGTCTTTTTCTGTAGCTTCTGCCTTCTATTACTACCCCAGTTGTTCTTTTCAGTAGACCCCTCATGACGGAGCATATGGTCTGTCAGCTGGGCCGTTCTTCCTTTCAGGTGTTTCATGAAGCATATTTTCTCTTTTGCTCTATTGAAGACTTCCTCGTTTGTGTTCATTCCTCTCCAGGTGATTTTCATCATTCATGTGTAGCAACGTGTTTTTCGAACGCAGAAAGTCTCGTCTCCTCTCAATGCCATCGTCAACGATTCGCTGCCGTATGTTTCAACGCTCCACAAAAAGGCCTTCAACATCTGTTTTCTCACGCCAGGGCTTATGTTCTTTATGGCGAATACGCTTTTCTTCTTTTTAAAAGCAAGCTTGACGTGGGAAATTCTGCATACTATCTAATTATAGCTTCTTCCAGCAGTCATGATTTTGCGTCTCAGGTAATTAAACTAGTTCTTCAGTTGTTTCATTTTTACCGCTGTCTTACTTTCTTTGTTGCTACTGCAGACTAGAAGTATTGTTTTATGTGTGTTTATTGTCGTATATAATTCTTCCTGTATTCGTCTATCGACTGTGATCAACATTTTTTGTAGGCCTCCTTCGCTTTCTGCAATTACTGCTCTATCATCGGCACATCTCATCACGTGTACCTTATGTACTTTAATTGTTATTTCAATGTTTACTTCTTTTTTCACCCTGTCGTCTTGCTTTCTTTGTTGCTACTGCAGACTAGAAGTATTGTTTTATGTGTGTTTATTGTCGTATATAATTCTTCCTGTATTAGTCTATCGACTGTGATCTACATTTTTTGTAGGCCTCCTTCGCTTTCTGCAATTACTGCTCTATCATCGGCACATCTCATCACGTGTACCTTATGTACATTAATTGTTATTTCAATGTTTACTTCTTTTTTCACCCTGTCGACTGTCTTCTGTATGTAATTGGGGTAGGGAATAAACTTGCCTTGCCCCATTTTCAACGGTAGCGAATTCTTATTACCGCAACGAACCAATTTGGTTTCACGTAGATGTTACATAGAAGTCTTCTCTCTCTAAAGTTGATTCCTGACTCGATATTGTAATCACTGGAACAGCCTCACATACCCTCTCCACACGTGAAGTGTCATTTCATTTCACTTCTTCCTCCCCTTCGGGTGCTTAATTCTTTTTTGGTCAGGCAAAGTATAAAGCATATAAAATCTTAGCTCGACTATCATACCTTGACCTTGTACGCTGAAACCACGATACTTAATGGAATACTGACATTTATCTGCATTTTTATCGATCGAGCTTGCAACTTAGCGTTGACTGGATCAGCGTTCATTTGTAACGTTTTTAATTTCACCTTACTTTCTTAACACTTATTTCAGATAGCAGATTTATATTTCAGGCAGGAAGCTATAGACACGAACAGCCGTACAGTCAACATATGCGTTGGAAAGAGATGTAGTACTTACAGTTTACTCGTGATGATTAAATTTGATTTCGACCCCTTGCTTCATCAGTAACCGGTCAAATAACACAGGGTTCAGTAGTTTTACGAAAAAATCTGTACTGTTTCAAGTTACAATAAGCCGTGTGAACATGGTCAATTTTCGTTCAATAATCCAATCATGCTCTTCTGGTGAACTTCACTGCTAAGCACGTGTAGAATTGCCGAAGTGAAATTTCAGGGTATTCTTCCTTGGTAACATGATAACTAGCTAATTAACGCCACAAGTTAATAACTAATGAACACACCGTATCACCGTATAGAGAACAAGAGTAATCACACACAAAGAGACGAAATGCAAACTAGATAACACGAAACTTATCAACTACACTAGCAAGCCAAAGTCCACAACACGTTCGCACTCTGACATGTCTCAAGCAGAATTGCTATTAGACCATCAGCCAGGAGTGAAACCTACGAAAATTCCACTGCCTTCTTTGTCCTTTGGCAAAGACACCGTAGTGATGGTAAACATAGTTTCTTTTCCTGTAATACCGTTATTCGCTGTCTGGTCGTTTACTTGCAGTGCGAGACAAGATATGCCATCTGCCCACACATAAATAAGGAAGATGTGTTGCAAGAGCATGTGACCTCCGCCTCTCTAAACGACCTACTGGATTGCCATATAACTGCCTGTAATAGCATATGCCAAATGAAATGTTACAGTGAGTAAGGCTATCGTTACCGAAAGAAAATAACACCGGTTAGTTGGAGGAAAGTGTACAACAGACTCTTCTGATGGAAGAATCTATTCTAAACTTAAGGTAAAAATTGGTGATACATCTGAACTGGGTGGCTATAGTGCAATCACTCACGAACCGTACAGGGGGAAGAGGGGTACCACGTAATATTTACTGCAAAAATCACTGATAATACAAATAAAATACTGATTTGCTAAAAAAAGGGGACAATTAAAGGTCGCCAGCCCGCTACGGCAATGAATCTCAGAATATTAAGAAAGGTAACGGCAAAGAAATTCAAGCAAATAATCATTGGCGTGGCAACAGAAGTTTGTCTTGCTTCTCCACAGCACAACAGTTGATGAGAAAATAAATGAATTAGAAAGCACAGAGTTTGCAGTTACTTATTTTGAAATATTAAATTTTGAAAGTAAAATTAAATGGAGTTACTGGTAAAATAAGTAACTGGCTTAACTTAAACTTTGTTACGTAAAAATGACTTTCAGTAACCTCAGTGTAACGTTATGCAAAATTTTAAAAAAATAGACAAGCAATTTACCTTTGTTTATTGAAAGATTGAACTGAATTTACTTTAGCAGATGAAACTGACTTTACTTTAACAACAATAAAATACATACCCAAGACAGCAGAAGTCACTCGCTAAGCTAAATACAGAATATATGAAATTGCACACTATTAAATTGCCTCTATCTTTAGTTATTAGTTTTGCCAGTGGAATTTTACGTTAATTATGTGAATGTAGCTAACACGCAAAATATCAAATTAATTAAGCTTCTATTATGGAATACAAGAATGAACAGTTACTGAGGAAGAAAATTTGGACTGAAACTGGTTATTAGGAGACACACAAAACTGGCAGTAAATAGTTAATCAGTTTCCATATTCTTAGGAGACTCGGTGATTGATGGAAAAGAAAAGCGACCCTGCTTAGTAATAATTTCTGGGGACAATGACAACACAGGTGCCCTATAAGTTTTAACTGTTGCAAGTTATTATTCAAGTTAGTCATGCTTTGTGAAAGAAATGTAGCGGGGTAAAGCCTCTACATTCCTATATCTGTCAGTTAACAGTATTAACGATGTTGTAGCTGTGCGGACAAGGAAGAATGTAGCCGACGACATTGCTGAGCTGGGGATGTTGCTGCTGCTGCTGCTGTTTGAGAACCCAGAGTCCTCTCCACAGCGACGAATAATTACGGGACAGACAATTGTTAGAATAGCAGATTTCTCCGCCTGTCACTGCTACAGTGCTCTCGAAACTCGCGGGTTAACGAATCAGGTGTGTCTACACCGGCGCGAGTATAGCTCCACACCATGTCGGCGGGAGCGCCCAACAAACACTTTCGCACTCTTTCATCACTCAAGCTGTTCTGCTTCCTCTCCATACGCAAGAATAAACAACGGCACACCAACTTTCAGTTCGTCATTACTATCGGTACATTAATTAAAGTTCCCTTGGCTATTACCCAGCAATTTACAATATTTTCATCATAATTACAGCCAATTATATATAGTCAGAAATGAATACACTATTACTTCGATACTTGTTAAATATAGTTTCTATAATACAGCTTACAGCTTCAGAACCAGAATTAAAATACAAGTTATCAACGTACCTTACAAGGCGACAATTTTGTATGGTACAGAAGGTATTACATCTACATTTTTGGTGTTGCAAGCACTGCTTCAACTTACCCTTTTTTTAACAACTATCTTTTCAATAGTGGATAGTTTAAGGAATTATTCTGAGTAGATAAATAGTATCTAGAGAAAACTAAAGTAAGGGCTCTCGCTTCGGAAGGTTTTCAAAGAACGTATTTGGAGCAGCCTTACAATGCATGTCGGTAGATAAAAAATCCAGCTAGAGTTTAGTTATCACCCTAATTGTTCCCATACCCTCCATTTTAACCATCTTTATTTACATGGACATAAAGTCCTTCTTGCATTTGTTCGTGTCCTGTACTTGTGATATTATCGTCTCTCCAGGATTTTTTCCGCAGCTTCCTCGAGAGGGCATGGAACTGTAAGTAGAGCAAATGTAAGTTTTTGGCCCCATAAACAGCGGCCGGAGTCACTGTTTTTACCAAATTTCTGTGTACAATATCAATTCAGACTTAAGTATCTTGATAATTCTTAGTGGTTACTAATTGAATGGCAAACAAACATTCATTCCAATCACCTCTATTTAATAGGCGACGAACTTCAAAAAACTGTCTTTCTACATAACAACATAAAAAACAATATTGTGTGCTACTCTGTATGCGATTTAATGGCGTTCATGAACGTGATATCACTATAACTGAGAGCTAGCTGGTCACCAGAGAAACTACACCCACACGCTGTCCGATTGCACCATGATATACCCTACGCAGCCAGCATTGTTAGATAGTAAATATTGGAGCTACTGTTGTCAGCGGTTACGGATTCCGTTGGTGCGTTAATGGTCTGTAAATAGACGCCTGCGCTACATCAGCCGGCGTACAACGCAATAAATAAGTTTTATTGTGAGCATTGTAACTTAATGTACTGGAAAATAGATCGCTCATATGTATACTTCGCAAACGTACCCACGGATTCGTCGACTTTATAACTTCATTAATCGTGATAACTTGGGGGTCTTTCATCATGATTCTTGTTTTAATGGGAACGGCGGGAACAGGATGTGGGTAGCACAGAAAGTCTTCAAATTAATACGAATCTGATATTTTAAAGCTGGTCATTTCTTTCTTGCATAAATATTTATTACATCAACGATCGCTTAAGGGGACCAGGTCGAAAAAAAATCGATTTTCGGTTTTCATCATATTTCGATAGATTAAGGTTTCATTTAAGTACTCTAAAAAGGATTTTGCTGAAAAAAAGTTTTTTGAGCATTTAAAGAGGATTTTCCTACCACGTGTGTTTATGTGGCACTCCCACTTTTCTGTCACCCACCTTTCTGCATATATTTTGGATCTTTATATCCTCTACATTGCACGTTAGGGATTTTCTTTTAATCCCGAGTGCGTTGGCTATCCTTGGAATGCAACGGTCGGTATTCTTTTGTTTCTGCTGTTTGTAAACAACAAGTTTTTGGAACACGCGGCTATTTTTGTTGAAGTGTGATTGCGAGTAGTTATTAGAGAAAACTTGCAGGTATACTATGAGCAGGCAATTAGGACAAATAAAGAAAATATCGAGGCAATGAAGAGAGATGTTTGGGCCATATTTCTCCGTAAGTCCTTTACTGATGATAAGTCATGTCATGGATTGCGTCCATCAGGAGAAAATTCGTGGTGCAAATACAACAGGGCTCAGGCAACTGGAGAATCTTCTTCTCAACAGCATTCTCTTCCTGCTGCTGTTATTACAGCAATTAAACCTATTTTCAGAGACTTGGCTCATCCTGACACTCTAAGGAAATGTCTGCATGGGCAGACACAGAACCCAAACGAATGTTTCAACAACATAATTTGAAACCGCCTTCCTAAAACTGTATTTGTAGGCATGCATACAATGAAACTAGGAGATCACGATGCTGTTATTACATTCAGTTGTGGTAATATTGGAAAGTGTTGGGTACTGAAAAAGCTGGGAATTAATCCTGGTGAAAATCACTGGGCTGCAACACTGCGATAAAATGAGGATAGCCAACGCAGACAGGTCTGCATCTAATATGGCCAGGGAAGCAAGACAAACATCCAGGAAGGCGAAAAAGAAGCTGGAAGACCTGCTAGAGATCAAAGAAGGGCCATCATATGCAACAGGACAATTTTACATAACTGTAGGTAGCAAATTTCAAAAGTTTTTTCTTTAAAGTCAATTTCCCACAAACTAAAATTTTCAGTACATATGCCCCATTATATCAGAAACTGTCATGGATAAATGAATGAAATTTTCAGACTCTCTGCTTAACATAAAAAGCCACCTCTGGTACTACGTTCGTTAATATTTCCCCATTAGGAATTTCACAAAAAATATTTTTTACAGAAAAAACTTAATATTTTTTGCTAACAAATTTAAATACGTATTTCTTAAAAGCTATAAAATGGGGAAAGTAGATTTTAGTACAGTTGACTCTATTAGCATCATGTAACATCCAGTAAAAATATTAAGGTCCTGCATCAAATAGTTTTTGCAGAAGTGGGTCAAATACTTCCCTAAATTAACCTGGGTTGGATAGGCAGGGTGTGGTCCCCTTAAATGTAGACTAAAATATTTACCTTACCGGTTTCGGAAACAGTTGCCATCTTCATATGTGCTTTATCGACTAAAAAGCTTCGTGCAGATAAGCAGGTATAGTTAGGCACTTACAAATTCATAAAGTTAGTTAACGTTTCAGTGAATGTACATCATATCGTCACACAATAAAATGCTGACACTAGATTATACTGCTGTGTTGTTCTGTAGCTATTCGAAAGAGAGGGACTAATGGGGAGAGGGGAAAAAAATAGGCAAAGTGGGAGGATAAGGGCGTACTTTTCAACTACATTTGTTTTCTGTGGTAAAGCAAGTGAAATTGGTATTTTAAGAATCATTGTCAACAACGCTATTTATGATAGTTAAAAAAATATAATTTTTAGCAAGCACAGGCGTTTGACTGTAGGGAAAGAGCGAATTTTTTTTAAATTTTTACATGTCTCACAGCAGCAACGACAGCGTCTTCAGTACTTGCGTAGCCGAGCACCACACACTGCAAGTATTGGACAGCTTTTAGCGCTGCAATCACACGTAAAATGTATGTAAACCAAAACACGTGTGATTTTATATAGGTATAATTTACGTGAAATTGTAAAAAAAGTGCGATTCGTGGCTGTTCTGCAATATTAACTTCAATTTTTTGAAAGATAATGTGAAAATTTAATAACATATACACGTATTTTAAAATCATATAAAATGTGAGGATACTGCTTACCTAATTTAGCATTCAAAGCCAAAGCTCTAAAAATTTGTACTCGCAGTAAACACTTAAACGTGTACAAGTAGATGATCACCAGAACCATGATGAAATAAATTTTATAAAAATAAGTGTCATTAGCGCAAAACGAAAACACACAAATGTCATAACTACAAGAAATTGCAAACGTTTACACTATGGTAAAGAAAGTGCAAAGAAATATCATTAAAATTGTTAAAATGGAATTATAATAGAATACAGTGATATCACAGTAGCAGTGGTGGTGTGTCGCCATCATGTTTTGAGTAGCATGCGGCAGGCTCCGCTTGGTCGCTTCGTCCCACAAAGTCACTGCGTCAGACAGTTGCAACTTCTCTCCACTTTTGTCTTTTTACGATTCACTGAAGAATGAGATCGTAGAAAGCGCTGAAAAAAGAGCTCTAGGAGGAACAATCCTGATAGTTTAGCACATTTTTGGAATTCAGCATGTTATGTGTATGAATTTCAAGTTCGTCTAAAATATAAAGTGAGCCCAACTGAAAGAAAACTACAATTATGTGTCAGGATGTAAATAAGTTATATAAAACTGCAACCAGTAACTTTTTTGAATGATTATGTTTTATTCCACGAACCAGTTTTCGAACCTTTTCAGAAATAAGTCAACAGTTCATTTGAAGGTTTCTTATTAATGTAAAAATTGAAATTGAAGTATAAAGGTCCTAGTCATACAGACAGCTGTATCTCATTGCAGATACAATAACTCTGTATCACTGATTCCTGGGCATTCATGTTAACACCAATCATGATTAAAATATTTGCTATACATTGCCTGTATTATACTTTAATTTACTAATAGAAATAAGCTATCAGATTTCCTGAAGTTTGTTCTTGTAGTAATTAATTTATTTTATTTTTTTCTCTCATGTTGTCGGCGGTCTTGTTAAAATTGGCCCTTATATCGACTTGAATACAGGTAAAAAAGAACAAATTACACCTTTGTGCAAAGTAGGCCTATGCCATATCTTTTTGTCAAGATCTTTGTTACTAGCAACAGTTGTAATGTAAAGCGTATGTTGGATGCTGGAAAAGTCTTGCTGTCAGAGTGTAAATTAATACAGTCTGTGTGGAAGTTTGTGTAGTGATATAACAACTGGACATCAAAATGGAGGGAGACAGATGGTCACTAACAGAAAAAACTGCTGTGGCAGTAAGTAAAAAACCTAAAGTTACATCCATATCGACAGATATGGCGATACATTAAAGAGTATACCATCTTTTTGTCATAGAGCCAGCAGCCAGAATTGTGCTAGCAATAATGATGTAACTTCCAGAAACCATCTCAAGATGTACCTAAAAAGGGTCGAAAACTGGTTCATGGAATAAAACAGAATTATTCAAAGAACTGACTTGTTGCAGTTTTATATAACTTATTTACATTCAATTTTCAGTCACGGTTCTAAAATATCTGTGATGGATAAACATAATACGTAAGGATATTTTAATAACATTATTACAACTAAAATCAATGTGGAACAGTACAGCTATACATAATTTCCATTGATACTGACGTACCTATCCAAGCACGGGTTATAAAGGCAGTGGATACGTTCAGTGTGCTCCTGAGCTGCTGACGGATCCGGTTTTCCACAGTGCAGTACACTCCCTTGTCACAGGTGAGCCTCAGAAGCTTCAGAGGTTTTTTTAACAGGGCGAAGCTACGAGTGACACATGGGAAGATATCGGGTCTGTTTCGGCCTAGCGACAAGCGCCGGCACGAAGATGAATAACGATACAACAGAGAGGGCTGTGAGACGACGTCAGCCAATAGCACGGCGACTAGGACGACACCACGACAAGAGCGACCTCTACAAGAAGAGAATAAAATCGACGCCAGCCTTGCCTCGGGCGCACTGGAAGAGAGGACTAGAAGATCCGCACTAGAAGAGCAGCATTAAAAGATGAGCAGTGATATTAACGATAGCAGTGACTTATGAACTTGCATGATTATATTGTATGGAAATTGTATATTCGAAAGACACTGATTATTTGCATGTCGCAAATTCCTTGCACCACCATCTTGTACATACGGAAGTTAAGTATTGTCAGTTCAATTATTTTAATAAACTCCATTAATATGATTTGCTTCTATGTTGTTTACTATCCGAGAAAGCAGCTTCGTAGGAACCCTATGTTACACGAATGGGCAGCATCCCATAGGGGCTGCAAGGAGGATGTTCCAGAACCTTCATCGAAAGTACTGAAGAAGCTCGCGGACTCTTCTTGGCCATACATCATACCTCATAATGCTGACGTCACCGGAATATTGTCCATTGTATAAGACGCTGCTCTCCTACACCTCTTTCATTTCACGACAAATTCGCGAAGCGTGCTCCCCTTCTGCGCGAAGAAATTGGATAACCGCTCTTTGTGCTGGTTGGGAGGAATCCATCATACAATGAATTACGGAAACAACTATCCAGAAAATAGTAAATTGCTTCGAAGCCGTTAACTCCACTTGTGAAAATGTGTACCGAAAGCTGTCTTAGTGGTAGTGAGGCTGAGTGTTCTTTGAATCTAGTCTCAGAATCTCATCCAGCCTGCACTGTATACCTCGTATATTTTCGCAGTTATTTTATTTGGCCTCATATATTACAAAGCTAAAAGAAAAGCTTCAGGAGAATAATGAAAAAATTACGAAAACAGAAATGGGTAATACAACGATTACATTGATAAAACACAAAAGCGTTTTTAAGGCAACAGAATCACTTAAGTCAATAAGAAGAACGTTGTTAATAATGTTTTCGCATGTCCATCCCTGTGATTGGAGGTCTGGGGGACTTCGGTCGTTCACTTATGTAAGAAAATGAAACACTTACAGTCGTCCTTATCATGCCATTTATTGTGTGGCTATCAGTTTCGGTTCTTCAATGCACCATCTTCAAGCCTTAGCTGATGCCGAGAGGGTTAACACCATTTGTTTACACGATGCATCAGTGACCAACATCCATCTCTAACTGGTTTTCGCTGATCATCTGTATCCATAGTGTTGTCTCTCCAACTTTACAGTTGATGATCACTGATACATCGTGTATACGGACCGTCTTGGCATCATCTAAGGCCTGAAAATAGTGCCTTAAAGCACCAAAACTGGTTGCCATACCATAAATGACATCATAAGACGGCTGTAGGTGTTTCATTTTCTTACATCCTTAATACATGTCATCTACAGAATAGGAAGAAAATAGGTGGAAATGAAATGAGCCTACGGCATTGTGGGGAGCGAGTCCCCCATTCGGGGAAGTTCGGCCGACGAGGGCAAGTACTTACTGCTTTCGACACCACATTAGGCGACTTGCGCGTCGGAGATGGGGATGAAATGATGACGAGGACAACACAACACCCAGCCCCTGAGCGGAGAATATCTCCTGCCGCAGCCAGGAATCGAACCCGGGCCCCTTGGCGTTGCATTACGCCTTGCTGACCACTCAACTAACGGGGCGGACAGAAAATAGGTAATAGTATGTTTTTGTTCACAGGCGAAGAAAAATTTAAATACAAGGTTGAACCAAACAAACTGGTACTTGCAATTGTAAATAATGTCAGATGCCCAAGATATAAGCTACGTAAGGTACTAAATGACGGACTCAAGGAAGCGTATAACTTTTATCAGTCGCACCACATTAAGAACAGCGTCGAATTGGCAACATTATTAGAGACGTTGCAATTTCACAAGGAGCCGCTATAGCTTCCTTTGACATCACACATCTGTATATAAACATTCCAGTCAAGCAAACCACTGAAATGATTGAGAAGAATTTGATCAAGTACGGAAAACTGAGCGCCAGTGAAACAGGTGAATTATATGATTCTTGCAGTTGATGCTGGATTTCAGTTATTTCAGATATAAAGACAAAATATATCAGCAATCTGGTGGCTTCTAAATGAGATAAACCCTATCTGGAACACCGGCAGGTATATTTATAAATGAGGTGAAATGCAGATTCTTCAATAACTCTCCACAAATAATCGAAAAGTTGTGTACTACAAACTATACGTTGACTATCATATTCAAGAGTAACGCTGCTGAACTAAATAATTTGTGGAGCAAATTAAATAGAAAACATCTATAAGTGAGTTTCACAGTCGAGATGGAAGCAAATGACAGTAGATAAAAGTGTAGGTAAACATAATAAATCCTTTTTCGGAAGCCTACGATCACCGACGCCATTATTAACACGGAGTTCTGCCACAGGCAGGAACATAAAAATGCATATTTTAATGCTATGATCACTAGAATTCTAAAACGGCTGCTGACTGAAAATGGAAGCAATCAAGTGACATGACATTCAATAAAAAGCACAGGGAATCTCACTCCAGAGGCCGTGGCTTGCATACCACACTGCTCATCCTGGTGGTACACTTCATCCACCACCACGCCGCACTATCTGATTGTCAGGGACTGTGAGTGCACTTTATTTAGATACCAATGCAGCTTAACTGCGTACTATTTAGTTTCATATTTCATATTTATGAACAACATAGCTCACAAACGAAAATTATGGAGAAGTGGAAACTCTACCTAAGGAAAACCATGTAGGTATTGTGGATAGTTTTAACGTAAAACGATATGTCTTTAAAACAGGAATTACAGTGCAGGTCAATCAGCTACATCTGCACATACACAGGGACGCTTTCAACTGAAACAGCAAACTGTCTCGAAAACAGCTGTAGAACGGATGTAAGATTGGCAGTGTTATCGAAACGTTTAGAAAACTATCCTTGTAATTCTTTCAAGACGACAATGAAATCTTTAAATCTTGCATTTTCTTTAACATCACTGAGCTTAGGGAACTAGCTGCACTTGTCAGAATTTATTTCCTCGACAGCGTGACTATTTGAAAATTCATTCCTCTCATACCAGAAATAAGTTGTTTCTCGTCTTGAAGTGTCTTAAGTGTGAGCAGTGTGTAGTCAAGTCTACTTAAAATGTGAAGTCTGCAATTAATTCTGAATGTTCTAATTTTTGTTCCTGTCCTCCTTTTCAATCATAAATTCTACAATAGCAGGTTTTAAATCTGAAAATCGTTCCAAGCATGCATCTTGACTTAACCAACTTGCTTTGCGGTAGTATATAAACTCTCCACACTCCTCGCTCAGTTCCATTGAGAAGTGTTGCAACTGACATCGGAATAACGTGTGCGACATCTGAAATTTTACTATTCGTACCACTAATGCCTTTACGTGCTCCTTGTCTGCAAATACAGTGAAGCGCCAAAGAAACTTGTACAGGCAGGCGTATTATTCAAACACAGAGATATGTAAACATGCAGAATACAGCGCTGCTGTCAGCAACGCCTATATCAGTCAACAAGGGTCTGGTGCAGTTGTTGGATCTGTTACTGCTGCTACAATGGCAGGTTATCTAGATTTAAGTGAGTTTGTACATGGTGCTGTAGTCGCGGCACGAGCGGTGGGACACAGCATCTTGGAGGTAGCGGTGGGGATTTTCCCGTACGACCAATATCAGGAACCTCGTAAAACATCAAATCTCCGACATAGATGCAGTCGGGAAAAGAACTTGCAAGAACGGGACCGATGACGACCGAAGAGAATCACTGAATTTGACAGAAGTGCAACCCTTCCGCAAATTGCTGCAGATTTCAATGATGGGCCATCAACAAGTGTCAGCGTGTTAACCATTTAACGAAACATCATCGATATGGGCTTTCGGAGCCGAAGGCACACTCGTGCACCCTTCATGATTGTACGATACAAAGCTTTAAGCCTCGCCTGGGCCCTTCAACACCGACGTTGGACTGTTGATGACTGGAAACGTGTTGCCTAGTCAGATGAGTCTCGTTTCAAATTGTATCGAGCGGATGGACGTATGCGGGTATGGGGACAACGTCATGTATTCATAGACCCTGCATGTCAGCAGGGGACTGTTCACGCTGGTGGAGGCTCTGAAATGGTATGGAGCGTGTGCAGTTGGAGTGATATGGGCCCTCCGATACATCTACATACGACTCAGACAGCTGACACGTACATAAGCATCCTGTCTGGTCACCTGCATCCATTCATCTCCATTGAGCATTTCGATGGACTTGGGCAATTCCAGCAGGACAATGCGACACTCCACACGTCCAGTATTGCTACAGAGTGACTCTTCTGAGTTCAAACACTTCCACTGGCCACCAAACTCCCCAGGCGTCAACACAGTTGAGTATATCTGGGGTGCCCTGCTACGTACTGTTCAGAACAGATCTCCATCCCTTCGTACTCACGGATTAATGGGCAGCCCTGCAGGATTCATGCTGTGAGTTCCCTCCAGCACTACTTCAGACATTAGTCGATTCGGGACTTTTGCATGCTCGCGTGGGCCCTACCCGATATTTGACAGGAGTACAAGTTTCGTTGCCTCTTCACTGTTTAACACAGTGTGCTTCTTGATGTACAGAACAGTGAATTCCGTCCGTAGGTCATGATAATTTTTTTGCTCTTTCATAGTCAACTGTGTTGTTGTTGTGGTCTTCAGTCCTGAGACTGGTTTGATGCAGCTCTCCATGCCACTCTATCCTGTGCAAGCTTTTTCATCTCCCAGTACCTACTGCAACCTACATCCTTCTGAATCTGCTTAGTGTATTCATCTCTTGGTCTCCCTCTACGACTTTTACCCTCCACGCTGCCCTCCAATACTCAATTGGTGATCCCTTGATGCCTCAGAACATGTCCTACCAACCGATCCCTTCTTCTGGTCAAGTTGTGCCACAAACTTCTCTTCTCCCCAATCCTATTCAATACTTCCTCATTAGTTATGTGATCTACCCATCTAATCTTCAGCATTCTTCTGTAGCACCACATTTCGAAAGCTTCTATTCTCTTCTTGTCCAAACTATTTATCGTCCATGTTTCACTTCCATACATGGCTACACTCCATACGAATACTTTCAGAAATGACTTCCTGACACTTAAATCAATACTGATTGTTAACAAATTTCTCTTCTTCAGAAACGCTTTCCTTGCCATTGCCAGCCTACATTTTATATCCTCTCTACTTCGACCATCATCAGTTATTTTGCTCCCCAAATAGCAAAACTCCTTTACTACTTTAAGTGCCTCATTTCCTAATCTAATTCCCTCAGCATCACCCGACTTAATTAGACTACATTCCATTATCCTTGTTTTGCTTTTGTTGATGTTCATCTTATATCCTCCTTTCAAGACACTGTCCATTCCATTCAACTGCTCTTCCAAGTCCTTTGCTGTCTCTGACAGAATTACAATGTCATCGGCGAACCTCAAAGTTTTTATTTCTTCTCCATGAATTTTAATACCTACCCCGAATTTTTCTTTTGTTTCCTTTACTGCTTGCTCAATATACAGATTGAACAACATCGGGGAGAGGCTACAACCCTGTCTTACTCCCTTCCCAACCACTGCTTCCCTTTCATGTCCCTCGACTCTTATAACTGCCATCTGGTTTCTGTACAAATTGTAAATAGCCTTTCGCTCCCTGTATTTTACCCTTGCCACCTTTAGAATTTGAAAGAGAGTATTCCAGTCAACATTGTCAAAACTTTCTCTAAGTCTACAAATGCTAGAAACGTAGGTTTGCCTTTCCTTAATCTTTCTTCTAAGATAAGTCGTAAGGTCAGTATTGCCTCACGTGTTCCAGTGTTTCTACGGAATCCAAACTGATCTTCCCCGAGGTTGGCTTCTACTAGTTTTTCCATTCGTCTGTAAAGAATTCGTGTTAGTATTTTGCAGCTGTGACTTATTAAGCTGATAGTTCGGTAATTTTCACATCTGTCAACACTTGCTTTCTTTGGGATTGGAATTATTATATTCTTCTTGAAGTCTGAGGGTATTTCGCCTGTTTCATACATCTTGCTCACCCGATGGTAGAGTTTTGTCAGGACTGGCTCTCCCACGGCCGTCAGTAGTTCCAATGGAATATTGTCTACTCCGGGGGCCTTGTTTCGACTCAGGTCTTTCAGTGCTCTGTCAAACTCTTCACGCAGTATCGTATCTCCCATCCTCTTCCATTTCCATAATATTGTCCTCAAGTACATCGCCCTTGTATAGACCCTCTATATACTCCTTCCACCTTTCTGCTTTCCCTTCTTTGCTTAGAACTGGGTTTCCATCTGAGCTCTTGATATTCATACCAGTCGTTCTCTTATCTCCGAAGGTCTCTTTAATTTTCCTGTAGGCGGTATCTACCTTACCCCTAGTGAGATAGTCAACTAAATCTTTAAATTCTGTCTGCATGGTACTGTAACGTCGTTTCAAAGCAATCTTAAGTACCCATCGTTTATGCGTTTGCATATTAGATACTGAAAATCCTCATGCCCCTCTTCTGTCATCCCCACTCATTTTTGAAAGCTTGTGGCAATAGATTGATGAACTGCATCTTTTTGTGCAAACAGCCTCTGGACCAATGTACCGTACCACGTAAAAATAACTAAGGGTAAATAGCGCTGACACCACGATTGTGCCGACCTGAAGAGAGTTGTTCCGATCGAAAAATGCCACACCATAAAATTATACGAAATGTCTTGCTGTACTCCGTACTTCAGAGAAAGACGGAGCAAAGTCGAGATAGGCCAAGCCTCGACATTCATGCGATCCACGCATCCGGCGTGCGCGGAGTTGGGCACGCCGTTTCTGGCCCTGCTCTACACAAATGATGTAAAAATTAGCGTAACCTCCAGTGACTTGCTACGGTCGGTGTCCTATGAGATTGCAAAGTATTTCCGCAACAGCACAGTATATTTCCGGACAGAAAAACTGAGTAAAATACAATTATGCCATATCACTTATAACAACAAATTTGCAGTACCAGTATACCAGGCAAAATGTAGTAATGGAGGAAAAATGTATATACGCACACGGGACGAGATTTTGAGACTAAAGTTAACAACACTCATGTCTCCATAGCTGTATGACTGTTTTAGCTGCACGTTTGGTTGCATGATCCGCCAAGTTCTGAACATCCCGGCACAGACCCTGCACCGTAAAGCCAAGACCTCCATCCCTTAACCGTTCTCTACGTGGGAACACTATGAGGATTATAAAAGAGTAGTTGAAGGAGTGGAAACATGGCTACGAGCACAGTATAAATTGTTTTTAGGCACGTGTAGTACATGCTCGTCCACAACACTGGCAGAAGGTCATAGAAAGTGATGCACTACGTAGAAAAGTAGTACTTGTAAAGGGAATTTCTTTGGGATATTGTCTGCCTCTAAAGAATAAATATGTTCCGGAAAAAAATTATTTTTACAGATTGCCTACTGAGAGGTCTTATAACAGAACGCTTCATAGAAATGTGGAAAATAATGGTAATACTTTCCTGATAATGCTGTAGTTAGGGATTTCATCTTGCCAACTACAGAACGGAATTCACGCGTACGGATGCCAAGAACATGGATTCGTTAGAGATGGTTCAGAAAACATTTTCCGAAAATTACACTCAAAAGATAGAGAACCTAATCGTGAAGGCGATGTCTGAGGACTTATATTTTCTGGGAACTAATTAGCACAAACATTTCAGTTCAGTAACATAGAGGTGGGAGTCAGTGATAATGATATGGCATAGTCGATTACAACAATTAAAAAACCCATTAACATATGTAGAAATTTATTTTTTGCTTTCCACGTGAGGCACAGGAACAGATTGTAAATTATGTAAGCAATAGACCTCAAACATTCATCTATGGGGACGAACATGTGGAGTGTCAGTGAACAGAATTTGGAAGTGCTGTCAAATTCGCTGATGGAAATAAAATTCTCCAAAAAAGTAATGAAATTTCAGGAATACATTTGTCTAGATAACATATTGAAGTGATTAACGTTTCAAGTTGATAGGTCAATGTAAACTCGAGAAAAGACGTTGCAATTGTGAAGTGCTGGTACGCTGATTGATAACTGTTATAACCGCCAGAATGTTGAATTACTACCATGAAAACGTGCATGTTCTAGGCGCTACAGTCTGGAACCGCGCGACCGCTACGGTCGCAGATTCGAATCCTGCCTTGGGCATGGATGTGTGTGATCTCCTTAGGTTTAAGTAGTTCTAAGTTCTATGGGACTGATGGCCTCAGAAGTTAAGTCCCATAGTGCTCAAAGCCATCTGAACCATTTGAATTGTGGTGTAGGTGCCGGATGTCAGTTTGTGGGACGGAGTTCAGCCCTGTTGCTCTCGATCGGTCAATATAGGGTCGGTAAACGCTGGCTGGCTGGCTGTGGATAACTCTAGAGCTGTAAGCCGATGTGGTTCCATAATCAGCCGATCGAGGACGCATCTGGTCAACGAGCTGCTCAAGGCAACAGCTCGACACCCTGTAGATCATGTTGGGTTACAAAAGCGCTACGTTGGCGAGTATTATCCTGTTGGAGAACACGCTCTGGAATGTTGTTTATGGATGGCAGCACAACAGGTCGAATCCTTACTTTGAGTACAAATTTACATTCAGGTTGCTTGGGATAACCACAAAAGTGCTCCTGTTGTTATGCGATATCGCGCCCCAGACCGTAACTCCAAGTGTAGACCAAGTGTGTGCAGCCCGCATGTAGGTTGGTTTCAGGTGCTCATCTGCCCTCCTCCTAACCAACACACGGTCACTATGGCACCGAATCAGAAGCAGCTTTCATTAGAAGACACTACAGACCTCCAATACGGCCTCCATTGCTCCACTGAGCTGTCGCTTGACAAAACTGACGTCACAAACGAAGGGGGTTTGCGTTCAGCGTAATGCACGCTGCAGAGCGTCTGGGCTCAAAAAATGGCTCTGAGCACTATGGGACTCAACTGCTGAGGTCATTAGTCCCCTAGAACTTAGAACTAGTTAAACCTAACTAACCTAAGGACATCACACACATCCATGCCCGAGGCAGGATTCGAACCTGCGACCGTAGCGGTCTCGCGGTTCCAGACTGCAGCGCCAGAACCGCGCGGCCACGTCGGCCGGCAGAGCGTCTGGTTCGAAGCTGTCGTTGAAGTAATGGATTTTTAACAGTTCATTGTGCCACAGTGGTGTCAACTGTTGCTCCAATTGCTGCTGCAGATGCAGTACGATGCGCTAGAGTCATACGCTGATGACGTGGGTCTCTCCTCCCGGTAATGCCACGTGACCGTCCAGAGACCGGACTTCTTGTGACCGTAGCTTCCGGTGCCCACCGCAACCAGCAATCCAGCAATCATGCACAGTGGCTACACCAAATCTTTCTGCAATACCGTGAGATCAGCATTCAGTTTCTTATAGCCCTATTACACTACGTCGTTCAAACTCAGTGAGCTACTCATAATGGCGTCTTCGTGGTTTTAAAGGCATTTTTGGCTGACATTAACTCACTGCATCTAATCTCAAAGGTAACTAAAGCTCACTATCATTAAAGCACGAATTTTAAGCAAAGACTTGATTTCCACTCTCGTGGTGACACTGCTAGTGCCACTATTATGCGATTGGTGAGAAATTTGAATAGACGTCTTATCTCTCACAGTTCACTGTCGGTGTTGGAATTCTTGTCAGTCAGTGTATTTGTATGTGCCGTGCAAGGCTGTGAGGATAGGAAAGACTTTTCCATGGTTCAATAGCCAGGTAAGAAAGCGAAAATAGGATCATCATATATATTCAAACGAATTCGAAGCCTTCGTGGAAAACAAATGCTGAAACCAGTTAGGATTAGGATAAGGATAAGGAGAGCAATGCGAGGGGGATTATTGATTCGAAAATTAAAACTGTGTCTACCTATACGAGAAAATGATAAAACGTAATTTTACCTAAAGTACTCGTATGTAGACGGATCAAGTCACCTATTGAGTCTCTCAGTAACCATATTGCCACCGAAATGGAGGATGGGAAAGCGAAAGCCGAAGTACGTGATTTTTTCTCTTGAGAGTGTTTCACTGTAATAGACCTTAGTACGGTTCCTCCTCTCAAACATACCGTGAAAGCCAAAATGGAAAACACGAGGATCGTTCAATAAGTAATGCCACACATTTTTTTTTAAAAAACAGCTATTTATACACAAAGACAAACGTCCTTGTTGGTGCTTCACATTTGATGTTTATTGTTTGCGCCAGTGAAGTTTTGAACCGTTCTGGTAGATGGCAGTAAAGTGTCAAAATGGCATCTACACATTACTCACGTTATAGCAGCGTGCTGTTATTGAGTTCCTGTGTGCAGAAAAAGAACCGTGGTGAATATCCATAAACATTTGAGTGCTGCAGTTGATAGGAGTACATTTGGGCGATGGGTAAAGAATGTTACAGCCTCAGGAAATGCAGAAACAGAACTCCATGATCAGCCACGCTCGTTGGACATCAGTGCCTCATCCACCCTACAGTCCAGACCCGGAATCCTCGGACTTCCACCTATTTACGCCACTTAAAGATTCTCTGCGGGGAACACACTTTGAAGATGGCGAGAGTGTCAGTCATGAAGTGAAAATATGGCTACGCCTATGGGACAAGAGCTTTTAGCAGCACGGAATACGTGCTCTTCCACAACGTTGCCGTACGGCCATAGAAGGTGATGGAGATTACTTAGAAAAATAGCACATGGACAAGAAATGTTGATTTGTATTGTCACCATATTCTGGCTCTTAACAATAATGTCCTGAGAAAAAAAAAGTGTGGCACTACCTATTGAACGACAATCGTATTGCCATAAGGTTTCGCGGAATACAAAATTGGCTAAAATCGGTCTCCAGTGAAAAAGCCCCCGGTCGTGATGAGATATACGTAAAATTCCTCTTCTACCAGAACCTTATGGTAGGTCACTGGAGCAACTAAGAGTTACAGGCAATTGGAAAAAGGCTCAGGCTACTCCCATTTGCATTGAGGGTTGTTGAATAGCATCTTGTAGGTTCATATCGCTCCCATGAGTATATTGTAGAATTATGTATCCTAATCATTTTAGGTTAACGAAGATCTTATCTACGGTAATTAACATGAATTTAGTAAACTGAGAACTGATACTTATTAAGTTCATCCGTGAGATTTTGAGAAACGTAGATAACGATAGTTAGATTGCTGCCGTGTTCCTTAAGGTGTGTGTTTCGATATAGTTCGTGCTGTCGCTTACGGTACAAGATACGAACCAACGGAGCATCGGGGCAGATTTTTGACTAGATTCAGACGATCCCAGCATAGAAAATACTTCGTTGCTGTATGATATGGTGGATGACTTAGACTGTCCCAGGAATGTATTAGAGGATAATGCATCTGTTCACAGGAAATTTGTTATTCCAGAAATCGTAGTGTAGTGCAGGAAGGGCTACAGCCGACTGACGCTTGGTTGAAAGGACCGGTAGTCGACTAGCAACGTGATTAAATGTAACGTTCTCCCAAAAATGGGCAGAAAGACCGAGTAATGTCCCATCACACTAATGACAATAAATAATAGGTGGCCGTAGCATTCGTAAAATATTTAGGAGTAACGGTACGGAGCGGCCTGAAATACAAAATGGCTCTGAGCACTATGCGACTTAACTTCTGAGGTCATCAGTCGCCTAGAACTTAGAACTAATTAAACCTAACTAACCTAAGGACATCACACACATCCATGCCCGAAGCAGGATTCGAACCTGCGACCGTAGCGGTCGCTCGGTTCCAGACTGCAGCGCCTAGAACCGCACGGCCACTCCGGCCGGCTGCCTGAAATACAACGAACACATAACCCTACTTGTAGGAAAACCTGATGTGGCGATCAGATTCACTGGAAGAATAGCGTTGAGAACATGTTGATCGGATTCCCGTGGGAGATGTTACAAGGGAGGCGTTGCGCATCACGGACATATTTACAATGAAATTGCGAAAGCGTGCATTCCAAGAAAAGTCAGGTGATATATCACTACCTTCAACACATCCGGCAAAATGGACATGACGGGATAACCTAGGAAATTGCACCTCGTTCGGATTACCCCAAGTTGTTGTTCCCAGCCGCGACTCGTGAAGGAATAGGAAGAGGGGCAAATGACAGAGATACCAGCAGAACTCGCTACCACACTTTCGGAGCACTGATGTAGGCACAGAAGATTCTAAGAGTGAACAAGGCGTATGGCAGCGACAAAGATTAATCAATTTTATTTATTTGTCAGTAGCTCCTAGTTGCACTTCTTTAGCACTGCTCTTATAACGGATCTACATCTACATCTACAACTACGTCTACGTGTTTACTCTGCTATTCACAATAAAGTGCCTGGCAGAGGGTTCGATGAATCACCTTGAGGCGGTCTCCCTACCGTTCCACTCTCGAGCGGCGCGCGGGAAGAACGAGCACTTAAATTTTCCTGTGTAAGCGCTGATTTCTCTTATTTTATCGTGTTGATCATTTCTCCCTCTGTATGTGGGTACCAAAAGAATGTTTTCGCAATCGGAGGAGAAAACTGGTGATTGAAATTTCATGAGATCTCGTCGCAACGAAAAACGTCTTTGTTTTAATGATTGCCACTTCAATTCCCGTATCATGTCTGTAGCACTGTCTCCCCTACTTCGCGATAATACAAAACGACCTGCCATTGTTTGTACTTTTCCGATGTCATCCGTCAGTCCCTCCTGATGCGTATTCCATACTGCACAACAATACTCCAGATTAGGGCGGACAAGTGTGGTTAAGAAGTCTCTTTAGACCTGTTGCACCTTCTAAGTATTCTGCCAATGAATCCCAGTCTTTGGTTTGCTCTACCCACAACATTATCTATGTGATCGTTCCAATTTGTAATTATAATCCTTAAGTGTTTAGTTGCATTTACAGCCTTCAGATTTGTGTGACTTATCGCGTCATCGAACTGTAGTCGATTTCTTTTAGTACTCATGTGAATATCTTCACACTTTTCTTTATTCAGGGTCAATTGCCACTTTTCGCACCATACACATATCTTATCTAAATCATTTTACAGTTCATTTTGGTCTTCTGATGGCTTTACAAGACGATAAATGACAGCATCATCTGTAAACAATCTAAGAGGCCTATATAAGTTGTCTTCTATGTCGCTATTATAGATCAGGAACAATAGAGGGCCTTCAACACCTCCTTGGGGAACGCCAGATATTGCTTCTGTTTTACTCGATGACTTTCCGTGTCTTAACACAAACAGTCGCACAACTGAGGCGATATTGCATAGGCACGCAGTTTGGTTAGAAGACGCTTGTGAGGAACGATGTCGAAAGCCTTCTGGAAACCCAGAAATATGGAATCATTCTGACATCCCCTGTTGATAGCACTCATTACTTCATGAATATAAAGAGCTAGTTGTGTTTTGCAATAACGATATTTTCTGAATCCGTCCTGACTATCTGTCAATAAATCGTTTTCTTCAAGGTACTTCATAATGTTCGAATGCAGTATATTTTCCAAAACCCCACTGCAAATCGATGTGAGTGATATGGGCCTGTAATTCAGCAGATTACTCCTAGTTCCATTTTTGGGTATTGGAGTGACTTGAGAAATTTTCCAGTCTTTAGGAACAGATCTTTCTGTAAGCGGGCGGTTGTAATTGCTAAATATGGAGCTATTGTGTCGGCATACTCCGAGAGGAAGCTAACTGGTATACAATCTGGACCGGAAGCCTTGCCTTTATTAAGCGATTTAAGCTGCTCTGCGACAACGAGAATATCTACTTCTGTGTTTCTCATCTTGACAGTTGTTCCTGATTGGAATTCAGGAATATTTATTTCGTCTTCTTTGGTGAAGAAGTTTCGGAAAACCGTATTTAATAACGCTGCTTCAGTGGCACTGTCATCAGTAACTTCACCGTGGTTATCGTGCAGTGAAGGTATTCATTGCTTCTTGCCACTGGTGTAATTCATGTATGATCAGAATTTCTTTGGGTTTCCTGCCAGATTTCGAGATAGAGTTTCGTTATGGAAATTATTAAATGCATATCGCTTTGACTTACGCGCTATATTTTGAACTTACGTAAAAGTTTGCCAATCTTGGGGATTTTGCATTCTTTTAAATTTGGCAAGCGATTTTCCCTGCTCCTGCAACAGCGATCTGACCCATTCTGTGTACCATCACTTATTAATTCATGTCTCTGAGTTGCTGTCGATACAACCACTTTGGTATGATTTCACAACTTTTCTACGCTTACATGATTAGATCGAAAGGAGTGAAGACTGTCTCTTAAAACGGCGTCAAGAGCATTTTTATCAGCTTTCTTTAAATAGATGTACTTTGCGTTTCTTTTTGATGGTTGTAGGTATTACGGCATTCAGCCTAGTAGCAACTGGTTTGTGGTCGCTAATCACTGTATTCGTCACGATAATCGCTGTTTGTCCATGATTATTTGTTGCTAAGAGGTCAAGTATGCTTTCGCAACCATTTATGCTTCGAGTGGGCTCATGAACTAATTGTTCAAAATGATTTTCTGAGAAAGCATTCAGTACAATTTCGGATGACGTTTTGTGCCTGCCGCCGGCTCTAAACGTGTAATTTTTCCAGCATGCCGAGGGTAGATTGAAGTCACCACCAACTATAACTGTATGACTGTGGTACCTATTTGAAATGAGACTCACGTTTCTTTGTCTCCTGATTCCGGGGGGGGGGGATCGGTAAAACGATCCAATTAATAGTTTGGTCCGATTGTCAGGTATAACCTCTACCCATACTATTTCACACGAACTATCTACTTCAATTTCGCTACAAGGCAAACTACCTCTGACAGCAATAAATACTCCACCACCAACTGTATTTAATCTATCCTTTCTGAACACTGTTAGATCGTTTGAAAAAATTTCGGCTGAACTTATTTCCGGCTTTAGCCAGCTCACTGTACCCTACAACTATTTGAGCTTCAGTGCTTTCTATTAGGGCTTCGAGCTCTGGTTCTTTTCCAAGACAGCTATGACAGTTTACAACTACAATACCAATCGGTTCTACAATTGCCTTACTGTGTTTTACCTGCCCACTTTTAGACGGACGTCCTTTCTGTGGTTTCCTCAGACCCTCTATCCTAAAAAACCGCCCGGTCCCTTCCAAACAGCCCCCGCTACTCGTGTAGCCGCCTCCTGTGTGTAGTGGACTCCTGGCCTATTAAGCGGAACCCGGAAACCCAACACCCGATGGCGCAAGTCAAGGAATCTGCAGCCTACGCGGTCACAGAACCGCCTGAGCCTCTGATTCAGACCCTCCACTCAGCTCTGCACCAAAGGACCGCAGTCGGTTCTATCGACGACGCTGCAGATGGTTAACTCCACCTTAATCTCGGAAGCAAGACTGGCAGTCTTCACCATTTCCGCTAGCCGCACGAAACCAGACAGAATCTGCTCCGATCCAAGGCGACACACGTAATGAGCTACAACATGCAGTTGGCTGCACCCTGTATTCTTTATGGCGTCTGGAAGCACCCTTTCCACATCTGGAATGACTCCTCCCAGCTTGCACACTGAGTGCACATTGGCTTCCTTCCCCTCCTTGGCAGCCATGTTCCTAAGGGGCCTCATCAAGCGCCTAACGTTGGAGGTCTCAGCTACCATTAAAACCATCCTCTGTGAGTGCCCAGACGTCGCGGAGCCGAAAAGCTTGCTCTGGAATAGGGTAGACGACTGCGTCCAGCTCAGACACACTGTTAGCCACATATAACGCCCGAAACCTGTTCATCAAACGAACTGGGGAGACCCTACAATCGGCCCCTCAGAAAGTCTTCCGCTGCCCGCCAGACTTTGGAATGATCTTGCACTCAACTACGGGTGAGGGGTCAATCTCAGTGCATGTGGTACTCAGGGCGGCCACAGCAGTGCACCAGTCGCAGGACACTTGGGACGTGCTAGACGTCCCTCGCATCCCCGCGTCTGACCCCACACAGCAATGTCCATTGGCAGCAGCCTCAAGCTGTGTGACAGAAGCGAATGCAGCCTGGAGCTGTGAGCGAGGGGTCTGTACACAGCAATCACGGTTCCTATCCATTACTGCAGCCGCTCCTGTTTGAAGCTCGCAAAAATATGTAGCAAACGAATGGTGTACTTGGCTTATTAGCAGCAGGAATTCGAAGTGCTGTCTGACTAATGGTGTAAATGACACTGAGCTACACTAACCAAAACAAGCAAAAGCCTATACAATATGATGGTCGATAACAACGGCGGTACACTGTTATTGAAATAAAAGCTTGTGTGTAGTGAGCATTTTAACATGCAAAAAATCGCAAAAATAGTCTAGTAACTACACAGGTAACTGTAATCGCCATATTAGCAGCAGGAACACGAGGTGCTCTGTCTCTGGTGGTCTATCCGACACTGAGCTGTACTAACCAAAATGTAACATATTCATTCGGGTTTTAAGGTAGTGCATGAATCTTCATACAACTGTCAATAAAAATATTTTAGAACACATTTCGTTCCAAAGTGCTGTTTTAATCTTTGATAGTTTGTCAACACCTTTGGTGACCTGTAGCAAACTCTGAATAAATCTCTTGGCAAAACCATCATGAGGAAACGATGTTTCAGCCACAAAAGCACGTCATAAATAATATACAGCAGATATTCCATTACTTTATTACAAAGTAAATTAATAACAAACACAGAGTATCGATCTATAACAACAATCAAAAGTTTGTAGCATCTGGCGTTATGAACTTACTTATTAATAATAGCGATGCTGTAATTGTTGGTTGGTAATATTTACGGACAAAATGCAACTTAACGCTAGATTGCATACTTACGGCTGTCCTGTGCGGCCGTTTTTTAGTACGACTTTAAAAGAGAGAGAGAGAATAGTAACTGATCACCGATGCGTCCGTTCTCGATTGTGTTCAGGAGACGTACGGATTGATTACGCGAATAATTGACCTTTTGACCTGGATTGCCTTCACGCAATCAGAATCTTCGATGAAAATATGTAAGGGACCAATTTGAATATAAAAATGGAAATGAAAGCAAATTAGTGGAATTTCGTAAGAGAAAGATTAACAGATCGGAAGTTGAACACATTAGTGGTCTCCCAAATACAATTGAGACACCGCGATAAAGAGCGAACCTGTAACAAAGCGCATATACCATTTGAACATCATTTTTGGTTAGTGAAAGAAAGAATAAGAAGAAAATTACTTCATCGGAAAATATTAATATATTTTGAACAAATGGGCTTTAAACTTCTACACGTTTACAAATACACAATAATTGCATGACTTGCATCTGATATTTCTTTTGTAATTGGCGCAGCCCAATAATCGCTGCTTTGTCAGTCCGTTCCTTCTTAAAATTAAATGTCCTTGCGTGTGCGTAAGTACATTGTATCCACACCCAAGTTACCGAAATGTTTGTTCGTCGTTTCACATAGTTTTTACACAAAATAAAAATACAACTTGTAGCAATGCTATGTAGTACGTCTTAAGATGTCGGCGACCAAAAGCACAACGGATAATGAAGTCTCTAGAATATTTCTTAACAAAAGATAGATTGTTCTTTCTTCTGTTCCACAGTTTCTTGCTATCCAGCGTTGCGGCAATGATTTTAAATATCTGCGCCCAGCGGGTCGTAGTGTTTATTTAGAGATTTTAAACGCTGGCCGCGCGTTTTGGTATAGGCGCACATTAAAAAAAATATTTCGTCTCTTTACTCTTGCGCTAAGCATTTTTACGAACTATAGCTCGTTGGCTGTCCTTTTCTGTTATGGAATACATCTCATATGCAAAGTATCTGAAATCCAATGATATTACAAGCACAGTATAAGGTGATCTGTGAAAGTTACCACGCTTAGAAATTGTAAAGTGTCTCGTTGTTAGACATTATACAATGTCTTGTTCTTCGACTCCAGTTGCAAGGTTTCAACAGTAATTCAACTTTTATGGGTAACATCGCCTTGTATCGTTCGTTTCATATCTGCCCACAAACTTACACCAGTGGAAGGCCTATGAACTTCAGTGGTCAGAACATAACACACAACTTTGGAAACGTCATACTTATTGTCTTGTTAACCTGTTTTCACTACTAAAAACTGGCAGAAAGTTTTGAGGAAGTCTCATCCTTCCATAATTGGTGGAAACATCTTAAAGTGAGCTGTGCTTCGTGCCTTTAGAAAGATAGTTCGATAAGGTGCAATCGCTAGTACACTCATTATCGGACTCTAAAACAGCTGCAGAATGAAAGTAATGTGGGATTAATGGAAGTGATTTTACACTTCTTTGAACATAGGAAATGTACAGGCCAAAGACAGACATATGTAACGCAATACCTATGATAGCCAGCATATGTGTATACATTGACTGTATCGGCCCAAATTGCCAATACTTAACTCGTTAAATATGTGCCGATTATCATGAAAGACCCCACCCACTACTGTATGCCTTTGAACTGTGAATGCTTACACTGTCTCACATTAGCCCATATCTATTGATACGAGTAGCGTTATTATTGCGGTTCACGATACCCCACAAAGCTTGACGTGTTATTAGCCAGACAGACCAGCTACAATGGCGTGACTCTTATGCCACAGATGAACACAAATGCGATCTCATTTCAGTTATTTGCTGCATCTAAACATATGCAACAGTTCATGTTAATTTACACTCATTGTATCGCGTGTCAGTTCGCAACGCGCAATGAATTCCTAAACAGCATGAGTACTTCAGTTATTTGCATTCGATAATTCATTGCTTTCATGTGAACAGTGACAACAGTAATTAATCGGGTATGATGTAGCATTCATTGCAGAAGGAAAAAGACCTCTATAAATCCTGCTACTTTTGTAAAGCACAAGATTTTTCATTCCACCTTCCATTAAAGTCAAAGTGGTGATGAATTATTAGGAGCAGTCAGATGAGAATGAAGCAGATGGAAAAATTGCCAGGTACCAGTAGGACATGTGCTCTGAGGGTTCCGTACAAATTATGTATGCTGACAGTTCATCCATCCCTGGATCGAAAGTCTCCCCGATTTTTCTCTGTTATTGACAATGACACTGGCAGGAATCCCAAGACCTTCGAGAATGTTTTATTTTCAAGATTTGTTTTTGGAGAGCGTCCGCCTTCAAGAAAACACAGCTTTTATTTTTATTTCCCAGACGTGTTTCGCTGAAGTTTCAGCATCATGAGTAGGCTGATGCTGAAACTTCAGTGAAACGTGTCTGGGTAATAAAAATAGAAATTGCATTTTGCGCAAGGTGGACCGTCTTCAAAAACAAATTATTTTTAAGCAAACATGGACAGACGAGCTTCAGCCTCAAGTTGTTTATTTTAATTTTAAGCTTGAAATCGGATAACGGTTGACGAAAAAAAGAGTTTTTTTCGTGTGATATAATTACAAGTTTAAAATTTTCTGTTTTTTTGCGTTATTTGTACTGTGAAACCTCATTTCAGCTGGCGAGGCGGCGCAATTCGCATTCGGGAGGACGACGGTTCAAACCTGCGTTCGACAGTCCTGATTTAGGTTTTCCGTGATTTCAATAAATCGCTTCAGGCGGATTCCGGGATGGTTCCTTCGAAAGGGCACGCCGACTTCCTTCGCTATCCTTCCCCTCTCCAGAATCAAACAAGCAACAAACCTTACTTCTCACAAATTTCGTATTCTATGTCAACGGTTAATACGTTATAGGTTTTAAAGAATGATTTTGCGAGTGCCAAAATATGTGATAAAAACGTGTCGACTGCATTGATTAAGATGTTTAATGGTTTTACACCTCCAAGAGACGATAGACCTTAGTAAGTACATAAACTTCAACTTTATATGTCACAAGGTTCCTTAGAAAAACAAAGCGTCGTAGCTGAGTGACGGATGGAAAGATACAGTTGGATAACAAATGACATAAGACAAATATTTTAAAAAGCATTTAATGTTATTTCGGAGATATCCGACAGGGCAGACACCAGGAAAATGTACACCCTTTTGAAAAAGAGATGGAGGGATCCTCGACGTTTCCTTCACTGCGACTGCAGAAATATCGTCTGAATTCCAACTGGAATCAAAATTTGCGAATAGTAAGTTTAATGAACGACGGACACTGCACTGCACCGTGCGATAAGCTCGAAAATTTGAGACGGCCGGAGACCGTGTCTGGCTGGCCGAAGCGGTTAAGGCAACCCTTTATGAGAAGCGGTAAAACGGGATTAGAGCCCCACTCGGCCATAAATTTTCAGTTTTCGCCACTGCATTACGACAGTGCTCTATCCAGTTATCCGTCATTATTTTCCAGCTATCCTTTCCCACTCCTTCTGCTTGCCATATTTCACCATTGAAAATACTTTTTTCTTGAGACATAAGTACAAATTAAGAATTGAAGAGCTGACATGGAAAAGGATGTAAGTGCCAAAACGTAAATTTTTCAGGAGTTAAGAAAATGTAACTGGGACTTCAGAAACGCTTTATTTCATGTAATTTTTAGGTACAATCAATTTAGTTGTGTGTTTTGAACAATACTCACTATAGATATTAACAAAAGGTATTAAAGTCATTGTTATACACAGCAATAAAAAGTTATGAAGAGCAGATGTTCTTGTAGAACTGATGATATTTTGGATCTAGCTAATCCAGCATAGCCAATTAATCTTTTTTCTTGGGATCACTGATGTTTATTACATGTTTCTCATTGTTGAAGGCGTGCATGTTCTCTAATTCCTCATATTTTCCCTTCTTGAAAATGGTGTGATGCTCCCATGCTTCCATTTCATTGAAGGTTTTCTTTGTTTCAATTATTTTGGACTTTATCCTTTACTTGTACT
This sequence comes from Schistocerca piceifrons, assembly GCF_021461385.2. Classification (NCBI taxonomy): domain Eukaryota; kingdom Metazoa; phylum Arthropoda; class Insecta; order Orthoptera; family Acrididae; genus Schistocerca; species Schistocerca piceifrons. Next base: position 225,213,480 of record NC_060143.1, read on the forward strand.
GTTAAATCTTGCCTCTTACCAAATTTTATGATTCTAGGTCAACATGAAGTGCTCTATGAGTTTTGATGAGATGGCTGTATGTTTTGACTGCATTGTGTTTAGAAGCTTTTTTACATCGAAAAGGGACCATAGCCTTAGAGTAGTAGAAGTAGAGGGGTTTGTGGGCAGGTCTTCAGCGCCCGTTCAGTATCATAGGGAGACGGGTGTCAAGAAAAAAACCTCAGAACATTGACGTAAAACGGAACATAAAACACGGGGAACAATCATTGAAAAATATGTGCTCACCCACACCGAAGCGTGGGATGAAGCAGGGCGTCAGCAGTAAAACATGGACAACACAGGAAGAAAATTGTAGAGGGAGCTAAAACAATGTAGCAGATCGAAGTGGCTGGCTGACCGCGACGAAAAAAGGGAGGAGTCAGCCACTCTGCAACACACTAAAACCCCCAGCCTAAAAGTTTAGGTCAGAGTCCAGACACATCACAAAACTTAAAACCCTAGACACACACGTCTCATCGTTAGCTAAAACACAAGGCAGATCCCCATCAACTTTTGCTTCTGCCCTTGCATCACGGTATAAAATGCAGTCTGTTAAAATGTGCCGGACAGAGATGTGTACACCACAAGCATCACAAAACGGAGGATCCTCCCGCCGTAATAAATAGCTATGCGTCAGAGGACAGTGCCCGATCCGAAGACGTGTGAGGGCCACCTCTTCCCGCCTGAGCAACCGGCAGGAGGAACGCCACGGCCGAGTGGTTGACTTGACCGACCGCAGTTTATTGGCCGTCACCGCCAGCCATTCGTCCTCCCACAACTCCATGCACTTCCTGTGGAGTGCAGCGATGACTGACTGCAAGGGGATAGGACACTGGACCACATCCCGCTCTCTGCAGGCCTCCTTGGCAGCCCGATCAGCCTGTTCATTGCCCCATATGCCGACATGACCAGGCACCCAGCAGAAGGATACCTCTTTACCCCGCTTTTGCAGCAAGTACAGTTGGTCATGTATCAGCTGGACCATCTCCTCAGTCGGGTATAGGTTCTGCAGTGATTGTAAGGCACTAAGAGAATCGGAGCAGAGAAGAAATCGATCGCCCCGAACACGATGCATCTGCTCCAGTGCCTTCAGGATCGCTTGGAGCTCCGCTGCGAAAACAGTATATTCAGCAGGGAGGCGAATCCGGGTAACATGATCAGGGAACACCACAGAACAGCCAAGGAAAGTCTCCTGTTTGGAGCCATCAGTATAAATGACAGTGAAACCGTGATGCACATCTAAAATGTTAAAAAACAGAGATCGGAACGTAAAATCTGGTGTGCCATCTTTCTTAAAATTAGTCAAATCTAAAATAAGTTTGGGTCTCCGGAGGAGCCAAGGTGGAGATCTGCTCCAACCACGACGTAAAACACGAAGACCAGCCATAGACATCGCACCGAGGCCATCCTGTGCGCGAATCCCATAGGGCTGCGTCGCACGTTGCCGGTTATGAAACAATTGTGCCAGAGGAGGCTGAGCAACGGTATGGTATGCAGGGGTGTATGGTGTGGACAAAGTTTTATACGCCTGGCGCACTGTAAGTAGCTGTCGCCGCATATTAAGTGGCGGTTCACCAGCCTCCGCCCAGAGGCTTGGTATGGGGCTAGTTCGGAATGCCCCAGTGACCAACCGAAGCCCTTCATGGTGCACAACGTCCAACAACTTTAAGTAAGAAGGCCTCGCAGACCCATACACCATGCACCCATAATCGAGCCGAGATCGCACAAACGCCCTGTAAAACTGGAGCAGACAAGTCCTGTCAGCTCCCCATGTACTGTGGCTAAGACATTTTAAAATACTTAAAGCCTGAAGCGACCGCCGTTTCAGGTCTTTAAGATGAGGTAACCACGTGAGTCTCGAGTCAAAAATGAGCCCCATAAATCTCACCGTGTCTTTAAAAGTAAGAATAGTGTCCCTCAACCGCAACTCAGGAAACGTTAAAATCGAACGAGAACGGTTAAAAAGAACACATACAGACTTCTCGGTGGAAAACTGAAAACCACTCTTCCGCGCCCAGTCATCCAAACGCCTAATCGTAAGTTGTAACTGACGAGTTGGTTGCAAGGCTTGAAGAAGAGCAGAACAAAGAGAAATCATCCACAAACAAAGAACACTGGACAGGACTTTTCGCTATGGACGTAATGCTATTAATAGCGATGGCAAAGAGAGTCACACTTAAAACGCTACCCTGAGGGACACTATTCTCCTGCTCAAAGCGATCAGACAGGACGTCACCAATTCGGTATCTAAAATATCGTGGCGAGAGGAAAGACTGAATAAAAAGAGGAAGACAACCACGAAAACCCCATTCGTGAAGCTGCTCCAAGATGAGACGCCTCCAAGTGGTATCGTAAGCCTTCTCGATGTCGAAAAATACACCTAGAAGGTGATGACGGCGGAGGAAAGCTTGTTGTATAGCCGCCTCCAGGAGGGCAAGGTCATCGAAGGTGGAACGAAACCTCCTGAACCAACACTGAAAGCGACTAAGGAGTTGCCGGGATTCTAACATCCAGACAAGGCGGCGGTTGACCATCCGCTCCAAGGTCTTCCCTATGCAACTAGTGAGGGCAATACTGCGGTAGCTACTTGGGCTCGTGCGGTCTTTCCCAGGTTTTAAAAAAGGGATTAAAACTGCCTCACGCCACGCATCAGGAAAGTGACCCGGCGCCCAAATGTCATTAAAAAGTGCGAGGAGGAGTTCTCTGTTGCGCATTGTGAGGTGCCATAGCATACTGTAATGGATCCTGTCGTGACCAGGGGATGTGTCACGAGCTCCAGACAATGCAGAATCCAGCTCCCACATAGAGAATGGGCAGCTGTAAACTTCATGAGAGGTGGACTGGAAGTTCGGACTCCATCTCTCAGCAACCGCTCTATGGCGCTGGAAATCTGGATCGTGACTGGTTGTTGCAGTAACCGTGGCAAAATACGCTGCCATAGTCTGGGCAATGTCTCGCGGATCCGTGTGGAGAGTGCCGTTAGTCATTACAGCAGCTATGGGGCACCTCCCTCCTCTGCCAGAAATTCTCCTGATAGTCTCCCACACAATGAAACTTTTGGTGGAACGATTAATGGTGTTCAGGAACGTTTGCCACGACCTCTTCTTGCTCTCACGAATAATGCGGCGACATCTGGCCCTCACCACCCGAAAGGCTGCAAGATTCTCAGCAGTCGGCCGACACTTGAACCGACGCAGAGCCGCACGCCTGGTCCTGATTGCAGAGCGGCATTCGGCACACCACCAAGGCACAGGTGGCCTCTTCCGGTGGCCTGTGGACTGTGGAGCCTTAGAATGTGACATAGATATCACCTGGTACCTTTGGACGTTCCTGAGTAAAGGGGTTTTTAACAGTCAGAGAGACAGAAAGCGGGACAAGAAAGTGATCCTACAAGAGTTTCGGTATTACCAATTGACGTACGGAACCTAAAAAGTAAGTAAACTGTTTAATGTTTCAAAACTAACCGCCTTAACTGTTAATACATTCATTCCATTGTGATACGGGGTGTTCAAAAAGTCTCTCCTCAGTGCCGAATGATGGTTAGCCGCGCGTGCCGTATGTCGCAGTGAATATACCGAAATGAAACTCAGTGAAATACAAGTTATTAATTTATTGACTATTCATTTTTACTTACAAATTTTCACATTGAATGTTAAAAGTGTCTTTCCCCTGTTGTTGAATAGACAATTCAATTCATCTAATCATACACTCCTGGGAATGGAAAAAAGAACACATTGACACCGGTGTGTCAGACCCACCATACTTGCTCTGGACACTGCGAGAGGGCTGTACAAGCAATGATCACACGCACGGCACAGCGGACACACCAGGAACCGCGGTGTTGGCCGTCGAATGGCGCTAGCTGCGCAGCATTTGTGCACCGCCGCCGTCAGTGTCAGCCAGTTTGCCGTGGCATACGGAGCTCCATCGCAGTCTTTAACACTGGTAGCATGCCGCGACAGCGTGGACGTGAACCGTATGTGCAGTTGACGGACTTTGAGCGAGGGCGTATAGTGGGCATGCGGGAGGCCGGGTGGACGTACCGCCGAATTGCTCAACACGTGGGGCGTGAGGTCTCCACAGTACATCGATGTTGTCGCCAGTGGTCGGCGGAAGGTGCACGTGCCCGTCGACCTGGGACCGGACCGCAGCGACGCACGGATGCACGCCAAGACCGTAGGATCTTACGCAGTGCCGTAGGGGACCGCACCGCCACTTCCCAGCAAATTAGGGACACTGATGCTTCTGGGGTATCGGCGAGGACCATTCGCAACCGTCTCCATGAAGCTGGGCTACGGTCCCGCACACCGTTAGGCCGTCTTCCGCTCACGCCCCAACATCGTGCAGCCCGCCTCCAGTGGTGTCGCGACAGGCGTGAATGGAGGGACGAATGGAGACGTGTCGTCTTCAGCGATGAGAGTCGCGTCTGCCTTGGTGCCAATGATGGTCGTATGCGTGTTTGGCGCCTGTGCAGGTGAGCGCCACAATCAGGACTGCATACGACCGAGGCACACAGGGCCAACACCCGGCATCATGGTGTGGGGAGTGATCTCCTACACTGGCCATACACCACTGGTTATCGTCGAGGGGACACTGAATAGTGCACGGTACATCCAAACCGTCATCGAACCCATCGTTCTACCATTCCTAGACCGGCAAGGGAACTTGCTGTTCCAACAGGACAATGCACGTCCGCATTTATCCCGTGCCACCCAACGTGCTCTAGAAGGTGTAAGTCAACTACCCTGGCCAGCAAGATCTCCGGATCTGTCCCCCATTGAGCATGTTTGGGACTGGATGAAGCGTCGTCTCACGCGGTCTGCACGTCCAGCACGAACGCTGGTCCAACTGAGGCGCCAGGTGGAAATGGCATGGCAAGCCGTTCCACAGGACTACATCCAGCATCTATACGATCGTCTCCATGGGAGAATAGCAGCCTGCATTGCTGCGAAAGGTGGATATACACTGTACTAGTGCCGACATTGTGCATGCTCTGTTTCCTGTGTCTATGTGCCTGTGGTTCTGTCAGTGTGATCATGTGATGTATCTGACCCCAGGAATGTGTCAATAAAGTTTCCCCTTCCTGGGACAATGAATTCACGGTGTTCTTATTTCAATTTCCAGGAGTGTATTTTCAAACATAAGTTGTAACATTTCTTCTGTAACAGAAGTGAAAATGGATATTGCAGTTTTCAATTCAACTTAAACGTTCACGTCAAAACGTAACGACACGCAACGACTATAGAACTGACGCTGGCTGAGGTAAACGAAACAGTGGAATGTGGGGGGAGTCCACTTGAAGGGAAGTAACCCAGGCAGGCGAACAGTCATACGGCACGCGCGGCTAAGAATCATACGGCACTGCGGAGAGAGTTTTTGAACACCCCGAGAAGTCTGTCAGTGCCTTGATGTTTGTGGCTGCTTGCGGAACCACGATTGTACTCAGGCGTGAACCTCTTCGTTCGAAGCAAATCGGCGGCAACGAATGCTTTGCGTCAGGGTGTCAAAACCACGGAAATCGCATGGGGAGGGATCGAGACTGTGCGTTGGTCAGCATTATCTTGGAACAGAACGATGCTGTCCGTCAGCAATCCTGGGTGAATGGACATAATAGCCCGCTTCTGTTTATGTAAAGTGTCTAATATACCCGGTTCCTCCCGGGTTACGCCGCTTCCTTCCATCCAGTGACAGATGTCAATCTCAGCTGTCTGGGGTCACCTCACCTTACCATATACGTCTACGCCGTCCAGGGCGTCTTGAACATTCTATCTTCCTGCCACATATCTGACAGTGTTTTGTGCCAGGGTCCTTACTAACAACACGGCCGGCCCACTGCAGAAGTCTCACTTTGACGATGTTCGCCACCGAAGGTTTGCGGGCTAGCTTAGCTAGATCCTCGTTGGATCTCCAAACCCATCTTCGTGTTGCCAAAATGGCCAAATGGTGATCTAAACTGTTTTCCTCTAGTTGACGGTGCAGTCTTGTGTTCAAGTCGCAGCACTAGAAAATTGCCATGAAATTCAGGAAGATCTGCAGAGAATTGACACCTCACGTGCAGGGATTGGAAGGTGACGGCAACATAAACAAATGTAGTATGCTGTGCGTAAACAGGAAGCTTGTAGTACAATCGCTGGGAGTCATCTTATCCACTGAATATCTAAGATTGTGCCAATGGAGCGACTTAATGTGGAACACCGACACAAAATTAATCACAGGTAAGGCAGATGGCACGCTAAGTTTCATTAGAATCCTAAGGAACTGCAGTGCAGGCACAAAAGAGGTAGCTTTTATATGCCTCGTCCGAATACTCGAATATTAGTCGCCTGTCTGCAGTAGGACTGACAGAGGAAATAGAGAAGACTAGCTTAGTTGTTTAGCTCATGTTTGCTGAGTAATTACAAAAAAATTATAAACATGTATGACGATCTTTGAAAAATTAATTTATTAAAGGGGCGTTTCTTTTCCTATATTGTGGTGACTACACGTCCGTCCTCAGAGACCAAAAACAGGAAAAGTTAACGTAATATTGGTAAACTGCAGGAGTATCCAGGGCAAGGTTCCTGAATTAGTATCTCTTATTGAAGGAAATAGTGCGCATATAGTATTAGGAACGGAAAGTTGGTTAAAACCGGAAGTGAACAGTAACGAAATCCTAGACACAGAATGGAATATATACCGCAAGGATAGGATAAACGCCAATGGTGGAGGAGTATTTATAGCAGTAAAGAATTCAATAATATCCAGTGAAGTTATTAGCGAATGCGAATGTGAAATAATCTGGGTTAAGTTAAGTATCAAAGGTGGGTCAGATATGATAGTCGGATGCTTCTATAGACCACCTGCATCAGCAACCGTAGTAGTTGAGCGCCTCAGAGAGAACATGCAGAACGTCGTGAAGAAGTTTCGTGATCATACTATTGTAATAGGGGGAGACTTCAATCTACCAGGTATAGAATGGGATAGTCACACAATCAGAACTGGAGCCAGGGACAGAGACTCTTGTGACATTATCCTGACTGCCTTGTCCGAGAATTACTTCGAGCAGATAGTTAGAGAACCAACTCGTGAAGCTAACGTTTTAGACCTCATAGCAACAAATAGACCGGAACTTTTCGACTCCGTGAATGTAGAAGAGGGTATCAGTGATCATAAGTCAGTGGTTGCATCAATGACTACAAGTGTAATAAGAAATGCCAAGAAAGGAAGGAAAATATATTTGCTTAACAAGAGTGATAGGGCACAAATCGCAGAATATCTGAGTGACCACCATCAAACGTTCATTTCTGAGGAAGAGGATGTGGAACAAAAATGGAAAAAATTCAGAAACATCGTCCAGTACGCCTTAGATAAGTTCGTACCGACTAAGGTCCAAAGCGAGGGGAAAGATCCACCGTGGTATAACAATCATGTACGAAAGGTACTACGGAAACAAAGAAAGCTTCATCATAGGTTTAAGAGTAGTCGAATCATAGCTGATAAGGAAAAGCTGAACGAAGCGAAAAAGAGCGTAAAGAGAGCAATGAGAGAAGCATTCAACGAATTCGAACATAAAACATTGGCAAACAATCTAAACAAGAACCCTAAAAAGTTTTGGTCATATGTAAAATCGGTAAGCGGATCTAAATCCCCTATTCAGTCACTCGTTGACCACGATGGCACCGAAACAGAGGACGACCGAAGAAAGGCAGAAATACTGAATTCAGTGTTCCGAAACTGTTTCACTGCGGAAAATCGTAACACGGTCCCTGACTTCAGCCGTCGCACGGACGCCAAAATGGAAAATATTGAAATAAACGATATCGGAATTGAAAAACAACTGCTATCACTTAGTAGCGGAAAAGCATCCGGACCAGACGAGATACCCTTAAGATTCTACAGTGATTATGCTAAAGAACTTGCCCCCTTTCTATCAGCAATTTATCGTAGATCGCTGGAAGAACGTAAAGTACCTAGCGACTGGAAGAAAGCGCAGGTCGTTCCCATTTTCAAGAAGGGTCATAAATCAGATACGAATAATTATAGGCCTATTTCGCTTACGTCAATCTGTTGTAGAATAATGGAACATGTTTTGTGTTCTCGTATTATGACGTTCTTAGATAATACAAATCTCCTTCATCATAACCAACATGGAGTCCGCAAACAGAGATCATGTGAAACTCAGCTCGCCCTATTTGCCCAAGAAATTCACAGTGCCGTAGACACTGGCGAGCAGATTGATGCCGTATTCCTGGACTTCAGGAAGGCATTTGATACGGTTCCGCACTTACGTTTAGTGAAAAAAATACGAGCTTACGGAATATCGGACCAGGTTTGTGATTGGATTCAGGATTTCCTAGAAGAAAGAACACAACATGTCATTCTTAACGGTTCAAAATCTGCAGATGTAGAGGTAATTTCGGGAGTACCGCAGGGAAGCGTGATAGGACCTTTATTGTTTACAATATACATAAATGACTTAGTTGACAACATCGGTAGCTCCGTGAGGCTATTTGCGGATGACACGGTTATCTACAAGAAAGTAGCAACATCAGAAGACTCGTACGTACTCCAGGAGGACCTGCAGAGGATTAATGCATGGTGCGACAGCTGGCAGCTTTCCCTAAACGTAGATAAATGTAATATAATGCGCATACATAGGGGCAGAAATCCATTCCAGCACGATTATGCCATAGGTGGTAAATCATTGGAAGCGGTAACGACCGTAAAATACTTAGGAGTTACTATCCGGAGCGATCTGAAGTGGAATGATCACATAAAACAAATAGTGGGAAAAGCAGGCGCCAGGATGAGATTCATAGGAAGAATTCTAAGAAAATGTGACTCATCGACGAAAGAAGTAGCTTACAAAACGCTTGTTCGTCCGATTCTTGAGTATTGCTCATCAGTATGGGACCCTTACCAGGTTGGATTAATAGAAGAGATAGACATGATCCAGCGAAAAGTAGCGCGATTCGTCATGGGGACATTTAGTCAGCGCGAGAGCGTTACGGAGATGCTGAACAAGCTCCAGTGGCGGACACTTCAAGAAAGGCGTTACGCAATACGGAGAGGTTTATTATCGAAATTACGAGAGAGCACATTCCGGGAAGAGATGGGCAACATATTACTACCGCCCACATATATCTCGCGTAATGATCACAACGAAAAGATCCGAGAAATTAGAGCAAATACGGAGACTTACAAGCAGTCGTTCTTCCCACGCACAATTCGTGAATGGAACAGGGAAGGGGGGATCAGATAGTGGTACAATAAGTACCCTCCGCCACACACCGTAAGGTGGCTCGCGGAGTATAGATGTAGATGTAGATGTAGACTGTAAAGTAGCTTTCTTTGATTTAGTTCACAAATTCTAAAACCTAAACTTCTCGTGCTAATTAAGGCCCTTGAAGCGCAGTCTTTTCCGGATGTACTTTTGACCAAAGAATGATTCTGATAGCTAGAGTCGGAGTTTTTTGTTAATTTTGTCTCTTGACATCTTGTGGTGATATCTGCATATAAACTTTCTTCCCCTAATACATATTTCTTTATTTCTAACCGAGAAGTGAGATATCGAATCTTACAGATTTAGCTTTAAAAACGCTTTCGTACTATAACAAATATTACCATAAAAATTTCATCCCCTATTTCACCCTCTTAGGCATTGAGGTTCCAGAAACAGTGTAACACGTACTTTTTTTATTTGTATCCAAGAAGTCTTTCATACACTTTGCTTCAAAAATGCTTCCATAATCAAATATTTCCATAGAAAATTCCCTATTCATCCCCTTAGAACCTGAATTTCCCAAAAAGACTGAAATTTTTTTAAATTTCTGTGAATTCAAATACCAGTTATCATAAATGTAGCATTAAAAAGGCTTTAGTAGTTCTTTAACATTGATCTTTCATTCCTGTTTTATCCACTTAGGCCTTTTACATACAAGTATACAAAGTATAGTTAGTGTCCATAGATAATGAAGCGATTTTGTATACGGGCAACTGAGACACATTTCTCGTCTATAAGACACGCTTTTGCAATATAATCGCAGAACTCTTGGCTCACGTTAGAAATTGGCGGCATGAGACAATTCTTAGACAATGTTGCTCAAAATTTCGTAGTGTTTATGTATGGGTAGATGTGACTTACAGTTATTGTTTGTGCTCCATGGTTTTTTATTATTTTTTTGCTATTGTAAAACAACACTTACAAAGGCGTGGGCGGCGGAGAATGTCTTGAAGAAGCAAGTGTTGGAAGATTTTCAGGCGAAACCTTATTGTGGAAAGTTAGTAATTCCGAAAAAAAAAACTGCAACTAGAACAAGCCGACTATCGAAGAGCTCTTTCGATTTCGTTCACTACGCAGTAGCATCACTGCACAAATCACGATCCCAACAAGGTCAGCCATACCTAGTAAATAATGAGGAACAATGCATTCAAGTGTGTACACGCGACAGTCTTTAAACTGTCTCCTGTTAGAGATTGTCTAGCTATACTACAGACAGTCTCTCTACAATATCTACAGACAATCGCTCTATGTTGTATACAAGAGTGTAGTTGCATTTAGGGGTTGAATTTTCAAAATCACTGAACTAACAGATTTTAATTTCTGTCAGAGAAAGCAAATGCCAATTTTCGTAGTTCTACATTAAAAGTTACCTTAACACTGACATACTTTGAAAAATCATTTAGTCCCCTTTTTCATCCCCTTAGGCGTAGAATTTCGAATAATCCCGTCTTAAACAATATCAATATAACACCCAAGTATTAAGTTTCTGTCAGCGGTTTCGCCTGGGTGATAATGAGTCAGTGAATCAATCATGACATTTACCTTTGTATATAAAGATTAAAAGAAAAGCAGAGCGTTTCGTCACAGTTTCATTTACGAAGTGAGAAAACTTCACTGAGATGCTAGCGCAACTCCCGTGGCAGACGGTGCAAGAGATGTGTTCTACATCAAGCTGTGGTTCACTGTTAAAATTCCAAAAATAAATGTTCCTGGAAGAAATTCCTTGACGGTGTTGCAAGTTATCAGAGGTGATGGAGGAGGGTAAACATATCATCGTGAGGTAGCAGACTCTGGTCCGGAAACGACAGCGTCGAAAGCTATAACGGAAAATCGTTCTCATACCTTGAACAGTGGACCTCTACCACTGCAAGCTATAGGCTTTCCATGTTTGTCACAGGGAAGTATGGTTCAAAATAAGGAAAAAAGTGTTGAATAAACATGTGCTGCAAAGTGCACCTTAAGTTCTACGAGGAATTCATTTCTGCCACTTTGAAACACATCTCTTCTAATTAAAAAGTGCTAATAGCTCTTAAGGTATACGTTTTAGATGTCATGTTTACCAGACATTTTTTTCTTATTTGGTCCAGACAAGCTCCACACCAAAAATGGAAAGCAAAGAGATTATTGCAGTAATTCTGCCCACTCTTCTAATATAGGGTGCCTAGAAAGCTGTTTTCTCCGATCGCTAGTTCACAATTCTCCGATCGCTAGTTCACAATTCATGCAAATCATGTTGAGGGACTTCATTACAGTAAGTTAAATTGACAATCTTAACATTACGTATTCACAAAGGTGTGACGCAGACAAATGGCGACACGTGAATAATCAAGGTCCTTCGATAAATACAAGTTCAATGCAAGCTAAATAAAATAGCTCATAAGTCACTGCTGTAGCATTTGTATGACGGCTCGTCGTCGCCTCTTGGCGCGACTAAGGACTGCGGCACTTATACACTACTGGCCATTAAAATTGCTACACCAAGAAGAAATGCAGATGATAAACGGGTATTCATTGTACAAATATATCATACTAGAAATGACATGTAATTACATTTTCACGCAATTTGGGTGCTTAGATCCTGAGAAATCAGTACCCAGAACAACCACCTCTGGCCGTAATAACGGCCTTGATACGCCTGGGCATTGGGTCAAACAGAGCTTGGATGGCGTGTACAGGTACAGCTGCCCGTGCAGCTTCAACACGATACCAAACTTCATCAAGAGTAGTGACTGGAGTATTGTGAGGAGCCAGTTTCTCGGCCACCATTGACCAGACGTTTCCAATTGGTGAGAGATCAGGAGAATGTGCTGCCCAGGGCAGCAGTCGAACATTTTCTGTATCCAGAAAGGCCCGTACAGGACCTGCAACATGCGGTCGTGCATTATCCTGCTGAAATGTAGGGTTTCGCAGGGATCGAATGAAGGGTAGAGCCACGGGTCGTAACACATCTGAAATGTAACGTCCACTGTTCAAAGTGCCGTCAGTGCGAAGAAGAGGTGACCGAGACGTGTAACCAATGGCACCCCATACCATGACGCCGGGTGATACGCAAGCGTGGCGATGACGAATACACGCTTCCAATGTGCGTTCACCGCGATGTCCCCAAACACTAATGCGACCATCATGATGCTGTAAACGTAACCTGGATACACCCGAAAAAATGACGTGTTGCCATTCGTGCACCCAGGTTCGTCGTTGAGTACACCATCGCATGCGCTCCTGTCTGTGATGCAGCGTCAAGGGTAACCGCAACCATGGTCTCCTAGCTGATAGTCCATGCTGCTGCAAACGTCGTCGAACAGTTGGTGCAGATGGTTGTTGTCTTGTAAACGTCCCAATCTGTTGACTCAGGGATCGAGACGTGGCTGCACGATCCGTTACAGCCGTGCGGATATGGTGCCTGTCATCTCGACTGCTAGTGATACGAGGCCGTTGGGATCCAGCACGGCGTTCCGTATTACCCACCTGAACCCACCGATTCCATATTCTGCTAACAGTCATTGGATCTCGACCGATGCGAGCAGCAATGTCGCGATACGATAAACCGCAATCGCGACAGGCTACCTTTATCAAAGTCCGAAACGTGATGGTACGCGTTTCTCCTCCTTACACGAGGCATCACAACAAGGTTTCACCAGGCAACGCCGGTCAACTGATGTTCGTGTATGAGAAATCGGTTGGAAACTTTCCTCATGTCAGCACGTTGTAGGTGTCGCTACCGGCGCCAACCTTGTGTGAATGCTCTGAAAAGCTAATCATTTGCATGTCACAGCATCTTCTTCCTGTCGGTTAAATTTCGCGTCTGTAGCACATCATCATCATGGTGTAGCAATTTTAATAGCCAGTAGTGTAATCAACGTCGTTCGGTATATACAAGTTCAATGCAAGCTTAAATAAAATACTCCATAACTCACTGCTGTAGCATTTGTATGACGGCTCGTCGTCCACTCAGGGCGCGACTGTGGCCCTTATATGCTCTTCGTATAGATGACGCTCCTATTTTGGTGTGTCCTAGTCAGCGTTAGAGGTTAGCACAGGAAAGGAATTCGTGGCGGGCCGCATCAAAACTGTCAGTAGACTGATGACCAAAAAAAAAAGAGTCAGCGTACTATTGGCTGACGACGTATTGCAGCCCATTCTGGTCTTCCGTTCTTCTTCGTCGTGCCAGCGCTTGTTGTTACGCCGGAACGTTCCTCTCTCCCAATGCGACGGACCGTCATCGTGCAGGGAGCGCGACAGTGGCGGGGGAGGCCCTAGCCTGGACTCTTCCCTGGACCTGAAGCTGTCGCTGCAGGGGACGTCAAGCTTCCGATCGTAGCCTTCGCTCTGGCGGAAAAGCCCGCGTAAAACGACCAGAAGGGTACGCGTCCACCTCCTGATGCCAAGAACCAGATGTAGAAGGCGTTGTAGGACGTGAGGGAGCGGAGGAGGCGACGTCCCCGTCTCCGTGGGGTCGTGCTGAGGTGTCGTGATGACAGTGAAGCCAGTGGCGAAGTTGATTGTACGTCGGCACTGCATTCCGTCTGGAACTGAAATGAGATACATGCAAGCCCCAAGCCGACGGACGATTACGTACAACACTATAATTGAAAAAAACCTTGTTTCCTATGCGCATTTCTTGTGCATTTGACACGTTCCACATCATAACGGTTTTTCCGTGCTATTGATCAATGAAACACAAAACTAAGTAACCAACTTACTTACTAAAGCTGGCAAATCACTATGGTACACAAACTACACTGCACTAAACACCACGAGGTTGCTTGCGGAGTAGTAAAAATGTAGCACATAAAATAACACTGCGTATTCCTGTGAGTTACTACATATCAATTCACAGGTGGGATACCCTAAAGGTAGAAAGATAATTTCATTACAGGCTATTGCACTGCGCTTAACGCCCGTCGTGGGAAAAACTAGGCCATGGGTTGCACGACCGGGCTGCGCGTGATGAGAGAGTGACGACTCTCGGGCGCCATTCCTCTTTATCCGGCTGTCGCGTCCCGCCTTGGCTGGCGTGCGGATTCATTATGGATGGGCCGTGCTTATGAATAATAAAGCCGTTTGCTTTATGTGCAGTTTACTGCGGTTCAATTTAACTTTGCGGTCGCCAGTAAATTCCTGCAGAGGCCCCACGCTGAATGAGCGCCACTGGCTGTGCTGGAGTGTGAGGGCGCGAGCAGTTGCAGCTCTGCGCATGCGCTTTCCATTTTTTATGTATTCATCCTAGTGCCAAACCGCGAATAAAAAAAAAAGGAAAAAGCGAGGCGTTTCATAAATTTTGCACTGCTTTTAAAGTGCTTCGATGCGAGTGTGCGAAAAATTTCAAAGAGCGGGGTCGCCACCTGCAGCAAAATCCGACCGGTTCTAAATGGCGCCCAGTGAGCAAATGCTGATCCTGAATTCCGTCGAATGTTCCATTCGAAGCTGATTATTGTGGAGTTGGGCTTTTTAAATTCTGTCGCATTACACAGGCTGTCGGGCACTGTGGCAGCCACGATTGTGCACCAGCTGAACGAGGTAAGAGTGTTACAGGGGATTGACTTTAGGTGACACAGATTTTTGGTTCGTGCTGACAGCGTAACAAACCTGAGGTTAACCAAAACTCTTATGACAGGAATAGGACAGATGCTCACTTGGATGTAACAGACAACGTAGACCACCAATTTAAAGTTATCAGAATTATAGACATTGGATATAGCGTCTTTTAAAACGGAGAACAACTGTGTATTGGTCTGATGGATGAATGGTATTGGTTGAAGGGAAGGGAGAAGATGGTTAGGAGGTCGAAACTGAAAATAAACATGCCTCAAGTTGTAGGGAAAAATCTAGTGACAGAAGAAGTTAAGGAGACCACACCATGGTTAAGGTCGAAAAAAAATCGATTTTCGGTTTTCATCATATTTCGATAGATTAAGGTTTTATTTAAGTACTCTGAAAAATATTATGACGAAAAAAATTTTTTCGAGTATTTAAAGAGCATTTCCCTACCACGTGTGTTTATGTGCCCAATTTTCTGTCACCCACTTTTCTGCATATATTTTAGATCTTTATATCCCCTACATTGCACGTTAGCGATTTTTTTTTTTTTTACTCCCGAGTTCGTTGCTTGTCCTTGGAATGCAACGGTCGGTATTCTTTTGTTTCTGCTGTTTGTAAATAACATGCTTGTTGGTTTTGTTCAAGTGAATTGTGAAATAGAAAACTTCGTTGCTTGTCCTTGGAATGCAACGGTCGGTATTCTTTTGTTTCTGCTGTTTGTAAATAACATGCTTGTTGGTTTTGTTCAAGTGAATTGTGAAATAGAAAACTTGCAGGTATACTATGGGCAAGTAATTAGGAGAAATAAAGAAAATCTTGAGGCAATGAAGAGAGATGCTTGACAATATTCTTCCATATGCCCTCGACTGATGATAAGCCATGCCATGGATTGTGTCTACCAGGAGAAATTTCGTAGTGCAAATACAATAGGGCTCAGGCAACTGGAGAATCTTATTGTCATCAGCATTCTCTTCCTGCTGCTATTATTACAGCAGTTAAACCTATTTTCAGAGACTTGGGTCATCCTGACCTTCCAAGGAAATGTCTGCATGGGTAGACACAGAACACAAAAGAATGTTTCAACAGCATAACTTGGAGCCGCCCTCCTAAAACTGTATTTGCAGGCATGCATACAATGAAACTAGAAGTTCATGATGCTGTTATTACATTCAATTGTGGTAATATTGGAAAGTGTTGGGTACTGAAAAAGCTGGGAATTAATCCTGATGAAAATATGATCACTGGGCTGCAATATTGCGATAAAATGAGGATAGCCGACGCAGACAGGTCTGCATCTAATATGGCCAAGAAAGCAAGACAAACATCCAGGAAGGTGAAAAAGAAGCTGGAAGACCTGTCGGAGGGCAAAGAAGGGCCATCATATGCAGCAGGACAGTCTTAATTAAATGTAAGTAACAAATTTCAAAAGTTTTTTTCTTTAAAGTCAATTTCCCGCAAACTAAAATTTTCAGTGCATACGCCCCATTGTATCAGAAACTATCATAGATAAGTGAGTGAAATTTTCAGAGAATCTGTATTAAAAAGTCACCTCTGGTACTACATACATTAATATTCCCCCATTAGGAAGTTCATAAAAAATATTTTCTGCAGAAAAAACTTAATATTTTTTCTTAATAAATTTATAAAAGGATTTCTTAAAAACTATAAAATGAATAAAGTTGATTTTAGTACAGCTGACTTTATTAACATCATGTAACAGACAGTGAAAATATTAAGGTCCCGCATCAAATAGTTTTTCAGAAATGGGTCAAATACTTTCCTAAACTAACATGGGATGGATAGGCACGGTGTGGTCCCCTTAAGAAATAGGAAACTGACACATATAAAATTTGTAAGTTGCACTATAAATGTTATCGGAAAAGATTATATTGTCCTGTGGAACCCTTTCACATTCTGACTCAACAGAACGTCTGTCAGTTAGAAAGTTACAGTGAAACTGCTTTCAACCCGTGCAAGAACAACTTTTTCTCGATACACGATGTAGTAGCTTCTAACAAGGGAACCTCCCCATCGCACCCCCCCCCCCCCCCCACCTCCCACCTCCCTCAGATTTAGTTATAAATTGGCACAGTGGATAGCCCTTGAAAAACTGAACACAAACCAGTCGAGAAAACAGGAAGAACTACGAAAAAAGCAAAATATACAAACTGAGTAGTCAATGTGCAAGATAGGCAACATCAAGGAGATCCTGAGTTCGGGAGCGCCGTGGTCCCGTGGTTAACGCGAGCAGCTGCGAGACGAGAGGTCCTTCGTTTAAATCTTCCTTCGAGTGAAAAGTTTACTTTCTTTATTTGCGCAAAGTTATGATCTGTCCGTCCGTTCATTGACATCTCTGTTCACTATAATGACTTTAGTGTCTGTGTTTTGCGGCCGCACCGCAAAACCGTGCGATTAGTAGATGAAAGGACGTGCCTCTCCAATGGAACCCAAAACATTTGATCACAAGGTCATAGGTCAACCAATTCCTCCACAGGGAAACACGTCTGTTATATTCTATACGACACTGGTGACGGCATGTGTTTCACATGACAGGAATATATTGTCGATCCACCTAACTTGTACGCTTGGTGAATTGGTAAAAGGGTTCTTCTACCTTGCCCGATTTCGGTTTTCTTGTGGATGTGATAATCACTCCCAAAAAAGTGATGAAAACATAAGAGTTTGTCACATAAACAGCAACAAATGAATGCAACAGTTTCACAGTCGCACAGTTTTTCCTGTGCTCTGTCAAAACATGTTTTTAACAATTTCAAATTTTTCCGTGTGTAGACCGTCAAATCCTGCATATGTCCCAACTAATCTGAACATATCCTGGAATTTTGGAGAGCGATGTTGATTACGTGTGAGTGCCTGAACTTTGATAATTGACACACGATCACGTAAACAATACTGCTCTGTGTACCTGTGCAGCTTCGCAAAATCATAGAATCTTTTCACAAAGTGTTTTACTTGCCGTCCGCATACTACCATAGTTACCCACAGTTACCTTGCATCGGACGGACGGACGGACAGATAATAGGTGTCTGAAAACAAAAAAATTGAACTTTTCACTCGAGGGAAGACTTGAACCAAGGACCTCTCGTCCCGCAGTCGCTCACGCTAACCACGGGACCACGGCACTACTGAGCTCACATTATCTTTGATATTGCCTATCTTGCGCATGGGCTACTCAGTTTGTATATTTTGCTTATTTTTTTCATAGTTCCACACAACTTCTTCCTGTTTTCTCAATTGATCTGTGTTCAGTTTTTCGAGGCCTATCCACTGTGTCAACTTATAACTAAATCTGAGGGGGGTGCGATGTGGAGGTTCCCTCGTAAGTAACATGTGCCCTCTGCGTTCAATACACGGATCCACTCGCCGTTGGAACCCGACTTATAGCCAGGTGTGGTCGCACCGTCGTCCTCGTTCGAGCGATATGGCGAAGTTGGTCGGTGCACAGGAAAAATTCTTCTGTCGCCGGAAAAGCAATGCTGCTCTCCTAGTCTGCCAAGCGTCCACACAGCACTTGACCAGCAATTGGCCGAGAGTAAAAATGTTGCTTACTGAAGTCCCCTCACGTAGTTATAACTGCAAGAACTGTTCGTATACTGTACAATAAGAAGAATACGTGGCTAAAGTCGTATGTGATTTTAGGATATGCACGGTGTGAAACATAACACACAGAGCTGATAACTCCGTCAGCAAAGTATTGCTCCAGCGCGAATGGGCGAGGGGTCGAACTGACCTCGGAGGCAACTATGAATACGTCCTTCCATGCTGATTCGTTTTATTCCAGATTTCATCAGTCTGAGTGGCAGGCGAATGCTGGCGTTCCATATGCTCTGCAATCTACGACCAGACGTTTTCAATGGGAGAGAGATCTGGAAGAGAACTGATCGGAAAAAGAATCAAACTCTCCTTGCATTAAGGCAGATCAGTACCTTATGGGCAACATACCGTCTTGCCCTATCGTGTTAAAAGACATCGTGAGGGAGACCTCGAATGTAGGAACATAGCATCACGGCAAGTGCGGAACCCATATGACACTGAGGAAAGAAACCTGGTAACTTGCGTTCTTCCTCGAATATCCACCGCGGTGCTATGCGCAGAACTGGGACTCGACTGTAAAGACGATGCGACTCCTCCGTCCACGGTTGTCATTGGACTGCACCACTGTCGGTGTGCCTCTTTCTGATGTCGCTTCGAGAAAAGCAGTATCAGTGGCCACTAGATTGCTGACCCAGAATTCGTCGTACATTCCTTGTGAGTACTGCAGACAAGGCATTTTCCTGAGTCAAGGTATGTGCCGTCGCTGCACAGACCTGTAGGGCTGGCCAGACATTACGCTTCTCCCCTCAGGCACTCTTCGTTATACTATAAACTGTCGACCAGGTATATTTGATCATACAGGGTGTTTCAGAAATGACCAGTATATTTGAAACGGCAATAAAAACTAAACGAGCAGCGATAGAAATACACCGTTTGTTGCAATATGCTTGGGACAACAGTACATTTTCAGGCAGACAAACTTTCGAAATTACAGTAGTTACAATTTTCAACAACAGATGGCGCTGCGGTCTGGGAAACTCTATAGTACGATATTTTCCACATATCCACCATGCGTAGCAATAATATGGCGTAGTCTCTGAATGAAATTACCCGAAACCTTTGACAACGTGTCTGGCGGAATGGCTTCACATGCAGATGAGATGTACTGCTTCAGCTGTTGAACTGTTTCTGGATTCTGGCGGTACACCTGGTCTTTCAAGTGTCCCCACAGAAAGAAGTCACAGGGGTTCATGTCTGGCGAATAGGGAGGCCAATCCACGCCGCCTCCTGTATGTTTCGGATAGCCCAAAGCAATCACACGATCATCGAAATATTCATTCAGGAAATTAAACACGTCGGCCGTGCGATGTGGCCGGGCACCATCTTGCATAAACCACGAGGTGTTCGCATTGTCGTCTAAGGCAGTTTGTACCGCCACAAATTCACGAAGGATGTCCAGATAGCGTGATGCAGTAATCGTTTCGAATCTGAAAAATGGGCCAATGATTCCTTTGGAAGAAATGGCGGCCCAGACCAGTACTTTTTGAGCATGCAGGGACGATGGGACTGCAACATGGGGCTTTTCGGTTCCCCATATGCGCCAGTTCTGTTTATTGACGAAGCCGTCCAGGTAAAAATAAGCTTCGTCAGTAAACCAAATGCTCCCCACATGCATATCGCCGTCATCAATCCTGTGCACTATATCGTTAGCGAATGTCTATCGTGCAGCAATGGTAGCGGCGCTGAGGGGTTGCCGCGTTTGAATTTTGTATGGATAGAGGTGTAAACTCTGGCGCATGAGACGATACGTGGACGTTGGCGTCATTTGGACCGCAGCTGCAACACGGCGAACGGAAACCCGAGGCCGCTGTTGGATCACCTGCTGCACTAGCTGCGCGTTGCCCTCTGTGGTTGCCGTATGTGGTCGCCCTACCTTTCCAGCACGTTCATCCGTCACGTTCCCAGTCCGCTGAAATTTTTCAAACAGATCCTTTATTGTATCGCTTTTCGGTCCTTTGGTTACATTAAACCACCGTTGAAAACTTCGTCTTGTTGCAACAACACTGTGTTCTAGGCGGTGGAATTCCAACACCAGAAAAATCCTCTGTTCTAAGGAATAAACCATGTTGTCTACAGCACACCTGCACGTTGTGAACAGCACACGATTACAGCAGAAAGACGACGTACAGAATGGCGCACCCACAGACTGCGTTGTCTTCTATATCTTTCACATCACTTGCAGCGCCATCTGTTGTTGAAAATTGTAACTACTGAAATTTCGAAAGTTTGTCCGCCTGAAAATGTACTGTTGTCCCAAGCATATTGCAACAAACGGTGTATTTCTATCGCTGCTCGTTTAGTTTTTATTGCCGTTTCAAATATACCGGTCATTTTTGAAACACCCTGTTTTATATTTCGTCCGGTTACATTGATGTCACCTCAGCCTAAGATCACGTTAACGTGCAATATCACCTCACAGAGGGCAGGTGGCAGCGCCAGCATCGAAGGGTATATGAAGCGTTTTACAGTGTGCAGTAGTAGTAGTAGTAGTGGTGGAAGCTTTATTCATCCGTAGATCTCTTTTTACAAGGTTATAGCACATGTCAAAGTATTTACAAGGTTAGACCAATTTAAAATAAGCTAATTCGTATACACATACATTTACAGACTTCTAGTTATAGACAATCATTAGATTTACTCCTGGTATGCATCACTGTTTTTACAAATAACTTATTAAATAATGTAATGCCACACTGTTCATTTAAATCTCACTACCAGTCACTGCACACACTATACATATTGTTTCATAACACTTCTCTCATTACACACACAAACACACACACACACACACACACACACACACACACACATACACACACACACACACACACACACACACACACACACACACACACAGAAACACACTCTGGTGATCTCTGGGCCATTTTCTGTACCACGAATTTCGATTTGCTATCCTGAAAAACTGAGTCGGCATCGCTCTATAATGAGTGAGACGTTGAGCTCAGAAAGAGGAAGAGGTGTTAGTATAATGCAATGCACAGCTTAGGGGTAAGTTTTCTAGAAAAGGAAAAAAGAAAGATAAAACATACTGTGAATTTATTATGTGAAACGTTGGATGTTTTATAATCATTGTCGTAATATTGAAATGAAGCGATTTAGCTGACGTCCAAAAGTGCATGATCATTACCATTGGGGCAAAAGGTCGAAGCACTCCTAAAACGGCTAATCTGTAAACGGGATGCGTATCACTGTGGTTAAAGTACACCGTGCCTGGCAAAATGGCACCATCCAAAACTGGCGCCGAGGCATCTATGATGGCACCACAGACCGTAGGCGACAGGAGGTAAACGACGGGTGTGTATAGGCGAATAGACGTGAGGCTGTTGTGAGCAGGTGGCAGACAGTTCAGATGAACCAAGGGGATAGCAGCAGTGGCTCCTCAATGACTGTTCAGCAAATATTGCGGTGTTGGAGGCTCCGCAGCAGGCACCTCGTTCGTGGATCCATGCTGACTGCTGTTCTCCGGCAGCGAAGGCTGGAATTTGCAAGTCAGTACCGAAAGTGGACGTCTACTAAATGGTGACAGTGGTCTTTTGAGACGAATCACGTTTTATGCTTCATCGGGCAGATATCCATTGGCGTATACGACGTTCCTACAATCGTCGGAAGGGTCGAGGCTTCAGGAGGCAGCCTTATGGTCTGAGGAATGTTTTCCTGGCATTCTCTGAGTGGTCTTGTTATTCTGGAATGGCCCAACATAATCATTCATGTACCCTTGGGAACAATGTCCATCCCTGCATGCAGTTCGTTTTTCCTCACAACTATTGCGTGTACCAGCAGCACAGTGACACATGTCACGTGGCTCACAGCGTAGATGCGTGGTGTGAAGAGGAACAGGAGGCGTTTACCTTCCTCCACTGGCCATCCCCGCACCCACTTCCGACGCTCCTACAGGTTCAAACGCCGTAGAGTATCTGTGGGACCATTTGGGTAGGACTGCTCGCACCCTCGAGCCCCAACCGTGAAACCTAGCGCAGCTAGAGACGCCACTGGAGTTGATACGGCTCTGCATCCCAGTAGCTCTCTTCCTGCACGTTCGCACTGCAGAAGGTGGTTATTCGTACTTTTTACAAGTGGCCACATTGGTGTGACTGGACAGCGTATATCCACACAAGTCATGGGATCCCGACCAACAGTAGCAGTAATATGAAGCAACGATAAAACGCAGCCTCCATAGACCGAGATCTCTGTCTTGTTTTGACACGAGCTGGTAAGCGTTCCTTACTTTTATACGAGACGTAACAACCTCTCTCATCACAAACAACCCATATTAAAATGTGATGTCTGTATAAGAGAACCACGGTGTTATCTTGCCTCACCTACAGAATGAAGATGACATTAGATCTCCCTGATTTGTGTGGCTTCACTGAAATGCCCAGCATTTACATAAGATTAGATTAGATTTACTTTCGTTCCAATTGATCCGTAGGGAGGAGGTCCTCCAGGATGAATAACATGTCAGAAAAACAATAATACATGACAAATATTTACAACTAAAGCAAATAAGCTAGTGTACCATTCCACAGGTCCGAAGTGGAATGATCGTCATTTTTTTTAATGAACACTATATGAAAGAATCATTTTACAAGCACTAATGTACTGAATTTAAAATAAAAAAAGGTTTTTTTTATTTATAAGGTAGTAAAAATGTAACAGAACCGCTATAATACTTATTTACAATGAACACATTACTGCAGTGAAATGCTGCAGAAGTTAGATTACACACACACACACACACACACACACACACATATATATATATATATATATATATATATATATATATATATATATATATTTTACACACACACAAATCAGTCGGTTCTACTGAGAAATTCATCAATGGAGTAGAAGCAGTTGGCCACCAATAAATCCTTTAGGCTTCTCTTAAACTGAATTTCTTTGGTTGTTAAGCTTTTTATGGCTGCTGGGAAGTTACTGAAAATGTGTGTTCCTGAATAATGCACACCTTTTTGTACAAGAGTAAGTGACTTTAAATCCTTGTGAAATATGCAGGACACTTCTCGTCAATTTGAAATGTACAATAATTTTTTTAACATCCAAATTACACAGCACTTTTTCGAAACCTTATAATTCTCGTCCAATGCGACATTTAAGTTTAAAATTTAGCTCAAGGGTACGTACGACCTTCTTCTCTAATGGTGCAAATGCGTGACGCCCTGTGACGTCACTCTTGGGCTCGACGACGCATAAAAGAGCAATGTGTCGACAACTGCGAGAAAAAAAAGGAAGGTCACAGATCAGCAGTTCATGTGACGCGTAAGATAAGTTAATTATGAATGATATAATGATAATAAGGTTCAACAAATTCTGTTTGGATGCGGAGATTGTTCCTAAAGATATTAATCCAAGGATTAATAATAGTTCTACAGAAGTGGAACGTGTGAAACGCAGAAGTGAGGTTCTAAGGATAAGGACTGAGATCAGGGAAGCACACAAGAATAAAGAAAAATGTAATTTGGATGCATTCAGACTACAGTTTAGGCACTTTACTCTCGACATTACAATTCTCATGTATGTGCAAAGGTGTTAATAGTGTAGCGGACAATGAACGGAAAATGGTCGCAAAGAGACAAAGGAAGAAAATACCCAGTTTACAGACGAAGAATAATGTAAGTTTAGACGAAAAGCGGGAAGGCAAAGATCAGTTTGCGGACAGGGTGGTTAATCTCACGAATATGAAAATGATGGATAATGAAATAGATCTTCTGAATAAGGGTTTACATTTAAGTATCACTCCCAAATTGAGCCTAGGCGTAATCAAAAACACTATTGCGGAAGTAAAAGTACCTTGTGACGTGGCTAAACTCAGTAAATTTAATCAAATGGACATAGCAGTAAAAACTAACAAATGTATATCCAAAGTAGGTCACTACGACCGTACAAATTCAGTGCATTTAGAAGCACTTAAAAGCCTAAATCAGAAATTGTAAATGGATAGGGCGTTAGTTAAGAGGACTGACAAAGGCAATTCAGTTGTCGTAATTTATGTTTGCGATTACATCCAAAACCTGAAAAATTTCTTGTAGATAATAACATAGTTGAAGTCAAGAAAAATCCTGTGAACAAATTTCAGTCAAATATTAGGAAAATAGTTGAGAACTGTATCTTTTTGTTTCCAGATGAAAAAGAGAAACGTAGATTAAAAAATGATGAATCCATCCATTTCTTGCTTCTTTCGCAAATTAAGTTACACAAAAGAGGGGAACCGATTCGGCCGATTATTAATAATATATCATGTCCCAATTACAAATTGTACCGGGAAGCCAACAAGAAACTAAGAGCAGCACATACTTATAAAAAATCATTCAGTGTAAAGGTAAGTTACTAATTTGCCAATGAGATTAACGATGTACCAATCCCGACTGCAGCTACATTGGCTTCTTTCAGGATTGTTAACCTTTCTACCATCGTCCCAGTAAAGGATATGTGGAGATTATAAGGAAAAACTTGCTAACGTGTAAGAAGATGAATCAGGGCGAAATAGTAGAACTTTTGAAAATGTTAGAACTTGTGTTGTCTTTTAATTATTTTAAGTTTAACGATAAGATTTTTTATCAGAACGTCGGGCTCGCAGTGGGTAACAGTTTGTCTGGTGCTTTAGCTGAGATTTTCTAAGTGAGTTGGAAAATAAGTTTTTTGAAGAAAATCCTGTCATCTGCGGAAAAATTGTCTATTACGGACGCTATACAGACGATGTCATACTACTGTACAAAGGTGACGAAAGTGAAATACGCGAGGTAGCACGAAGAATGGGTGGGATGCACGAGAAAATTAAATTCACATTGGAACTGGAAGAAGAAGGAGGTTTAAGGGGCTCCGGAAAGGCTCAAAATCATGAAAAGTTCCATTTTTACTTTTTTGCGTTTTCTGAATCTGCAGACTATTACCTTTTAATAGATATATAATTTATTCGATTCCGAAGAATACAACTATTTTTAAATTTTTTTTGAAATGTGTTCTACATGGGCGTGACCCACTGTGGCGCTGTTAAACTGCTGTCAAATTGTGTTACTATTAACGTCCGTGTTCATCAGGTACATTTTAGTGATTTGAGATAAAGTATGTGTTGTTGCTAACCTGTGATGGTTCAATATATATCGCTGGTGTGATTGTCGATTGTTTCATGTTTATTTACTCTGTCGTTATCTCGAAAATATTCGTAATTAATTCTGTTTCTTGAGTCTCTGTTTTGTTGAAGTATAATAATGAGTAAAAGTAAAGTTATTAGAAATCCTCTGAAGGCTTTTAAGAAAAGGAGAAATGTTGGAAAGCCAAAGGTATGTGTTATTACTGTAAACAATAAAGACGATAACCAAGTTAGTGAACCTAACCTCTCAAGTACACCTGCCCATAGCAGTCAAAGTGGGAAAGAAAATACTTCACAGAAGAAGCTTGGTTCAATGAGTGAAAACTATGAATAAGGGCGAATCGGATGTGAATGAAATATTTGATATGTCGGTTCTCAAAGGAATTTTTTCAAACTGTGTAAGATGTATTCATTGTAGTGAAGTTGGTCTGGAACTCTCCATAATAAAGCACGTAGGAATTGCTAGTGAAATACAACTGAAATGTGATAAGTGTTCATACATGACCACCTTTTGGAACAGTGTTGCAGTAACTGCAACTGAAGAAAATGGTAGCAAAATCTACGAACACAACAACGAGCGATGCTTGCTTTAGACAAGGAACGCCTTCGGGCTGCAGACAGGGCTGTAAAGAGTCTAGAAATACAAGCAAGAATAACAGGAGGAGGAACAAGAGGAAGCTGGAGGAGGAGTTTGCAGAGGATGAAGATAATCCATCCTATGGACCTGGAATGCACTAAAAAGTTAATCCAATCTTTGTCGCTCGATTCCCAAAACTTTTATTTTCTCATACTAATTACACGTTTTCTAAGGATCTTCCAAACATATTTGTTTCAAACTTTCAGTAAATGTTACACAGTACCTTCTGCATAATTTAACACAGCCTTTTTCCAAAAAACTGTATATTTTTGAATATATAAATAAAAAATTGCAAAAAAATGTTGTGAATTTTCATTACAATTGAAAAAAAAAAATCATCTTTAATAACTGAACTAAAATTTTGTAAAATCCCTGTGTTAAGTTGTAGCCCATATTCCAATAAATAATCTGTAAAAAGTTCAACTTCCTACCTCAAATACTTTGTGAGGAAAGATGTAATTTATAAGCGTTATTTTAACATTGCAAGGTTAACTAAAAGGGATGGAAGGCAAAAGATTAGCATATTTAGGAAGACGACAGCCACTGACACGATTATAAATGCGAAATCCTGTCACCCTAAGAAGCATAAAAGGGCATACTTCAGAGGTATGGTCTACAGGATGCTGAAACTGCCACTCACTCCTAATTACGAGGTGGAAGAATTAAGTGTGATTAGACCAATAGCCAAGGCAAACGGATATAAGGATCGTGATGAAAGGAAACTTGATAACAAACTAAAATCAAAAGTATGTGACACGAAGGAGATAATAGAACCAGAGTGCAAGAAGTTTGTTGCTATGTCTTACAATGGTGCATTTTCCGACAGAATTGCGCAAGAATTCAGAAAAAACGAAAATAAAAATTGAATTTCAAACAAAAAGTACAGTTGGTTGTAGGCTACGCCACGAAGTTGGCAACAACTGCAACAAATATTAGCAATCTGGTGTCTATAAGATCAACTGCCAAGACTGTGACAGGTTTTATTTCGGTCAGACCCGAAGAAATTTCAAGACTCGTTTTACAGAGCATACATATAACAAAAATAAGAGCGCTTTCGGTACACATTTAGACAGAGAAAAACATTTGGTAGGAAATATGGAGAATAATATGAAAGTGTTGCATAGCGCGCCAAAGGGACACTTACTGAACCTACTCGAAGAAATGGAGATTTATGTGCACAGGAAACGCCAACCGGAATTACTGCTGAATGAACAGAATGAGTTTAACCTAAATGTTTATTTTGATGTATTCAGAAACCTACTGCTTTGAGCAGCGTCGACCGCCCCAGCGGATTGACGTGCGGTCGTGTGCAGGAAAACAAGTACGTCATACAAAGAAGCAACGACGTGCCGCCATTGAGACCACACTACAGATGTATTATCGACTATCGATTTTTAAATTATAGTTAATAGTCACTGCTTCGTTAATTACCTTACTATTAAGTTTACTGTAATTAATCTGTCAGGCTGGAATATTTTATTTTATTTTATAGGTGTTTTTAATCTTACACTTTTTATACTGGTTTTTACAACTGTATGTCTTACCTTGCCCGGATAGAAGCTTCACATCATTAATATTTGCACTTTTTGTCTGGATTTTAAGTATGGATCCAATTCCACAGGGAGTATGTCAGTACATGTTTTATTGTCAGACGCTCGTTTTGTCACGTGAAGAAATTTTAATTAATGACTACACATACCACATTTTAACCATTACAACTGCGATACTGGTTAATCATGTAGCCTAGCTATAGTGCCGTCTACTGTCCTCAGTTTCCTTGCATAAATACCAGACACATTCTGATCATCACCAGCACTTAGTGTGTACCTACATGTTTACCTGGACGTTGATACTACATCAGAATATTTTATGGTACGTATGGCTGGTATACATGGCTGTTAATCATCTAAACATTTTATCTTTCTTATGTAGCACCAAAACTTTTATATATTTAGCATCAAAATTCTAACTTGTTTTCGTTTTTTTGTGACACATCTGAAGACGGCAGTAGCCGAAACCGGTCATAGTGAAATATATATTAAAAAAATGTGATCAAGGTGGACCTGTAAAATAAAGTAAGTTAATGATGTTGCATTGGTACCAAATTTGACCACAGTTCTACCCAATGCCACGCTGGACGTGCCACAAGATCGGAAAGTCATCACACCCCGTCTCATCCACATTTCACTCCTTCTTTTGACGCCTTTGCGATGGAGGTCAGAGCGCAATTTTCTTGTAAGTGACCGGAAAACATTTCAGACACACCGTCGCTCAGAATCGGCACGAAAAGGCCGCAGGGGTGCTATAAAGGGCGTCAATGGAATCACCCCTTTCCCTCAGGCGTTGATTCCCACATATTTTGCGGTCTAAAACGAGAGTTCGCAGTGCGATGTGCAACAGGAGGGCTTTTTTCTCAATCTTTGAGACTGCTGACACCCTAGGCTCTTTCAACCCTTCTCTAAGGTACAGTGGGGTTGTCTACCCTTCGAGTGTGACTGTGCCGTTTGGACAGCAGCCAAACCGCCAGTTTGGCTATCGTGTACACGTCGGAAACCACCAGGGATCGATCAGAACCATTCGACGAAATTTGAACGTGATCTGAAGCAGCAGAGGGTACTCAGATTTCTCAACCCCCGTGTTTTCTGTCCACCTGTGGAGAGGGCTCAGGGGGCTGCAACACTGCCACATGCGTGAGTAGTAAGGTAAAGGTTTCGTCTAAAGCCCCCCTCCACCCCCCCCCCCCCCACCTCCCCGTTCGGCAAAACCCTCAGTGGCACCCGCATCCCTTTATCGAGAATTTTAAAAAATGTCCCAGTACAGAGGAGCTACGACTTTGCGCTCGTCGATTCCGAACGGCCTACCATCAGGCGAAAGGGCAGCAGTGAAGCCTATCTGCAGGCGCCTGGTACTCTCGACATGGGTTGTGTATGTAGGGGTGCCTTTTTAAAATTCCCAATAAAGCTGAGCGGGAACCACCGAGGATTTTGGAGGAATCCTTTGCTGTTTTACTCACATGTAAGTGAATGTCACATTTCCCCGTTATCCCACCACAGGAGCGCCGAAATAACCCTTACCTGCTTTGGGTCACTTTCAATTTTAGTCGAATGGTTTTGAACGGACCATAGTGGTTCCAGACTGCACACCACAGGAAGAATGACGGTCGCGCTCCTGTCCAAACTGTTGCGATCGCGTTGGATGGGTATGCAGACCTCACAGTGTCTTTAGGGAACTACTGAAACGGCCGTAGGTGTCAGCAGTATCGTAGTTTGTGAGGAACTTCTTCCTGCTGCTCACCGCACTGCAAACTGTCGTTTTCGACAGCGAAATCTATGAGAACGCCCCAGAGAAAGGGGTGACTTCATTAACGCCTTTTATGCCACACCCTGTGGCCTTTCCGTGCCTCTTCTGAACGGTGGTGTCTCAAAGACCTCGGCCACTCACAACAAATCCGGGTGATTTTAAAGCTGACCATCGCGATTCTGACTTCGATCCCCGTCACCCACTTGTCTCTCCCATCCTTTCCCACCCCCGTCCGCTGCCGAGGCTTGTATGCCCACATCCCACCTGCTCTCCATCTCTCCACCCTCCATACCCTTGCCCAAGGTGGCTTCTGCCAACTCCCCCTCCCTGATGATGGCCTCATCCCCTCCATCTACCTCTCCTACCAACTTTAATCCTCCCCTTCGACCCCCTCCCCCCTGTGTTTTTTCCAAGGGCACCCTCTCTATCTTCTCTCCCTCCTCTCTTCCTCCCTCCCTCCTCTCCCCCTGGGCTTCCCCTACCACCCCTACCTTCTTTCCTCCCCATGCCCTCTCCTCTGCCACTGGCATATACACCCTCCCCCTCTTCTCCTACTCCCACCTTTTCCCCTTTGGCAGGTCCCCGGATTTGTACATCAACAGTGACTATTCGTGCGCCGGAGATCATTGCCAACCCGTTTTTGTGTGCCTTCGTGTTAGTGCTTTAGTGTTTCACCATTTGTGCTCCATCGTTCACATGTGTCATTCCTGTCGTCTGTGTTCGTGTACCAGTGTGAACGTTTTTTATTCGGACACTGCGCCTGTGAACGGATCCATGTATTTTACTTTGTCTGTCTACTGTTTTTTAACCACCATGTTTTTTTTTCTATGTCTCTTTATGTACTGATTGTATTATCTGTGGCCGAAGAGCGGCTTAGTTTTGCCGCTGCCGGCCTACTCGTAGAGGTTTGAAAATGACAATAAAGACCTCCATCGCAGAGGCGTCAAATGAAGGTGTGAACTGTGGGCAAGAAACGTCCACAGTGACACTGGGCTGAACTGTGGAGAAAAGTGGTGACAAAGTGACCTCATTAACCCACCTCATACGTCACATAGACTTCTCAGCTGTTTCCACAAGTGTCCACACCTTATCGTTTGAAGCGTCGATGGGCGCCACGCTTTTGCACCATTACAGAAGAGAGTTGTACGCACCTTCAAGCCAAATTTTAAACTTAAGCGTTGCAACGGTTGGGAATTACGAGGTTTCGGAAAAGTGATACTTTAATTGTGTAGCACAGTGTTCTTTCCAAGCTTCTGGTACTTTTACAATGTGTTTTCATACATTCTTGAGAGATACAGTTTCATTGTTCCACACAGTCTCCGTCCGTTTAAACTACCTATGCTTGGGGACAACATCGTCTCCTAAATGCATACTGTTTTTCCTCAGTACTACGGCATCTACCAACAGGACAATGACACAAGTGCCCAGCTCACGAGGTATGTGCGTGGTGTGACGGACACCAGGACGAGTCCACCTTACTCCATAGGCCACCAAACACCACTCCTTCCCCACCACCCGCCACCCACAGCTTTTGAAAGCAGTCGAGAATCTGTGGGACCATTTCGATCAGCTTGTTCGCACCATGAATCCCCAGCCATGAAACCCAGCGCAACTAGTCACGGCACTGGGTTGGTATGGCTCTACATATTCTGGAATTTACGCAGTGCAGAGGGTGATTAGGTGATTGTTCACAGTTTTTACGATGGTCACATTTGTGTGACTGGATAGAGGACATCGACACAACGATAATCAGCAGCCTCCACAGACAAAGATCAACTTTTAGACGATGCATAACACCTTCCCCTCACCAACAACCAATATTAAAATGGGATTTCTCAATAAGACACTACCATGTAGTCTTTCCTAACTTACAGAATTAACGCAACACTACATGTCCCTAATTACGACGGTTGCCCTGAAATGCCTGCCATTTACATAACCAAATAAGTTGGACACTGAAACTTCCCGGTTCGCAGGAGAACTGATAAACCATGTCTCCGCAATATCCTTTCTTTCAGGCGTGCTAGTTCTGCATAGTTCGCAGGAGAACTTCTGTAAAAGTTTGGAAGATAGGAGACGAGGTACTGGCAGAAGTAAAGCTGTGAGGACAGGGCGTGAGTCGTGCTTGGGTAGCTCAGTTGGTAGAGCACTTTACCGCGAAAGGCAAAGGTCCCGAGTTCTAGTCTCGATCCGACACACAGTTTTAATCTGCCAGGAAGTTTCATATCAGCGCACACTCCACTGCAGAGTGAAAATCTCATTCTGAAGTTGGATACTTCACGTCACTTTGGAATCTGTTGAATGTCGCCATCGTGGCATTGCTGCGAGGGTCATTACAAAACAAATGTACAATAATCTTTTTAATATTCGATTTACACCGCAGAAAAGAAGTAAATGAAGATTTTCTCGAAATATCGTAATTCCCACCAGTTGCGAATCTTAAGTTTCAAGTTTGGCTCAAAGGTACGTACAACTTTCCTCTGTGGTCCAAAGGTGTGGGGCACTGCTACGCTACCTTCGGGCTCCGCGCTACTTCAAACAGAAAGGTATCGTCACTTGGCGAAAAGTAGGTCACAGTACAGTTCACGTGACGTGTAAAGTGAGTTAAGGATGACGCATTCGCACCATATTTCACAACAATTCTGCCCAATTCCACCACGGGCATGCCATACGATCGGGAAGTCGTCACACACCCGCTCACCATTTCATCCCTTCTTCCAGCGGCTCGGTCAGAGCGTTGAAATCACGCGGTTTTCTTATGAGAGGCCTAGGAAAACATTTCGGACACACCGTCGCTCAGAATCGTTACGAAAAGACTGCAGGGGTTGGCGTAAAGGTAGTCAATGAAATTACTACTCTCCCTGAGGCATTCATTCCCACATATTTCGCGGTCGAAGACGACAGTTCTCTGAGCGATGAGCAATAGGAAGACTTTCTTCACAATCTTTGTCACCGCAGACATCCTCGGGGTTTTTAACCCTTTTCTAAGGACATTGTGGGCCTGTATACCCGTAGAATGTGATCGTGCCAGTTTAGGCGGCAGCTAGACCGTAAATTTGGCTATCGTGTACACGCTGGCAACCACTAGGGGTCGATCAAAATCATTCGACGAAACTTGAGGGTGATCTAATGGTTCAAATGGCTCTGAGCACTATGGGACTTAACATCTGAGGTCATCAGTCCCCTAGAACTTAGAACTACTTAAACTTAACTAACCTAAGGACATCACACACGTCCATGCCCGAGGCAGGATTCGAACCTGCGACCGTAGCAGTCGCACGGTTCCGGACCGATGTGCCTGGAACGGCTCACAAGTCTTCATGTTGGTCGTCGCACTGCGAACTGTCTGTTTCGATCGCGAAATCTGTGAGAATCAACGCCCCAGAGAATGGGGCGGTTTCACTTATGCCCTTTAAGTCACACCCTGCGGCCTTTTTCGTGCCTGTTCTGAGCAGTGGGATGTCTAAAATGTTCTCCTCGGGCACTCATAAGAAAACCAAGTGAATTTTAACATGAGTGTCGTGGTTCTGAACTCCATCGCAAAGGCGTCAAAAGGAGGGGTGAATTATGGGCCGGAAACGTCCACAGCAGCACCGGGGAGAATTAGGGTGAAAGTGGAACGATTGTGACATCGTTAGCACACCCTGCACGTCACATGAAATTCTGAGCCGTGGCCCTTTTTTCGCATATGTCGACGCATTGTTCATTGAAGCATCTGCACCGTCAATTAGGGCGATTCACAAACAACAACTTAAGTACACATGTTATTCCAAAAACGTTATCGTGGAACTAGGGGCCAGGAGGTGCTGGTGAAAAAGAAACACACATTGATAAGGTTATCTTTTATTTTAAAAAAGCTTTCCCAGTAATAAATTATTAGTCTGGCATTTCTTTAAAAAATTTCAAAACAATTTCAAATAGTTTGACAATATTCATTAATGAAAAGGAGATTACCATGTATGACATTAACACTTGCCAATAATGAGATTTTAACTTTATATATATATATATATATATATATATATATATATATATATATATATATATATACACTCCTGGAGATTGAAATAAGAACACCGTGAATTCATTGTCCCAGGAAGGGGAAACTTTATTGACACATTCCTGGGGTCAGATACATCACATGATCACACTGACAGAACCACAGGCACATAGACACAGGCAACAGAGCATGCACAATGTCGGCACTAGTACAGTGTATATCCACCTTTCGCAGCAATGCAGGCTGCTATTCTCCCATGGAGACGATCGTATAGATGCTGGATGTAGTCCTGTGGAACGGCTTGCCATGCCATTTCCACCTGGCGCCTCAGTTGGACCAGCGTTCGTGCTGGACGTGCAGACCGCGTGAGACGACGCTTCATCCAGTCCCAAACATGCTCAATGGGGGACAGATCCGGAGATCTTGCTGGCCAGGGTAGTTGACTTACACCTTCTAGAGCACGTTGGGTGGCACGGGATACATGCGGACGTGCATTGTCCTGTTGGAACAGCAAGTTCCCTTGCCGGTCTAGGAATGGTAGAACGATGGGTTCGATGACGGTTTGGATGTACCGTGCACCATTCAGTGTCCCCTCGACGATCACCAGTGGTGTGCGGCCAGTGTAGGAGATCGCTCCCCACACCATGATGCCGGGTGTTGGCCCTGTGTGCCTCGGTCGTATGCAGTCCTGATTGTGGCGCTCACCTGCACGGCGCCAAACACGCATACGACCATCATTGGCACCAAGGCAGAAGCGACTCTCATCGCTGAAGACGACACGTCTCCATTCGTCCCTCCATTCACGCCTGTCGCGACACCACTGGAGGCGGGCTGCACGATGTTGTGGCGTGAGCGGAAGACGGCCTAACGGTGTGCGGGACCGTAGCCCAGCTTCATGGAGACGGTTGCGAATGGTCCTCGCCGATACCCCAGGAGCAACAGTGTCCCTAATTTGCTGGGAAGTGGCGGTGCGGTCCCCTACGGCACTGCGTAGGATCCTACGGTCTTGGCGTGCATCCGTGCGTCGCTGCGGTCCGGTCCCAGGTCGACGGGCACGTGCACCTTCCGCCGACCACTGGCGACAACATCGATGTACTGTGGAGACCTCACGCCCCACGTGTTGAGCAATTCGGCGGTACGTCCACCCGGCCTCCCGTATGCCCACTATACGCCCTCGCTCAAAGTCTGTCAACTGCACATACGGTTCACGTCCACGCTGTCGCGGCATGCTACCAGTGTTTACGACTGCGATGGAGCTCCGTATGCCACGGCAAGCTGGCTGACACTGACGGCGGCGGTGCCCAATGCTGCGCAGCTAGCGCCATTCGACGGCCAACACCGCGGTTCCTGGTGTGTCCGCTGTGCCGTGCGTGTGATCATTGCTTGTACAGCCCTCTCGCAGTGTCCGGAGCAAGTATGGTGGGTCTGACACACCGGTGTCAATGTGTTCTTTTTTCCATTTCCAGGAGTGTATATATATATATATATATATACGAGACTTGAGGAAGAAATCTCTTTTAAAAATAATTCTGTGTAAAGGATATTGCAAGGTTTGACATTAACAAGAAGAAGATCTTAAACTTATATCAATAAGGGAGCAATTCCAAAAAAAAAAACTTCAAGTAGCTAACTTGTACTAAGCAAAAATAGTTGTCTCTCGCCAGTTACGTAACTTATATTTGTTACAAGATAAATGTGAATAAGCCAGCAAACAGACCTTCACATTAAAGGCAGTTCCCAAAAAAGAAAAAAAATTTCTTAGCTCGTTGAGGGAGTGACACGCGTAAAGGGGCCCAAATCACAATAGGCGGAATAGTTACTAGTGGTCTACAGGGCCATAGCAGATCAGCCCCAAAACTTCCATTACAAGCCGCCACCTCCCCGAGTTACTCAAAACCAGAAGATGTAGAAAGGGCGGTGCCTGCACAGACTCCGAACCACAGAGACCCGCGACACCGTCCCTATATCACCCAATATATATATATATATATATATATATATATATATATATATATATATATATATATATATATAAAACAGTACTCAACTTCTCACACTCCACTCCAGCGGTGGGAACACGTCGCACTTCCAAATGCTCGTCAGAGCCAACCGCTGCCATTGGTTTCAACGGCCGATAAGAAGATATACGGTCCCACGCGCTGATCTCCTGCACCACGGCTTCGAACCTTCATAAGCTACGTACATGCGGGTAAGGCAGACTTAGCCCCTGACACCCAAGTGGTCGGCCAAAGCACGTGGCAGCAGTTGACGACCCCAAACAGCAGGGCCCCGCTCGCGCCACCACCTCTCTCGGTCACAGCCCTTTACGTACTCCTCGATCGTCACGCGACCGTACACTTTCTCCACCTCCCGCCAGAGGGCGGTAGCGATCCAAACAGCCAAACCGAAAGCGCCACCTCAAACACCAGACGCGAAGCGAAAGCACTCCGCCTGGCGCGCTTTTCGAACAGCGGGCACAACTACGGCTCAGCTTCGTAGAGCATGTGGGTGATGTCGCAGGGCGCCCAGCTTTTGGCCATTACAAGGGAAAATATACGCACCTTTGAGCCAAATTACAAATTTAAACTACCTTGCCCTACCCTGGAACTAAGGCCCGCATAACTGCACGGTGGAAGTTATTCCCAGCAAGATTTTCTCGCTGTTTAGCATCCTTCACAAGACAGTGTGTTTTGACACAATCTTGAGAGATATAGTTTCATTATTCCACACAATCTCCGTCCGTTTAAACTACCTTACCCTACACCCGAGCTGAGACCCGCATACCTGCACGGTAGAAGTCACTACCAGCAAGATTGTGTCGCTGTTTAGCATCCTTCACAAGAGTGACATCGTCTTCAAATATCGTTCCGCAAAATGATTTGTAAGTTTTATTGAGGAGATTGTAACCAAACGGTGCCAGATTAGTTCTTAGGGTGGATGTTTTAATGTGGTCCATTCAACCTTTGTGATCTCGGTGATACTTTTCTTACTAATAGGTAGCCAGTCGTTATCATGCGACAGCAAAATAACATGTTATTGCCGGTTTTGTTGAACGGGACGCATTCGAGCATGAAGTTTCCAAAGTGCTACCACATACGCGTCAGAATTGACAATGGTTCAGTGCTCACAAGGAACAGTCCTACTAAATTATAAAACATAGTAGCCATCACTTTTACTACTGACGCCAGTGTATCGAATTTCTTGTTCTCTGTTGTGTTTGCAT